>NC_083897.1:98394164-99044442 GCF_032452875.1 Bos javanicus
AGAAACTGTGTTCAATTACTACCAACATAGTTGTCATGCCTGTTAACATGCATCGGCATATTTTTTTCTGAGACACACCTCAAACTTCACTGAAAGTAAAATCTTTCCTTGAGCACTTCGAACAAGAAGGAATCAGAGTCTTTTTAAGAGATGTTTTCAAATAAAATTTGTAAATATTTAAGCTTGGCCTGAATTTAGCAGAAAGAGAAGTTTAATAACTATATCAGATCTTTGTTACATAGTGATTTTTATTAACACATAACACCTTTTCTTGATGCTATTAAGCGTTGATATACCACTGGGAAATCTTTCTATGAGAACATTTTATAAAGTGGCTTTTTTTAAAAAACAGGTGTGTGAGAAAAGATAAAGTTGTCTCAAAAGGGGAATATTATATTTCAGATTGGTTTCTTCCTAGGAAGATTGTTCTCACTTTCTCTCTCAATTTCCAAAGTAAATGATTTAATGATGTCTGTTGTAACAAATCATTCCCCCACCCTCAGGCCTCTCCTTCCCAGAATTCTATGTATGATACACGCAGATATGATTATAACCAAATCTGGTTACTGTCTTCTAAGTGCCAAATCTAGACCTGACATTTTATATAGACATTTCAAAAGAAAAATTAGAAATGGATTAAGCCTTAAATTTTTTCCTATGAGGTTACTTTTTTTAATATAGTGTAAAGAGATGACAGCTGTTAGATGAAACCAAATAGGAAAAGGATAAGAGAAAAGATTTGGGGTCATAAAGGACTCTTAGTTTGTTGCCCTTTTGGAGGAAGTTCTGTTTTTACAGCATTTGATGGCAGCAATAGAAGCTTTTTCAAGGCAAAAAAAAAAAAAAATGATTTTCAAGCCATACAGAACATGTCTTCTCTAATTCCCTGGCTATGACATTTGACAGTCTTTGCCTTCCTCTTAAATGAGAAGTATTGATTTCATCACCAATCACAGCAGCCCATGTCTCCTTTCAATGTCAGTGCAAGTAGAAGTGTGTTACATGCTCTGTGATTGTGACTTGTCTTCACAAAAGGCAAGTACTCTTTGAAAGCTATCTAATTTATGCCCATGTGTCTTGCTGGGGCATTTTCTAAAGCTTTGGGGGTTACCAAAAAGCCTCTTTCTCTTCCAAAGCTTTGTTGCCTTTCAACCATTTTCATGACTTTGACTCTTAGAGAGCTGTACACTAGCCTTTATAGAATACCAGTTGTGGAGAAGGTAGAAGAAAAGGAGGAGGAAAGAGAAGGTACAGAAATACATCTGTCCAGTTAATCAAAAGGAGCATATGGCAGTCCAGGATGACCAGCATGCCAATTAATTAAGATTGAATGTGCTCCAATAAGGTCCAAATTAGGTCCTCTTTTCCAGTTAGTATTATGGCTGGCATATTTTCTTTTAAAGTTATATTTTACACTGGTAGAATTGTTTTCCTTTAGAATGCTCTGTGTATTTTCTGTGTCTCAACAATTTTCACTTCTAGGGTATGTGGTCCTGGGTTTTCTTTTCTTTTAAAGGGTAAAGGATGGTAGGTGGTATCCTCTCCCATCAATATGCTTCCAAGGCTTATGTGTCCTGAGTTCCTTCTTTGCCTCTTTGTAGATAAACCACCACTTGACAGCCCTCTCCCAGAGTCAGATGAAACTATATACACCAAAGTCACTAGGTGATCACTGTTCAAAGACTCACATCTCTGATCCCACCTCACATTCAGTTGGCCACACCAGTTCGCATAAAGTCTTTCTATGTCTCCAACCTCACATTTGCTGACAGGGTTGTTTCCATATTTTGCAAATGTCAATAGATGGTACAGAGCATGTATCCTAAATTTTTCCCCTTGTTTTGAAATAGAGCATGTCCTATATTCTAGTTAACAGTGTATCAGGCTTAGGAACAGATAACAAATTCAGTTTTTTAGAATGTAACTCAGAGTTTGTATATGTGTATGTGTTTACTGTAACTTTAGTAGCATCTGGTTGAACAGGTTATTTGGGCATTCATTAAGATGAAGAGAATTTATCCAAGAATAAAAAGCTGCTTTAGTTCTAGACCTCTTAACTATGGGGCTTTCCTGGTGGCTCAAAGGTAAAGAATCCTACTGCAGTGCAGGAGCCACAGAAAATGCAGGTTCAATCCTTGGGTCAGGAAGATCCCCTGGAGGAGGGAACAGCAACCCACTCCAGTATTCTTGCCTGGAGAATCCCATGGACAGACGAGCCTGGCAGGAAGTTCATAGGGTTACAAAGAGTTGGACTTGACCGAAGTGACTTAGCACACATGCATGTACTCTAACTTTGATAATGTCCAACTGAGTGCCATAGAAATTTAGGACATGTTAAGCCAGACATACAAACCAAAGAAATGGTGAAGCAACTGTCCTTTTCACTGTATCAATCAGGCATCTTTAGAAGTACTATTCATCAATGGAGGAACAGACATACAGAATATGTCTTTAATTTTTGTCAGTTTGCTTACTGTGTCTTGGTATGTTACTCCTTGGGTTTATTCTGCCTGGGACTCTCTGTACTTCCTGGACTTGATTGACTATTTCCTTTCCCATGTTAGGGAAGTTTTCAGCTATTATTTCTTCAAATATTTTCTCAGATCCTTTCTATCTTCTCCTTCTGTGACTCCTGTAGTGTGAATATTGGTACATTTAATGTTGTCCCAAAGATCTTTTAGACTGTCTTTATTTCTTTAAATTCTTTATTCTATATTCTGTTTTGTGGCACTCAAGAGTACTCTACCCAGTAAGACTCTAGTTCATATTTGACAGAGAAATCAAAAGCCTTCCAGACAAGCAAAAGTTAAGAGAATTCAGCAACACCAAACCAGCTTTATAAAAAAAATGCTAATAGAACTTCTTTAGGCAGAAAACACACAAGAAGGAAAAGACCTACAAAAAATAAACCCAAAACAATTAAGAAAATGGTAATAGGATCATACATATCAATAATTACCTTAAATGTAAATAGATTGAATGCATCAACATAGACTGAATGGGTGGATACAAAAACAAGACAAGAGACCCATATCAGACCTACAGACACTTACAAACTGAAAGTAAGGGAATGGGAGACAAATGAACTTACAAAACATAAAGAGATTCACAGACTTAGAGAATGAACTTACGGTTGCTGGTGGGGAAGGATGGAGGGAAGGGATAGTTGGGGAGTTTGGGATGGACACATATACACTGCTATACTTAAAATGGATAACCAATAAGGACCTATTGTATGGTATATAGCAGATGGAACTCTGCTCAGTGTTATGTGGCAGCCTGGATGGGAGGGGAGTTTGGGAGAATGGATACATGAATATATATGGTTGAATTCTTTCACCATTCACCTGAAACTATCACAACATTGTTAATCAGCTATACCTCAATACAAAATAAAAGTTTTTTTAAAAAAAAGAAGTACTATTCAAATATATGATCACTATTACCTGTAGTGTGATAATATTAGCCATATACCTGCATGAATGTCATGTAACTGATATATAAATCAGAACCCAGGCTGTGTAGGTTCTTGAAAACCTGACTTTTCATTAGCCTCAGGTTTACAGAATGACTATCACAGCAGCTCAAGTCTGAACTTTATAAGGTACAACAGTGTATATGATTGACTTTAAATTTCCTATTGTGTGTTATCTTGAACCTGTCATACCAGTGGGGTATGGGTGTGTGATGTGTAAAAATATTCACTGTTATTTCTTTAATCCAGTGTCAAATTGTTCACTGGCCCAATTTTGTACTTGTGTCCAATTTAAAGATATTTGATAACAGTTTTTTGACCTAGAATTTAAAAGCTTCAATTTTTTATGTGTGTAAGGTTACCATGTAATAGTTACAAATTAGAGGAAAAGTGGCATACCTTCAAAAAAGAAAGGTACACTGACCTAGCCTTAATGGATGAACCTCATTATAAAGACAAAATCTGCAGGTAGGTTAAATGTTAAAATAAGACAAGCATCAGAGAGGGTGCCTGGTTCTGGACAGCACTATGGAGTGCAGAGTCTAGCTAGCTTTGATGAGCTGGGAGAGCAAGACTGACACCCACTTAACTCATAAACCATACTGTCTGACAACACATTTTGTTCATTCACATAGAGCCTATTTCCCTGTATTGGAATCCTCAACATCTTTTCTGATATAACATATCCTCTTCCCTGAGATGACCTGTTCAAATGGATAATTTCATCTATCTGGCAGGATTTTTTACCAACAGATTCTCTAAGGGTAATTTGATCTCTAAATCAGGGTATTATATGGAATATAAGTTTTTACTTGGAATTTATCCACTGTATAGTCGCATGGTAACATTGCATTAGTTGCAGCTGAGGACATGGCAAGCCAAGTCCCCTTAAATCAGCTATTTCCACAGCCTCCTGTCACCCATAGAGATCTGGTTTCACAGGGGGAAAGGTATCAATGGAAGGCCCTGGTTGGGAAATCACTTCTGGATAAGTCTCAGCCCCTGAACTTACTATGTTTTTTTTATTTTCAAAATACTAATAATCTCTTTCCTGTAAGTTTCACACTATGATTGTGGAAAGCAAGGGAAGTTGTAACTGCAAAAGCATTGGAGGTGTTTTTCATATATAAACTGGCAAATCCTGTCAAACTGAACCACATAGAAGCTATTGCATAGAAGCAAGGAACCAAATAATCAAGAATTGGCAATGTCAATTCTTTAAGGGGAAAATGTCACAAGGGATATATGTGAGTCACAGCACATTTGAAAGTCTTCTTCATTTCTCTAGGCCTCTGTTGCCTTGTGTTTAAAATAGGTGATTTGAACTAGATGATTTCTAGGGAAAGATATTAAATACCTATTGAATGACTCATCTGTGTCAGGCCTTGAGGTAGGAGCTTTAAATGTATTTCATGTGGCTTAAATAACTGAAATCCTGTGTAAGACACCAAATGAGTATGTAAGTTACTTGGAACCCAAGGCCGCCTTAAAATTTTGTCTCTCTTCAGAATTCAGTACTCTAAAATCCTGTTTATTGGACTTCTGGTCCAGAAAAGATGTTGTAGACTCATATATCACTGCTCCTGCCAATTAAGTACAACTTTTAAACCCTGTGAATAACACAAGAGCCAACCAAAGGAAAACTCTGAAAGGTGGTAAGAGAACTGGTTTGGGACTCCAGTACTGGAGCAACAGCCCAAAAGAAGAAGGCAGTCCAACTTAGCTATTTCCTGACCTCTAATTTAAGAACAGAAGGGCAGCCTGGGAAGGCTCATTTCTCCCCCAGATTGAAAAAGAGTCCCTCTGACAGGTGAGCATGGCAGAATCAGCAAGAGGGATTGATTAAGACCCTATCCCCCACTAATAATAATAAACTAGGTGAAGAGCTTTCCATCCCTGACTTTCCCACTGAGAGACACTGTAGTAGCCAGGAGGTATCAACAAGAGATTGCTTGCCACAACAAGTGCTCATCCCAGGAAGCTCCCTCCATTTCCACAGGCAGGGAGAACACTGTAAAAATAAAGGACCAGCCAGGGAAGCCTCTTTGTCCTTGAAGACCTGAAATTTCCATTCCCTAGTGAGAGACACAGGGCAACAGGCCTGGAGAAAGCCCTTCCACTCTCTGAGCTAACAAAAGCAGAAAGCACTGGTAGCACTCATTATACCAGATAAGTCAGGAAGAAAAAAGCACTACAAAGGCTCTGAAGCCTAGACTTCCATTGTAACCACAGCTGACAAAAGTAGGCCAGAATCAGCATGCTAAAATTAAGGTGACTGCCTACTAAAAAAGATTTAAATAGGACCCAGAGTCTCCTAACATACTAAACTGAAATGTTCAGGATAAAACAGAAAGTCACTCATAATACCAAGCCAGGAAAATCACAATTTGAATAAGAAAAGACAAACAGCTGACATCAACACTGAAATGAATCAGATTATCTGAAAAGGATTTTAAAACTGTCATCATAGGTACTATTAAAAAGGCAAATTATTTTGAAACAAAAGAAAACATGAATATATGAAAAAATTAATATAACAGGATAAAATTTGTGAACTTAAGGACAAGTTAATATAATTTACCAAATCTGAAAAACATGTAAAAATGGCTTTAAAAATAAATAAGCAGAGCCTCAGGGGCCTGTGTAACATTTTTTAAGCCAACATTCATATCTTTGGAATCAGAGAAAGAAAGTAGAAAGAATGGGGCTGAAAGAGTATGTGGAACAGTAATGGCTGAAAACTTTCACCAAATTTGGTGAAAAGTACAAACCTAAGGATTTCAACTGAGCAAACCCCAAATAGAATAAACTCATGTGTTTGTTAGCCATCTGTATGTCTTCTTTGGAGAAATGTCTATTTAGTTCTTTGGCCCATTTTTTGATTGGGTCATTTATTTTTCTGGAGTTGAGCTGTAGGAGTTGCTTGTATATTTTTGAGATTAGTTGTTTGTCCGTTGCTTCATTTGCTATTATTTTCTCCCATTCTGAAGGCTGCCTTTTCACCTTGCTAATAGTTTCCTTTGTTGTGCAGAAGCTTTTAAGTTTAATTAGGTCCCATTTGTTTATTTTTGCTTTTATTTCCAATATTCAGGGAGGTGGGTCATAGAGGATCCTGCTGTGACATATGTCTGAGAGAACATACAGATGGCTAACAAACACATGAAAAGATGCTCAACATCACTTATTATCAGAGAAATGCAAATCAAAACCACTATGAGGTACCATTTCACGCCAGTCAGAATGGCTGCGATCCAAAAGTCTACAAGCAATAAATGCTGGAGAGGGTGTGGAGAAAAGGGAACCCTCTTACACTGTTGGTGGGAATGCAAACTAGTACAGCCACTATGGAGAACAGTGTGGAGATTCCTTAAAAAACTGGAAATAGAACTGCCTTATGATCCAGCAATCCCACTGCTGGGCATACACACTGAGGAAACCAGAAGGGAAAGAGACACGTGTACCCCAATGTTCATCGCAGCACTGTTTATAATAGCCAGGACATGGAAGCAACCTAGATGCCCATCAGCAGATGAATGGATAAGAAAGCTATGGTACATATACACAATGGAGTATTACTCAGCCATTAAAAAGAATACTTTTGAATTAGTTCTAATGAGATGGATGAAACTGGAACCTATTATACAGAGTGAAGTAAGCCAGAAAGAAAAACACCAATACAGTATACTAACACATATATATGGAATTTAGAAAGATGGTAACAATAACCCTGTGTACGAGACAGCAAAAGAGACACCAATGTATAGATCAGTCTTATGGACTCTGTGGGAGAGGGAGAGGGTGGGGAGATTTGGGAGAATAGCATTGAAACATGTATAATATCATGTATGAAACGAGTCGCCAGTCCAGGTTCGATGCAGGGTACTGGATGCTTGGGGCTGGTGCACTGGGACGACCCAGAGGGAGGGTAGGGGAGGGAGGAGGGAGGAGGATTCAGGATGGGGAACGCGGGTATACCTGTGGCAGATTCATTTCGGTATTTGGCAAAACTAATACAATATTGTAAAGTTTAAAAATAAAATTTAAAAAAAAAAAGAATAAACTCAAAGAAATCCATGCCAGGACACATAATAATTAAACTTCTAAAAACTAAAGACAAAAAATATTGAGAACAGTCAGAGCGAAATGATACATTATCTGTAAGAGCTACCAATTCAATTGACAGTGAATTTTTCATATGAAGCTGTGAAAGCCAGAAAAGAGTTGGTATTTTTTCAACTGCTGAAAGGAAAAAAAAAAAAAATTGCCAACTGGAAATGCTGTACTCATTGAAACTATCCTTCAGGAATGCATAGGAAAAAGACATCCTCAGATGAAGGCAAAATAAAAGAATTTGTTGGACCTACTCTTAAATGAAGCTCTTCAACAGAAAGAAGAAATGAACAACATGCAAGAACAGATGGGTAATTTAAGTTGATAGATGGGAACTCTGAGGAAGAATGAAAAAGAAGTTTTGGAAATGAAGCATAATGTAATAGAAATGAAGAGTGCCTTTGACTGGTTCATCAACAGATTGGACACAACCAAGGAAAGAATCAGTGACTTGAAGAGACGTCAATAGAATCTTCCAA
This sequence comes from Bos javanicus, assembly GCF_032452875.1. Classification (NCBI taxonomy): domain Eukaryota; kingdom Metazoa; phylum Chordata; class Mammalia; order Artiodactyla; family Bovidae; genus Bos; species Bos javanicus. The sequence continues at coordinate 98,402,229 of NC_083897.1, forward strand.
AACTGAAATCCCAGGAGATTTTAAAAATGGAAATTACAAAACAGAATAACCAAGAATTGTGAAAGAGTTACATAAGGTATGACGTGGGTGTAAGGGGAATATAGAAGAAGAAGAAAGACAAGAAAGAAAAAAAAAGGGAGGAAGAAAGAAAAGGAGGAAAGGAGGAAGACAAGCAATATTTGAAGCAATAATGACTAAGAGTTTCTGAAAATTAATGATAGACACCAACCTACAGACCCAGGAAGCTCATAGAATACCAAAAAGAATAAATACCAGGAAAGTCTACACATACATAAATCATATTTATAATGCAGAAGATCAAAGACAAATTCTTGAAAGGAACAAGAGAGGGAGAATTCCTATACCTATAACAAAGCAAGGGTAAGAGTTATATCAAACTTCTCTTCAAAATCTTGCAAGCACAGACAGAATAGAATAAAATATTTAAATCATTAAAAGTAGAAAACAACCAATCTAAAATTCTGTACCAGTGAAATTTTTCTTCCAATGTGAAGATAAAAGCTTAAAGCAAGATGGTAGAATAGGAAGATCCAAATCCTCATTCCCCCATAGGAGCATTTTTTAAAACAATCAGAGAGTAAATAAAATGACTTTACAAGGTTTCTTGAAATCAGACAGATATCTGTAACATCCAAGCAAATGCCCAATCAAAAAAAAAAAAAAAAGCCCCATTCAAAAAGCTAGAAAAATTTGTGATGTTTTTACTCATCCTTGATCTACTCCCTCCCTAGCATGGTGTGGATGTAGAGAAGTGGTGGCCCAGTCCCCAGTTAGTTCTTCAAACCAGAGAAAACAGAGTGGAATTAATTTGCAATGAAGGCTATGGTTTTTCCCGTGGTCATGTATGGATGTGAGAGTTGGACTGTGAAGAAGGCTGAGCGCCGAAGAATTGATGCTTTTGAACTGTGGTATTGGAGAAGACTCTTGAGTGTCCCTTGGACTGCAAGGAGATCCAACCAGTCCATTCTGAAGAAGATCAGCCCTGGGATTTCTTTGGAAGGAATGATGCTAAAGCTGAAACTCCAGTACTTTGGCCACCTCATGCGAAGAGTTGACTCATTGGAAAAGACTCTGATGGTGGGAGGGATTGGGGGCAGGAGGAGAAGGGGACGACAGAGGATGAGATGGCTGGAGATGGCTGGATGGCATCACTGACTCGATGGACGTGAGTCTCAGTGAACTCCAGGAGTTGGTGATGGACAAGGAGGCCTGGCGTGCTGCGATTCATGGGGTCGAAAAGAGACGGACACGACTGAGCGAATGATCTGATCTGATCTAGTCTGAACCTTCCTGGGGGCTATAGGAAGGACTGGTCTCTGTATTGTTTAAAATGGATCTCAGATTCCAGGTTAGGAAAAACCATGTGAAACAGCACAGTTCTTGCCGGGGTCCAGCCCCGGTGGATCCAGGGAATTCGAAGCGGGGATGGCGTCGGTGAAGATCAGGAAACAATTGCTTAATTAAATGTTAATTAAAGATATAAAGAGTAATAGAATAAGGATAGCTCAGTGAGGAAATTCAGTGGAGAAAAGAGGCTGAATAATTCAGCCAGAAAGTGAGAGAAAGAACGACATGGGGAGACCAAGCTTCGGTGAACAAGGCCCGCACTTTATTTTCCAAAGTAGTTTTTATACCTTAAGTTATGCATAGAGGATAATGGGGGAAGGGGTAGAGTCATGCAGTATGCCAGGCTTTCTTCCTGCAGACTTATCATATGCAAGCCACCCTCCAAAAGCATTAGATAAAGTTGCATTCCTATAGGGCAAAGGTGTGGTGGGCTATAACAAGTAAAAGAATTAACTCAAGGGTCCAAGGTTACAAACATTGCCAGGGACACCACAGGTAAGGGATATGGAGACTTAGCAGCAAACATTGGCCCAACAAGTGAAAAACCCCTCACCAATACAATTTCTAATCAATCTTTTAACTGATCAAAGGAATCTGTATTTAGACAGTTTAGAACATCTCATGCCTCTCACAGTTGGGAGGCTCTGAGCAATCACATGTGGCCGAAAAAACCTATTCAGGCAGGCTAGAGGACTTGCAAAGGAGTTTGTAGGTTGAAACACTATCAGACCCAGGAACTTTATTAACTGGAGCTGTAAGTTAACTCTTTTTCAGAGAGAGTGGGGGACCGTGGGGGACAGCCCCCTGTAAAGTCAGAGGTGTAGGTGAGAGCACAAAGCAGTAAAGTAGGCAGACGCTGGTTTTGGGGTAGACGCTCGAGAATTTCCAGGGGGACTCCTGAGGCTCGATCCTGCCTTTGTGTATGCCGAGCCTCCTTCCTCATGACCTTTGCCACGGGCGGAGTTCCTCACGCTGGCTCCCAGAAGTGATAGAATTCCAGTTGAGCTATTCCAGATCCTGAAAGATGATGCTGTGAAAGTGCTGCACTCAATATGCAATATGCCAGGAGATGGCTTCCAGCAGTGATGGACAGGGAGGCCTGGCATGCTGCGATTCATGGGGTCACAAAGAGTCGGACACGACTGAGTGACTGATCTGATCTGATCTGAACCTTCCTGTGGGCTATAGGAAGGACTGGTCTCTGTATTGTTTAAAATGGATTTCAGATTCCAGGTTAGGAAAAACCATGTGAAACAGTGAGCACAGTTCATGAAAGCCACAGAAAGACTACAGAGCCACAGATAATGGAGGCAAGAAAATACTGGTAGAGGAATACAATATAAAAGCAAAGACCTTGAGAAATTGGGATGTTAATTCTTAAGGAAGTTATTATATTTCAGTTCAGTCGCTCGGTCGTGTCCAACTCTTTGCGACCCCATGAATTGCAGCACGCCAGGCCTCCCCGTCCATCACCAACTCCCAGAGTTCACTCAGACTCATGTCCATCGAGTCGGTGATGCCATCAAGCAGCTATTTGTTAGCACAACACCTGACCTACAAGAAATACTAGATAGAGGTCCTTCAAGTTGAAGTGAAAGAATTCTTGAAAGGAGTTCAAAGTCATACAAAAAATAAAGTTCTCCATTGAAGGTAAATATGTAGACAAATCTAAAAACCAGTATTACTGTGATTAGGTTTAAAACTCAGCTTTTCATTTTCTACACTATTTAAAAGAGAAATGCCTAAAAAATAATTGGAAATCTATGTCAGTAGGTTACATTGTATAAAGATGTAGTTTGTGACAACACTAACATAAAGTAAGGGAGGCAGAGATGTAAAGGGTAGTTTCCATATGCAGTTGAAGTTAAGGTGGTAACAATTTAAAATCGATTGTTATAACTTTAAGATGTTTTTGTTATCGCCATGGTAACCACAAAGAAAATATAGAAGATATACAAAAGGCAATGAGAAAGGAATCAAAATGTGTCACTACAAAAAAAGTCAACTGAACACAAAGGAAGGCAATAATGGAGAAAGGTTTATTAAAGGCATAAGACGTAGAAAACAATAAAATTGAAATAGCAAGCTTTTCACCAATAGCAATTACTTTAAATGTAAGTGAATTAAACTCCCAAATAGAAAGACATATATTTACAAAATGGATTTAAAAAAACAGAATCTAATTGTATGCTATCAGCAAGGGACCCAACTTAGATCGAAGGGCATGCATAGATTGAAAAATGTTGGAAAAGGTATCCATCAAAATAGTAACCAAAAGAGAGGAGGGGTGACTATACTACTATCAGACAAAATAGACTTTAACATAAAAACTGTTACAAAAAGCAAAGAAGGGCAGTATATAATACTAAAAGGGTCAATTCATTAGAAAGATATAACCCAAAGCTACCAGAAATAAGAATAGTTCAACATACTAAAATCAACCAAGGTAATATATCACATTTATGTCACAGAATATAAGTCTGTGTTCCCAATGCTGAGTGAGGCCAAACAATACCCAAATGTCAGAGTTTGGAGCAGAGAAAGTTTTATTGAAGGGCCATGCAAGGAAACTGATAGCTCATGCCATAAAAAGCCTGAACTCTATAAGGCCTTCAGCAAAGCACTTTTAGAGGCAAGGTGAGGGAACGGTGTAGTTAGTTGTTGCAAACTCCTTGGTGTAGGCTCCTTTGTTCTTGCAGCTGTCCAGGTAGGTCAGCCCAAGGTCAGGTCACAATGTTCCTGTAAACCTCCAACAAGACAAACTATTCTCTCTTCAAGTCAGGTCATGATCAGGCTATTTTGTATTTTTCAAGCTATAGGCAACATTCTTTTAGAAAAGGTGCAGAGCCAGCATGACTAAGCACAGGCAACAGAGTACAAAGATTAAATGTATGGCAAAAACCACTACAATATTGTAAGGTAATTAGCCTCCAATTAAAATAAATAAATTTTAAAAAATTAAAGTAAGGTTAAAGTAAAAGGAAAGTATCAGGGTTAAAAGTAAAAGTAAAGTATCAGGGCTTCCCTGATGGCTCAGTTGGTAAAGAATCTGCCTACAATGCAGGAGACCCCAGTTCAATTCCTTGGTCAGGAAGATCCATTGAAGAAGGAATAGGCTACCCACTCCAGGGCTTCCCTTGTGGCTAAGCTGGTAAAGAATCCACCTGCAATGCAGGTAGACTTGGGTTCAATCCCTGGGTTAGGGATTGGAGATATCCTGGAGAAAGGAAAGGCTACCCACTCCAGTATTCTGGAGTGGAGAATTATATGGACTGTATAGTCCATGGGGTTGCAAAGAGGAAGACATGACTGAGCAACTCTCACACAAAGTAAAAGGAACAGTTCTAATAAGCAGTCAGATTTGCTCTTCCCTGTTACATTAGTAGAATGAAGGAGAAAATCATATGATCTTTTCAATTCATGAAGGAAAAAAACTTTTTTTTTAAATCAACAGTATTTCATGATTTTAAAAAGCATAAAAAACATCTCACTAAACTCGGAATAGAAGGAAACTATCTCAACACAAAAAAGGCCACATACAAAAAATCCAGAGCTAACATCATACTCAATGGTAAAATCTTTTTCTCCAAAGTGAGCAACAAGAGAGTAGTGACTGCTTACACCATTTCCTACTCAGCATTGTACTGGAAGTTTTAACCAGAGAAGTTGGCAAGGAAAAAAAAATGTATATATATATATATATATATATATATATATATATATATATATATATGATACAAACTGGAAAGGAAGAGGCAAAATATGTTTGAAGATGTAAATACTTAAATAAAATAGATAATATTGTGTTAGGACGGATAAGTGAGTCTAACAAGATTGCAGAATACAAAATCAACACGCAAAAAATCATTTGCACTTCTATGTGCTAATAATTAACAATTTGAAAATGAAATTAAGAAATCAATTCCATTTACAAAGCCATATATAATAATAAAATACCTAGGAGTAAATTTAATGAAGGAGGTCAAAGAAATGTACACTGAAACCACAAAAAGATGCTGAAAGAAATAAGACACAAATGGAAAGATATTCATATACATGGACTGGAAGAACTAATTTTGTTAAGTGTCAATACTACCCAAAGTAATCCACAAGTTCAATGCAATCCCTATCACAATTGTAGAGGCATTTTTTTGGCAGAAAGAAAACTCCATCCAAAAATTCATATGGAATTTTAAGTATTCCCAGAGAGACAAAAATATCTTGAAAAAGAAAAACAAAGCTCAAAACCTCACACTTCATAGAAAGCTACAATAATCAAAACAATGTGGTACTTGTATAGGGAAATACACTAATGGAATAGAATGTTGTTGTTCTCATGTTGTTGTTCAGTTGCTAAGTCATGTCTGACTCTTTGTGACCCCATGGTCTACAGCATGCCAGGTTTCCCTGTCCTTCACTATCTCTTGTAGTTTGCTCAGATTCATGTCCATTGACTTGGTGATGCTATCTAACCATCTCATCCTCTGCCACCCTCTTCTCCTTTTGCCCTCAATCTTTCCCAGCATCAGGGTCTTTTCCAATGAGTCACCTCTACATAATGTGGCTAACACATTGGAGCTTCAGCTGCAGCATTAGTCTTTCCAATGAATATTCAGGGTTGATTTCCTTTAGGATTGATTAGTTTGATCTCCTTGCTGTCCAACAGACTCTCAAGAGTCTTCTCCAGCACCACAGTTCAAAAGCATCAATTATTTGGTGCTTAGCCTTTTTCATGATCCAACTCTCACATCCGTACATGACTACTGGAAAAACCATAACTTTGATTATATGGACCTTTTTCAGCAAAGTGATATCTCTGCTTTTTAATACACTGTCTAGATTTGCCATAGATTTTCTTCCAAAGAACAAGTATCTTTTAATTTCGTGACTGCAGTCACCATCTGCAGTGATTTGGATCCCAAGAAAATAATATTTGCCACTATTTTTATTTTTTCCCATCTATTTGCCACAAAGTGATAGGACTGGATGCCATGATCTTATTTTTAATTAATTATTTTAATTGGAGGATAATTACTTTACAATATTGTGCCATACATCAACATGAATCAGCCACAGGTGTACATATGTGTTTCTTCTTTTTTTTAATGTTGAGTTTTAAGCCAGCTTTTTCACTCTCCTCTTTCACCCACATCAAGAGGCTCTTTAGTTCCTCTTCGCTTTTCTGCCATTAGAATGATATAATCTGCATATCTGAGGTTTTTGTTATTTCTCCCAGCCATCTTGATTCCAGCTCATGATTCATCCAGCCCAGCATTTCACATGATGCATATAAGTTAAATAAACAAGGTGACAATATATGGCCGTGACATACTCCTTTCCCAATTTTGAACCAGGCAGTTGTTCCAGGTCTGGTTCTAACAGTTTCTTGACCTGAATGCAGGTTTCTCAGAAGACAGGTAAGGTAGTCTGATACTCCTATCTCTTTTAGAATTTTCCACAGTTTGCTGTGATCCACACAGTCAAACGCTTCAGTGTGATCAATGAAGGAGAATCAGATGTTATGTGTTTTTTTGTTTTTGTTTTGTTTTGTTTTGTTTTCTGGCATTCCCTTGCTTACTCTATGATCCAATAAGGTTGACAATTTGATCTCTGGTTCCTCTGCCCTTTCTAAACCCAGCTTGTACATCTGGAAGTTCTTGGTTCTCAGCTGGGCCAAAGCAGAAACTCTCGTACATATGATCAAATGATTATCAATAGAAGCACTAAGATCATTCAACAGAGAAATGATGAAAGGATGTCTTTTCAACAAATGTTGTTGGTAAAATTATATCCACATACCAAAGAATCGAATTGGAAGTTAGGGGAAAGTTTCATGATATTTGATATAGCAATTATTTCTTGTATATGTCATTAGAAGTAGAGACAACAAAAGGAAAAAATGTATAAATGGATTTCCAAAATCAAAAACTTTGTCTGTAAAAAACTATTACTGAGAATGAAAAGGCAAAACATGAAATGAGAGAAAATATTTGTGAACCATATATCTGATAAGGGATTAGTACTTAAACACAAAAACAACAAAATGAACCTGATTAAAAATGGACAAAGAACTTAGACATGACTCTAAAGAAGATATACAAATGACAATAAGTACATGAGAGGTGTTCAGTGTCACTAATCATCAGGGAAATGCAAATCAAAACCACAATGAGATACCATTTCACACCTGTCAAAAGGGCTATTACCAAAAAGACAAGAGGTAATACATGCTGGCAAGGATGTGGAGAAAAGGGAACCCTGGTGCACAGCTGGTGGGAATATAAATTAGTAGAGCCACTAATAAAAACAGTATGGTTTCTAACCATAAAAGGTCCTTGATTTAAAAAATATATATATAGTTACTCAAAAGATTAAAAGCAAAACTACCATATGATCCAATAATTTCACTTTTAAGTGTATATCCAAAGGATACTAAATCATTGTCTCAAAGAGGCATCTGTACTCTCATGTTCACAGCAGCATTATTCACAATAGCCAAGACATGGAGACAACCTAAGTGTTCTATGCTGTGCTTAGTCGCACAGTCCTGTCTGACTCTTTTGAGACCCCAGGGACTATAACCCACCATGCTCCTCTGTCCATGGGGATTCTCCAGGCAAGAATACTGGAGTGGGTTGCCATGCCCTCCTCCAGGGGATCTTCCCAAGCCAGGGATCGAACCCAGGTCTCTCACACTGCAGGCAGACTCTTTCCATCTCAGCCAACAGATAAATAGATAAAGAGAAATTTTAGATATAGATACATAATAGTATGCAGCCATTAAAAAGAAAGAAATCCTGCCAACTGTGACAACACAGTTGGACCTTGAGGGCATTATCCTAAGTGAAATGTCAGACAGACATATTGAATGATCTCACATACATGTAGAATCTAAAAACATTCAACTCATAGAAACAGTAGAATGGTGGTTGCCTAAGGGATAGGGGAAATTGGGAGATATTGGTCAAAGTGTACAAACTTTCAATTACAAAATTAATAAGTTCAGGGGATCTAAGGTACAGAATGGTAAATACAGTTAACAATACTATAGTCTATACTTGAAAGTTTCTATGAGAATAGAGTTTTATTTTTCTCACCATAACAAAATGATGAGTATGGGAGCTGAAAGGTGTTTTAACTAACCTTATTTTCATAGATACTCTACATTATATATGTGTATCAAATCATCACATTGTATACCTTAATTTACATAATGTTATATGTCAATTACATCACAAAAAAACTGAAAAATTAAAAAATAGAAGTTAAAAAAGTATACTCTAGGACCACAATAGAATTATACTACAAATTGATCATCAAAATGTAGCCAGCAAAGTCTAGTATATAAGGAGATTAAACAACACATTTCTAAATAACACATGGGGCAGAGAAGAAGCCTGAAAAGAAATTTTAAATGTTTGTAAGTGAAAATTAAAAATACAAGTTATCAAAATCCAGGGAATGCAGTGAAAGTAATTCATTGAGATAAATTATAGTGTTAAATTAGAAAAGAAGAAAGAGCTAAAGTAAATAAGATTCCACATTAGAAAGCTAGGGGAAAAAAGAGCAAATTAAACCGAAAGGAGGAGAAAAAAAAATAGAGCAGACATTGAGGAAAATTATAAAGATAAAATAAAACAGAAACTCAATAAAGAAAATAACAAAACCCAAAGCTCGTTCTTTGCAAAGATTACTAAAATTGCTAAGCCTCTAGCCAAGTTAACTATGTGAAGAAGAGAGAAGATATAAATTATTATTTGGACAATAAAAGGGTAATAAGAGAATATTATGAACAACTCTATGTCCACAGATTTGATAACCTAGATGAAATAGACCAATTGCTTGAAAGACAAAAGCAACAAAAATTCACACAAGTAATTAAACTCCAATTAAATAAATTTATATTTAAAAAATAAATAAAAACATCATACAAGTGTAAAAAAAAAGAAAACCAAAAAAAAAAAAATTCACACAAGAAGAAATAGACGATCTGAATGGGCCTATACCTATTAATGAATTGAATCAAGAAATAATGAAACAGAATAGAGAGCCTAGAAATAAACCATAATTAAATAAAGCATATGTTCAATTAATCTACAAGAAAGGAGACAATGGTTAAAAGACAGTCTCTTCAATAAATGGTAATGAAAAAACTAGACTGCTACATGCAACAGAATGAAACAGGACCACTTCATTACACCATATACAGAAATAAACTAAAAATGGATTAAAGACTTAAAAATAAAACCTGAAACCATAAACCTCCTACAATAAAACAGGCAGTATGCTCTTTGACGTTGGTTTTAGCAGTATTTTTTTGACATGTCTTTTCAGGCAAGGGCAACAAAAGAAAAAGTAAACAAATGAGACTAAAAACTAAAATGCCTATTTTTTTTGCAGGTACAAAGTTTATTATTTGAGACATAGCACAACAACAAGTGGGAGGGCACATAGAGTAATGCTTTGTTTACTTAAGATAGAAGCAAGGCAGAGATGCACACCAGGAGAGAAAGGTAAAATGCCTTTTACAGTGAAAAAAACTATCAACAAAACAAAAAGGCAACCTACTGAATGGGAGAAGACATTTGTAAACAATATAACCAATAAGGGGTTGATATCAAAAATATATAAAAAATGTATACAACTCAATATCAAAATACCAACAACCCTATTAAAAATTGCAGTAGTGATGAATAGACTCTTTTTTCCCCAGGGAAAGCATACAAATGGCCAACAGGCACATAAAAATATGCTCAACATCACTAATCATCAGGGGAATGCAAATCAAATCCACAAAAAATACCACACCTCACACCTGTCAGAATGGCTATTATCAAAAAAACAAGAAACAATTGTTGGTGAGCATGTAGAAAAAAGAGAACACTCATACACTGTTGGTGGGAATGTAAATTGGCACACCAAGTATGGAAAACAGTATGGATAACCCTCAAGAAACTAAAAATAGAACTACGATCTAATCCACAATTCTACTTCTGAGTACTTATTTGAAGAAACAAACTAATTGAGATAGACTTTGGAAGGACTGTTGCTAAAGCTGAAACTCCAATACTTTGGCCACCTCATGCGAAAAGTTGACTCATTGGAAAAGACTCTGATGCTGGGAGGGATTGGGGGCAGGAAGAGAAGGGGACAACAGAGGATGAGATGGCTGGATGGCATCACCGACTCGATGGACATGAGTTTGGGTGAACTCCTTGAGTTGGTGATGGACAGGGAGGCCTGGCGTGCTGCAGTTCATGGGGTCGCAAAGAGTCGGACACGACTGAGTGACTGAACTGAACCCCTATATTCATTGCAATACTATTTACAATAGCCAAGATATGGAAGCCACCTAAGTGTCCATCGATAGACAAATAGATAAAGAAGAGGTAGTATATATAAATAATGGAATATTACTCATCCATAAAAAAGAATGAAATCTTGCCATTTGCAACAATGTGGATGGAGAGAAATGTCAGAGAAAGATGAATATTATATGATTTCACTTACACGTTTTGTAATCTATAAAAGAGAACAAATGAACAAACAAAGTAAAACATAAACAGACTCATAGGTATGAAGAACAAATTGGTGGTTGCCAGAGGGGAGGTGTGTTGGGGGATGGGCAAATAGATAAAGGGGATCAAAAGATGCAAACTTCCAGCTATAAAATAAATAAGTCATGAGAATGTAAAATGCAGTATAGGAATATAGTTAATGATATTTTAATACCTCTGGTGACAGATGGTAACTAGATCTATCATGGTGATCATTTTATAATTTATAAAAATAGTGAATCACTATTCTATACTTGAAGCTCATATAACATTGCATATCAATTATAATTTTAAAAAAATTAATAACCTTACAAAGCAAATCACTAGTCTTAGATGGGCTCACTGATGGATTCTATCAGACAATAAGGGGGAAAAAATTATGCCAATTATCTGCAGTTTCTTCCAAAAATTGAAGCAGAGGGAATACTTACCTCACTCTATGAGGGGTTTACCATAGGTGGCACCAGTGGTAAAGAATCTGCCTGCCCTACAGGAGATGCAGGAGACACGGATTTGATCCCTGGGTCAGGAAGATCGCCTGGAGTAGGATATGACAACCCACTTCAGTATTCTTTTCTAGAAAATTCTGTGTACAGAGGAGCCTGGCAGGCTATAGTACATGGGGTCGCAAAGAGTTGGACATGGCTAATTGTGCACGTGCGTACACACACACATACGATGAGGCCAGCATTATACTAATACCAAACCTAGACAAAAAAAAAAAACTTCGTAGGAAAACTACAAATCAATTATCTATCATGAACATAGCTGTAAAACCCCTCAACAAAATATTAGCAAATCAAATCAAACAATGTTTAAAAAGAATAATGCAACATTTAACAAGTGGAATGACCACAAGTTTGGTTCAACATTTGAAAATCAATTGATGTAATTCATCATAGCAACACACTGATAAATAAAAATCACATCATCATATCAATAGATGCAGGAAAAAAAAAAAAACATTTGCGATATCAAACACTCATTTATGATAAAAAAAAGTTGAAATAGGAGTGCAGGGAAACTTCCTCAATTTGATAAACAATATCTGAAAAGCCTGCAGCAAACATCATACCTAATGGTAAGAACCGCAAAGCATTCCTATGAAGGAATCAATAGGCAAGGATATCTCCTTACTACTTTTCTACATCATACTGGAAGTCCCAGCTAAGAAAAGAAAATAAAAGGTATAAAAATTCAGAAGGGAGATATAAAACTGTCTATGTACTAGATGACATTATTGCATATAGAAAGTCCAAAATAATGGATGGAACAACTCCTGGAACTAATAAGAATTATAGCAAGCTTTCAGGACACAAGGTTAATATACAAAAGCCAACCATTTTCCTATATATCAGCAAAGAATAAGAATTTAGAAATTCAAAACACAATGCCATTTACATTAGCACCAAAAAATACATAGAGACAGGTTTATCAAAATAAATACAAGATCTACTTGAGGAAAACTACAAAACCCTGATGTATGAAATCAAAAAAGAAGGAAATAAATGGAGAGAGAGTGCATGTTAATGGATAGAAGACAAAATGTCAAGTTTTCAGTTCTCTCCGACTTGATCTATAGATTCAATGCAATCTCAATCAAAATATCAGGAAGTTATTTTGGAATATCAACAAACTGATTATAAAGTTATTATAAAGTTCATATAGAGGGGCAAAAGATCCATAATAACTGACACAATATTGAAAGAGAAGAACAATGGAGGGCTGATACTACTCAACTTCAAGACTTACTATAAAGCTGTAGTAACCAAGAAAGTGTATTATTGGCAACTGCTACTGCTAATTCACTTCAGTCGTGTCCGACTCTGTGCAACCCCATAGACGGCAGCCCACCAGGCTTCCCCATCCCTGGGATTCTCCAGGCAAGAACACTGGAGTGGGTTGCCATTTCCTTCTCCAATGTATGAAAGTGAAAGTGAAGTCACTCAGTCGTGTCCGACTCCAGCGGCCCCATGAACTGCAGCCTACCAGGCTCCTCTGTCCATGGGATTCTCCAGGCAAAAGTACTGGAGTGGGGTGCCATTGCCTTCTCCAATTATTGGCAAATAATAGACAAATAGATCAATGGAAAGCTTAGAAGTAGAGCCATGTAAATATAATCAACTGATCTTTGACAAAGTAGTAAAGGCAATACTATGGAGCAAAGATAGTCTTTTCAACAAATGGTGCTGAAACAACTGGATATCCACATGTTAAAAAAAATGAATCTAGACAAAGACCTCACACTTTGACAAAAATTAAAGATGAATCACAGACCTATGTGTAAAATGGAAAACTATAAAATTCCTGGAAGATAACCTAGAAGAAAACCTCTATGACCTTGGGTATGGCAATGATTTTTTAGGTACAAACCAAAGGCAGGTTCCATGAAAAAAATTACTGATAAGCTGAACTTAATTTTTTAAGTCTGATAGGCAAAAGGCACTGGTAAAAGAATGAAAAGCCAAAGACTTGGAGAAATTTTTTACAAAAGAAACATCTGTACAGCAGAAAGTAATACAACACCATAAAGCAACTATACTCCAATAAAAAAAAAATTAAAAGATACCCATGATAAAAGACTTATATAGAAATTACAAAAATAACTCTTTTTCTTTTTTTTCTTTCTTTTTTTTTTTTTTTTCTGTAAGTAGGTACTTTTATTAGCCTTACTTGAAAGATGCAGAAACAGAAATACAGACAGATTAAGTAATCTGCCTCAAGTCACACAGCTGGAAAGCAGCAGAGGCAACATTTGAACCCAGACAATCCGGCCCCAGAGCATCTGCTTTTAACAATTCTGTGTCATTTAATTCACGGTCTCTATGATTTTATAAACTTATATCATTTATCACTTCTATCTGATCCCTCAGCCTCCAGACTGCCAGGCTATTTTTAATTACCTCCTTGGAAGAATTCACTGTTTTTCCCTCTACTTTCAAAAGTAATTCTTAAAGTCAACAATAAGAAAACAAACAACCCAATTAAAAAATGTGACAAACATCGTAACAGACACCTCACCATAGAAGGTATACAAATGGCAAATATGCATATAAAAAGATGCCTATGTCTTAGTCATCAGGGAAATGCAAAATAAAACAATAAGATACTACTGCACACCTATTAGAATGGTCAAAACCCTGAATATTGACACCACCAAATGCTGAGAAGGATCTGGAATAATAGGAACTCTTGTTCATTGCTAGTGGGAATGCAAAATGGTACAGCCACTTTGGAAGACACTTTGGAAGCTTCTTACAAAGCTAAATATAATTTTACCATACAATTCCATCAATCAAACTCTGGAATTTACCCAAAGGAATTGATAATTTATATTCCCTCAGATGGGGTTACCTCGTTGCTCAGAGAGTAAAGAATCCATCCACAATGCAGGAGACATGGGTTTGATCCCTGGGTCAGGAAGATTCCCTGGAGAAGGGAATGGCTCCCCACTCCAGTATTCTTGCCTGGAGAATTCCATGGACAGAGGAGCCTGGTGGGCTACAGTCTGGGTCACAAAGAGTCGGACACAAATGAGTGACTAACACTTTTCGGTACCTTTCTGTTGCACAAAACCTGCATACAGATGTTTCTAGCGGCCTTATTTATAATCTCCCAAACTTAAAAGTCACCAAAATATTCTTCAATAGGTGAACTTAAAAATAAACTGTGGAACATCCAGACATTGGAAAATTCTTCAGCACTGAAAAGAAATGAGATATTAAGTAATATAAAGACATACAGGAACTGTAAAATCAAAAACAAAACCACAGAACCCTCAATTAAATAGAGTTGGGAGACTAGAAGGAGGAGCTCTCATGCCCTGTGAGGATAGCAGAGCCCAATAGAAAGAAGGCCTTCTTTCCTGGCAAGAACTCTGACAAAGAAAAGTCATAAATTCTGTTTACTATAGCCCTCCCAACTTTCTTTTCCTCTCTATAAAAGTGTTCTCCTTTCCTTGCTGTGGGAGGACTTCCACATGACTCACCACGGTTACTGACTCCAAATTGCAATTCTCTGCTGATATTGAATAAACTCATTTTTGCTTGAGAGATATCTGATAGTCTACTTGTTTTAGGTCAACAGAATCTTAAATGCACATTACTAAGTGCAAGAAGCCAATCTGAAAATGCTACATTCTAGAAAAAGGCAAAACTATGGAGACAATAAAAATATCAGTGTTGCCTGAGCTTGAGTAGGGGTAGGATGAATAGGTGGAACACAGAGGATTTTTGAGGCAATGAGAATACTCTGGATGATACCATAATGATGGTTACATATCATTAGATATCAATATTTAACCAAATCCATAGAACATACAACACGGAGGATGAACCCTCATGCAAACTATGAACTTAGGGTCATTATGATGTGTCAATGTAAGGTCATCAGTTGTTATAAATAGCCCACTCTGGTAGGGGATGTTGATAATAGGGAAGACTATTTGTGCATAGGGATAGAATATTGGGGAAATCTGTGTATCATCCTCTCAATTTTGCTGTGAACATAAGACATAACATGACTGAGCAACTTCAAAAAAAAAAAAAAAAAAGCTATGAATAGAAGGGAAGTTCCTGAACCTAGACGAAGGGCATCTATTTAAAAAACCTATAGTTAACATCATACCTAGTGATGAAAGACTAAATGTTTCCCCACAAGACTGGGAAAAAGCAAAGACGTCCACTCTCACCACTCTTACTCAATTTATTTCTGGAAGTTCTAACCACTACAATAAGACAAGAAGAGGAAATAAGGCATACAGATTGGAAAGAAAGAAATAAAATTGTCCCTATTTGCAGATGACATGATTGAATACATAGAAAATCCAAAGGAATATACAAAAAACAAAAACACTGGAACTAGTAAATTCAGCAGTGTGGCAGGATAAAAAATCAACACACACACATACACACACATCATATATCTACATGAACACCCAATGTAATTGGTGTTCAAAATCCAAACCCAATGTAATTTACAATGTATCCAAAGAAATTCAAATACTTAGGTATACACTTAATAAAATATGTACATGATACATACACTAAAAACTACAAAATGTGATGAAAGAAATTAAGGACTTAAATAAATGTAAAAACATATACCATGTGTAGAAAAGACAAATCTACAATATCACTTATATGTGGAATCTAATGAAAGGATAAAAGGAACTTATCTACAAAACAGAAATAGTTACTGATGTAGAAAACTAGTGTATGGTTACCAGGGAGGAAGGAGGGATGGGGATAAATTGCAAGACTGGGATTGACATATACACACTACTGTATATAAAAATCACGATGGTGTGATCACTGACCTAGAGCCAGATATCCTGGAATGTGAAGTCAAGTGGGCCTTAGAAAGCATCACTACGAACAAAGCTAGCGGAGGTGATGGAATTCCAGTTTAGCTATTCCAAATCCTGAAAGATGATGCTGTGAAAGTGCTGCACTCAATATGCCAGCAAATTTGGAAAACTCAGCAGTGGCCACAGGACTGGAAAAGGTCAGTTTTCATTCCAATCCCAAAGAAAGGCAATGCCAAAGAATGCTCAAACTACCACACAATTGCACTCATCTCACACGCTAGTAAATTAATGCTCAAAATTCTCCAAGCCAGGCTTCAGCAATGTGAGCTGTGAACTTCCTGATGTTCAAGCTGGTTTTAGAAAAGGCAGAGGAACCAGAGATCAAATTGCCCACATCCGCTGGATCGTGGAAAAAGCAAGAGAGTTCCAGAAAAACATCTATTTCTGCTGTATGGACTATGCCAAAGCCTTTGACTGTGTGGATCACAATAAACTGTGGAAAATTCTTCAAGAGATGGGAATACCAGACCACCTGATCTGCCTCTTGAGAAATCTGTATGCAGGTCAGGAAGCAACAGTTAAAACTGGACATAGAACAACAGACTGGTTCCAAATAGGAAAAGGAGTTCGTCAAGGCTGTATATTGTCACCCTGTTTATTTAAGTTATATGCAGAGTACATCATGAGAAATGCTGGACTGGAAGAAGCACAAGCTGGAATCAAGATTGCCGGGAGAAATATCAATAACCTCAGATATGCAGATGACACCACCCTTATGGCAGAAAGTGAAGAGGAACTCAAAAGCCTCTTGATGAAAGTGAAAGTGGAGAGTGAAAAAGTTGGCTTAAAGCTCAACATTCAGAAAACGAAGATCATAGCAACCGGTCCCATCACTTCATGGGAAATAGATGGGGAAACAGTGGAAACAGTGGCTGACTTTATTTTTCTGGGCTCCAAAATCACTGCAGATGGTGACTGCAGCCATGAAATTAAAAGACACTTATTCCTTGGAAGGAAAGTTATGACCAACCTAGATAGCATATTGAAAAGCAGAGACATTACTTTGCCAACAAAGGTTCGTCTAGTCAAGGCTATGGTTTTTCCAGTGGTCATGTATGGATGTGAGAGTTGGACTGTGAAGAAGGCTGAGCACCGAAGTATTGATGCTTTTGAAGTGTGGTGTTGGAGAAGACTCTTGAGAGTCCCTTGGACTGCAAGGAGGTCCAACCAGTCCATTCTGAAGGAGATCAGCCCTGGGATTTCTTTGGAAGGAATGATGCTAAAGCTGAAACTCCAGTACTTTGGCCACCTCATGCAAAGAGTTGACTCATTGGAAAAGACTGTGATGCTGGGAGGGATTGGGGGCAAGAGGAGAAGGGGACGACAGAGGATGAGATGGCTGGATGGCATCACTGACTCAATGGACGTGAGTCTGGGTGAACTCCCGGAGTTGGTGATGGACACGGAAGCCTGGTGTGCTGCGATTCATGGGGTCGCAAAGAATCGGACACGACTGAGTGACTGATCTGATCTGATATATAAAAATAAATAACAGTAAGGACCTACTCTCAATATTCTGTAATGGCCTATATGGGAAAAGAATCTAAAAAAGAGTGGGTATATGTAAAAGTGTAAGTGATTCACTTTGCTATACACCTGAAGCTACCACAATGGTGTAAGTCAAATATATTCCAATAAGTAAAAAAAAAAAAAAAAAAAAAAAACACCATGAGTTCAACACAGTAAAGCAGTCAATTCTCCTGAAATTATTATATAGACTTAACACAGTTTTTACCAAAGTCTCAGCAATTTTTTGTAGACATAGCAAGCTTATTCTAAAAGGTATTGATAATTAAAAGCTACAGGTCCTAGTATAGCTAAAACAATCCTGACATGGAAGAGTAAAATGGGAGTAATCACTTTAGGGTTAGGGTTAGGGTAATCACTTTGCTCATAAATCCTATGTTATAACCGGAGTGATAAAGACCTGTGCACAGATGTTCATAAAATGTTTTTCCTTATTAGCCAAATAACTACACGCAATCTAGATGTCTTTCACTGGGTCAGTGGTTAAACAAATCATGGTACATACACACCACAAAAACAAGTGATGCAGGCAACAACTTGGATGAATCCCATGGGCATGCTGGGTGGGAAAAAACGCTACTTTCAAAAGGTACAGTTTCATTTATATAATTTTGAAATGTCAAAATTATAGAAATGGAAAAGAGATTAGAGATTGCTAGGTTAAGGACCAAGGAGGGAGAGTGGAAAAGAAATAGATATAGCTATAAAAAGGAAATCTGAGGTATCCTTATTGTTCTAGAACTATTCTGTATACTGTCTGTATATTCGTATATTGGGGTGGTATACACAAAAACCTACTATGTGATAAAATTGTACAGAAGTAAACAAACACTGAGACACACATGACTACAGGTAAACTTCGGAAATCAGAATGAGATAGGTGAATCAATGTCAACATTCTACTTAAGGCACTGCATTGTCTTACAAAGTTCTACCATTGGAGGAAATAGTAAAGTCTACAAGGAATCTCTGTATGTTAATATGCAATTATTTCCAAAATTTTCTATTAAAAAAATCCTACTATTTTTTTCCCAAGAATAATACTGAATCATAAATAGCTTGTTTGTTGGCTGCTAATCAGGTTTGCATGAAACCTCAGGTAATAAACAGCTACAGGCCACTGCCTCAAACCAAGCTGAAGGAGATATGCTTTTTGATGTTTCCAATGGTCAGTCCACTGGAGAAGGGAATGGCAAACCACTTCAGTATTCTTGCCTTGAGAACCTCATGAACAGTATGAAAAGGCAAACTGATAGGATACTGAAAGAGGAACTCCCCAGGTCAGTAGGTGCCCAATATGCTACTGGAGATCAGTGGACAAATAACTCCAGAAAGAATGAAGGGATGGAGCCAAAGCAAAACCAATACCCAGTTGTGTATGTGACTGGTGATAGAAGCAAGGTCCAATGCTGTAAAGAGCAATATTGCATAGGAACCTGGAATGTCAGGTCCATGAATCAAGGCAAATTGGAAGTGGTCAAACAGGAGATGGTAAGAGTGAACATCAACATTCTAGGAATCAGCGAACTAAAATGGACTGGAATGGGTGAATTTAACTCAGATGACCATTATATCTACTACTGTGGGCAGGAATCCCTCAGAAGAAATGGAGTAACCATCATGGTCAATAAAAGAGTTTGAAATGCAGTACTTGGATGCAATCTCAAAAACGACAAAATGATCTCTGTTTGTTTCCAAGGGAAACCATTCATTATCACAGTAATCCAAGTCTATGTCCCAACCAGTAATGCTGAAGAAGCTGAAGTTGAACGGTTCTACGAAGACCTACAAGACCTTTTAGAACACCCAAAAAAGATGTTCTTTTCATTATAGGGGACTGGAATGTAAAAGTAGGAAGTCAAGAAACACCTGGAGTAACAGGCAAATTTGGCCTTGGAATACGGAATGAAGCAGGGCAAAGACTAAGAGAGTTTTGCCAAGAAAAAGCACTGGTCATAGCAAACACCCTCTTCCAACAACACAAGAGAAGACTCTACACATGGACATCACCAGATGGTCAACACTAAAATCAGATTGATTATATTCTTCCCAGCCAAAGATGGAGAAGCTCTATACAGTCAACAAAAACAAGACCAGGAGGTGACTGTGGCTCAGATCATGAACTCCTTATTGCCAAATTCAGACTTAAATTGAAGAAAGTAGGGAAAACCACTACACCATTCAGGTATGACCTAAATCAAATTCCTTATGATTACTGAGTGGAAATGAGAAATAGATTTAAGGGACTAGATCTGATAGATAGAGTGCCTGATGAACTATGGATGGAGGTTCATAAAATTGTACAGGAGACAGGGATCAAGACCATCTCCATGGGAAAGAAATGCAAAAAAGCAAAATGGCTGTCTAGGGAGGCCTTACAAATAGCTGAGAAAAGAAGAGAAGCGAAAAGGAAAGATATAAGCATCTGAATGCAGAGTTCCAAAGAATAGCAAGGAGAGATAAGAAAGCCTTCCTCAACAATTAATGCAAAGAAATAGAAGAAAATAACAGAATGGGAAAGACTAGAGATCTCTTCAAGAAACTTAGAGATATCAAGGGAATATTTCATGCAAAGATGGGCTCGATAAAAGACAGAAATGGTATGGACCTAACAGAAGCAGAAGACATTATGAAGAGGTGGCAGGAATACACAGAATAACTGTACAAAAAAGATCTTCACGACCCAAATAATCACAATGGTGTTATCACACACCTAGAGCCAGACATCCTGGAATGGGAAGTCAAGTGGGCCTTAGAAAGCATCACTCTGAACAAAGCTAGTGGAGGTGATGGAATTCCAGTTGAGCTATTTCAAATCCTGAAAGATGATGCTGTGGAAGTGCTGCACTCAATATGCCAGCAAACTTGGAACACTCAGCAATGACCACAGGACTGCAAAATGTCAGTTTTCATTCCAATCCCAAAGAAAGGCAGTGCCAAAGAATGCTCAAACTACCACACAATTGCACTCATCTCACATGCTAGTAAAGTAATGCTCAAAATTCTCCAAGCCAGGCTTCAGCAATACATGAACTGTGAACTTCCAGATGTTCAAGCTGGTTTTAGAAAAGGCAGAGGAACCAGAGATCAAATTACCAACATCCGTTGGATCTTTGAAAAAGCAAGAGAGTTCCAGAAAAACATCTTTTTCTGCTTTATTGACTATTCCAAAGCCTTTGACTGTGTGGATCACAATAAACTGTGGAAAATTCTCAAAGAGATAGGAATACCAGACCACCTGACCTGCCTCTTGAGAAACCTATATGTAGGTCAGAAAGCATCAGTTAGAACTGGACATGGAACAACAGACTGGTATCAAATAGGAAAAGGAGTATGTCAAGGCCGTATATTGTCACCCTGCTTATTTAATTCTATGCAGAGTACATCATGAGAAATGCTGGGCTGGAAGAAGCACAAGCTGGAATCAAGATTGCCGGGAGAAATATCAATAATCTCAGATATGCAGATGACACCACCCTTATGGCAGAAAGTGAAGAGGAACTAAAAAGCCTCTTGATGGAGGTGCAAGAGGAGAGTGAAAAAGTTGGCTTAAAACTCAACATTCAGAAAATGAAGATCATGGCATCTGGTCCCATCACTTCATGGGAAATAGATGGGGAAACAGTGGAAACAGTGTCAGATTTTATTTTTCTGGGCTCCAAAATCACTGCAGATAGTGATTGCAGCCATGTAATTAAAAGATGCTTACTCCTTGGAAGAAAAGTTATGACCAACCTAGATAGCATATTGAAAAGCAGAGACATTAATTTGCCAACAAAGGTCCGTCTAGTCAAGGCTATGGTTTTTCCAGTGGTCACGTATGGATGTGAGAGTTGGACTGTGAAGAAAGTGCCTAAGAATTGATGATTTTGTACTGTAGTGTTGGAGAAGACTCCTGAGAGTCCCTTGGACTGCATGGAGATCCAACCAGTCCATTCTTAAGGAGATCAGCCCTGGGATTTCTTTGGAAGGAATGATGCGAAAGCTGAAACTCCAGTACTTTGGCCACCTCATGCGAAGAGTTGATTCATTGGAAAAGACTCTGATGCTGGGAGGCATTGGGGGCAAGAGGAGAAGGGGACGACAGAGGATGAGATGGCTGGATGGCATCACCGACTCTATGGACATGAGTTTGAATAAACTCCGGGAGTTGGTGATGGAGAGGGAGGCCTGGCGTGCTGTGATTCATGGGGTTGCAAAGAGTCGGACACAACTGAGCGACTGAACTGAACTGAACCGAATGATCAGTCATTGATCACACTGGGACACACTTGACACTTTCCTAAGGAGTTATCTAACCTCCTGTGAACTCCCTGATGCTGTTAATGTGTAAGCAGGCTGCACTACCACTTCATGAATTGGCAGACAAGACTTGGGAAGGGATTGGATAGATCTTGAAATAAATAGTAGATGGAAGGGAGCTGTTTCCACTGAGATAAGATAATGGTATTATATCTGGGATCAGATCCCCAGAGGGCTTTTTTGGGACAAACAAAGTGACTGTGTTGTCTGAGGTTCTAAAAGTAAGTGAAGTTTGGATCAACAGTTGACCTCAGGAGTGCTTTATAGATGCAGATAGAGGCTTGGCTGAAAGAAGGACCAACTGAAGTGTCCAATAATGAGATGTACTACTTTGGGATGTAGAATGTCCTATTTTTGGAAGCATTTAAGCAGAAGTCATTAAACGTCTCAGAAATGTGGACATTTCCTTTCAATATGCAGATTCTAACACCAAAGTAATCATATAAAACACAGCTGCTGGTATTTAATTGCAACACATCTCTCGTTCCCTCACTGGCTTTTCTTTTTTTCCTGACTGGAACCTTCTCTTCTGTGATAATTGGAAGTTAAGAAAAAAAGTACTCTGAGGTCTTGGGATCAGTGTTTTATATAGACTGCAATCTCTGCAGGAAAATTCAAGTTATTATTGTTTTTGGTGGCATGTAGGGACACAGAACCCTGCAATTACCCCCTCGACTAATCTGAGAGATTGATATGGACACAAGATAACCATTGTAGCATTATGAGAAAAACCAATTGTTTTCATGTCTGTTTTTCCTAATAAACTGTGAACTCTTTCAAGGATACCATATTTTACATTTTTAAAAAAGTTCTTCCTACACATAGTGGTTTCTCAATAGTTTCTCCATAAAATGTTTCTCAGGCATGATCAATGGCTTGTGATGTAGTTTGTATAACAAATGCTGGCCTGGCATTTCTTCCCAGGAGGAAGAAGGTGCTCGCTTCCACTTGCTTTTTTGGGTGACATCTAAGGTAGATAATGTGACTATTTCTAAAGATATCTCTCTACCATTTCCTTCATTTAATGGCAACCAGAGGGCTAAAACAATACTTTAAAGATCTGAGCTTTTGACAGAGTTCCTAGTGCTAGACACATGAATCTAGTTTGATGTCTTAGGTGTGAAAAGGGTGGGAAGGCTCTGGATATTTTCTTTAAGCTGAGTCTGGTGGGTTGGTGGACAGGGGAGGCATTTATAAATGATCAGGGCCAACTGAGTGACTTAGCACACATAGGGCCTTCTAAACTTTGGAAAACCTTGTTGATATGTGTTCCAGTATGGCATTCTCTGCTTCCCACCATCCTCCTCACTCTTGGGAGTAGGGGTATTGGGGTGGGGGAAGGAGAGGGCAATGTGTTGTTGGTCATTCAAAAAAGGAAATAGGAAATCCAAAGAGGCTAAGTTAGGAAGAGAAAAAGAAGAGGCCTGGGACCAGAGGAAGGTGTGCTAAGAAAGACTGGGCCTTCTCTTGCCCCTTGGTGAAAGGACAGGAACACCCACAGCCAGGAGTCTGGCCTTGTAGCCTATTTTAGTGGTGGGGAGGGGTACCCTGGGACACACTAGGAGCCTAAGTCTCAGCACAGCCAGACACCTGTCAGTCAGTCCTTCCAAGACTTCCCCATGGATGGCCCTGTTCTCAAAGGGATCTCTCCCAGAAAGGCATTAGTAAGATAACACGGCCTTCAGAGCGAGGTGGAGGCGGGGTGGAGGGTAGCCTAAAATTAGCCCTCTGGATCTATTCAGCCAGACTGCAGGCAGTGTTATTAACAGTGGAAACTAGGGGCTCTGCCTGCTCCAGCCCCTGGGGCAAGTAGGGGGCTCCCTTTGGAGGGGCCACCAAGGCCCAGTGCTTCACAGAGGTGTAGGGGCAGCCTGGTGAGTACCTGGAGCCTAGAATATGATAATGCTATCAGGAACAAGTGAACTCTTAGGGCTGCTGTCTGGTGAACCTATGATCACCACCCTTTGTAGTCTGTTTCCACTGGGTCTGGTTTCTCGTGGTGCTTGGGAGGTCAGTGAGGAAGCCTGCCCACAGAGAGAAGGACGGGTTCCTGCTGTGTTTGTCCCAGGAAAGTATGTCTGCCTGGGCTCTGGGATTCAAATGGTCCTACTTCTTCAGGGAAATCACTGCAGTTATGCAATACAGGAAGGGGGAAGGTTTGTTTGTCTTTGTGTCCTTGTTTAGTATAATATCTAATTCATGACTAAACTTAGAAAATGAAGCTAGATCTTGCACTGTGTCTGTTTAAATATGTCTTGGTATGTCTTTGTCTCTGGGTAATATTTTTGAGGTTAATTTGTAAATAAGCTCTATTTATTTGGCTTAAAAAAAGGTAAGCACTTACAAATCAAATAATTCTAAATTAAACAATAAATTCCAGGTTCATATGAACTGGGAAATATTCAGTATTAAATACCTGATAGTAATGCTTGTTCATTGACCTATCTAGTATAGACATGTCTTAGAGTAATTAGACCACCCTCATGACTTCCCTGGTGGCTCAGATGGTAAAGCGTCTGTCTACAATGTGGGAGACCTGGGTTCGATCCCTGGGTTGGGAAGTTCCCTGGAAAAGGAAATGGCAACCCAGTCCAGTACTCTTGCCTAGAAAATCCCATGGACGGAGGAGCCTGGTGTCCATGGGGTTGTGAAGAGTCAGACACGACTGAACGACTTCACTCACTTTAGTATTTGTGAGTATGGGTAGATGCAGAAGGATAGGCTCAAGGACAGAAAGGCAGAGCTCCTCGATGTAGGGGGGGTGGAGAGGGGAAAACAAGCATTAAAAATAGTCTATTAATGCTTGGCAGACTATTCTGGGGCCCACTGAAACCAGCCACTCTCCCAAAGGAGTTATTAACCTAAATTCACAGACACCCTCACAAGAGGGCCTTAGATAGAATTCAAAAAATCAAAAAATACAGATGATATGAACAAATACTTTTATTTCCCCTAATCTAACTGAAATTTACTACTTCCTTCAAGGATGAATGCAGGCAGCAAATAGCAATCATATTACTAGTTTCTATAACTTGGTCACCAGAAGAAATCATAGATATTTCCTTTCATATTACAGTTGTGACAGAGATCTAGAAATGTCATTTGTGCTCATTATAACTTAGAAATTATTAGTAGAACTTGTTATTTAATGTGTTAATAAAGAACTTTTATTACTACATATGCAATTTTAAAAATATTTTGATAGCTATTTTTCAATATAATTGGTTTCCTTTAATTCTATATAGCTTATGGATGGAGGGACACATATGCCTGTGGCCGATTCATGTTGATGTATGGCAAAAACCATCACAATATTGTAAAGTAATTATCCTCCAATTAAAATAGATTAATTAATCTAAAAAAGAAAGAAAAAATTAAAAATTATTCTGAGATGGGGCCAGAAACTTAACAAGATTGCCACAGAGGCTGATGTCACCAAAAAAAGAGTTTAAAACCCCTGCACTTTGGGGATCAGGAGAAGGATCCTTGCACAGAATGGCCGCACACAATAACTCTGATTAATAAACAATAGTATGGTGAGGTTAGACAATAGATGACTTAGATTTTCTTATCCTATCTAATGAGATGAGGTACAATTCACTCAAGTACCCAAGGCTGCTGGGGTTTATGTCTTGTTCTCCTTCTGGAGGCTCATTATATTGGCCCTGCTGTAGGCTCATAATATGACCTTGGTAAGGTCTTCAGCATTTCCCTTCACACTCCCTTTCCTCTTCATTTCCCTGAACATCACTCCCCCAAGAGTAAGATAGTAATATTGTAAAATAGTAAGATTTATTTTATTTAATGATTTCGTAAAGAAATCATTTCTTTACAGATCACATGATTAAGGTCGTGGAATCCAGCATGACCTCAAACCTGAGGATTCTGGGAGCTACAATACAAATGCTTGAGGCAAGGAGGAGGGATATGTGTTTGCTTTTCAGGTGGTAATAGAAAGGACAGGATGGGGAGTAGGGAAACCTGGTTTCTATTCCATCTCTAAATTTAAGTTATGGAGCTTTAACCTCAGGAGGGAGCAGCAGTCATAGAAATTGAAGACCTAAGTAATAATAATAATCATAGTGAAAATAGTTACTGAGTACTACATTCAAGTGGTATTATAAATATTTAAGATGTATTAACTCATTTAATCCTAACAATAGTCCTTGAGATAGATACTACTATTACTCTATCTTTACAAATAAAGGAATAGACACAGAGAGATTAAATGATCTGCCCTGGGTCACACAGCTACTAAGTGGTAGAGATGAGATTGAAACAAAATCCTAGACCATGTTTCACTACTTCCATATATGGACTCCCAATCTGCAGTAGGGAAAAAACAGATCCACACAGAAGGAGTTATGATACAGTGTGATGACTGCTATAGTGCTATAAGAGCAAAGACTCAAGGAAGTAACCAATCAGAGGAAGTTGCATGTGAAAGAAGAAAGCATGATATATATCAAGAGCCATAATTTCTCCTCCCTTATTGGTGGATTTTGGAGTATAAGTAGAGGAATGATAGAAAGTGAGGCTGGAGATTTTGGCCAAGGTTTTCTCATGAAGGACGTAAGCTTGGCAAGGCATCTGGGCTATACTCTGAAAGAAAGGGGAGTCATTAAAAGATTTAAAATAGAGGATTGGCGCAGACAAGGTTTATATTTTTAAGTGATCACTTTAGCCATAAGAAGAAGAAATTATTGAAAAAGTAAACTAGGAGACTACTGTAAGAGTTGATGCAAAAGATGATAGAGGCCTAGACAAAGTACAGGCAATGAGTATAAGCTTGAGAGGGGTAGCCTATAGAGGTCTCTAGGAAGTAAAATCCATATGATTTGGTAAATCAGTTAGATGGGGGTGGGAGAAAGAGTTAAAGATACCTGACATTAGTCTGGGTATTTGGTTTGTTTGACCAGTTGGATGATGATGAACTGAGATGTGGATGTAGTGTGGTGATGGTAATGGTAGTAGTGATGGTGTGATACTGCTGATTTTGAAGTACCTGAAAGAATTCAATGAATACATACCTTTGCTGAAGAGAGAGCTGGTGTACTTGGAGTAGTGGGCTTGAAATCATCCTGATAAAGGTGAAAGCTATAGCTCTAGAAGGAGAGAACACGGAAGACAAAACTATTTCAGGGGAGAACGGAGGGGGGGTGGAATCAGAAGAGTGTGCTGGCCAGGAAGCCAAGAGAAGACTACAAAGGAAGAAGTGTCAGATGCTTCAGAAGAGTCGGAAAAGGAAAGATCTGAGAAATAGCTAGTAGATTTAACCACAAGGATGACTTTTAAAGAACTATTCAGTTTGTGATTAAGGTGGATGGAGCCACTGCAGAGGGTGGAAAAGTGACTTGGAGGTGAAGAAGAAAAGAAAGATAGCTAGAGTAGGACAAAGGACCATAGAAGTGTTTTGTTTCCAAAGATGGCTGAGGGAGAGGAACCAGTGGAGAGACTGAAGGCACAGAGGAAGCTCACCTTTGAAGATCTAACATGTGGTAGCTCTGTTTCTCTTGGGGTTTCCCTGGTCGCTCACACAATAAAGAATTCGCCTGCAATGCAGAAGACTTGGATTTGATCCCTGAGTCAGGAAGATCTCCTGGAGAAGGAAATGGCTACCCATGCCAGTATTCTTGCCTAGAGAATCCTGTGGACAGAAAAGCCTAGTGGGCTACAGTCCATGGGGTCACAAAGAATCAGACATGACTGAATGACTAAGCATACATGCACACACACACTCTTTCTCTTAACAGTTCCATTAAGGGACAATTATTTCTGTCTTATAAATGAGGAAACTGAATCGCAAAGAAGGGAAGAGACTTGCCCAAAGGTTACTCAGATAGAAAATAGGGATGCTGAGTTGCAAACTTAGATCTGCCTGATTTCTCAAATCCTCTTGTTATAACTGTACCAAAAAAATGGATAAATAATAAATATATGGAGTTGATGCTGACTTATAGAGGGAGCTAAAGTTTAGGGAGACCCATCCACTCACCTCACAATTTATTCTATGAAGTGTATATTTGAGGTCCCAGGCTAACAAAGAGGGGTTGAGGTCAACGGTGAATAAAAGGAGGTGTGTGGCCTTGAGCCCAGGGCTGCAGGGTATGGGATAGGATGAAAACTCGACTTCTGAAAAACCTACCAGTTTATCCTGATGACATTACAAACTGAGATGGGTGACTTTGACTTTGGAGCATTACAAACAGGACAAGAAAGGTCAAAGCATTAGGTTGAGTCAGTCACTGGGCGATGAGTGATTTTGTAGAGCCTGGGGGTAATGAAGAGACAAGAGTTGAGGGTTGAGGCAAGGCTCCAGGCTGGGTAGAGCAGAGAGGATGGGAAAATGCTTGACTCAGAGAGATGGGAAAGATTGAAGGCAGGAGGAGAAAGGGACAACAGAGGATAAGATGGTTGGGTGGCATCACCAACTCAATGGACATGAGTTTGAGCAAACCTTGGGAGATAGTGAAAGACAGGGAAACCTGGCATGCTATAGTCCATGGGGTTACAAAAAGTTGGACATGACTTAGTAACTGAACAACAACAGCAGAGAGATGGAGAAGCCATAGTTTCCAAAGAGTTGCTGGCAATCAAAGGGACTCCTGGATTGAAGTGGTCCTGGTGGAAAATCTAGTTGTCAACAGAGAGGAGGACTTGCCCTGGAAACCTCAACTATTTCTTACTATCTCTTTAAGTTTGTTTTACTTGAAGTATATTTCTTATAATGTCATTTCTTTATTTAATCATTGAATGCCATTCAGCATCCATTTCCTGAGCAACTCTGTTGCCTGAAGCATGGGACCTGAGTCTGAGTGGACATCACATATGAGGGGCTATAAAGAGGTTGAAAAGTAAAAGTGAAAGTTAGTCACATAGTTGTGTCTGACTCTTTGTGATCCCATGGATTGTAGCCTGCCAGGTTCCTCTGTCCATGGAATTCTCCAGGCAATAGTACTGGAGTGGGTTGTCGTTTCCTTTTCCAGGGGATCTCCCGACCCAGGGATCAAACCCAGGTCTCCTGCACTGCAGGCAGATCTTTACCATCTGAGCCACTAGGGAAGCCCATGAAGTTGTTGAATCTCATCTAAAAGGCTGAGAGGTAGAGTTGAGGGCCTGCCCCCATAAGACTGATGTCAGAATGCTCAGGGATGACTGCTTGACACCACAAAGCACCATTCTGTTGGCCTAGCAACTGCCAGACTAGAACCCCCTCATTAGCCCACACATTCTGAACTAAGATGCATCTACCAACTCCCTAGCCATGATGTAGGCTATGCTTGGAGTGGAGGAATAATAAGATGGATACAGGAGTCCTCACCTTGGAGTTTACACACTGATGAAGCACAGATAAGTGGAAATAAGATGTGAAAGTTCATGGCTAAAGCCTAGTTGTAATCCTTTAGAAACCCTGAGAATGGGCAGAGATTAGGGAAGGCTTCCCAGAAGTAGGAGTTTGAAGGGTAGGCAGAACAACATATGCAAAGGTACCAGGCTGTGAAATGACCTGATCTATTTTGGCAGCCATCTGTAGGGTCTGAAATAAGATGGAGTAGGAGTTAGAAGCAGGGTGCCAATGAGTGAGGAGTCTGATAGTGAAGGATAAGGGAGCAAGCATCCAGGCTTTTGATGGCAGCCCTCAGTCTTCTGTTTTTATCACCCACAGATCTGGCATATCCTCCTGCTCATAATGAGAATAGTTCTGCTCCAATCAGCCAAGGTGAAAACCTCATGGACATCACCAAGATTTTCTCCCTCCTGCAGCCTGATGATGAGGAGGACACCAACACAGGAGAGAAACAAGCTCTCAATCAAGCAGTGTACAACAATGATTCCTATACTTTGGACCAGCTTTTGTGCCAGGAGCGTTACAAAAGATTTATCAACAGTAGGAGTGGCTGGGGTGTCCCTGGGACACCCTTGCGCTTGGCTGCTGCTTATGGCCACCTTAGCTGCCTGCAGGTCCTCCTGGCACATGGTGCTGATGTTGACAGCTTAGACGTCAAGGCACAGACACCACTTTTTACCGCTGTCAGTCATGGCCATCTGGACTGCGTGCGTGTGCTTTTGGAAGCTGGTGCCTGTCCTGGTGGTAGCATCTACAACAACTGCTCTCCTGTGCTCACAGCTGCCCGTGATGGTGCTGTTACCATCCTGCAGGAGCTCCTGGGTCATGGTGCAGAGGTCAATGTCAAGGCGAAACTACCAGTCTGGGCATCGAACATAACTTCATGTTCTGGCCCCCTCTATTTGGCTGCAGTCTATGGTCACCTTGATTGTTTCCGCCTGCTTTTGCTCCATGGGGCAGACCCTGACTACAACTGTACTGACCAGCGCCTACTGGCTCGAGTCTCACGGCCCCGCACCCTCCTCGAAATCTGCCTCCACCATAATTGTGAGCCAGAGTACATCCAGCTGTTAATTGATTTTGGTGCTAACATCTACCTTCCATCTCTCTCCCTGGACCTGAACTCACAATATGATAAAGGCACTGCATTGTTGGTACAGGCCCGAGGTGAGTGTCAAGCAGACCAGCTCTAATAGGTCTCCTGGCTTGGATGTCCCAGGGACACAAATCACCCCCAAAGTTAATATTTCTGGGGTGAATTGGAGAAAGCACCATTGTCTTCCCTTTCTTGGGGCCCCAGTAGAAAAGAGGTTACAGATTCCTTTTTAGAGAAAGGCAGTGGCACCCCACTCTAGTACTCTTGCCTGGAGAATCCTATGGACGGAGGAGCCTGGTGGGCTGTCGTCTATGGGGTCACACAGAGTCGGACACAACTGAAGTGACTTAGCAGTCACTAAGATGAGGTAAGGTTTGCACAATCCCAATTTGTGGTTCTGGCTCTGCCAATGACAGTTTTGTGGCCTTGAACATGCTCTCTCTAGGCTTCAGTGTGTCCCCATTGGTACCATGCATTTTAGGGCAGGGAGCGGGACATTTCTTAGAAGGGAAAGATCAGTTAGGGCTGCAGTAGCCAGGGCAGGGTGGATGTAGGCTTGAGTGGGAGAACTACACTGAGAATTGCTTCTCAAAACCTGTTTTTCCTTACTGTAGCCACTCCACGGTCACTACTATCACAGGCTCGTTTAGTTATCCGCAGATCCTTGTGCCACACCAGCCAGCCACAGGCCATCGACCAGCTGGATATTCCCCCCATGTTGATTAGCTACCTCAAACACCAACTGTAATCTTGCAGCCTGCCCAGAAACCTACAATGCCTCCAAGAAATCACCTGGGGACCCAGGTAGCTGGAGAGAACTACAGCTCTACACACTCACCCAAAGCTGCTCTCCTGTATTATCCTCCACAATAAAATCCTCAGAGAATAAATCCTGGGGGCTGTTGTGTCTGGTGTGTGTTAGGTTGGAGGGGGCACAGAGTTCACTGGGGGAAGGTGTCTGGTTGGTCATGGGAAAGAATTATAGTGATCTGGGATTCAACAGGCATAGGAGCCTGACTACTGAAAGATAAGACTAACCCAGTAGCCTATACCTTCCCACCAAGATCCTTGAAACAACTGGCACCGTAATGTCCTAGGAGCAAGGTCTTGAAGAAAGCAGGTAAGTATAAGGGTAGCATCATCTTGTTCAGCCCTGTGTCTCCATTGACTCTCGGGCTGCTATTGTTACTGAACCAAACTTGGGTCCACAACCAATCTATTGACACCAGGTTGTGGTGAATGAAAGCCACCTTTTCAGGGGCTGTTGCCTGTCAAGACCAGCTTGACAAGCAGGGTTTCTGAAAGTACGATATGGCAAGAGAATGAGAAACAAGGCACAAGAATTCAGAGAAAAGTGAGGATCAGGGGACCAACACCACTCCAAGGTGAAGGTGCCGAAACTGAATCTAAGCCAGCTTTATTATACTTTCAGCTGTGAATGAAATAATATGCAGGGAGTTAAATTATAATATATGTGGCCTTCAGGGCCAAAGAACAAAATGATCATTAACCATTGAGTAATTAAGAAACAGTTATCAATAACAAATCAGTAACTAAGACTAATATTCTTATCTATAGATTTTCCACCAGATACATAAAACATGTGACTCTGAGACGCCAGTTGAGAAACAGTCTGGGGTTGGTTTTCTGACCCCAGGATCATATCTTGTTTTCAAGATTATGAACTGTTCCCTCTGGACTTGTTCCAAGAGTCTCATGCCTTATAGCATCCAGTTTATCAATAATTATACATTTCTTTTGCAGCCTTGCCAGGGCCTGCTTTTCTTTTATTCTTCCTGTCTCCTACAGTTGCCAAACACTTTATTTGAGTCAAATGACCAAGGAGTCTCCCATTCACTCACCTTGAATCATAGGCTGCATTATTGCTAGTCTATTTTATAGTCAAGATCTAGCTAGGAACACAAATTACCAAATATTTATGACAACAGATTTAACATGGAAAATGGTTACATAGGTGATAGGCAGAGGATCTAAGGACAGGAAGTTATAGATTAGTCATAGCAGGAGTCTAACACCATCCTTAGGCTGAAGGGGTAAGGGAAGAAGTATGTCCAGAGTCTAGGGACTTGGGTCATCTGATGAAAAGTGAAATCACAGGTCTATCATGGATTATCCAAACAAGAAGAAAGGAAGAAACACCCTCTCCTTTACATCATTCTTGCCCATCAGTCTGCTTCCAGTGTCTCACTGGAGAAAACTAGAGGTCAAATAATATGAGAGCTTGGGAAACACAATATAGAGGGGTCAACCCCTCTTGCAACATCTGGCAGAGCAGGACAAGGTGAAAAGTGGACAGTGGAAGGAGGTGGTATGACCTGAGCCAGGAATTGGATCACACAGCAGAACTGGAAGTATACTGACACAGAAGCCATAGAAGAGACACCGCAGAGATGCCACCAAAGGCACAAAAGGTATAGCTTAAGTACCCTGGCTTCCCCACATTTCTTACCCTCCCATCAGTGCCTTCCATTGGTTGAACCCAACCAGAAGGTGGTTGATGAGGAAGCCTGGGAAATACAGCCTGCAGTGGTCAGTCAGCCTATGGTGTGGAGAAGAACAGGGGAAGGAGGCAAAAGGGGCCTGAACCAGCACAGATAGCCACCCAAATCCAGATCTAGACACCTTCAATTTTGCTAAATCTTCATCCTTTCACAGTACCTTCTTTTATATCTCCTGGACAACTGTGGGTGAGGATATGGATGAGCAGTTAAAGAGATACAAGGTGAAGGCATAGAGGATGCAAGCCCAGATAATAGCTATGTGGGAAGTACTTTTGATGTTTAGAGCTTTTCCTGAGAGCTGCCTTGACAGACCCACCCCCAACACCCCATAATTATCTCCTATCGTGCAAGATGGGAGGCAGGGAATGGGCTCGAAAATTACTTGCCTCTCCTTCTTACCACCCGCACACTCCCTAGCTCCTAGGGCTTGAGAGCCATTAGAAAGGAAGGCAAGAAAACTGGCCATCTATCCCCATGGCCCTGCCCCACACAGACTCCAGACTTTCAAATGCATAAGGCATTTTGGATGGCAGTGCAACTGTTTATGTCCAAGAAACAAGAGAAGTAAAGGACTGGAATATACTATAAACACAGATTTCAGGGCAGAGAGCCACAGGTATCTTTTACCTTTCCTTCAATCTGGGTTCCTGATGGGTGAGTTATCTGGGACCCCACTCCTTGCTCTGTTTCCCATCCCCTTAGTCAAGGTTTAGGAGATTTGGAGTCAAGTTCAGCAGCCCCATCTATTGGGTTGGCCACAAAATTCATTTGGGTTTTTCTGTAAGATATTATGGAAAAACCTGAATGAATTTTTTGGCCAGCCCAATACTTTAGGACCCTGGGAAAATACACCCTTCAAATGGGGTCTGCCCAGAGTAGCCTCTCCTGTGCAACCTAGAATACAGATTTTCTGGTTGACCTTTGAAAACGTGTGGATACTCTTGGCATGCCAGAAGACTTGCATTTGATGAGAATGTAGGAGCACATCAAATCCTAGACAGAGAGGAAAGGCTGAGACTCTATGCCCTATTTCCAAGATAAGCAGATTGAGAACCTTTCAAAATTAAGTGCCCATGTTATTCGTAGCTCAGCTCTCGAGACCTCTGAGCTATTGTTCTTCTACTTGCCTGTGCTTCTATGAACAGAAACAACTTAAAAGCCTGGTACCTTGGTCTCTTATCCAGACAAGAGACCAGGAGTTAAAATGGATCATCTCAAATGCTGATGATGAACCTTCTGAGGCAACTTTCCCTAGGAGATATGAGAAGGAGGTGCCTGGAATGAAAGCTCACTCTTGGCCTTTAGTCTCTTGTTGGCACTGCCCCTAGATGATAATCTAGCTTCCTTCCTATCCCCCATTACAATCACCAGTTTCCAGGTACTTTGTTTTCCCAGTTAGATCTTGACTATAAGCTAGACTAGTGGGAATGCAGCTTCCAAGAAAGCCAAACTTTAACCCTTCTCTCCCTCTCTCCCTGTCTCCTTCTAACATTTATTTTCCTTTCTTCTCTCCCTATGTCATACCCTCCCTTCTATACTGGAGTTGCCATGAGCCTAGGGCTGGCTCTGCTCTGCACATGACACTAACAAGTCTGCATTCTTTCCTGCAATAGGAAAATTATTTTGCTTTATTCAGAAATGTGGCTACCAAAGACAAGATACAAACTGCAAATGGTCCACTGTCTGCATAAACCAGAGAGTTCTCTCCTTCAGCTACTAATTTGAGGCAAAGGATAATGGAATAGGTGGTGTTTGATCTTGGCCTTGAATGGTAGAAAATATTGTAATTGGTAGAGAGTGGAAAAAAAAAAAGGTATTAGTGGGGGAAAATCAATCAACAAAGACATTGTTGCTGTTCAGTCGCTCAGTTGTGTCTTTATGACACAATGGACTATAGTATGCCAGGCTTCTCTGGCTTTCACCATCTCCGAGAGTGTGCTCAAACTCATGTCCATTGAATCAGTGATGCCATCCAACCATCTTGTCCTCTGTCATTCACTTTTCCTCCTGTCTTCAATCTTTCTCATCATCAGGGTCTTTTCCAATGAGTCGGCTCTTCACATCAGGTGGCCAAAGTATTGGAGCTTCAGCCTCAGCA
Source organism: Bos javanicus (assembly GCF_032452875.1). NCBI lineage: Eukaryota > Metazoa > Chordata > Mammalia > Artiodactyla > Bovidae > Bos > Bos javanicus. Next base: position 98,437,415 of record NC_083897.1, read on the forward strand.
TCAGTTCCTCCAATGAAAACTCAAGATTGATTTCCTATAGGATTGACTGGTTTGATTTCCATGTATTCCAAGGGACTCTCAAGAGTCTTCTCCAACACCACAGTTCAAAAGCATCAATTCTTTGGTGCTCAGCTTTCTTTATAAACCAACTCTTACATCCATACAAGACTATTGAAAAAGCTACATAGCTTTGACTAGATGGACCATTGTAAGAAAAGAAATATCTGTGCTTTTTAATATTCTGTCTAGGTTTATCATAGCTTTTCATCCAAGGAGCAAGTGTCTTTTAATTTCATGGCTTCAGTCACCATCGGCAGTGATTTTTAGAGCCCAAGAAAATAAAGTCTGTCAGTGTTTCCATTGTTGCCCCATCTGTTTGCCATGAAGTGATGGGACTGGATGCCATAATCTTAGTTGTTTGAATGTTGAGATTTAAGCCAACTTTTTTACTCTTTCACTTTCATCAAGAGGCTCGTTAGTTCCTCTTCACTATCTGTCACAAGTGTGGTGTCATATGCATATCTGAAGTTATTGATATTTCTCCTGGCAATCTTGATTCCAGCTTGTGCTTCATTCAGCCAAACATTTCACATGATATACTCTGCATGTAAGTTAAATAAACAGGGTGACAATATACAGCCTTGACTACTCCGTTCCCAATTTGGAACCAGTCTGTTGTTCCATGTCTGGTTCTAACTGTTGTTTCTTAACCTGCATACAGGTTTTGCAGGAGGCAGGTAAGGTGGTCTCATATTCCCATAGCTAAGATTTTCCACAGTTTGTTGGGATCCACACACTCAAAGGCTTTAGCATAGTTAATGAAGCAGAACTAGGTGTTGTTTTCTGAAATTCCCTTGCTTTTTCTATGTTCCAACGGATGTTGGCAATTTGATCTTTTGTTCCTCTGCCTTTCCTAAATCCAGCTTGAACATCTGGAAGCTCACGATTCACATACTGTGAAGCCTAGCTTGGAGAATTTTGAGCATTATCTTGCTAGCATGTGAAATGAGTGCTCAACATTCAGAAAACTAAGATCATGACATCCAATTTCATCACTTCATGGCAAATAGATGGGGAAACAGTGGAAGCAGTGGCTGACTTTATTTTTCTGGGCTCCCAAATCACTGCAGATGGTGATTGCAGCCATGAAATTAAAAGACGCTTTCTCCTTGGAAGGAAAGTTATGACCAACCTAGACAGCACATTAAAAAGCAGAGACATTACTTTGCCAACAAAGGTCCATTTAGTCAAGGCTATGGTTTTCCCAGTAGTCATGTATGGATGTGAGAGTTGGACTATAAAGAAAGCTGAGCACCAAAGAATTGATGCTTTTGAACTGTGCATTGGAGAAGACCCTTGAGAGTCCCTTGGTTGCAAGGGGGTCCAACCAGTCCATCCTAAAGGAGATCAGTCCTGGGTATTAATTGGAAGGGCTGATGTTGAAGCTGAAACTCCAATACATTGGCCACCTGTTCTGGAGTGCTGACTCATTTGAAAATACCCTGATGCTGGGAAAGATTGAGGGCAGGAGGAGATGGGAACGACAGAGGATGAGACGGTTGGATGGCATCACCGACACAATGGACATGGGTTTGGGTGGACTCTGGGAGTTGGTGATGGACAGGGAGGCCTGGCATGCTGCAGTTCATGGGGTTGCAAAGAGTCAGACACGACTGAGCAACTGAACTAAACTGAAATGAGTGCAATGATGTGGATGTTTGAACATTCTTTGACATTTCCCTTCTTTGGGGTTGGAATAAAAACTGACCTCTTTCAGTCCTGTGGTCACTGCTGAGTTTTCCATGTTTACTGGCATATTGAGTGCAGCACTTTAATAGCATTATCTTTTAGGACTTGAAGTAGCTCAGCTGGAGTTTCATCACCTCTGCTAGATGTTTGTAGTGATGCTTCTTAAGGCCCACTTGACTTCCCACTCCAACATGTCTGATTCTAGGTGAGTGATCACACCATTGTGGTTATCTGGGTCATTAAGATCTTTATTGTATAGCTCTTCTGTGTATTCTTGTCACATCTTCTTAGTATCCTCTGCTTCTGTTATGTCCATACCATTTCTCTCCTTTATTGTGCCCATCTTTGCAAGAAATGTTTCCTTGGTATATCTAGTTCTCCTGAAAAGATCTCTAGTCTTTCTACTGTTTCTTTGCACTGTTCACTTAGGAAGGTTTTCTTATCTCTCCTTGCTATTCTTTGGAACTCTGCATTCAGATGGGTATATCTTTCCCTTCCTCCTTTGCCTTTAGCTTCTCTTCTTTTCTCAGCTCTTTGTAAGGCCTTGTCAGACAACCATTTTTCCTTTTTGCATTTCTTTTTCTTGGGGATGGTTTTGATCACCATCTCCTGTACAATGTTACAAACCTCCATCCATAATTCTTCAGGCACTCTATCAGATCTTATCCTTTGAATCTATTTGTCACTTCCACTGTGTAATTGTAAGGGATTTGATTTAGGTCATACCTGAACGGCCTAGTGGTTTTCCCTACTTTCTTCAATTTAAGTCTGAATTTTGCAATAAGGAGTTCATGATCTGAGCCACAGTCAGCTCCCAGTCTTGTTTTTGCTGACTGTATAGAGCTTCTCCATCTTTGGCTGCAAAGAATAGAATCTGATTTTGATATTGACCATCTGATAATGTCCATGTGTAAAGTTGTCTCTTGTGTTGTTGGAAGAAGGTGTTTGCTATGACCAGTGTGTTCTCTTGGCAAAATTCTGTTAGCCTTTGCCCTGTTTCATTTTGTACTCCAAAGCCAACTTGCCTGTTACTCCAGGTATCTCTTCACTTCCTGCATTCCAGACCCCTATGATGAAAAGGACATATTTTTTTGGTGTTGGTTCTAGAAGGTATTGTAGGTCTTCATAGAACTGTTCAACTTAAGTTTATTTGGCATTAGTTGTTGGGGCATAGATTTGGATTACTGTAATATTGAGTGGTTTGCCTTGGAATCAAACCGAGATCATTTTGTCATTTTGAGATTGCATTCAAGTACTGCATTTTGGATTCTTTTGTTGACTATGAAGGCTACTCCATTTCTTCTAAGGGATTCTTGACCACAGTAGTAGATATAATGGTGATCTGAATTAAACTCACCCATTCCAGTCCATTTTAGTTCACTGATTCCTAAAATGCCGATGTTCACTCTTGCCATCTACTGTTTGGCCACTTCCAATTTACCTTGATTCAGGAACCTAGCATTCCAGGTTCCTATGCAATATTGTTCTTACAGTATTGGAATTTACATTCACCACCAGACACATCCACAATCGGACGTTGTTTCCGCTTTGCCCCAGCTTCTTCATTCCTTCTGGAGCTATTTTCTGCTCTTCTGCAGTAGCATATTGGTCACCTAACAACCTGGAAAATTCATTTTTCAGTGTCATGTATTTTTACCTTTTCATACTGTTCACCAAAATCACAACTAGCTCCTGAACAACTATTGACAAGAGAATGTTGGACCCCACAAAAGAAAGATATTCCGCATCCAAGGACAAAGGAGAAGCCCCAACAATTTGGTAGCAGGGGCATAACATGTTTAAAATCAAATCTCATACCCACCAGAGATGCTCGGAGAAACAAGCAAAACCTCATGCACACCAGGACACAGAGAAAGAAGCAGTGACCTCCACAAGAGACTGAGCCAGAACTGCCTTTGAAAAGTGTTTGACTGTCTCCTGTGGAGGCATGGGCCAGCAGTGGCCTGCCACGGGGACAGCGGCTCTGGCAGCAATGGTCCTGGGAGGCACAGTGTGTGGCATAAGTCCTTTGGAGGAGGTTGCCATTTCATGCAAAGATGGGCTCGATAAAAGACAGAAATGGTATGGACCTAACAGAAACAAAAGATATTAAGAAGAGGGGCAAGAATACATAGAAGAACTGAACAAAAAAGATCTTCATGACCAAAATAATCATGATGGTGCGATCACTCACCTAGAGCCAGAGATCCTGGAATGTGAAGTCAAGTGGGCCTTAGAAAGCATCACTACGAACAAAGCTAGTGGAGGTGATGGAATTCCAGTTGAGCTATTTCAAATCCTGAAAGATGATGCTGTGAAAGTGCTGCACTCAATATGCCAGCAAATTTGGAAAACTCAGCAGTGGCCACAGGACTGGAAAAGGTCAGTTTTCATTCCAATCTCAAAGAAAGGCAATGCCAAAGAATGCTCAAACTACCACACAATTGCACTCATCTCACACACTAGTAAAGTAATGCTCAAAATTCTCCAAGCCAGGCTTCAGTAATATGTGAACCGTGAACTTCCTGATGTTCAAGCTGGTTTTAGAAAAGGCAGAGGAACCAGAGACCAAATTGCCCACATCCGCTGGATCATGGAAAAAGCAAGAGAGTTCCAGAAAAGCATCTATTTCTGCTTTATTGACTATGCCAAAGCCTTTGACTGTGTGGATCACAATAAACTGTGGAAAATTCTGAAAGAGATGGGAATACCAGACCACCTGACCTGCCTCTTGAGAAATCTGTATGCAGGTCAGGAAGCAACAGTTAGAACTGGACATGGAACAACAGACTGGTTCCAAATAGGTAAAGGAGTGCATCAAGGCTGTATATTGTCACCCTGCTTATTTAACTTCTATGCAGAGTACATCATGAGAAACGCTGGGCTGGAAGAAGCACAAGCTGGAATCAAGGTTGCCGGGAGAAATATCAATAACCTCAGATATGCAGATGACACCACCCTTATGGCAGAAAGTGAAGAGGAACTAAAAAGCCTCTTGATGAAAGTGAAAGAGGAGAGTGAAAAGTTAGCTTAAAGTTCAACTTTCAGAAAACGAAGATCATGGCATCTGGTCTCATCACTTCATGGGAAATAGATGGGGAAACAGTAGAAACAGTGTCAGACTTTATTTTGGGGGGCTCCAAAATCACTGAAGATGTTTACTGCATCCATGAAATTAAAAGATGCTTACTCCTTGGAAGGAAAGTTATGACCAACCTAGATAGCATATTCAAAAGCAGAGACATTACTTTGCCAACAAAGGTTCGTCTAGTCAAGGCTATGGTTTTTCCAGTAGTCATGTATAGATGTGAGAGTTGGACTCTGAAGAAAGCTGAGCACCAAAAAATTGATGCTTTTGAACTGTGGTGTTGGAGAAGACTCTTGAGAGTCCCTTGGACTGAAAGGAGATCCAACTTGTCCATTCTAAAGGAGATCAGTCCTGGGTGTTGCTTGGAAGGAATGATGCTAAAGCTGAAACTCCAGTACTTTGGCCACCTCATGTGAAGAGTTGACTCATTGGAAAAGACTGTGATGCTGGGAGGGATTGGGGGCAAGAGGAGAAGGGGACGACAGAGGATGAGATGGCTGGATGGCATCACTGACTCGATGGACGTGAGTTTGAGTGAACTCCGGGAGTTGGTGATGGACAGGGAGGCCTGGCATGCTGGAGTTCATGGGGTCACAAAGAGTCGGACATGACTGAGTGACTGAACTGAACTGAACTGAACTGAATATCATCTTTTTTTTTTTTTTAATTTTATTTTATTTTTAAACTTTACAATATTGTATTAGTTTTGCCAAATATCGAAATGAATCCACCACGTGTATACCTGCGTTCCCCATCCTGAACCCTCCTCCCTCCTCCCTCTCCTACCCTCCCTCTGGGTCGTCCCAGTGCACCAGCCCCAAGCATCCAGTACCGTGCATTGAACCTGGACTGGCGACTCGTTTCATACATGATATTATACATGTTTCAATGCTATTCTCCCAAATCTGCCCACCCTCTTCCCTCTCCCACAGAGTCCATAAGACTGATCTATACATCGGTGTCTCTTTTGCTGTCTCGTACACAGGGTTATTGTTACCATCTTTCTAAATTCCATATATATGCGTTAGTATACTGTATTGGTGTTTTTCTTTCTGGCTTACTTCACTCTGTATAATAGGTTCCAGTTTCATCCATCTCATTAGAACTGATTCAAATGTATTCTTTTTAATGGCTGAATAATACTCCATTGTGAATATCATCTTTTATATGGTTTCTGGGAGAGTCAGATATCCTGGTTCTGGTCTCCCTTTGCCAATCCCTTCCTCTTGTAGTTTGTAAGCTCCTATTCCTTACTCTTCTCTCACACCCTTCATCATCAAGTCTGGCCAGTTCTATTTTCCAAATACATCTAGAACTCAATTACTTCTCAGCATGTCTACTGCTTCTCCCTTGGTCTGAGCCACCATTACCTCTCAACTGGATCCCTGTAGGGGCCTCCATTTGGTCTCACTGCTTCCTTCCTTGATGCTACAACTCCCTAGCCATTTTACTAAGACCATGTCAACTTCTCACCTCGAAATCTGCAAAGCTTAGTCTTTAAATAATGTACAAAGTCATATGCCATCTACCTCCCATGTCCTCTCTGACCCCCTCTTCTACCACTTTTCCCCACACTCACTCTGCTGTAGCTATACTGGCTCCCTTGTTGTTCCTCTAACATTCCAACATGTTCCCACCTTAGGATCTTTTTTAGTTGTTGTTCCTTGGGCCTGTACTGCTTCTCTTCCACATATTCTCATAGTTTGCTCCTTCAGTTCCCTCGGATCTTTGCTTGACTTTCACCTTTTCAATAAGTGCTACCTCAACTGCCCTATTTAAAGCAGTATTCTCCCACCGGTACTCCTTGTACCCCTTTCCTGGTCTATTTTTCTTCATGTCATTTATTGCCTTCTGACATACAATATACTTTACTTATGTATTTTGTTACTTGTCTGTCAGCCCTCATGGAGCTTTCATTAGCATGATGAGAAATAGACAATAACTTAAAGGGGTGGGATGAGGTGGGAGGTGGAAGGGAGATTCAAGAGGGAAGGGACATACATATACCTATGGTTGATTCATGTCGATATATGGCAGAAGTCAACAAAATATTGTAAAGTAATGATCCCCCAATTAAAAATAAATAATTTTTAAATGACTATAAAAATAATATACCAGGAAGTGATAAATTCTGTGGGTAAGAATAAAAGGACAATTAAAGGATTGGAGAATGAAGGAGGTAGGAAAAGGGATTTTCTATTTTCTATTTCAAGTATCCAGGGAAAGTTTCACTAATAAGGTGACACTTGAAAGATATCTGGAGAAAATGAGGCACAAACTATGTCAGTATTCAGAGGAAAAACATTAGGGGTACTCTGAACAGCACATGCAAAGTTCTCAGAAGGGGAACTTAAAACAAGTCAAACTCAGACTGTCCTAAACAGAATCATTACATCCTCTAATCCTATTCCTATATTCTTCAGTTTAGTAGATGGTAACCTCATCAAGTGCCTTGCCCAAGTCAGATACTGCAGGGCATTAGTCAGATTGGCTGTGTGCCTCCTCCACTACACTGGATGCCCTGAGGCCATAAACTGTGTCTAGCTTATCACCATGGATGTGGCACCAAACACATCATCTGGTGCAGATGAGAATGACAACATCACATTTCAATAGTTGGTGTTGGCAATTAAGCTCAATATTAGACCTAAAGGTGTCTTGTTTGACTATGTTCAGCAAACACATGATTAGCACTAAGTCTGTGCTAAACTCTCTTTTGGGTGCAGAGGGTATAAGTATGAAAGAGACCCCCTTCTCTGGGAAACTTGGTGTGTCTGTGCTCAATCAAAAATAATCTCTGGGTGGGAGAGATAAAATAGTGGAGAAGGACCCTAAGTTCACACCCTCTAATGAGCACACCAAATCACAAGTAACTGCTGAACAACCATCTATAAAAAAGACTGGAACCTACCAAGAAAAGAAATTCTACATCCAAAGACATAAAGAAGAAACCCAATGAGACAGAAAGAGGGGCACACTTGCAATATAATTAATTCCCCAGGTGGGCAACCCATAAACTAGATAACAATTGTATCACAGAAGTTCTCCCAGAGGAGTGAGAGTTCAGAGCCCCATATCAGGCTCCCCACCCTGGGGGTTTGGTATTGGGGGGAGGGGCCCCTAGAGCATCTGGCTTTGAAGACCAGGAGAGGTTGAGTGCAGGACCTCCACAGAACTGGGGGAAATAGAAATTCCACTCTTGGAGAGTGCACACAAGGTCTAGTGCTCACCAGGACCCAGGGCAAAATCAGTGACATCATAGGAGCCTGGATCAGACTTACCTATGTGTTTTGGAGAGTCTCCAGCTGAGGCAGGGGTAAGCTGTGGCTCACTGTGGGAAAAGGAAACTGGAGGCAGAGGTACTTAAGAATATTCATCAGCATGAATTAGCCTGGAAATCACCCATGAGCCAATCCTACTCATGGCGCCAATTGTCTCGCTGTTCACACTGTGTGCACTGTTCGCTGAACCCAGGGTAAGCAAGGCGCGAGCTAAGAGGCTGGAAAGAGACTCAAGGAACTTTAGGAATTGCAGACACATTTACTCTTTCCTGACTTCTCTGGTGGCTCAGAGGGTAAGGCATCTGTCTCCAATGCAGGAGACCTGGGTTCAATCCCTGGGTCAGGAAGATCTCCTGAAGAAAGAAATGGCAACCCACTCCAGTATTCTTGCCTGGAAAATTCCTTGGATGGAGGAACCTGGTAGGCTACAGTCCATGGATCGCAAAGAGTCGGACACGACTAAGCGAATCCACTTTCTTTTATTCTTTCCTGGCTGGCATGGCAGCCATAACACAGTCTCTCTCTTGGCTGATGCAGCAGCCATAGCAGCATCCACAACATAACCATAATGTAGCTGTTATACAGAGCCATAGCATAACCTCATATAACATAACCATGATGTTGCTCCAGTGTAACCCCAAAGAAGTAGTAGCTAGGGCTTTCATGGTGAAGCTTATACAGGGGTACTGCACAAAGTAGCCATAACCAAATGAGTACCTTGTAATGCACATGTGCAGTGCTATAAGTGATCTCAGCTATTACATAACCGTGCAAAGTCATTGTTTACAGAACATGGGGCAAGAGGGCATGAGAGCATGGGGTGAGAGAGCCTGACTGGCACCATCTTGCTAATTTCCCCACACCTACTTTTCTAACTTGTTTAACTTGACATAACCATCAAGGCCATCCTCCATGAATCTTTGATGCCCCTCCCCCTCCCCCTGGAGAGAAGGAATCTTTTCATCTGCAGTGCTCCAGATCACCTTTGCTAGACCTCTAGTCTACCTTTCAGCTCCTCTCAGAACTCTATCCCCAATTTCCCCCTTCTCCCAGAATGTTATCACTGTACCCACTTCTCCCAATGCTTATCACCAGGCCTGCCATAGAGGAGGTGCCCATGGAACATTTGGGGAAGAAAGAAATGAGCACTGTAGTCATGTGAATCAGTCTATGTTTATAGAGTTGCCTCTAAACAGCCTGCACATCTGTTCTCATGGGTTTTTCACCACAGGAACAAGGTATTGAGCAGCAGAGAGATTATCTCCACTTTGTAGGTGAAGAAACTTAAGGACATATTCTTGCTCTCCACCACCAGCCCCTGTAGTGACCAAACAAGTTGATTGTGTGTCAGTCTGCATGTATAATGGGGGCCTGGAGGGCACTCTCTTCAAGAAAGCAGTTTGAGGTATAAGTTTATGCCCACACTTGGTCTTGCCATACATTGTTCCTGGGGAGGAGTGGGCCATACAAACAAGGAGCTGTGCCATCCCCCATAACCTCCCTTCTACCTTAATGTGCATATATACAATCTTCACCTGAGACTTAGAAATATCAGCACCAAGAAGAAGTGCACCCATCTGGGACCTCTTTATCATGTCAAAAATTATTTTCACTTTCTGCAATCCCTATTTCTTTTGGGCCCAGCCCAGTGTCAAATACTTATCAGTCCCAAATCTGACTGCTGTGGAATATTGTTGGTAGCTGGGTAGAGGATATTGAGGACTAGCTCCTCTGACAGGAGCAGTGCATCAGTGCCCCTCACCTCAGTGTTATTTCAAGCCCACCACTTTACTACTCTGTACATCTCATCTTCCTGCTCCCACAGCTGAAACTATCCTGGCCCTGTGTTTCCCTGGACTCCAGATTTAGAAACTGTCTCCTCCAAATTGTAGTCTTTGGTCTACTCCAGAGAATCAAGGTTCTGGGTGAAATGGGAACAGGTGGCAGGCAACCAGAGGCATGGGGCAGTGAAGAAGTTTATGAAGGAGGTACTGGGAAAAAAGACACCTCCAAATCAGGTCCAATAAATGAGAATCAGGGCTTTACAGAGCAGGAAATCACATCTCCAGGGAAACATTACAGTCCAGCCATCTAAATGGGGAAACTGAGGCTAGCCACTTGTCCAACAAAGTTGCACAATGAGCCAGCCGCAGCCCCCTTCTCTCTGACATTTATTTGGACCTAAGATGATGAGAGGAGGTATGATGTTCAAATACTGATGTTTGTTGACAAAGTATAGAATGTCATGGAAAGTCATGTAATATTATAAAAAAATTGAGTTGAACTGTCAGAGTTGGAAGACTCTATATGCTTGACCAGTTTTACACCCTCCTTGTGGAGATGGTGTGATGGTCTGGCCCACAAGATAAAATGGACTGGCTAAGGTCATACAGCAAGTCTGAGGCAGAGCTGGAGCAGATCCCAGCCCTAGCAACCGTGTAACTTCCTTTGGTCCACACACGCAGGGGCAGTAGTCCTCCTCTTACCAGTTTAGCAGCTGGATCTTTTCAAGGCAAATAGAACCCAATAGAGCAACAGACAGCACTCCTTCTGCAATGCAAAAAATGGCAGGCATCCTTCTCTAATCCCTCCCCTCTCCTCAACTGTACCACTTCCGCCCCTCCTCACCCCCCTCCCCTGCTTTTTTAGACATTCACAGAGTTTTAGGGCTGGGCCTTCTGGATACTCCTGAGCTAGTGGTAGAACTGGATTCTTTGTTGCCTCAGCTCACCTGGCCCTGACAGCCACTAATGCCATTTAATGCCCTCAGGCTAGAGACCCAAATTCAGGCTGGCCCCCTACCACATCCCAGACACATCAGCAGCAAGGCTGCTACAGGCCTCCTCATTCCACCTTCAACTTTGACCTCCAGTCTGAGCCCAGACAAGATTTTTCTCTCAATACCCAGGTTTTTCAGGGATAGGGAACTGCACAAAGCCTAGCTCAACATCAAAGGGCTGAGAAGGCCACTAGAGACATTGGGGATCCCCTCAAGTTCCATAAAAAGTGGGAAATTAGGGTGAGAGTCAATCACGGAAACAGGTCTTTACAAAGAAGAAAAGTGAAAGCAGCCCTGGACTGGGAGCCCGGGTCCTGAATTCCAAATCTGCCCCAGTTACTAGCAGGATAGGTGACCTTGGGGAAGCACTCTCTCTTCTCTGGGCAGCAACAGACTTTTCAGTAACTGGCAGAAGCTGGACTCTATGGTCTCTTAAGGCTCCAGTGTGCCGAAAAGGCGGAGGAAGCTGGGACGCTGGAGCTGCAACTGACTTTCCTGGCAGGTGGGTCCCTCTGAGCGGCTCCGGGGCAGGCGCCCGGGGCCTTGATTCTATGCCTAAGGAGGGGGCCGGCAAAGTGCAGGGGGTGCTCTGTAGTCCCCCAGGAACCCCAACCTCTCCACCCCGCCTCTCCCAGAGGGCCTCTCGCTCTGGAATAAACTACCGGTGGCGGCCAGCGCGCCGCGGCCCGATTGCACAGCGGCCACGGAAATAAAAGCGCCTGCAAAAGCGAAACCGGGCTCCAGAGAGCTCCATACTGACGGGACCAGCCCCTGGAGCTTACGGCGTCGCCAAGCAGCTACCCGCCCGGCGTGAGAGGGTGGGGGACTGAGGAGTCCCCGCTAGGGGTTCTGGAGCCTCTCCGCCCCCTGCCAACACCACGCCCGCGCTTATTTGCATTTAAAGAGAAACGCACCAAGGAAAACAGTGGGTGAGTCAGGAAACGCCTTCTCACTGTGGTGATTGGACCACACGCCTGCCAATCAGGAAGCCAATGCCCCACCCTGTGGCTGCGAAGTCCGGGGCGGGGGAGGGGTATGGGGGAGCAGTCCAGAGCCTGGGGAAGGGGACCTGGTGCAGGAGGTGACTGGAGCCACAGCGGCGGCAGGGGCGGCGGTGGCGACGCTCTCAGCCGTAGCAGCCAAGGCTCCAGCTCCGGCCAGTGCGGCGCAAGAGACAAAAACCCGGCTGGAAATCGGACAGGGCCGGGTAAGCATTGCGCGCAGCAGGAGCCTCCGCCTGCCCGCCATACGGTGCAGTGCTCCACTCTGGCCGCCTGGAAAGGAGCTCTAAGGGCTGGGCCGGTCGGCGTCCGGACCGCTCTGCGCTCCCCTTTGGAACCAGCTTTAAGGACTTTCTGGTGAGGGTCAGAGCCATGTCTTCTGAGCGCTAGCGACCGCGGCTAGAGGTGGAAAGAGGAAGGCAGGCCGGCGGGCTATCCTGGGCCATACCTCGGGGCTCTCGGGGGAGGCAGGGGAGGCAACCCGCACGTGCTGCCCTGTGGTCTCATGAGGGGAGAAGCCAACCAGCACCCCCAGCGGTGCTTTTGTAGGCCCGGAGCTCTACAGCTTTGTTGTAGCACATTAGCTGGAACAGCTGTGTTAGACGAGTATCGCTCATCACAGCGGCCCGGCTGCCGCCCCTCCTCTTCCCGGCGCATCTCCTGCCTTTCCCTCTTCTCTAGGGACGAAGCCTACGCGCTGGCCTGGGCCCGACGGGTACTTGCATTGGCGTGGGTTGGGGTATCTACTTTGTCTGTCTCCTCCCTCGAGGAGCTCAATTTTGCCTGTGGGCTGCTCACTTCCCTTTGGAACCTCGGCCTTGAGGCCCCAACCAGCCGCGCCCCCTGCTCCTGGGCTTCCGGGCGCATCTGGCGCCCGCCCCCGCGGACAGAGGGGCTGGCAACCCATCTCTCGGAGTACCTTGGGTTAGGTCAGCAGCTCAAGCTAGTCCTTGGGTTAGAGCTGCAAGGCCGCTTTGTCAAACTCTCCCTCGCCCCCGTGCCTCCCTCCTGTCCCTGCTCCCCCTCCCCCGCCCTGCCTCATCTCCTGTCCCCTTGGAGGGTACTGGCTGCGCTTTTCTCTCCAACCTCTGGTTTAAAAATAGCGATAACCATGGTGTGATGTGGTGTGGTGTATGTGTGTGTGGCGGGGGGCGGGGGGGGGGGGCGCGCGGTTCTGTGCCATAGGTCGGGGAAGCAATTATTGTAGTAGAGAAACAGCCGTTTGGGTGTGTGTGAGAGAGCTAGAGAAGCAGCCAAATCCTCCAACTTCAAAGTTGCTGAAAATACCCAGCCTGCTGGGCCGCTGTCATTGTCTGCTGCAGACACCTCTGACTGGTGACCGTCAGACTTGGCCTAGGCTCTCCCGGCGGTGAGGGGCTGTGCTAGGCGTGCCACAGCTCAGGACAGGCCCTGCAGATCCAGCCTCCATGGGCCAAGCTTGCCTTGGCATGGGCCACGGGAGTCAAGGTGAACCTTTGCCCCTCACACAAATATCTCCTGCAGCTTTACCTGCCTGCTGCATTCACATGGGCTTGATGGAGGGTCCTTCTTTGTTGGACTCCCCACCCACACCTTGGGGAGTCCAGCAGAGCCCCCTCCCTCAGTGCAGCTCCCCTCAATCGGCCCCACCCACTGCTCAGTCTGCATGGAAGTGTGCCCCTTTCTGTGGACTATAGGCCTTTCTGAGGAGCAAGAGGGAGGGAGCTATCTGTGCTGTGCTGTACTTAGTTGCTCAGTCGTGTCTGACTCTGCCATGCCATGGACTGTAGCCCACCAGACATCTCTGTCCACGGGAGTTCTTCAGGCAAGAATACCAGAGTGGGTTGCCGTGCCCTCCTCAGCGGATCTTCCCAACCCTGGGATCGAACCCAGGTCTCCTGCATTGCAGGTGGATTCTTTACCATCTGAGCCACCAGGGAAGCCCAGGAGCTGTCTAGGGACTTGAAAGGCACTTCTTGGACCTTTAACACACCTCTGAGGGTGGAAAACTCTGTACACTACAGGTCCCTGGCAAAGCCTAGGCACCTATGAGAGGAGAAAATGAGACCCAGTAAATCCCTCACTTTAATGGAAGGCTAGCTGGGGACTTTTGTGACACTAGCAAGAACTGCAAATAGGACAGTACAGTCACCTCCTCTCACTTTGACCAAGCACCAATTCAATCCCCCTACTTAGATCTGGGTATCTCTGGTTCAGAGCTGGACATGTCCTCTGCACTGTCTCAAACCAGCAGCCACCCAACATCCCTGCCCTATATGACTCTCCTCCCCACACTCTGACTCACTCACCCTACAGTGTTCAAATTCTCTTCCCTCTCAGCTCTGGGCCTATATCCTTAGTGCCTTTCCATCTCTTGCAATCCAGATGACCTCTTCTTTCTCAGAACTCAGAACTCCTCCAGGCCACCTGCATCCCTTGGGCATTTTCTGGCTTAGGAAACAAACTATAATTAAATTTCCCTGCCTCTACCTTGTTTCCCTGATACCATGAATGTCTGGGTTCTTTCCAAACTTCTTACAGGGGTAAATGAAACCTGAATCTCAGCTGAAGTTCCATGAAACCCTAGCAATGCACAGCGGTAATGAATACTCAGGAAGGACTTAATGTCTGTCAAGCTTTGGAGAAGACCTTTATGTTCCCAACTGGCTCTTGTCCTGATTCACATGAAAATGATTAGAAAAATGATACTCAAGTCTCAGATATTTATTGAGTATACATAATGATGATTGAGAAGGGGAATGGGTTTCATCTACAATTAAAAAAAATAAAGCACAGTGTCTATAAGCTCAGGACCTGCATTGCCCAGTCCCCAGCTAATTCATGAATCTAGAGACAGCTGCCATGGAGAGAGATGAGAGATCTGTGTGTACATGGGGTATTCTCCTGGGAAGCCTCCAGAAATTAGAGGGGTTTTGGTTAGGCAAAGTATAGTTGTATAAGCAAAATTAGGAATGGGAGGGAGTGGCTGGCAAGCAGGATGAGTGAAGTGACAGTCTTTTCTGGTTGAAATCGTATGGCTCCAAGGTAGAAAGGCCCCTTACAATCTCAACCAAAAAATACCCAGAACTTCCAGATGTTCAAGCTGGATTTAGAAAAGGCAGAGGAACCAGAGATCAAATTGCCAACATCCATTGAATCATAGAGAAAGCAAGGGAATTCCAGAAAAACATCTGCTTCATTGACTATGCTAAAGCCTTTGACTGTGTGGATCACAACAAACTGTGGAAAATTCTTCGAGAGATGGGAATACCAGACCACCTTACCTGCCTCCTGAGAAACCTATATGCAGTTCAAGAAGCAACAGTTAGAACTGGACATGGAACAATGGACTGGTTCAAAATTGGGAAAGGAGTACATCAAGGCTGTATATTATCACCCTGCTTATTTAACTTGTATGCAGAGTACATCATGTGAAATGCTGAGCTGGATGAATCACAAGCTGGAATCAGGATTTCTGGGAGAAATATCAACAGCCTCAGATATGCAGATGATACCACTCTAATGGCAGAAAGTGAAGAGGAACTAAAGACTCTCTTGATGAAAGTGAAAGAAAAGAGTGAAAAAACTGGATTAACACTCAACATTCAAAAAACTGAGATTATGGCATTCGTTCCCATCACTTCATGACAAATAGAAGGGGGAGAAAGTGGAAGCAGTGACAGATTGTATTTTCTTGGGCCCTAAATCACTGCAGACAATGATTGCAGCCATGATATTAAAAGACGCTTGCTCCTTGGAAGGAAAGCTATGACAAATCTACATAGCATATTACAAAGCTGAGACGTCACTTTGCCAACAAAGATCTGTATAGTCAAAGCTGTGGTTTTTCCAGTAGTCTTGTATGGATGTGAGAGTTGGACAATAAGAAGGCTGAGTGCTGAAGAATTAATGCTTTTGAACTGTGTTATTGGAGAAGACTCTTGAGTCTTCTTGGACTGCAAGAAGATCCAACCAGTCAATCATAAAGGATATCAGTCCTGAATATTCATTGAAAGGACTGATGCTGAAACTGGACCTCCAATACTTTAACCACCTGGTCCAAAGAGCTGACTCGCTGGGAAAGACCATGATGCTGGGAAAGATTAAGGGCAGAAGGAGAAGGGGGCAACAGAGGATGAGATGGTTGAATGGCATCACTGACTCAATGAACATGGATTTGAGCAAACTCTGGGAGATAGTGAAGGACAGGGAAGCCTGGCATGCTGCAGTTCCTGGGGTCTTAAAGAGTCAGACGTGACTTAGCAACTGAACAACAGCAACAGCAAGGTAAAAAGGAAATTGAGGCCCAGTGGTGTTGGGTTTCCCAAATGCCAGGTTGTGAAATGGGGTCTGATCTTGAAGGAATGAAGGAAGGGGCCATCAAAGAGTGGGGAATTGGGAAGTTCTGATATTTTTTTGTGTGCAGATATGCCACAATAAAACAGGATTTTAGAAAGGGTTTTAGAATGGGTTCTTAGAAAGGGATTGGAAGAGTGCCATAAGTTGGGCGGGTAAAAAGTCATCTTTGGATCTGGAGGAACTAGGGGAGCAGGCTATCTCTAGAGGGAAACTGTATATTGTCAGCCTCTCTTTGGCCTTGCAGGGGATCTTGGTGGGGTGGCGAGGAAGGACAGAGCCAGGATTCTATATACCAATGTGGTAAAGGCTGAGTGCTCCTTAGTCCTTTGCTGATCATTTTTCTCCAAGCTGGACACGCCTTCAGGAAGCACCAGTTTGGGCTCCTTTTCTTACAGACGGGAATCCCAAGGCCTCGCAAAGCAGCAGAGACTCGCTTAAGTTCACATAGAATTTAGGGAGAGACTTAGCAACTAAACACCACCACCACCAACTGCCTCCTATGCAGCTCCTCTTATCCACTGTATCCATTCAGCATAAATCAGTACAAATCACATGAATCAACCCCTCTTCTTACCTCACCCATTCATCAAGAGTGAAAAGAAGCTTGGTTAGCTTTCTAGGAACTCCTCCCCTTTCACGTCTCTTGCTTTTTCAGGCTTGTTCTACAACCTGTCAGGGGCTGAAAGTTTCAGAAGAGAAGTAGTTGAAAGAAGCTGGCAATCCAGTGTTTCTCTCATAGTATAGTGGAGGTGTTAAAAATTCCTCAAGAACTGTTACATTTACACTCTGAACCAGAGGATGAAGGGAATGAAAGAAATAGCAACAAGTCTAGCTTCTTTGAAGAACCAAAGAGGAAGAAGGGGTTAGAAGAGAGCTGCCTAGTGTTATTTCTTCAGTTCCCCAGCCTCAAGTCCTGTCCAGGTAGATAGACTGGGTGATAAAAGTAAAGCCCTCAGAAGAGGCATTTCATAGACTTTTGTGTCAGTCATTCTTGGTTTACCCATCTCATGGCCAGGAAGTTCTTTCTCAGATGTAATCTGAGCCTCTCATGCTATACTTAAACCAAGTGTGTGTGTGTGTGTATGTGTGTATGTGTGTGTGTGTTGGCAGGTGGGGTTGAGAACAGCTGGCCACCATAGCTCTGCTGCTGCTGCTGCTGCTAAGTCGCTTCAGTCGTGTCTGACTCTGTTCGACCCCATAGACGGCAGCCCACAAGGCTCCCCCGTCCCTGGGATTCTCCAGGCAAGAACACTGGACTGGGTTGCCATTTCCTTCTCCAATACATGAAAGTGAAAAGTGAAAGTGAAGTCGCTCATTCGTGTCCGACCCTCAGCGACCCCATGGACTGCAGCCTTCCAGGCTCCTCCATCCATGGGATTTTCCAGGCAAGAGTACTGGAGTGGGGTGCTATTACCTTCTCCCACCATAGCTCTACTGCTTGACAATTCATGGCAATTTCATGGGCATTAAACCATCTCTTCCACCTTCAACTTCTCTGAATTAAATAATCAGTCTTTCATGTCTCCTTGGTCTTATTTTTCAAACCTGTTCATGTTGCTAGCAAGGCAGGCAGAACCACTGCAGAAGTGCAGGTGCTAGCTGAATGAGGGTGCATTGCTCCCCTGCACCTCCCCTTTTGGGATTAGGGGATAATAAGTACAATGAAGAAAATGGCCTGAGGAAGTTTGGTGGAGTCAGAGGCAGGCATAATGGTGCTGCAGGGGATGGGGATGAGTTGGGGAGCTTTGCAACCTTTTGATCTGCATTTCTTGTTGCAGAGCCTTCACTGCTTTTAGCTACAGTTTCTTTTTTTTTTCCCCCCTGCTGGGTTTCCAAGCAGATACTAACACCTCTTCTCTAGACAGTACCCCTCAACTGGGGGCTGCAGTTCTCCAGAGAGAGGGCTGGGCCTGGCCAGCTTGTGGTCCCTCAAGAATCTGTACATTTCATATATTCATAGGCTAGGCCTAGCACATTCAGAAAAGTAGAGTGTTGGGTGGGCTTGCAGAGGGAGGGTAGAAGTGAGAGGCATATGGAGTGAGGCAGGGCTGCAGTTCACCTCTGTTCTGCAGTGGGCCCAACCAGATAGGCATCCAGGCCTCCCAGTGAAGCCTAGAACCCCCAAAATGACATTTCCTCAACATGACTCCTGACTCAGCAGCCACTGGAAAACTAAACACAATACTGTCCTTTCCCCAGCTTCATGCAGCCTGGAGGAAACAGATTCCCAGTCCAGTCTCCCATTTCTAAATGGGAAAACTGAGGCCCAGAACAGGGAAGTGATTTGTTTGCCAAAGGTTACATAAGAGCATAAAGTCCCTGGCCCTCAATTTAATGCTTCTTCCTCTAAGCACACTGATTTGATCCCCTCCCAAACCTCCGTTTCTTTACTGAGGTCTCTCACTTAGGGTATGGTGCATATACAGGATATGGTACATATAGAGGATACCTAGGAAAGTCAGGAGTCTCCATTGTTAACTTGATCCAGCTGTTCCTCTGCAGGCTTTTCTGACTGCCTTATCACATCTCTTTCCCTGGAGTTATCTCCTCTCCTGTTCTTCATCTGAACAGAGGAAGAAGGAGGTATGTTGCCTTTGATCTCACCCTTGCTGAGTTAGTACTGAAATAATGGAAGCCTTATGATTCAGGCATGACACCTTTGAATACATTCCTTTCTAAGGCAGTTTGGGAGCCTTAGAGGAGAGTAGCAAGTAGGTGGTTCCCAGAGCCCTCACCATTCGAGGCAAGCTGGAGAGGCAGGCTCAGTAGCCTGAGGAGAAAGCTGCTGCATCAAGAAGTTTCACCAGGTAAGCCCATTTCTAGGTAGAGGCAGAGTCTGAGTGACCATACCTCCTAGACTGGATAAGCCCTGTATATTTGGGGCTGAGGCTAAGGGCCAGAGAAGTGAGCCTAGGAAACCTGCAAGCGACATGGAGAGAGCAAGTCTTGAAGGTCAGGCAAAGGGAGTTGGCCTTAATCTTGTAGGCAGTGCTGAATAATTTAGTAAGTCAAGGTGTGATGCACTGAAATCAGAGTTGTAAGAAAATGAATCTGGCAAGGGTGTGCAGGATGGATGAGATGGAAGTGGGGAGGCAAGGGGGTGGGATTTCAGTGCTGCAGCAGGAGGGACCAGAGGAAATGCTGTTAAGAGACTTTTGTCATCCTCATCTCAGTGAGGGGAAAGCTGAGGAACTAGAGTGGAGAAGGTAGCTGCAAGAGGCCCTATCACAAGGGCCCTTTATTGAACATCTTCTTGGTACCTAGCAAGTAATCTATCTTTTATATTTATCATCTCTAATCCTTACTGTGACTCCATATGGTAGGTAGCATTTTCTTCAAAAAGGTTAGGTCTCTTTCTCAAATCTCCAGCCTGAAAGGAGTGACTCTGGCATTTTAGTTTTGGGCTGATAAGCTCTAGCTGAATTAGAATTCAGTTGAACCAACATTGTTTGAGCTGCTGCTCTGTGCTAGATGTGGTGACTGCTGTATAAGATGAAGGAGGCTGCATTCAAGAGAAAAGAACAGACAGGCTGAGGCTGGGGTGAATGAATTACTCATGGCTGAATAAGATAATTCATTTGAGGGGCTGGTGTTGAGGAAATGGGAACAGGGGCTAGAGGGCTCATTTTGGAGTCTATGCTACATCTAGAGTTAGTGAGATGCCCCCCTTAAGAAGAGGTGCCTCTCAGGAAGGCTGCAAATTAGGGGAGGAGTAGTTGCAGGGATAGCTTGATTGGGGCTCTACCAGCAGCATTTACAGCTCTCCCAAAGGGTACCAAGCTAGACAGCCCTTCCTTCAGGTCCTGAAAAAAAATGGTTTTGAGAGTAGACTTTGGCTGTGGGCTTTAGAAATGTTAATTCAAATTCCAGATCTTGTAGGTCATTTTTCTTAAACAATAGCTCAAATTCTTTAGTTTCATTTTGTCTTTACCTTTATGTTTGTCCCCAATGGCAGGTTTCTGTTTGGACCTTTGTTTTGGCCCCTCAAACTTATCTCCCAAGGAGAAGAGTAGAGGAACATGTTCCACAGTTTGGGAGTGGTGATAGTGGGGTTTCTGGATAAGAATAATAGCCACAGAAAGCTTTCTGGAATGTTCTAGGTGGGACCAAAATAGTGGTAGCCAGTGAGGACTGGAAATACTGAAGAGAAGGCTCAGCTGGATTGGTACAAGAGTGTGATGGGAGAGGAAGAGGATGGCTCTTACAGGTGTGAGGGGAACCTGCATAGTCCTCACTCTAAGTCTTCTTCCTTGATTAGGGGCCAGCACAGTGCAGCAGAGTGGCATAGAATTGAGACTCAGAGGCCTGGAAGTTGGTGTGGCTCTGTCATCATCCCACTGTGTGACCTTTGGCAAGTCTTCTCCCAAGCCTTAACAATTTTTTTCTCTGTGTGACAAGGAGTTAACATCCCCTAGGGAAATGGCAACCCACTCCAGTATTCTTTTTTTTTTTTTAATGTATTACTTTATAATTTAAGGATAATTATAATATTGTATTGGTTTCTGCCCTATATCAACATGGGTCAGCCATAGGTATACTGTGTCCCTTCACTCTTGAGCCTCCCTCCCACCTCATCCCACCCCTCTAGGTTATCACAGAGCCCCAGTTTGAGTTCCCTGAGTCATACAGCAGATTCCAACTGGCTGTCTATTTTACATATGTTAGTGTGTGTTTCCATGCCACTTTATCCATTCGTCCCACCCTCTCCTTCCTACCACTCTGTGTCCATAAGTCTGTTCTCTATGTCTGCATCTCCATTTTTGTTGTGCAAATAGGTTCATCAGAACCATCTCTCTAGATTTCATATATGTGTGTTAATACATTATATTTGTTTTTCTCTTTCTGGTTTAATTCACTCTGTATAATAGGTTCTAGGTTCATCCACCTCCTTTGCACTGACTCAAATGTGTTCCTTGTTATGGCTGAGTAATATTCCATTGTATATATATGTACCATATCTTCTATATCCATTCATCAGTTGGACATCTAGGTTGCTTCCATGTCCTAGCTACTATAAATAGTGCTGCAGTGAACACTGGGGTACATGTGTCTTTTTTAATTATGGTTTTCTCAGGGTATATGCCCAGAACTGGGATTGTTGGGTCATATGGTAGTTTTATTCCTAGTTTTTTAAGGAATCTCCATACTGTCTTCCATAGTGGCTATATCAATTTACATTTCCATCAACAGTGCAAAAGGGTTCCCTTTTCTCCACACTCTCTCTAGAATTTATTGTTTGTAGATTTTTTTATGATGGCCATTCTGAGACGTGTGAGGTGATATTTCATTGTAGTTTTGATTTGCATTTCTCTAATTATGAGCAATCTTGACCATCTTTTCGTGTGTTTTATTAGTCATCTTTATGTCTTCTTTGGACAAATGTCTGTTTAGGTCTTCTGCCCACTTTTTGATTGGATTGCTTGTTTTTTTCTGGTATTGAGCTGCATAAACTGCTTGTATATTTTGGAAATTAATTCTTTGTCAGCTGTTTCATTTGCTGTTATTTTCTCCCATTCTGAGGGTTGTCTTTTCACCTTGTTTATAGTTTCCTTTGCTGTGCAAAAACCTTTTAAGTTTACCTAGGTCCCACTTGTTTATTTTTGTTTTTATTTCCATTACTCTAGGAGGCGGGTCATGGGACTTCCCTGGTGGCTCAGTGGTAAAGAATCTGCCTGTGATGCAGGAGACACAGGTTCAATCCCTGAGTTGGGAAGATCCCCTGGAGGAGTGCATGGCAACCCACTCTAGTATTGCCTGGAGATTCCCATGGACAGAGGAGCATGGCAGGCTGCAGTCCATTAGGGTAACACAGACTCAGACAAGACTGAAGTGACAAAGCAGCAGCAGCAGTGGGAGGTGGGTCATAGAGGATCTTGTTGTAATTTACGTCAGAGAATATTTTGCCTATGTTTTTCTCTAAGAGTTTTATAGTTTCTGGTCGTACATTTAGGTTTTTAATCCATTTTGAATTTATCTTTGTGTATGGTGATAGGACAGAGTATGCAATGGCAACCCACTCCAGTACTCTTGCCTGGAAAATCCCGTGGATGGAGAGGCCTGGTAGGCTGCAGTCCATGGAGTCGCTGAGAGTCAGACATGACTGTGTGACTTCACTTTCACTTTTCACTTTCATGCATTGGAAAAGGAAATGGCAACCCACTCCAGTGTTCTTGCCTGGAGAATCCCAGGGATGGGGGACCATGGTGGGCTGCCATCTATGGGGTCGTACAGATTCGGACATGACTGAGGCAACTTAGCAGCAGCAGCAGCAAGGTGTTAGGAAGTGTTATAATTTCATTCTTTTACAAATAGCTGTCAAGTTTTCCCAGCAGCACTTATTGAAGAGATTGTCTTTGCCCCATTGTATATTCTTGCCTCCTTTGTCAAAGATAAGGTGCTCACAGGTGTGTGGGTTTATCTCTGGGCTTTAAGATTTTGTTCCATTGGTTTATATTTCTGTTTTTGTGCAAGTACCATACTGTCTTGGGGTTGAGAAGATGGCAACCCATCTTCTAGTATTGTTGCCTGGAAATCCCATGGACAGAGAAGCCTACAGCCCACGGGGTCGCAAAAATTTGGACATGGTTGAGCTACTGAGTACACATACCATACTGTCTTGATGACTATAGCTTTGTAGTATATAGTCTAAAGTCAGGAAGGTTGATTCCTCCAGTTCCATTCTTCTTTCTCAAGATGGCTTTGGCTATTCAGAGTCTTTTGTGTTTCCATGCAAATTGTGAAATTATTTGTTCTAGTTCTGTGAAAAATACCATTGGTAGTTTGATAGAGATTATGTTGAATCTATAGATTGCTTTGGGTAATATACTCATTTTCACTATATTGATTTTTCCAATCCAAGACATGGTATATTTCTCCATCTAATTGTGTTATTTTTGATTTCTTTCATCAGTGTTTTATACTTTCCTATATACAGGTCTTTTGTTTCTTTAGGTAAATTTATTCCTAGGATCATTTCCTTAATTTCTCTTTCTGATTTTTCATTGTTAGGATATAGGAATGCAAGGGATTTCTGTGTATTGATTTTGTATCCTGTGACTTTACTAAATTCACTGATTGGTCCTGGTAAGTTTCTGATAGTATCTTTAGGATTTTCTATATATAGTATAATGCCTGCAAACAGTGAGAGTTTTACTTCTTTTCAAACCTGGATTCCTTTTATTTCATTTTCTTCTCTGATTGCCATAGCTAGGACTTCCAAAACTGTGGTGAATAATAGTGACAGGAGTTGGCACTGTTGTCTTATTCCTCATCATAGAGGGAATGCTCTCAGTTTTTCACCATTGAGAGTAATATTTGCTGTGGGTTTATATGGCCTTTATTTTGTTGAGGTAGATTCCTTCTATGCCCATTTTTTGAAGAGTTTATATCATAAATGGGTGTTGAATTTTGTCAAAGGCTTTCTTTCTATTGAGATTATCATATAGTTTTTATCTTTCAATTTTTTTTCTTTTATTTTAAATGTATTTATTTTAATTGGAGGCTAATTACTTTACAATATTGTGGTGGTTTTTGCCATACATTGACATGAATCAGCCATGGGTGTACATGTGTCCTCATCCGGAACTCCCCTCCCACTTCCTCCCCATCCCATCCCTCTGAGTTCTTCCAGTGCATTGGCTTTGAGTACCCTGTTTCACATATGGTAATATACATGTTTTAATGTTAGTCTCTCAAATCATCCCACCTTTGCCTTCTCCCACAGAGTCCAAAAGTCTGTACTTTATATCTGTCTCTTTCACTGTCTCACATATAGGATCACCATTACCATCTTTCTATATTCCATATATATGCGTTAATATACTGTATTGGTGTTTTTCTTCCTGACTTACTTCACTCTGTTTAATAGGCTACAGTCTCATCCACCTCATTAGAACTGATTCAAATGCATTCTTTTTAATAGCTGAGTAATAATTCCATTGTGTATATGTACCACAACTTTCTTATCCATTTGTCTGCCAATGGACATCTAGGTTGCGTCCATGTCCTAGCTATTGTAAATAGTGCTCCAGTGAACATTGGGGTGCACATGTCTCTCTCAATTCTGGTTTCCTCAGTGTGCATGCCGAGCAGTGGGATTGGTGGGTCATAAAGAAGTTGTATTTTCAGTTTTTAAGGAATCTTTACACTGTTCTCCATAGTGGCTGTACTAGTTTGCATTCCCACCAACAGTGTAAGAGGGTTCCCTTTTCTCTACACCTTCTCTAGCATTTATTGTTTGTAGACTTTTTGACAGCAGCCATTCTGACAGGCATGAGATGGTACATCATTGTGGTTTTGCTTTGTATTTCTCTGATAATGAGTGATGTTAAGCATTTTTTCATGTGTTTGTTAGCCATCTCTATGTCTTCTTTGGAGAAATGTCTGTTTAGATCATTGGCACATTTTTTTATTGGGTCCTTTATTTTTCTGATATTGAGCTGCATGTGCTGTTTGTATTTTTTTGAGATTAATTCTTTGTCATTTGTTTCGTTTGCTGTTATTTTCTCCCACTCTGAAGGCTGTCTTTTCACCTTGCTTATAGTTTCCTGTATTGTGCAAAAGTTTTTAAGTTTAATTGGGTCCCGTTTGTTTATTTTTGCTTTTATTTCCATTACTCTGGGAGATGGGTCATAGAGGATCTTGCTGTGATTTGTGTCAGAGAATGTTTTGCCTATGTTTTCCTCTAGGAGTTTTATGGTTTCTGGTCTTACATTTAGATCTTTAATCCATTTTGAGTTTATTTTTGTGTATGGTGTTAGAAAGTGTTCTAGTTTCATTCTTTTACAAGTGATTGACCAGTTTTCCCAGCACCTCTTGTTAAAGAGATTGTCTTTTCTCCATTGTATATTCTTGCCTCCTTTGTCAAAGATAAGGTGTCCATAGATGCATGGATTTATCTCTGGACTTTCTATTTTGTTCCATTGATCTATATTTCTGTCTTCGTGTCAGTACTATACTGTCTTGATGACTGTGGCTTTGCAGTATAGTCTGAAGTCAGGCAGGTTGATTCCTCCAGTTCCATTCTTCTTTCTCAAGATGGCTTTGGCTATTCGAGGTTTTTTGTATGTCCATACAAATTGTGAAATTGTTTGTTCTAGTTCTGTGAAAAATACCATTGGTGGCTTGATAGGGATTACATTGAATCTAGATTGCTTTCGATAGTCTACTCACTTTCACTATATTGATTGTTCTGATCCATGAACATGGTATATTTTTCCATCTATTTGTGTCATCTTTGATTTCTTTCATCAGTGTTTTATTGTTTTCTATATATAGGTCTTTTGTTGCTTTAGGTAAATTTATTCCTAAGTATTTTGTTCTCTTCATCACAATGGTGAATGAGATTTTTTCTTTAATTTCTCTTTCTGCTTTCTCATTGTTAGTGTATGGGAATGCAAGGGATTTCTGTGTGTTAATTTTATATCCTGCATCTTTGCTATGTTCATTGATTAGCAATTTTCTGGTAGTGTCTTTAGGGTATTCTATGTAGAGGATCATGTCATCTGCAAGCAGTGAGAGTTTTACTTCTTCTTTTCTGATCTGGATTCCTTTTTTTTTTCCTTTTTCTTCTCTGATTGCTGTGGCTAAAACTTCCAAACCTATGTTGAATAGTAGTGGTGAGAGTGGGCACCTTTGTCTTGTTCCTGACTTTAGGGGAAGTGCTTTCAATTTTTTGCCATTGAGGATAATGTTTGCTGTGGGTTTATCACATATGGCTTTTATTAGGCTGAGGTATATTCTTTCTGTGCCTGCTTTCTGGAGAGTTTTTATCATAAATGGGTGTTGAATTTTGTCAAAGACTTTCTCTGCATCTATTGAGATAATCATATGGTTTTTATCCTTCAATTTGTTAATATGGTATATCACATATGATTGATTTGCAAATATTGAAGAATCCTTGCATCTGTGGGATAAAGCCCACTTGTTCATGATATATGAGCTTTTAGATGTGTTGCTGAATTCTGTTTGCTAAAATTTTGTTGAGGATTTTTGCATCTATATTCATCAGTGATATTGACCTGAAGTTTTCTTTTTCTGTGTTGTCTTTGTCAGGTTTTGGTATCAGGGTGATGGTGACCTCATAGAATGATCGGAAGTGTCCCTTCCTCTGCAATTTTTTGAAAGAGTTTTAGAAGGATAGGCATTAGCTCTTCTCTAAATGTTTGATAGAATTCTCCTGTGAAGCCATTTTCTGGGAGATTTTTGATCACAGCTTCAACTTCAGTGCTTGTAATTGAGTTGCTCATTGTTTCTATTTCTTCCTGGTTCAGTCTTGGAAGATTGAACCTTTCTACGAATCTGTCCATTTCTTCCAGGTTATCTATTTTATTGCCATATTGTTGTTCATAATAGTCTCCTATAATGCTTTGTATTTCTGCATTGTCTGTTGTAACCCCTCCTTTTTCATTTCTAATTTTGTTGATTTGATTCTTCTCCCTTTTTTTCTTTATGAGTCTGGCTAAAGGTTTGTCAATTTTATTTATCTTCTCAAAGAATCTGCTTTTAGTTTTATTAATCTTTAGTATTGTCCCTTCATTTCCTTTTCATTTACTTATGCTCTGATGTTTGATTTCTTTCCTTCTGCTAACTTTGGGTCTTTTCATTTGTTCTTCTTTTTCCAGTTGTTTTAGGTGTAAAGTTAGGTTGTCTATTAGATGTTTTTGTTTGTTTGTTTGTTTCTTGAGGTAGGATTGTGTATAAACTTCCCTCTTAGAACTGCTTTTGCTGCATCCCATAGGTTTTGGGTCATCATGATTTCACTGTCATGTTTTTCTAGGAACTTTTTGATTTCTCTTTTCACTTCTTCAATAACCTGTTTGTTATTTAGAAATGTATTGTTCGATCTCCATGTGTTTGTGTTTTATACAGTTTT
Source organism: Bos javanicus (assembly GCF_032452875.1). NCBI lineage: Eukaryota > Metazoa > Chordata > Mammalia > Artiodactyla > Bovidae > Bos > Bos javanicus. Next base: position 98,464,524 of record NC_083897.1, read on the forward strand.
TTTCCTCCTGTAATTGATACCTAGTCTCAGTGTTGTGGTCAGAAAAGATGCTTGATATGATTTCAGTTTTCTTAAATTTACTGATTCTTGATTTGTGAACCAGGATGTGGTCTATCCTGGGAATGTTTCATGTGCATTTGAGAAGAAAGTATTCTCCACTCCAGTATTCATGCCAGGAAAATCCCATGGACAGAGGAACCTGGTTGGGTACAGTCTATAGTGTTGCAAAAGAGACATGACTTAGTGACTAAACAGCAACAGCAACCAGGCCTGATTAGTGGATCACTAGAAAGGAGAAATGGGGGTGAATGAGGATGTGGGGAACATTTTGTAAACTGGTAAGTACCATGAGTGCTTCCCTTGTGGCTCAGTGGTAAAGAATCTGCCTGCCAATGCAGGAGATGTGAGTTCTATCCCTGGGTTGGGACGATCTCCTAAAGAAGGAAATGACAACATAGTGCAGTATTTATGCCTGGGGAATCCCATGGGCAGAGGAGCCAGGCAAGCTACAGTCTATGGAAGTCACAAAAGAGTAGAACATGACTTAGTGATTAAACAACAAGTACCAGGAGTGGATGAAGGACATTTGTTGATTTGAATTTCCTTTGTATCGGTACTTTAGCTAAGTTTGGATTGTTGACCTTTCTGGCTTGGGCTAGAGAACCTGGCTAGTGGAGATTCCCAGATAAACTAGAGCTGTAAACCAGTAGCTGATTTGAGGAAATATTTTGGGCCCCCGAAATCAAAAGTTGACTAAAAGAACTGAAGCCTCCTGTGAGAAGAAATGAAGGCTCCTTCATTTACCATTTGTGTAAATTGAGGCCCAAGAAGGTTTGGTGACATACCCTTAGAGCCTGGGAAGCACCTTAGTCAACCCTGACTGAGGTAGTTTTGCTGCTAGAAATTGTCCAACTATAGTTTGAATAAAACAGAGAAGGCAATGGCACCCCACTCCAGTATTCTTGCCTGGAAAATGCCATGGACGGAGAGGCCTGGTAGGCTGCAGTCCATGGGGTCGCTATGAGTCAGATACAACTGAGCGACTTCTCTTTCACTTTTCACTTTCATGCATTGGAGAAGGAAATGGCAACCCACTCCAGTGTTCTTGCCTGGAGAATCCCAGGGATGGGGGAGCCTGGTGGGCTGCTGTCTATGGGGTCGCACAGAGTTGGACACGACTGAAGCGACTTAATAGCAGCAGTTTGAATAAAATATATGTAAAACTCATTGCTATGTTTTTGAGCCTCTGTTATATAGTGGATTTTATTTGTTACTTTATATACATCAGATTTTAATTCCTTAATATAGCTTTAAAATGTAGGCACTCTTAATAGCCTTATTTTCCAGTTGAAACCAAAAGAACTTGCTGGATTTCCCCCAAGTAGGGAGAACTGATTACAGTGCAGAATTGGCTGACTCTCAGGAAGTGGGGGGAGGCTGGCTGGACTTCCTGTCCTTATTACTCCTTCCTTAGACCACCTTCCACTGCATGTACAAGCACAAGATGCACCCAGAGTGGGATTGCTCCCAGGAAAACTTCTTGGAGGAGGTCTGGGAAACTACGACTGGTTGAGGCCATGCCTCTGAAGCTACCGCATAAATCCACACACTTCTTCCCTGAATTCAGCCTTCTCTAAGTTGGCTCAGCTGGCCCCAGGAAATAGGGCTGGGAGCAGAATGTGCAAGACTCACTGCAGCTGTTTCCCTGTTACTGAGATGGATTCCTGGGGCAAATTTGTGACTGGTCTCTTGCTGTGTTTTGAGAGGAGAGGAGGAGGAAGTAGCTCTGACTTAGCCTTCCACTGGTCTAAGAATGGCCTGAGGCTGGCCTCTCTGGAGCAGGGATGGACACAGCCCAATTCCTGCCGTGCTAGCAATAGCTTCAGCAAGTGGCCCCTGCCAGGGATCACAGGGTAGCCTTAGAGTATTCCCTCACCCACCAGTCCAACTGAAACTTAGATAGGCATGCAGTTTGAGAAACCTTAGGGTGGAGGGACTCTGCACTTAGCAGGACTACTTTCTTGGCAGAAACTATGAAGGGAGCCAGCCTCAGCCTGAGGGAGCTGCAGAATCTGTCCCTTTTCAGTCCCCTATGCAGTCCCCTTTGCCTTCTGCCCCACCTCACTCTCCTGAACTGTGGTCCCGAGCAAAGGTAGCATAGCCCAGTGGGAAAGGACAGCATTGGGACCTGGTGAGGCAGTAAGGAGTATGGAAAAGAGGCCTGAGTCAGATGGCTAGGTGGGACTGGGCTTAAGGAGCACTAGCTACAGGTGATTCCTGTCGGCTTCTGTCCTACTGCCTTGTGGGGGAAACAGGGCAGTGACACTATGGGTGGGGTACCTGGCTCTGGAAGGGACAAAGCAGGAAAGTAGGAGACAGCATAATTTCAACTCTGACTTTTGCCAGCAGAGATGGCCCTGGGCCTAGTTAGGAGGAGAACCTGAAGCTAGGGGAAGAGAATTTGAATCCCAGGGATACAACCCTGCCTAGTTCACCCACTCCCACAACATATACAGAAGGCTTTTTAAATTGCCCTTAACAGAGGACTTTGTATAAATCCACAAACATCTTTAAAATCCCTTAACATTTGGCTCTTCCTTAGCATGGGCCAAGGAAGCTGGTTCCTTGGACCTCCTGTAGTTGAATGGCTTTCTCAAATGAGTGGTGTTTTACACATGGTCTCAACTTAGTGACTAAACAACAACAAACAACTACTTCCTAGGAAACTGAGATCTGACTTATATAACCGGAATGCCAGTCTTTCTCATTTGCTTTGCACTTTACAGCTTACAAAATGCTTTTGGTGTTCATTATCCTATCTAACCTCACATCTCTGTAGTGGACCACAGGTAGAGAAGCTATTTTGATCTCCATTTCACAAGTGCCCAAGGCTTAGATGGATGCCTTGGCATGATCTGGAACCCAACTCTGTGGACCATGGCTCTTTACACAGCATACTGCTGATCCCTATTACAGAGAAGGGGACAATGTAGAGAGCTGTGGGCTGGCCTCTACTCCAACAGAGCAAAGAAGCAAGGGTAAGAGAAAGCCCAAAGGGCCTACCTTCTAGCCAAGGCATCAAGGTTCTATAAAGCAGCCCTGTTTAAGATTCAATTTGCCTAATTCTTCTGTTTGCAGAAATTCTAGCTCCAAAACCCATTGGACAACTAAACCTTCAATTCACAAGGATGGGTAAGCCTATAAGGTTTTTCACTTAGCCTTTGGTTTTCCTTGATACCCAGCCACACTTACTAGTCTTGCCCATCCTTTCCTCTAAATAATTGACAGTTTCACTCACTCCTGTCTAAAAAGGCCCAGATTGAATGCCTCCTTCTCAAGGCATTCTCTTTTCTGAGCCCAGGGATTATCTTTTTGCCTTTCAAGTTTATCCTGGGATATGATCATAAGGTATGAAGAGTGATATTTCAGCACTCAGCTTAACCAGTAAGGAGGGCTCTTCTCTAAGGTCTGCATCATATTGTGCCTTGAGACTGTTATATAGAAGATTCTCTGTTAGCCTAGGAGCTTCCCAAAAGCAAGGACTGGGGTTTTGAACCCTTCTGGCAGCACTGAGCTTAATAATTATCATTTAACCAAGTGTTCTAGTGAGGTTCCTTTCAGTAATTCCTCAGAGGGGAATAGAATTTCACAAATAACTCCACTTATTGCCACCCCATCTCCTCAATGCCCAAACCATGATGACAACATTGTCAATAATTTCAGGGCTGAGGTAAAAACATCTGTGTTTTGGAAAGTGAAGGACTCAGATAGATGATAGGGTCCCTATTCCCTTTAGACCCCAGGGCAGAGGACTCGGAGTGTGTGTGTGTGTGTGTGTGTGTATCATTGTGTATTTGAGGGGTAGCACTGTTTATTGTGGTCCTATCAGTTGCAGGGTTAAGCTGGAACAATGCCATGTTAAAATATGTCACACAGAATCAAAAAACAAGAACCTAACCTGAGTAAATTGCAATACAGATTTCTGCAGAGAAGAGATCAGATGATGGTATTTTTTTCTCTTATTTTGGGGGTAACCAAACATTATCATGCTACAAGTTTAATATTCAGTTCTGCAGAGTGCTTCTGAGGGAAGCTTAGATCACATTGATGAGTCAAGTGTCAGGCCAAGCATGGAACAAGGCACAAAATTACTATTTGCAAGACAAGATTAGGGACTCCAGGAAGATTCCTCTAAGGTGGTCAGAGGATAGATTTTAGCTGCCAGGCTCTCTCCACCCCCAGAGTGCTAGTTCTTAGTTTCCCACTGTTGGTGAATGTGAGAGTGTTTTTACCGTGGCAACCAGTCACAAGGCTGATGTGCTGGCCAGCTACTCTTAGGACAACAGTGTTGCTTGCCCCTCTTTCTCTCTCTCTCTCTGGCTCCCAGCAGCTATTCTGTCTCCCTTTCCTACCCAAGCTCCTTAGGTGCTGGTGGCCACCCTGCAAAGAGAGGATAGTGGTGAGGGACTTTCCAGGGAGGGGTCACTGGACTTTAGCAGGCTGGTCAGTGATCCAGCTGTTAATCAGCTATAGTCACTGGAGTGGATACATCAGACCATGGGGGTGGGGAGGGGGATATGTTGGGATAGGTGGTGGCTAGCCCTTCTTTTTTTTTTTTTTTTCCTATCTCTGTGACATTTGGCTATTTAGAGGACTGGGAGCCTAGACCAGAAGGGTGTGTCTTGCATCAGGTTTGTTTATTCAAATAGCTGTTCAGAGCCTAACTGACCAGGGACATGAGTCATGTTGAGTTGTGCCTTCAAGGAGTTCCCTTTCTAGATAGGAAGTTAGATGGGGGTCAAAATAATGAAAGAAGCAGAGAAGAAACAATCTGTCTCATGGTTCTCCTGGTGGTTTCAGTTACAGAAAGCCAAAGTGTTAGTTGCTCAGTCATGTCACTCTTTGCGACCCCGTGGACTGTAGCCTGCCAGGCTGCTCTGTCCATGGGATTCTCCAGGCAAGAATACTAGAGTGGGTAGCCATTCCCTTCTCCAGGGGATTTTCCCAACCCAGGGATATGAACTTGGGTCTCCTGCATTGCAGGCAGATTCTTTACTGTCTGAGCCATCAGGGAAGCCCCTGTGGACCACATTAAAATCTGTTACCAGCAGAACAGTCACTAGAGAGTCTAGGTTAGACCTGTCCCTCACATAACCACTATGAGAGGGAGGTATTTCTAGGCCTCTTGGACAGAGTATACTGAATCCCAGAGAATGCCTTGCCCCAAGGCTACCATGCCATCTTAGCTGATTCTGTATTGCAGCTCTGGAATGTGGGTCTGCAAGGCTACTGTTATGCACTTTTGAAGGTCTGAACATGGTCCTACAAGCAATTTAGGTAGCCTGAAGGAAGAAAGTGAAACTTCAGGTCTACTTTTCTACCCAGTTCCAGGCAAAATGTCAGTGAGAGCTCTGGCTAATATGAAATTGAGGCCTGGTTCTTATAGAACCCAGTGAATACTTAATGGGCTGTTTTTGCCAGCTGCTTTTCAAAACTTCTGTGTCATCAGAGCTGACTTCCCTTCCACCTTCCTACACCACCCCTCCTGTGGCCAATAGCACCTGGGCCTTTTTCATATTTGCAATTCTCCCTGCCCAGTGTGCTCCCCTGAACTTAAGGTGACCTGAAGTGAGTAGACCCAGCAAACGGGATAGGGGTCATGGCTGCCTGTTGCTCAGTGTATGGTTTTGCTGCTTTGTGGCCCAGAGGGGTCTGACCCAGCAAGCCAAGCATATGGAGTGCATTAAGGTTTTCCTACATTTTCTTTCTTTGTGGTTCAATTCAAGCCTGAAACCACAGACACCTGTGAAAACAAACCCAGCCTGGATGCTTGCTCACCAGTACTGTCTCTCTTTGTCTCCCTTATCTTCAGCCCCAGCTGTGATGCTTCCTGACTGATGATGTTATAACAGTGCCGAGAAGCCAAAAGGCTGCATTTTTTAGCTGAATACACCTGAGTTTTCCCCACCATCATGGAGACCCGAAAGGATGAAGCTGCTCAGGCCAAGGGAACAACAGTCTCTATGGATACCCAGGATCAAGGGACAGAGAAAGGGGCCAAAAACAAGGCATCTGAGACAACAGAAAGGCCCACATCAGAGCCACCCTCATCTGGTCCAGGTAGGCTGAAGAAAACTGCCATGAAACTCTTTGGTGGCAAGAAGGGCATCTGTACCCTGCCTAGTTTCTTTGGAGGGGGACGAAGCAAAGGTTCTGGGAAAGGCAGTTCTAAGAAGGGTCTTAGCAAGAGCAAGACCCACGATGGCCTGAGTGAAGCAGTCCATGACCCTGAAGACATTGTCAGTGAAGGAACTGGCCTCTCCTTACCTTTGCCTGAGTCATCATGCCAACTTCCCAGCTCTCAGAGTGTCCATGGGTCTTTGGAGACAGACTCCAGATGCAAGAGGTCTGTGGCTGGAGCCACAGAGAAAGCTGGGGCTGAGAAGGCTCACTTTGTGCCCAAGCCAAAAAAAGGCCTGAAAGGTTTTTTCAGTAGTATCCGGCGTCACCGGAAGAGCAAGGTCTCTGGGGCTGAGCAAAGCAATCCAGGAGCCAAGGAGTCTGAGGGGGCCAGAGCAAGGCCTCATGAGTATGTGAGCTCAGCCCTTCTGTCCCACGCTGATGAGGTCCTCCAAGCCCCAAGAAAGGAAAATGCCAAATTTCAAGATGTCCCTGGGCCGAACATTCCTTCAATATCAGAGACTTCTCTGGCAGCCACTGAGAAAGCAGCCTTTAAAGATGCAGAAAAAACCTTGGAGGCCTTTGTCTCAGCATTCTTGCAGCCCAAACCTGCCCCTGAAGCCAGTGGCCCAGAGGAGTTCCATAGTCCAGAAACAGGGGAGAAGCTTGTGGCAGGAGAGGTAAATCCACCCAATGGCCCTTTAGGGGACCAGCTGAGCCTCCTCTTTGGGGATGTCACATCTCTGAAGAGTTTTGACTCACTGACAGGTTGTGGTGACATAATAGCAGAACAGGATATGGATAGTATGACAGATAGCATGGCCTCTGGAGGCCAGAGGGCCAACCGAGATGGAACCAAACGAAGTTCCTGCTTGGTGACCTACCAAGGAGGGGGCGAAGAGATGGCCTTGCCTGATGATGATGATGAGGAAGAAGAGGAAGAGGAGGTGGAATTAGAAGAGGGAGAAGAAGTCAAGGAGGAAGAAGATGATGATTTAGAGTATCTGTGGGCAAGTTCCCAGATGTACCCAAGGCCCATACTAAATCCAGGCTACCATCCCACAACATCCCCAGGCCATCTTGGCTACATGCTTCTTGACCCAGTTAGGTCTTATCCTGGCTCAGCCCCTGGGGAACTTTTGACTCCTCAGAGTGATCAGCAAGAGTCCGCCCCCAATAGTGATGAGGGTTATTATGACTCCACTACACCAGGACTTGAGGATGATTCAGGTGAGGCCCTGGGGCTTGTCCATAGGGATTGCTTGCCCCGAGACAGCTATAGTGGTGATGCCCTCTATGAGTTCTATGAGCCAGATGATAGTCTTGAGAACTCCCCACCTGGGGATGACTGCCTTTATGACCTCCATTGTCACAGCTCTGAGATGTTTGACCCCTTCTTGAACTTTGAGCCCTTTTCTTCCCCTCGGCCACCTGGGGCAATGGAGACAGAGGAAGAACGGCTAGTAGCCATCCAGAAACAGTTGCTATATTGGGAGCTTCAGCGGGAGCAGCGAGAGGCCCGGGAAGCATGTGCCCAAGAGGCTCACACCAGAGAGGCCCATGCTCGAGAGGCCCACACCCGAGAAGCTTATGTCAGAGAGGCCCGACCTCGAGAGGCCTACGCCAGGGAGGCCTGTGGCCAAGAGGTCTGTGGTCGAGAGCTTCAAGTCCGAGAGGCCCAGGTGCGGCAGGAGAAGCCCGTCATAGAGTATCAAATGAGGCCTTTAGGCCCATCAGTGATGGGTCTGGTGGAAGGGGCATCAGGGGCCTCTCAGACTTCCCACAGAGGAACCACATCAGCTTTCCCTGCCACTGCAAGCAGCGAGCCAGACTGGAGGGACTTCCGTCCTTTGGAGAAGCGTTTTGAGGGAACCTGCTCCAAGAAAGATCAAAGTACTTGCCTGATGCAACTCTTCCAGAGTGATGCTATGTTTGAGCCAGACATGCAAGAAGCAAATTTTGGAGGATCTCCCAGGAGGGCCTACCCTACTTATTCACCCCCTGAGGAGCCAGAGGAAGAGGATGTTGAGAAGGAAGGGAATGCTACAGTGAGTTTCTCTCAGGCCCTCGTGGAGTTCACCAGCAATGGGAACCTCTTCTCCAGCATGTCCTGCAGCTCTGACTCTGATTCGTCCTTTACTCAAAACCTTCCTGAGCTGCCTCCCATGGTGACCTTTGATATTGCTGATGTGGAACGGGATGGGGAAGGCAAGTGTGAAGAAAACCCTGAGTTCCACAATGATGAAGACCTTGCAGCCTCCTTGGAAGCTTTTGAACTGGGCTACTATCAGAAACATGCCTTCAACAACTACCGCAGCCGATTCTACCAAGGCCTACCCTGGGGTGTGAGCAGTCTCCCTCGATACTTGGGACTACCTGGCATGCACCCTCGTCCTCCACCTGCTGCCATGGCCCTCAGCAGGAGGAGCCGCTCCCTTGACACTGCTGAGACCCTGGAGCTGGAGCTCTCCAATTCTCACCTGACCCAAGGCTATATGGAGTCTGATGAGCTTCAGGCCCAGCAAGAAGATTCAGAAGAAGAAGAGGAGGAGGAAGAATGGGGCCGAGACAGTCCCCTATCTCTCTATACTGAACCTCCAGTAACCTACGACTGGCCTGCCTGGGCTCCCTGTCCTCTCCCAGTGGGGCCTGGCCATGCCTGGATAAGTCCTAGCCAGTTGGATGGGCCTTCTAGCCATCCATTTGGGCAGGCAGTCTGTTGCATATCTCCTTTCACCATGTCAATGTTGCTCTCAGTATCAGGGCCAGAGCCAAGAGCACCTGGGGAATCCAAGTCTCAGCTAGCTCGGCCTTCGCACCTACCCTTGCCCATGGGCCCTTGTTATAACCTCCAGCCAAAGGCCTCCCAGAGTGTGAGGGCCAGGCCTCAAGATGTGCTGCTGCCTGTTGATGAGCCCAGTTGTTCCTCCATTTCTGGAGGCTTCAGCCCTAGCCCTGTGCCCCAGGCCAAGCCTGTGGGCATTACTCATGGCATCCCTCAGCTGCCCAGGATCCGGCCTGAGCCCCCAGAGCCTCAGCCCATTCACTATGGGGCTTCCCGCCTTGACCTGTCAAAGGAGAAGGCTGAGCAAGGTGCCTCTCTCCCCACCAGCTGCTCCTCCACTGCTATGAATGGAAAACTAGCTGAGTAGTCATCATCAATTCTGGAGTGAGGGGCATGGGGCCTGAGCATGTGAATGGGGATCAGGGTTGGGCAGAGGGGTGGGGGTGGGGGTTACTGTTTAACTTGAAAATCCTTTTGGCCAAGGAAAGCTCCTATGAGTTTTCACCTTTGTTTTCCCACTTCCCTTCTGTGGCCACATTCAGCTCAAGTACATCTGCCCTGGGAGATTGCTGCTTCTGTGCTCCAATTTTTGTTTTTGGGTTTTTACCTTGTGACCCATGCAGGGTTAGAAATGCTCTAATTTTGTGCCTATTCCAATTGCCAAGGTAGTGATTTTATATATGTATAAAATCTCTGCCGTTTTTCCATCCAGTAGATGAGCAGCCAAGTCTACACTGCCTCCCACTTGGGGACAAGGAGCTTGTTTGCTATTAGCAGTGTAAAATTATGGTTCAAATCCTACCCACTCCCACTTCCTTTGGTCTTGGCATAGCTGCCACCATCACATCAGATAGTATAATCTAGTAGCCCCAGCTAGCTGTCCTCAGAGAGGATCAAGTAGCATGTGTCACACTGCCTGTTGCTATGGACTTAGGTATCATAACCAGCGAGGGTCTTTTAACCTGGCCTGCTATAGCTTGGGTTGAAGACAAAAATGCTAATTTCCTTAATGTAATGACCAAATTCATCTAGTTGCAAACAAGACAGGGTTATATTGTAGACACTACCATAGGTCTTGAGCTCCAGAATGATAGGATGTTTTTTCCTTCTTCGTTTCTTTAAGCTTGTGACAGCCTGAATTGCAGATGCTTTTGAATTTTGGTTCTTTTTTTTTCTCCAAAGGAAATTTTCGTTATCTCATTACAAGGAACACATTCTTTTAATCGAGATACGGGAAGAGAAATGGCCTAAACTAGGCTCAGCTGTAGGGGATGGGATTTTTACAGGTTGCAGGAGAAGGATAGGAAAAGGAATTCATTCATTCTTTTCACAGAAGAGAGGATTTCATACATTGCAGAGCTCATGTCAACTCAGCTTAAAAGGGAAAATTGCTTTCCCCCAAAGACAAAAACTTCCTTAAGCCTTGCCCACCCTTTCACTGGATGCTTTAAAGAGGCTTCATGCTAGCATTCCCAAGAGACAGGACACCAAGGGTATTTAGGTTACTGTTCCAGTTTTTCTAAAGAGCCTTCATTTTCCAATTAGCCAAGTTCTTAGTATCATCATAGGACTGGGCGTCTTGAGAGGAAAGACTGATCTGCCCTCAGTCTGCCAAGCTGAAGGACTCCGATTTGTGTGGTAATTGCAGCTCCTTATGGAAAGAATGGCACCCTTATTTCTGCATTCACACAGTTTTCATGTTAAACTAGCTTGGAAATATTGGTGAGGAAGAGTTGCTGTCAGGAAGACATTGCAACAGGCTAATCTTACCAGGCTCTATCTCTCATTAATCACCAATACGGAGGGGTCCTTTTAAATTTCACCATTGGAAATGGTATATGAAACTTTTTACCTAGGCATGTTGACCCAAATTATGATCCTTGCTCCCTTGATCCTGTCCCCATCCTCCACCCATCTCCATGCCTATTAAGAGGCAAACAGGGCTCTTGGTATTCCAGAAGAGATGCTGTTGCCTGCCACCTGAAGTTGAGATGACTTTGTGGGAAAACTGCCCCTTGGCCATGGGATGTGTGTGCTGGTCTTTGTCACCATTTTTCGGATTGGGGTTGGCCCAGTGCCCATCCCCACAAAAAGTACACCTGGATGGTAGAAGGTGTACCCCTGGAAGCACCACATGAATTTGCATGGCACCGACACCAGCACTCAAGGGATGACTTTGTCTGCATTGTGAAGAAATCTGTCAGTCATGAAGCTGGAGAATCAAAGAAGGTGAGAAAGGCCCTCCTCAACCCTAGCATAGCATTCCAAGAGAGAAGTGCCCCAATTCTGGCTTCTCACCAAAGTTGCCCTGGGAGGGTGGGACTAAAATTGGCCTGGCTGTTTGGCAGGAAGGAGACACTCACCAAATGCCTTTACAACAGAGGAACGCTCACCACTTGCCTCTTCTGTCTCTGCTTGTCCTTCAGGGCAGCACAAGCTCCTGTTTGTATGTAGACTGTGCCAACCACAGCAGGTAGTAGAACCATCACCAACCACCAGAGCCTGCTGGATCACCAACCTGTCTGAGAAGAGAAAAAGTAGGTGGTCAGCCTTTGGCCAAGGGCTGAGAGCTACAGTCTCTAACAAGAGGGCAGCAAGAGGTACCACCTCTGAAGAGGGCAGTCATAGCCCTGACACACATTGCTGGGCTTTGGAAGGTCTCATATCACAGTAAGTTTTAGGACTGAGCATCAGCTCATGCTTTGAACACTGCTGCCTGCAAGTCCTTTCACTGTCCTGGCCAGCCCAGAGATAGGATCCTCACCATCAGAAATAAGGCAGTCAGGGTGCATGGCTGCAGAAGCAGCCTCCTTTGAGTCTACTCTAGATCCAAGCAGTTCATTTCTGAATCCCAGCTGTGGCCTAGAAGAGGAAGGAGGACCAGCTGGAGACTTGTGTGACAGCACAGGGTGACACTGGGAGAGCCAGCCAAGCTCTAGGCCTCTCCCCAAACATACACCAGTGTTTGCTTGGCTAACACCAAATATGTCCCAGACTACTAAATGTGTAGATGTTAAGTCCACAAATGAACACCATTTCAGCATTGCAAGGTCAATGTTTTTGGATGTGACTTCACAGGAAGGTACGACTTGAGAGAAGGTGACTGCTCTTAGCTATCCAGCAAGCAGGCTTATATATAGTGTCAGATAGCTCTGATCCTGAGAATTTCCAAATGAGACTGATCCTTAGGGGACCAATGACTGTGGATAGAGAAGACCACTTAGAATGTCTCTCCCAGGGCTGTCAGTTCTCTGTTTTAACGTCTTCAAGGAAGCCCTGCCTTGGGGCTCTTTTAAGGCCTGCCCCAATCATCTGGACTCAACTTAGGCACCAGTCCACGAGCCTTCTGGGCCAAAGGCTTTGGTCAACACCAGTCTTTTCTCCCTCAATACTGTACCAAGGAGGGAAGTAGCTTCCCACACCCAAGGTGCATTCCCCTCATCCTGCTGCCAGTGACTTTCCTACCCTTGCCACTGCTACCACCCCACCTGCCCTCGGCCCTCAGGCCCAATTGCTAGAGGGAGACGGGGTTTAGCAGGGAGACTTCAAGTTTACCCATGTGTATGTTGCATCCAAGTTGTTTTTAATATATATATATATATATATATATATATATATATATATATATATATCTCAAAAGTCAATTATCTATTTTTGTATTGTTTGCATTTTATATTCATGGAAAACAATGTATCAATTGTTCTTTTCTGATATATTTTATTTTTAAGCGGTGCTGTTTACAGTTTTAGACAAATCGAAGATGACACAAAAATTGCTGCTGCTTGTGCAGAGGGCTGGTATCTCAATTGCCCAGGACCCTCGCTCTTTCCCCTCTCCCCATCACTGATGTATCGCACTGTCCATCCCCTCCCTCCATGATAGGGACAGCATAAGATGCCCAGGTATTAAGACAAATGCCAGGTGACTCAGGCATGTGGAACCTGATAGATAGCATGTCTTTTTATGGTTTTATTTTTTTCTTTCAGACTCACCTTTCCCTGTGTGTAGATCTTCTAGAAGTACTCATGTCTGTGTCTCTCTCCTCTTTATGTTTTCCGCTCTAGTTTTGAAACCAGAATGCCCATGTTTTGCTATTTGTCATGTTGGGTTTCTCCAAAGAACATTTTGGGGGTATTCTCCACCCAGTAAGGAGGGCAGGAGATTTCTCAACTATTCCCCCTTTCCCCAAGAAGCTGGGGGAGACAAATGAAAGTGATGCTTGAACCATCAGGAATTAGCCATCTCATTGAGGAAACCCTTACATGGGACTTTCCAGGAGCTCAGTTGATTGTGACATTCACCCAGAAGAGACGTTGAGGAATTCCTTGATCCCTCTTGCTGCTTTGGGGGAATCTCTTCCTCTACCACCATTCCCACTCCCCTGCTGTGCTCCAGCTCACACATGGATGGAACTTTGGGGGAACAGTGACTATTAGGGTGATGGCTTGCTGGCCTGATTCCCTACTTTTCCATTATATAGTCACTCCAAAGAAGAAAATTCACATGGCATGTGTGTGTGTGAGGACTGGACCTACTGAGAGGTGGGGCTTTAATTATTATTCTTGTTACTATTGGTGCTTATTTTCCCTGATGTATATGGGGGTGGGGTGGGGTGGGGTGGGGTTGGGGGGAACCAAGAATGTATACTTAGGTCATGTTAAATAAAATGGCTGGGGGACAAAGGGAAGAAGTTGGAAACTGCAGTACATCCTTACCCCAGGTATAAGAGTTCTTTCTCTCCCAGTGAAAAATGGGAAGCATGGCCCCTGGATGTGCCCTAGCTTCCCCTTCCTTATCCCTGAGACATCATGGGATTGCCTGGATTGTGACCTCTCCAATCCTAGTTCTCATTGATGTCTGGATATCTTGATGCACTGCCTGTTTGTAACAACGAATATTTCTTTTACTGAATGTTAATAAACTGGGTTCAAGAGGGACCCCCGGTCACTAAAGCGCATTCTTGTGGTTTGTTCCACATCAGTATGCCTGTGACCCATGGTTGCTGGGTTTGCCCTTGAAGGGAAATGAAGAAAGCAAAGGGATGTGAGGCGTCAACTAGCAAGGGGGAAAGAAGACAGAGCTGAAAGTAAAGGAAAATTTAACTTCAGTTCATCCAAACCATCCCCTGCATCTCAATCTGATGATGTAGTACTCTCCATCGTATTGTCCATGGCCTGAAACCTGCCAGGGAGCTGGCTAGCACTTCTGAAATTAACCTCAGTTCATGTAAATGTGTTAGCCTCCCCACCAGCTGGGAGGCAGAGGTGTGAACCTCTTACCCATGGCTCAAGCCAAAGGATACATTTCATGGTAAGACTCTCAGGCCAACCTGAAAAGAACAGCATCCTTTACTCAGGCCTATGGGCAGAGCTGCTGGCCAGGCTGCCCCACCTATTTAATTGTGGGGCTGAGTGGGGAGCATGTGGCTTCTGCCCTATTGCAAGTCATCTAATCTGTTGGCACCAGAGGTGTACCACAGCAATAACTCAGTCACCTAGGTCATATCCCGATTTCCAGGCCTTTTCTAGCCTAAGCAGTAATCACTCTCCCCCTTTCTATTGTGCCATCAACTAGGAGAAGGTGACTGTGTTAATGGCTCAGATTTCTCTAATCCAAACTCTTATCATTCGTCCCTGGTAAGCAAGGGTGTCTGGAGGACTAAAATAGCTGCTTGAATGTGCTGTGGATAGGGCTCCTAGGCTCCTTGGGGCCCCTTTTCAGACTAAGATGCTTATTGGCCCCCAGGACGTCATGAATCAAGCAAAGCCAAAATAGGCACAAATTAGCAAGAGAGAAAAAGGAACATTCTGGAAGGGAAGTTGATAATGATGTATAGAAATTGAATTCTCTGTCCTGGGCTCTCATTGAAGGAAGCATAGTTGCTCAGGGGACTTTTGGGGCAACAACTTCTGGAAAGGCCTTATTACATCCATGGGAAATTCATGGGGGTCAGGGAGGCTTAGATTTCTGCTGTAATTTTTGCCCCTCATTAATCAGTGAGGACTTGGGCAAATCCATTCTCCTTGTGAGTCTCAGTTTCCCCAATAATAATATATGGGTGGCATGGGCATACATTAGGCTTCCCTGATGGCTCAGCAGGTAAAGAATCTTCATGCAATGCAGGAGATGAGAGTTTGATCCCTGGGTTGGAAAGATCTCCTGGGGGAGGAAATGGTAACCCACTCCAGTGTTCTTGCCTTGAGAATCCCCATGGACAGAGGAATCTGGCGGGCTACAGTCCAAAGTGTTGCAAATAGTTGGGCATGACTGAGTGACTAAGCACACACACACAGCACATGGGCATAGATTTGACTAGTTTCAATATGTAAGACAAGACTGGGCTAGGAGTGACCTATGGAATTTTGTCAACTACCTAAATCCAGCACTGCTGCTGCTGCTGCTGCTGCTGCTAAGTCGCTTCAGTCGTGTCCGACTCTGTGTGACCCCATAGACGGCAGCCCACCAGGCTCCCCCATCCCTGGGATTCTCCAGGCAAGAACACTGGACTGGGTTGCCATTTCCTTCTCCAATGCATGAAAGTAAAAAGTGAAAGTGAAGTCACTCAGTCATGTCCGACTCTTAGCGACCCCATGGACTGCAGCCCATTAGGCTCCTCCGTCCATGGGGTTTTCCAGGCAAGAGTACTGGAGTGGGGTGCCATTGCCTTCTCCCAAATCCAGCACGTTCCACCCTATTCTAATTCAGCTGGACTTGGGGGGAGTTCTGTTGTGGTTCCCAGCATGACTGATGTATTAGACCTCTTCCTACTGTGACTAATGGCTACGTTCGCTGTGACCCTCTGGGGAGTCCTTAGCAATACTGGAGAGAGCCATTGGTGGAGGGAACCTCTAAAGACCTTTCTTAGATCATCAAGAAAACTGCCTTGGTCAGCTCTAGTGCTATTCTCTGGTCTGCTTGGGCACTGGGGTTGTGCATAGTGAATGGCCCTTCTTTGTTACTCATTTCTGTTTAGAGCAGATGGAAATCTGATAGACAAGAGACATTTGTGGAAGTCTTTTGGAGGATGCTGTAGACAAGCTGCTAGCTCTGTACTGCTTCTACCCTGACTGGATTCTGGGCCCCAGTGACTGTGCTCCTTTTCTCTCTGGATAATTCCTAGACTTTGGCCTGTATGGCTTTTGGGGGCCAGACCTAGCCAATAGGAACAAGTGGCCTGAGGTAGCACTTTCTAGTCTGCAAATTTCTTCTATCTCCATTATTTTCTAAAAGGCCCCTGAAGCAGTTGGGCAGAATGGATGACTTTATCCCAACTTTATAGATAAGGACATGGAGGCCATGAGAAGTGAAATGACTTGCTCATGGTGATCTAGAACATTGACTGCAAGTCAGGATGGGTAAGAGGATGTGCAGGCTGGGGTGAAAGATGTGGTGTGAGAGAATACTACTAATAATTTTCCAAGCACAAAATAAATAATATAATTGATATGTGCCAGGCACTAGACACTTTAACTGCATTATCTTGTGTAATGTTTACCTTAACTGTATGAGGTTGACATTATTGTATCTGCATTTTCAGATAAGAAAACAGAGCCTCAGAAAGTTTAAGACCCTTGCCAAAATTCACACAACCAGGTCATTAGACTTCAAATCTCCTGCTTTTTCTGTTGCACTTGTAGTGAAGCTGCTGTTTCGATGTACGATAAGGTGCTAGGAGTTGAATCTCAGCAGCAGGCCCAAAGTCAGAGCATGCTAAAGCTAAATTGGACCTCTGGCTGCCTCTTTATCCCACTGAGCCCAGCCAAGCTTCCCAGCTCCAAGCCCAGGTCAGAGGCCCTTGTGAGCCCAGGAAGCAACTACTTTTCCCCATTCCCACCTCTAGCCTTGGATCTCTGAGAATTGTTCCCAGCCAGGTGGGCCTATCCCTTCTCCCATTTAAACCTGCTAATAAGCAGCCTGGGGAAAAAAGATGACTAGCAGAGTGAATCAATAGATGTGAGCTTGGAGAACTGGCATTTGCCCACTCAGAACTTCACCATCAACTGGAGCATTTCCTCATGAAGAGTTAATTGCAAGTCACTTAACAGTCACAGTGAGAAACAGTCTCATTTTCTGGAAGAATAATTGCTGTCTGATGGGCTCTTGAAGGCTACTCACCTCTGTTCCTTCAGTTTCTCTCCTGCTTTTCCACTTCCTTCCTCTGGATGCCTGAACATATTTTCTCTCAGCCCATGGAGAACCTCATGAGATTTCCAATGGGCTCCTATGTAGAACCCAGTGCCAACAGGAAGTGGATGCTCTGTCCACAAATGCTGTGATTAAAATTAATATTTATGTCCTTCAAGAGGCAGAAAATGGAGTGGACATCCATGTCCATCCACAAACTCAGATGTGGGTGGGCAAGAAAATAATCCTTGTTTGTTTTATTTAAAGTAACTGAATTCTGACTCCAAACCTCCCATTCTAGCAGAGAAGCAGAAAATTCCATGTATTTCATGACTGGGGACCCACTTAAGGTTGGCACTGGAATCCAAGTGGTACTTGTATTACCCAGAAATTAAGGCAAAGGCAACTAATCTCTAATCTATTCCAGTCACCACTGATACCCTCATTTTCCATGCCTGCAGTGATGGAAGAGAAGCTGAGAGCCCCAAGGTCCTAGGTCCTGCCTCCCTCTGGGTACCTTAAAACCATCTCCTCCCCATCTTTGAGGCACTTCCCTAAGCCATTTTTATCCTTCTCTACCGCCCCAGACTTAGGAGCTCTCCATTCCTACGTGGGGCTGGGAGTGGGAGGGATCCCTCTTCAATTTTTTTTTTCTTTCAGGACTTTTCCTTGTCCTTATATATCAATGGTGTTTTCATACTTTGATAAAAGAGTGATAGATTCAGTGATGTCAGCCTGCTTTGGCTTTCTACACCGTGAAATCCATCTTGCAAGAGGTCTTTTAAGGGCCAGGTTACCTCCATGTAGCAGGGGTAGGGTATGGGGTGTGGGGATATAGAGGGGCAGCAAATAAATAAACATGAATATTTCCAGAAATTACCCTGCCACAAAATACTGCTTTATTGAAGGAAAAAATTATTTCACTGTCCTACAATTTAGGACACCAAGATTTTAGTCCCTGTTCTACCTGCAATTGATGGAAACTTCATATCTCAGAGCGTCAGGTTCTTCATCCTTAAACGAGTTGGAGAACGCAGAATCTCAGACTGTGGTCCTTTCCTCACCCTTTCCTTTTTGATGCTTAAATTCTTCCTATATCATCTGTCTTGCTCCTGCTCACCTCCACTAGCATAGATTCCTGGGGCAGTTTTAATGCCTAAGATGTCCCTATTTACGTTGAGCTGGAATAGGCCTAGCTTAGTCCCTGGGAGTCACACAGATCCTATTTGCTATCTACTCTCTTTGCCCCATAACAGTCCTTCCAGATCTGAAGGCAGAGATGGTATTCTTTGGTTCAACAAATGTTAAGTACCTATTCTAGGTGCTGTGGGTCCAGCAGTGAATAAGCAAGATTAAAAAAAAAAATCCCTCTCCCCATCTCCCCACTTATGGGACTTACTTTTTTCTGCAGGTGGGCAGATAATGAAGCAAAATAAATAAAGTTATCATATGTCGGATGGTGATAGATACAATGGAGGGAAATAAAGGAAAGACAGGAGGTTCCAATTTAAAATAGAGTGGTCAAGAGAAGACTCACTGTGCAGGTCACATTTGAGAGAAGAACTGAAACTTCAAGGTAAGAGAAGATAATAAATACCAGGAACAAACATGAGTCCAGTGTACCTGAAGTGGAGTGAGTGAAGGGATGAGGTTACAGAGGTAATGTTGGAGTGAGGGAGATGAGAAGACTGTTGAAAAGACTTTGACTCCTGTCCTGAGTTAGAGGGGAGCAGAGAATGACATGGAGAAGGAAATGGCAACCCACTCCAGTGTTCTTGCCTGGAGAATCCCAGGGATGGGGGAGCCTGGTGGGCTGCCGTCTATGGGGTCACACAGAGTCAGACACGACTGAAGCAACTTAGCAGCAGCAGCAGAGAATGACATGGCCTGATACTTGTTATCTGGTGTTGTCTCTTTTCCAGGCAAAACAGTGTTACATCCTTCCAGTCTTTCCTCATATGTCCTTGGTCTAAGTCCCTTCCCCAGCCTTCTCAATCCATGCTGAAAGCACTCCACTATTAGTGGCCCTCTTCAAGTGTGGGTCTCAGAACAAGACTCTTTAGACAAATTCATCTAGGTCCTTTTTTATTATTCCTAAACACCTGCAAGAGGCTAAGTGGTATGAGTTTTCAGTCAAACAGACCTTGATTCTCTTTTTGGTTCCACGACCTACTTATGTGAGCTTGGATAAGTGAGAACTTCTCTAACCCTCAACTTCTTCATCTATAAAATGGAAGAAAGTGGAAGAAAGTGAAGTTGCTCAGTCGTGTCCGACTCTTTGTGACCCCATGGACTGTAGCCTACCAGGCTCCTCTCTCCATGGGGTTTTCCAGGCAATAGTACTGGAGTGGATTGCCATTTCCTTCTCCAGGGGATCTTACCAACCCAGAGATCGAATCTGGATCTCCCGCATTGTAGACAGGCACTTTACCATCTGAGCCACCAGGGAAGTCCATAAAATGGAAGAAATAATCTATATGTTGTAGGGATTAGCAATGATGTGTATAAAACTTCTCTATCCAGTGCCTGGCCCATGTGGGCCCTACCCAGATGATGGTCAACCTCAGTTGTCATTGTGGCCTGTACCCTTGGCACATAGGCAACCTCAATTTGGATCCTTGGTAGGTGTGGACCCTATAGTGATTGAGAATCTAGTCAACCTGGTCACCCTCTGTAAAGACCTAAGCTGCTCAAGAAATATGAGTATGGGCCTTTCATACTTCTCTTACTGAGTTTTGTGAGTGCCTGTTGGTGGCTAGACTTAAGCATCCCAGAAAAGCCAGAGCTGTCAGCATCCAGGATCAAGGTCCCATGTCCCACCCCAGGAAGATAGAATTGGAGACTTCAAGGAGGATGAGTGACAAGTTTGTTTCTTTTATCAGAAATTGGAAATGCCTGGTGCCAGGAAACCTGTAGCAGGCTGTACCTGGAAGAGCATGCTAAGATCTGAGCTGTATAATTAAAATTATCATCTAAGTAAGGAGTTAAAGGTAGGCATGAGAAGCTCAGGTGCAAAGGGAGGAAGAAAGTGAGGAACAGTGGGACCAAACAGGTGAGCAGGAAGGAGATAACAATGGATGGTGCTTGGTGTCAAGGCTGAGCTTTTATGAGTTGTCAATAAATGTTTGTGTAGGCATGTGAACTGTATCTACACACAGAGTGCAAACAAAGGACTAACCAAAATACTTTCCTCAGGGTCCCTCCCTTGAGGGCTGCTTTCAGGCCTTAAAGCCAAGTATTTGTAGGATATCTATAATGCTACTTCTGGGGCTGAATTAGAGGTATGGCAGTCTGAAGGACCCTACTCACCTGGAAGTTGAAAAAAATGGCTTGGGACAGGCCTGTGCAGAGAGCAGCCAGAGTGTGTAACAGGCAAGTCCTTGAGATTCTGAATAGGTCTGTCAACAGCCCTGAGCATGTTTTCTCCCCTTCTAAATGGGGTCATTAATACCTATTGAGCCACTCTCTCCCACCAATCCTGTGCTTCAGCTGAGACTATCTTCATTTTTCCTACTGGAAAATGCATGCGTGCTAAGTTGCTTCAGTCATGTCTGACTCTTTGCGACCCTATAAACTGTAGCCCACCAGGCTCCTCTGTCCGTGGGGATTCTCCAGGCAAGAATACTGGAGTGGGTTGCCATGCCCTTCTCCAGGGGATCTTCCCTACCCAGGGATTGAACTAGCCACTCTTATGTTTCCTACATTGGCAGGTGGGTTCTTTACCACTAGGGCCACCTGGGAATGCAGTAGATAGTAAATGTGAAGGTACTTTTAAAAAAGTTGTAAAAGGCTACAGAAATGCAAAATGGTAGTAGTATTCAAATGCTTTGGTACTGGTTGTCTGCCCTCTATGAGCTCATTTTTCTCACAAAGTCAGGGCCCTGTGAAAAGGCATTTATACCTACCAGTAGCCAGATCCCTTCTGCTAAAAATGGCATTCTATTAGGTTGAAGTACATGAATTATCCAGTCATTGGATACAGTGACTTAAGAGTCTTATTTTTGACATGTATGTGTGGGGCATATTTTTTTAATTGCGGTAACTAAAGGAATTCACTTTCTTAATGCTCCCAACCTCTCGATCTCAGTTTATCCCCAGCTTCCTCATTCAATAAGATAAGAATATGAATTCCTATCCTGTCTCCCTCCTGCCTTCCTCCTAAAATAGATATGCAAATTATTTGGAAAACTGTAAAGCAAAGTATCAAAATGGTTGTTATTACTGGCATTTTCTGTGCAATTTGGATTCTTCAGGAGAAGGCTTTATGTTCAAATTGACCATTACTGCCCTCATACTGAGATCCTTTAATAAATGTTATAAAGGGATATAGAGATAAAGCAGTGGTATGTTACAGCCAACTTATACCAACTCTTAAGAGCCAACTGTGCACGCACATCTCTTCCCAACTCCACATTCAGTGACATCACATGGTAGTGGTGGTTTAGTTGCTAAGTCGTGTCTGACTCTTGCAACTCCATGGACTGTAGCCTGCCAGGCTTATCTGTTCATGGGATTCTCCAGGCAAGAATACTGGAGGGGATTGCCATTTCCTTCTCCAGGGAATCTTCCCAACCCAGGAATCAAACCTGGGTCTCCTTCACTGCAGGCAGATTCTTTACCGACTGAGCTACGAGGGAAGACATCACATTGGTAGATGAAATTGGCAATGAGAGAGTAATTTCCTCTATGGAAATGGGCAAACACTACAAATACAAATTTTTTTTCAAAAATCTAGAATTGTTTCAATCATAAAGGATCTGCCAATTTAGCAGTGGTGTGTGTGTTTCCATGTATATATGTCTGACTGCACATGCGTACATACTGTGTGAAAGTGGTAAGGTAAGCAGGCACATGATTACAATAGATGAAAATACTAAGTTGAACCATGTAATACTGCTGTTTGTGCCAGTCAAAACTAGGTGAGTATTGGGAAATTCATATAGTTCAACCTAACAGAATGTCATCTTTAG
Source organism: Bos javanicus (assembly GCF_032452875.1). NCBI lineage: Eukaryota > Metazoa > Chordata > Mammalia > Artiodactyla > Bovidae > Bos > Bos javanicus. The sequence continues at coordinate 98,486,583 of NC_083897.1, forward strand.
CAGAGGGGAGTACTTGGAATGGAAAAGGTTTTACTGAGGCCCTTCAGATGACCTGAGGTTGAGCTGGAGTTAGGCCCCAGGGCTCTTAGTTCTTTGTCTTAACCCTAAAGGCTATGTTACCACTTTTTTTCCCTCTGATTCCTTACCAAAATGGACAAGGCTTTGACATGAGAAACACAGCACTGATGGGCTAAGATATCCACAGGTCTTTTGCCTCATCGCCTCCACTAAGTTAAAGGTCTGAATTCAGGTCCTTATATCCTTATGCTATAGCCTCATTATTCCACCACACACTTCTCTCTTCCTCACTCTTTCTCTTCACTCCACCCTCACCAGTCTGCCTGTGTCTTACACCCTAAGAGTGCTGGAAATTTGAGTATGTCCAAAAGAGAGCAAAGGAAAGTTATTATAACAGTTGGAAATAGGATCTATGAGGAAAGGTGAAAGGAAGTGTTCCTTGAGAACAGAAATGTGTCTGTCAACAGAATAATAGTCTTCACATATCAAAAGACTGATACACAGGTGATGCTATACTGCTTTTTTACGTTTCCCAAAGGCAGAAGAATTCAACATATCACTTAATGGCATTACCAGCCAGCCAGACTCCTAAAAAGAGTCATTATTGACTCCTTTCTTTTGCTCAGTCACCATATCTAATAAGTCACTAAATTCTCTTGATTCTACCCACTAAATATCTCCTGTATCAATTACCTCCTTTCCATCTTGGCTGCCATGGTCCTAGGTCAGGCCTTCACCCACTCCTAGTCGCCATGAACTCCATTTATCTACTCTCAGCTACTGCCACTAGAACGTTCTTTAGAAATCACCAAACTACTCAGGTCATGCCTCTTGTGAAGTCACTATTGCCTATGAAATTAATACTGACTTCCTCAACTTGGCATTCAAAGACTTCTATCTTATTGCTCCAAACTTTATTATAGTCCTAACTCTCACCACTCTATATACTAGAGTGGTTTCCTCAATAGGCCCCATTGTTACCACCACAGGGTCTTTATACATGCTCTTCTTTCATACTAGACTTTCACCACCTTTACCCATTGAAATCCTTCTTATCCCTCATGACACTTCCTAAATGCTACCTCATCCTGATTTCCACATCATAGCAGGTTCATTTACTGTTCTGAACCCTATTCATTTGCCTCTTTGTATTGTTATTCAACTTAGTATAGTAGAGTAGCAGCTTTTAAGTAGGACTGCTTAGGTTTTAGTCCTGACTTTGCTAATTACTAGCCATGTGACCTCCTTGGTGGCTCAGATGGTAAAGAATCTGCCTGAAATGTGGACGACCCAGGTTTGATCCCTGGGTTGGGAAGATCTTCTGGAGAAAGGAATGGCAATCCACTCCAGTATTCTTGCCTGGTGAATTCCATGGACAGAGGAGCCTGGTGGGCTATAGTCCATGGGATCACAAAGAGTCGGACATGACTGAGTGACTGACACAGCTGTGTGACACTGAGCAAGTTGCCTAAATTTTCTTGCACATATTTAAAATGGGCAACTCATTAGTACCTCTTTCAGAAGGTGTTATAAAATTTTAAATACTTATTAACTTAAACTCATGATACTGTGAAAGTGCTGCACTCAATATGCCAGCAATATGCCAGCAAATTTGGAAACTGAATGCTTACTAACTATAAACTGAAACATAGTAAATAGTAAATGCTATTGTTATGTTTATATTCTTGTCTCATCTCTCTGACTAGCCTATTGTTCCTTAAGGGCAAAAGTAATACATTACTCTTCTTTATGACAGGTAGTAATGATTTTTTTTAATGTTTTATGGGTGTCTTCTGGACAAAGGAGCCTGGTGGGCTATAGTCCATGGAGTCACAGAGTTGGACACGACTGAGCAACTAACACACACTGGTCCAGATGTGCTTCACTTAAAATACAATGATAAATTCTGGAAATAACATAAGACATACCAGAGGAGAATGTGAAAAGTGGTAAGAAGAGGTGAACTGGTTAGGGATCATAGAATTGGAAGAATGTAGCACAACAGCAGAACATCATACATCCTCCCACCCATGAAAAAAGATGACATAGACCTGGCATTTCCTGACCCCAAACCTAACAACAGAAGGCTGCCAAGGAAGGTTTAAACTTCTCCCAGAAAGAACAGATATCCCTCTGACAACATCATGTGGTTCCAACAGCACCAGCAAAGAAGATTGATGGGGAGTCCAGCTGATAAAAAGCAGTAAAAGGAATCATTTTCCTTCTCTGCCAGGCCTCAGAGTCTACTATTAAGAGACATCAAGTAACTAGGTGATACCATCAAGGGATATCCTAGCAAAACAAATGGCCTAGCCTGGGATATGCTCCTCCTCCTTGCAGGACAATGACTATTTTCACCCAATCTAGGTTCACCAGGTAGCCTGGCCTGGGGGATTCTCTCTAACCCCCAGGCAGCAGCATCAGAAATAAATGGGAATTCCATCAGGACCAGATAGACCATGAAGACTAAAATAGTATGGTAAAGACCCAAAGAAAACTACTGTCAGTGCCACAGCTAACAAAAGTAGTCCAGGCTACTGTTAAACCTAAACAGGATGACTTCCTTCCAACATAAAACATTTATATAGAACTTAGAGTCTCCTAACACACTATACAAAATATCCATGATAAAATTTAAAAAATCACCTGTCATACAAGAGCCAGGAAAATCAAACTTTAAAGAGAAATGACAATCAACAGATGCCAACACTGAGATAAATCAGATGTTGGGAATTATGTGAAAAAGATTTTAAAGCAGCCATCATAAAAATGCTTCAGTAGCCAATAATAAATTCTCCTGAAGCAAATGAAAAATCAGAAAGTCTCAAGAATGAATTAGAAGTTATCAAAAAGAACCAAATAGAAATTTTTAAAAAATTAAAATGTGGGTAGGCTGACTCATTGAAAAAGACTCTGATGCTGGGAGGGATTGGGGGCAGGAGGAGAAGGGGACGACAGAGGATGAAATGGCTAGATAGCATCACTGACTCGATGGACGTGAGTCTGAGTGAACTCCGGGGGTTGGTGATGGACAGGGAGGCCTGGCGTGCTGCGATTCATGGTGTTGCAAAGAATCGGACACGACCGAGCGACTGAACTGAACTGAACTGAGGCTCAAAACTGAAGAAGATAACAGAATCAGTGAACTTGACAGTTTAGTGGCATTTATGCAGTCTGAACAACAGAGACAAAATAGGTTGAAAACAATGAGCAAAACCACAAAACTGGTGGGACTAAAAAAAAGATATAACATTTGTATCATTTGAGTCATGGAGAGAAAAGAGAGTGAAGGTGAAAGAGTATATGAAGAAATGATAGATGAAAACTTCCAAATTTTGATGAAAGGCATAAACTTACATATTCAAGAAACTGAATGAATACCAAATAAGATATTCAAGCAATATAATTAAAACTTTGAAACTAAATAAAAGAAAAAAAACCTTGAAAGCAGCCATAGAGAAACAATATATTGCTATAGGGGAAGAAGAATTTATTTTAAAATTTATTAAAGAAAGTCAGAATTTTATTCCATTTATTGTTTCTGGTTTTAGTAAATAAAAATTCAGTGGTTCAAAAATAATTCTTTTCATATTGAAATGTGATTGAATTATTTATGTTTCAGGTATACTGCATATTGCTTTAGTATTTTTAGATTATGCTCCATTAAAAGATGTTACAAAATAATGTAAGCCCCTATGTCTCCCTGTGCTGCACAATATATCCTTGTTGCTTTTATATTTTATACATAGTAGTTTGTGTCTCATAACCCTGTACCACTATTATGCCCCTCTGCTCTTTGCTCTCCCCACTGGGAATCATTAGTTTCTTTTCTATATCAGTGAGTCTGTTTCTATTTTACTATTTATATCAGTTTTCTTTATTTTCTTAGATTCCACATATAAGTGATATCTATGACTTAAATCACTACCATTATATTTTCTAGGTCCATTCATGTTGTTGAAAATGGCAGAATTACATTCTTTAATATGGCTGAGCAATATTCCATCATATGTGTGTTAGTTGCTCAGTCGTTTCCGACTCATTTGCCACTCAATGGATTGTAGCCCACCAGCTCCTCTGTACATGAAATTCTCCAGGCAAAAATACTGGAGTGGGTTTCCATTCCCTTCTCCAGGGGATCTTCCTGACCCAGGGATCGAACCCATGTCTCCCATATTGCAGGCAGATTCTTTACCATCTGACCCACCAGGGAAGCCCATTGTATACATATGACATATCTGCTTTTTTTTTTTTGGCCAAACTTTGATAATAGCCATTCTATCAGGTGTGAGGTGATATTTCATTGTGGTTTTAATTTGAATTTCTTTAATGGTTAATTATGTTGAACAGCTTTTCATATGCCTGTTAGCCATCTGTCACCTTTGGAAAAATGTCTACTCAAGTCTTCTCATTTTTTGATTGGATTTTTTTGGACGTTCAGTTGTATGAACCATTTATATATTTTGTATATTAGCCTTTTGGTAGTGATATCAATTGCAGATATTTCTTCCATTCCATATGTTGTCTTTTCATTTTGCCAATGGTTTCCTTTGCTGTGCAAAAGCCTTTAAGTTTAATTAGGTCCCATGTGTTTAATTTTGCTTTTATTTCTTTTGCCTGAGGCAGATTAAAAAAATGCTATGATTTATGTCAAAGAATGTTCTGCCTATGTTCTCTGCTAAGAATTTTAAGTTTTGTCTTTCAGTCTTTAATTCATTTGAGTTTATTTCTATGTAGTATAAGGAACTATGCTAATTTCATTCTTTTACATATAGTTGTCCAGTTTTCCTGGTACCACTTATTAAAGAGATTGTCTTTTCCCTGTTGTATATTCTTCCAAACTTTGTTATGGATTAATTGACCATAGTTGTGTGGATTTATTTCTGGGCTCTCTGTTCTGTCCTATTGTTCTATGTGTCTGTTTTTGACACCCCACTCCAGTACTCTTGCCTGGAAAATCCCATGGACGGAGGAGCTTGGTAGGCTGCAGTCCACGGGGTCGCTAAGAGTCAGACATGACTGAGCGACTTCACTTTCACTTTTCACTTTCATGCATTGGAGAAGGAAATGGCAACCCACTCCAGTGTTCTTGCCTGGAGAATCCCAGGGACGGGGGAGCCTGGTGGGCCGCCATCTATGGGGTCACACAGAGTCGGACATGACTGAATTGACTTAGCAGCAGCTTTGTAATTCAGGGAAGGTGATACCTAGAGCTTTGTACTTTTTTACTTTTTTCTCAAAATTGCTTTGGCAATTTGGGGTCTTTCATGTAAAGACCTAAAATATAAATTTTAGAATTATTTGTTCCAGTTCTGTGAAAAATGTCATGGGTGTTTTGAGGAAATTACATTAAATTTATAGATTGCTTCGAGAAGTTTGGGCATTTTAGCAAAGTTAATCATTCTAATCCAAGAACACTGGATACCTTTCCATTTCTTTGTATAATCTTTAATTTCCTTCCTCAGTGTTTTATAGTTTTCAGAGTATAATTTTTCAACTTGTTAGTTAAGTTTATTCCAAGGAATTTTATTCTTTTTGATGTGATTTTTAAACAGGATTTTTTTTTTCCACTTTCTTATTCTGGTAGTTTATTATTAGTGTATAGAAAAGTAACAGATTTCTGTACTTTAATCTTGTCTCCTGAAACTTTGCTGAATTCATTTACTGGATCTAATAGTTACCTGGTAGAGACTTTAGGGTTTTCTATATAAAGTATCATGTAGATGACAGTAGTGACACTTTTACTTCTTCTCTCCCAGTTTGGATACCATCTATTTCCTTTTATTGTCTGAATGCAATGGCTAAGACTTCTGATGCTATGTTAAATAGAAGTGATGAGAGTGGCCATCCTTGTTTCTCTTTTCTCAATTTTCTTTATAATTTTTGCGACATTGTTTTTGTTTGTTTGTTTGTTTTCTCTCTTTATGTTTCTTCTTCCTTTTTTTAACATTGTATTTTTGAAATTCCAAACTCTACTCTTTTCTCAATTTAGAGGAAAGACTTTGAAATTTTCACCACTGAGTATGATGTTAACTGTGGATTTGTCATAAATGGCCTAGCTAATGTTTGAGATATGTTCCCTCTATATTAACTTTGATAAGAGTTTTTTTTTTTAAATCATGAATGAATATTGAATTTTCTCAAATGCTTTTTCTGCATCTGTTGAGATGATCATGTAATTTGTATTCTTCCTTTTATTGCGGTGATGTGTTACATTGACTGATGACTATTGAATCATCCTTGAGTCCCTGGAATAAATCCCACTTGATCATGATGTATGACTATTTTATATATTGTTGGATTCATTTGGTTAATATTTGGGGGGGGGGATTTTGTTTGTCTCTTCATCAAAGATATTGCCTGAAATTTTCTTCTTCTTTTTTTTTTAAATTATGTCTTTGTCTGATTTTGTTATCAGAGTAGTGGTGATCTCATAGAATGAACTTAGGATTGGTCCATCCTCTTCAATTGTTTAAAATAGCTTTAGAAAGATAGGTATTATTTCTACATTCTATGTTTGGTAGTATTCCCCTGTGAAGCCCTCTGGTCCTGGAGTTTGGATGCTGGGAGTTTTGTTTATTATTTTTTTTTAATTACAAATTCAATTTAACTTCTAGTTTTGATCTTTTCAAATTACCTGTTTCTTCTTGCCAGGTGTATGATCCTAGAAATGTGTCCATTTCTTCTAGGTTGTTCAATTTGTTGTCATATAGTTCATAGTATTCTCTTATAATTTCTTGCATCTTGTGATACTGGTTGTTACTTTTTCTCTTTAATTTCTTATTTTGTTTATGTCTCCACCCTTTTTCCTTCTTGGTGAGTCTAGCTAAAAGTTTATCAGTTTTATTTATCTTTTGTTATATCTTAAAAAACAGCTCTTGGCTTCATGGATTTTTTAAAATTGTTATTTGGTTTTATTTCATTTATTTTCTCTCTGATCTTTAATATTTTATTTTTTGCCTATTCAGACTCTTTTCTTCCTTTTCTAATTGTTTAGGGTGGTACTTTCAGTTCAGTTCAGTCGCTCAGTTGTGGCCGACTCTTTGCAACCCCATGAATTGCAGCATGCCAGGGCTCTCTGTCCATCACCAACTCCTGGAGTTCACTCAAACTCACATCCATCGAGTCAGTGATGCCATCCAGCCATGTCATTCTCTGTTGTCCCCTTCTCCTCCTGCCCCAAATCCCTCCCAGCATCAGAGTCTTTTCCAATGAGTCAACTCTTCGCATGAGGTGGCCAAAGTACTGGAGTTTCAGCTTTAGCATCATTCCTTCCAAAGAAATCCCAGGGCTGATCTTCTTCAGAATGGACTGGCTGAATCTCCTTGCAGTCCAAGGGACTCTCAAGAGTCTTCTCCAACACCACACTTCAAAAGCATCAATTCTTTAGCACTCAGCTTTCTTCACAGTCCAACTCTCACATCCATACATGACCACTGGAAAAACCATAGCCTTGACTAGACGGACCTTTGTTGGCAAAGTAATGTTTCTTCTTTTCAATATGCTATCTAGGTTGGTCATAACTTTCCTTCCAAGGAATAAGTATCTTTTACTTTCATGGCTGCAGTCACCATCTGCAGTGATTCTGGATCCAAAAAAAATAAAGTCTGACACTGTTTCCCCATCTATTTCCCATGAAGTGATGGGACCAGATGCCATGATCTTCGTTTTCTGAATGTTGAGCTTTAAGCCAACTTTTTCACTCTCCTCTTTCACTTTCATCAAGAGGCTCTTTAGTTACTCTTCACTTTCTGCCATTAGAGTGGTGTCATCTGCATATATGAGGTGATTAATATTTCTCCTGGCAATATTGATTCCAGCTTGTGCTTCTTCCAGCCCAGCATTTCTCATGATGTACTCTGCATAGAACTTAAATAAGCAGGGTGACAATATCCAGCCTTGACGTACTCCTTTTCCTATTTGGAACCAGTCTGTTGTTCCATGTCCAGTTCTAACTGTTGCTTCCTGACCTGCATATAGGTTTCTCAAGAGGCAGGTCAGGTGGTCTGGCATTCCCATCTCTTTCAGAATTTTCCACAGTTTATTGTGATCCACACAGTCAAAGGCTTTGGCATAGTCAATAAAGCAGAAATAGATGCTTTTCTGGAACTCTCTTGCTTTTTCCATGATCCAGCGGATGTGGGCAATTTGGTCTCTGGTTCCTCTGCCTTTTCTAAAACCAGCTTGAACATCAGGAAGTTCACGGTTCACATATTACTGAAGCCTGGCTTGGAGAATTTCGAGCATTACTTTACTAGCGTGTGAGGTAAGTGCAATTGTGCAGTAGTTTGAACATTCTTTGGCATTGCTTTTCTTTGGGATTGGAATGAAAACTGACCTTTTCCAGTCCTGTGGCCACTGCTGAGTTTTCCAAATTTGCTGGCATATTGAGTGCATCCCTTTTGCAGCATCATCTTTCAGGATGGGTATCTATTAATTCCAGCTGCCTATTGTGTCATTTAATACCACTGTTACCTTACTGATTTTCTGTCTGGATGATCTGTCCATTGATTCCAGTTGTGTTACAGTCCCCTACTATTATGGTATTATTGTAAATTTCTCCATTTACATCTATTAGTATTATTAATAGCTTTATATATTTAGGTGCTTCTGTATTACATTCATATTTTTTTGGTTCATATATCTTCATAAGTATAATATTATCTTCTTATATTGATCCCTTCATCATTATATAGTGTCCTTCTTTATCTTTTGTTATAGCCCTTGTTCTAAAGTCTATTTTGCCTGATATGAGTATTGCTACCTCTGCTCTCTTGTTCTTTCTGTTTACATGAAATGTCTTTTCCCATCCCCTCACTTATAGTCTGTGTGTATCTTTATGTCTGAGGTGAGTCTCTTGTAGGCAGCATATAGATGGGTCTTGCTTTTTTATCCCTTCACCCTATGTCTTTTGATTGGAACATTTATTCCATTGATATTTAAAGTAAATATTCATAGGTATGTACTTATTGCCAAGTTATTACTTCTTTTCTGTTTTTTTTTTTTTTTTTGTAGCTCTCTGATCATTACTTCTTTTTGATTCTTTCCTTGTAATTTGACACTTTTTTTCCCCCAATAGCTCAGTTGGTAAAGAATCTGCCTGCGATGCAGGAGACCCTGGTTTGATTCCTGGGTCAGGAAGATCTGCTGAAGAAGGGATATGCTACCCACTCCAGTATTCTTGGGCTTCACTTGTTGCTCAGCTGGTAAAGAATCTGCCTGCAGTATGGGAGACCTGTGTTCCATCCCTGGGTGGAAAAGATCCCCTGGAGAAGGGAAAGGCTAACCACTCCAGTATTCTGGCCTGGAGAATTCCATAGACTGTATAGTCCATGGAATTGTGAAGAGTCGGACATGATGGAGTGACTTTTACTTCCCTAGTTTTATGCTTGTGTTCCTTTATTTTTAGTTTTTTGTGTTTATTGTAGGTTTTTGATTTTTGGTTACCATGTGTTTCATATATGTTGACCTGGTGGTGGTTTTTTAAGTTCAAACTGGCTGTTATTTAAGTTCAAGCACATTTTAAAATATCTATGTTTTTCTCCCCTTCCTCATATTTTGTGTTTTTGATGTCATATCTTAAACCTTCATGTTTATCCCGTACTGGTTTTTGTAGTTGTAGTTCCTTTTACAGTTTACATGATTTTTCCCTTTTGAATAGACTCTTACTTCTTTTCCATTTACAGAAGACCCTTCAGCATTTAATTTAATGCAGTTTTAGTATTAATGGACTTTTACATTTGTGCTTGTCTGAGAAGGTCTTTTATTTCTCCTTCAATTCAACATTATAATCTTGCTGGGTAGAGTATCCTAGGTTGCAGGTTTTTTCCCCTCATCACTTCCAAAATACCATGCCACACTACCTTCTGGTCTATAAATTGTGTGCAGAAAAATCAGTATTCCCTTGTGTATGACTTTTTTTTTTTTTTCTCTTACTGCCTTTAGAATTCTTTCTCACCTTTAAATTTACCATTTTAATTATTAAATGTCTTGGCATAGGTCTTTCTGAGTTCATCTTGTTTGGGACCCTCTATGCTTCTGTATCAGAGAAGGCAATAGCACCCCACTCCAGTACTCTTGCCTGGAAAATCCCTTGGGCGGAGGAGCCTGGTAGGCTGCCGTCCATGGGGTCTCAAAGAGTCGGACACGACTGAGCGACTTCACTTTCACTTTTCACTTTCACGCATTGGAGAAGGAAATGGCAACCCACTCCAGTGTTCTTGCCTGGAGAATCCCAGGGACGGGGGAGCCTGGTGGGCCGCCATCTATGGGGTCACACACAGTCAAACACAACTGAAGTGACTTAGCAGCAGCAGCATGCTTCTGTACCTGTATACCTGTCTCCTTCTTAAGATTTGGGACCTTTTCAGCTGTAATTTCATCAAATACAATTTTGATCTCTCTCTTCTCCTTCTGTGACCCCTGTAATGCAAATGTTGATATGCTTATTGTTATCACAGAGACCTCTTAAACTGTTCTCATGTTTTTACTTACTTACTTTATAGACATTTATTATTTTTTTATAATCACTCATTTAAAATAAGATTTTTTTTTTGCTATATAGTAGGTGCTTCTTGGTTATCCATTTTAAATATAGCTGTGTGAAACTGTTCTCATGAAAAAAAAATTTAATTTCCTGTTCTAACCATTGATTTCCATTATTCTATCTTCCAGATCACTTAGATGTTCTTCTGTGTAACTTAATCTGTTCTTCATTCCTTCTAGTGTGCTTTTCATATCAGTTATTGAATTCTTCATTTCTGATTGGGTTTTTAAATAGTTTTCGAGTTCATTATCAAAATTCTCACTGTGTTCATATATTATTTTTTCCTAATTCAATTAATGTTCTTATTATCAATGATATAGAGTAAGTGGGGCTGGGGCTTTGCTTGGCTCAGGCTGGGGCACAGAGCTAGGTGGTTGTGGGAAATGAGTCAGCCAGCCATGTGATTTCAATCTGCCCTTTCTGCCCTGCCTTGAGGGAAAAGCAGGGTTCATATGCTCCTCAAGAGCAAAGTCCAGGCTTCCTTCAGCTTTCTTGTTAGTTCCAGTCCTCTACCAACCAGCCAAGGGGTCTCAACTCCTCTGTGTAGGACTCTAGAACTGTGGCACCCAATCTGTGGCTCAAAGCACTCATTCCCCAGGTAGATTTCCACCCATGTATTCTCTCTTTTCCTGTGAGTCTCCTCCCAGGTGTACAGGTCCTGACCTGATCACTTTTCTTCCCTTCCTACGCAATTACCCGTGGATCTTTCTTACAGTCTTGGTTGTACAGAAGTTTCTGCCAGTTTCCAGTTAGTTTTTAGTGAGAATTATTCCACATGTAGGTGTAACTTTGATGTGTGTATGGAGGGAAGTGAGTTCCCCATCCTCCTATGCTGCCATCTTGATCTCTTCTGCAGAGGAGCTAGAATTTGAATGGCAGCAGATTTCTCATCCAAAACCATGAAGGACAAAGAGAAGCGGCAGAATATTTTTCAAATGCTGAAAGAATAGAAGAGCAAAATGTGAATTCAGTGTCCTGTGAATAGGGAAATAAAAGCATCCTTGGAAAACCAAGACTAAAATGTTTAGCAAGGTTAAAAATATAAGATCAATATACAAAAGTTAATCCCAACTCTGTGTAATAACAATGAACCTGTGTAGAGCAAAATTAAAAACTCAATAACTGCATTTACAACTTAAAGCAAAACAGAGACTTAAAAGTGAAATGTAAAACTATCATGTAAAAAATAGAAGAAAATTTGGGGAGATCTAGGGCTACGCCACGAGTTCATAGACTTGATAACAAACATGTGATATATAAAAGGAAAAACTGTTAAACTGGATCTTTATAAAATTAAAAACGTTTGCTTTGCAAAATACTCACAAGAGGATAAAACGATAAGTTACATAAAGGGAGAAACTTTTATTTTGTTATGGTCATAACTGTAAATGTGAAGTGGCATTACATTGCACTTTGGAATTATGTTTTTCTAATAAAGAATGATGTTGAGCATTTTTCTTGTGCTTATTTACCACTGTAGATCTTCTTTGGATGAACATCTATTCAAATCCTCTATTTAAAATTAGATTATCTGCCTTTTTCTGGTTGTAAGTTATGTATATATTCTAAATACTAGGCTCTTTTCAGATATATGAAGGCCTTCCCTGGTGGCTCAGCAGTAAAGAATCCACCTGCAATGTAGAAGATACAGTTTTGATCCCTGGGAAGATCCCCTGGAGGAGGGCATGGCAACCCATTCTAGTATTCTTGCTGGGAAAATCCCATTGACAGAGCAGCCTGGCAGTTTACAGTCCATAGGGTCACAAAGAGTTGGACACAACTGAAGCAACTGAGCATGTGTCAGATATATGAATTCCAGTCTACAGCCCTACTACCTTGAATGCACCCAATCTCATCAGATATATGAATTCCAAATATTTTCTCCAATATGTAGATTATTTCTTAGCTTTCTTGATAGTCTTTTGACTCCCAAAATTTTAAAATCTTGATGAAATCTAATTGATCTTTTTTTTTTTTCTTTTGTCACTAGTTATTTTGCTTTAATATATAAGTGTGCACACATGGTAAGTTGCTTTAGTCGTGTCTGACTCTTTGAGACCCTATGGGTCATATCCAACCAGGCTCCTCTGTCCATGGGATTCTCCAGGCAAGAATATTGGAGTTGGTTGTCATGCCCTCCTCTGGGGATCTTTCCGACCCAGGGATGAATATGAAAACCATTGTTTAACCTGAGATCATGAAGATTTACTCCCATGGTTATATATTAGTGAACAGCAGAAATGTATTGTCCCATAGTTCTGGAAGCTAGAAGTCCATGATCAAGGTGTCAGTTGAATTGGTTCACTCTGAGATCTATGAGAAAAATTATGTTCCATGACTCTTGCCAAACATCCAGTGGTTTGCTGGCAATCGTTGGAGTTCTTCAACTTGTAGAGGTGCCATTTAGTCATCATCTTCATGTGGTATCATCACTATGTGTATGTGTGTCTCTGTGCAAATTTTCTCCTTCTATAAGGAAACAAATCATGTTGGATTAGGGCCCATCCTAATGGACTCATTGTAAAATTACTACCTCTGTAAAGACCGTCTTCAAATGTGGTCACATGCTGAAGTTTATAAATGCAACAACTGAAGGGGAGCAATGCAACTCAACCCATTACAGTTTTTATCTAAATATTTAATAATTTTAGATTAGATTTAGCTCTTACGTGCAAGTATCTCTTCCATTTTGAGTTAATTTTTGTGTATGGTGGGAAGTAAACATCCAAATTCACTCTTTTGCATGTGGATATCCAATTGTCACTGTAGAAGCAACTGGCTACCCACTCCAGTATTATTGTCTGGGAAATCTCATGGACAGTTTAGCCTGGCAGGCTACAGTCCATGGGGTTAAGAATCCCCCTACAAAGCTAGAGTTGCAGGAGGTGCGGGTTTGACCCCTGGGTCAGGAAGATCCCTTGGAGGAGGAAATGGTAACCCACTCCAGTATTCTTGCCTGGAAAATCCAATGGACAGGGGAAGCAGATAGGCTGCAGTCCATGGAGTCACAAAGCATCAGACATGACTTGGTGAATGAGCACATAGTAATGACCTCATAAGATGAGTTGGAAAGTGGTCCAGTAGAATTCAGTAAGAAATCATCCTTGGCTTCTTTTTGTAAGATTTTATATGACTAAATCACTCTCTTTTATGTAATATGTCTATTCATATTTCCTATTTTTTCTTGAATCATTTTAAATAATTTGTGTTTTCATGGGAATTTATCCATTTCATCTAGGGTAACTATTGGCATGCAATTGTTCATAGCATTTCATTATAATAGTTTTTATTATGCAAAATTATGTTAATGCCCGTCTCTGATTTTAGTAATTTGAAAGTTCTTTTTTTTCTTGGTCACTTGAAGTAAAAGTTTGCCACTTTTTTACCTTTCTGAAGAACAAAGGTTTCTTTTTTTTTGTTTGTTTGGTTTGTTTGCAGATTTTCTTTGTTGTTTTTATATTCTCTATTTCATTTATTGAGGTTCTTTTCTTTATTTGAATGAAAAGACACGAAAAGGCCTTCATCTATCACTTCTGTCTGACTTTGTGATGCTTTTCTATTATCATGAAAGCTAAGGCAGAGTTGAAAACAGCCTAACTGAATATTTAAGGCTTGCTCCAACATATACACTGAACTCCTTTGTAACAGCTAGAAAATTTACTGGTTTCAGGCATTCAAGGACATTTTTATTCATTTATTAGTTGGTCATTAAGCTATCCGAGCAGAAACTTCAGTCGCCACATATGTCAAATACAGACTTCACAGAATTAGATGAGGAAAGCCACTAAACAAACAGTAACAAAAATAAAAGCCATAAAGACAAATCTTGTGGAAGAGAGCAACTAATTTCCTGAGTTGCCACATTGTATTAGTTAAAAGGCGTTTTTTTTTTTTTAATCGAAAATTATGGCACATTAAAGAATTCTTTAATTCTTTAAAGAATTAAGGAAAAACATTAAAAGAATGACTCACTAAACATAGATTTCCTAAAGAGAAAGATGCTTCCCTGGTGGCTCAGATGGTAAAGAATCTGCCTGCAGTGTGGGAAACCTGGGTATGATACTTGGGTTGGGAAGATCTCCTGGAGGAGAGCATGGCAACCCATTCCAGTATTGTTGCCTGGAGAATCTCCATGGACGAAGGATCCTGGCAGGCTACAGTCCATGGGGTTGCAAAGAGTAGGACATGACTGGGTGACTAAGCACAAAGAGAAAGATAATGAAAGTTAAAAAAAACAACTGAATAAAACTTCTAGAGTTGAAAAGTTAAATAACTGAAATTAAAAAAAAATAATTACAGGTGCTCAATGGAAGATTTAACCTAGTAGAAGAAAGAATCAGTAAACCTGAAGGATGTATCATTTGGTATTGTCCAGTCTGACGAACAGAAAGAAAAAACAATTAGAAAGAATAAAGAGACCTGCAGGACACCATCAAAGGTATGCATAGTGGGAGTCTAGAAGGCAACCAGAGAAAGAGAAATAAAGAATATCTGAACAAATATTAACTGGGATCATCCTAATTTTATTGAAAAACAGTAATCCACACATGCAAAATGCTCAGTGAACTTCATGTAAGATAAATTCAAAAATATCCACATCTAACCACAATTAAACTGCCAAAAACAAGGACTCTTGAAAATATAAAAATGACTTGTCATACACAAGAAAATCACAAGAATAACAGATGACCTGGAAACAATGGAATTAGTTGGACAGCATAGCCAAAGTGCAGAGAGAAAGAAAATAAACTATGGAACAAGAATTGTATATATGGCAAATTTATCCTTAGAAATGAAGGAGAAATTAAGACATTCACAAATTAAAACAAAGAATTTGTTGCTTGAAGATATGCCTTACAAGAAAACTAAAGGGAATTCTTTAGCTTGAAAGAAAGTGACACCAGATTCTAATTTGAATCCCCATGAAAATATTAACAACTCCAATACATGTAATTATGTAGGTAATAATACAAAGCAGAATTGCATACTTGTTTACTTTTTTCTTAACCAATTAAAAAGTAATTGTATAATATGATGTCAGTGAAAAGGATAGGCAGTAGGACCTCGAAAATTTTCCGTTATAAAAGCAAGGTAAAGCCTGGTAAAATTTGTCAAAATCAACATTTTCAAAACACTGAAGTTAACAAAAGACTTTTAAAAACCTGCGTAGTGTTTATTCAAGAAACACAATTGAATCTCAGTAAGAATAGTGAGCTGTATGGTATTATAATTTTCTGTATGATATTATAAGTTCCAGGCTCTAGAAGTGAAGTTGCTCAGTCGTGTGCAACTCTTTGCAATCCCATGGACTGTAACTTACCAGGCTTCTCCATCCATGGAATTTTCCAGGCAAGAGTACTGGAGTGGGTTGCCATTTCCTTCTTCACGGGATCTTTCTGACCTCGGGATCAAACCCAGGTCTCCCACATTGCAGGCAGATGCATCCACGCTCTAACTTCTCTCCAATTATGCCATAAACTTAAAAAAAAAAAAAAAATACCAGCCCATATTCCAAAGCAACTTGACAGCCACTAGAGGAAGTAGAATGAAACAACTCTCCCAAAGAATTATTATCGAAAAATTGTTATCTGTCTGTTGGTTTACTCCAAGATCCCCGTTACAAGACCAACTCAGCTATCAGTTCAGTTCAGTCTCTCAGTTGTGTCCAACTCTTTGTGACTCCATGGACTGCAGCACACCAGGTTTCCCTGTCCATCACCAACTCCTGGAGCTTATTCAAACTCATGTCCATAGAGTCAGTGATGCTTTTCAACCATCTCATCCTCTGTCATCCCCTTCTCCTCCTGCCTTCAATCTTTCCCAGTATCAGGGTCTTTTCCAATGAGTCAGTTTTTTTGCATCAGGTGGCCAAAGTATTGGAGTTTCAGCTTCAGCATCAGTCCTTCCAATGAATATTTAGGACTGCTTTCCTTTAGGATTGACTGGTTGGATCTCCCTGCAGTCCAAGCAACTCTCAAGAGTCTTCCCCAACACCACAGTTCAAAAGCATCAGTTCTTCAGTTCTCAGCTTTCTTTATAGTCCAACTCTCACATCCATACATGACTACTGGAAAAACCATAGCTTTGACTAGATGGACCTTTGTTGGCAAAGTAATCTCTCTGCGTTTTAGTATGCTGACTAATTTGGTCATAGCTTTTCTTCCAAGGAGCAAGCGTCTTTTAATTTCATGGATGCAGTTACCATCTGCAGTGATTTTGGAATCCAAAAAAATAAAGTTTCTCACTGTTTCCATTGTTTCCCCATTTGTCATGAAGAGATGGGACTGGATGCCATGATCTTAGTTTTCTGAATGTTGAATTTTAAGCTCTATCCATTGGGATTTGCTCCTGAGGCTGCCCTAGAGGACTTCAGTGTGCCCCACTGAGGGAAAGGTGCAGAGGTGGTGCAGCTGCTTGGTTCGCAGGGGTTCTGGCAGCACCAGGTACTCAGGGGAGTTGGCGTCTAGGGTAGTAGGAAATACAGTGCTCTAAAATGGTATGGCAACCAGTGTTGGCCAATATACTCCAGTATTCTAGCCTGGAGAACCTCCCTGACAGAGATGCCTGGCCGGCCACAGTACACAGGGTTGCAGAGTCAGACATGACTGAAGTGACCCTGTGTGCATAGATGCAAGACATTTTTGCCTGAGGCAGCTCTGACCCAGTGAGAGTTGAACACGAAGGTGATGCAGCTGCTTGGCTTATGGGGACCCTTGCAGTGCCAAGTGTGCAAGGACATGGACTGCCTCCATCACAGAAGTTATGGCTCTATCACAGTCTTTTTTTGAGTCTCTTGTAGCCGGCAATCAGAAGGCCTCTTTGGCCAGTCTTTCTCAATAGCTCCACCAGTTCAGGCACTTAGTAGGCTCCCTTGCCTGGAGTCCTTCTCTGTTGTTCCTCACGTGAAGCACATAAAGTGGCACCCCTGGCTGGGATCTCACTATGTATATCAGTGCACCAGACACTTAAAGAGGCACCCTGGGTGCAGTCCTACTCTGTAGTTCAGTGCGTCAGGCATTTGATGGGCCAGCCTCTTTATTGTTCAGCTGCCAATGAACAATAAAGGCTATGGTGATGGCTCCACCCTCTATGCATGACTCAGCACCATTGCCTTACCTCCATGGCTGCCTGGCCTTTCCCCACAGGCATTTTCCACCACAATCTCCTCCCAGACAGCCCCTCAATCCGTATCCTCACAGTCATCAGCAGCCCTCACCCTGGGGTTGCTCCACAACCCCCAAACTCCTGCTCCCAGCTGCTGTGCCTTCTAGGGAACCTGTCTCCCTGTCCGGAGTGTGTATGTCTGTGTCAAGGACTGTCTGATTCTCATTCCATTTAGGCTGCCACAGATCAGCTGTTTCACTCTCGGTCTTAAATGTTTCTCCTCTGACTCAGACAATTGCCCCGGTGTGGGGATCAGACCCCTGTTTCAGTTCCCCCACCCCGTGAAGGCAGGTCTAGTGTAACTAGTCCTGGTTACACTCCTGTTTTTCCCCCTAGTTCCTTTGTTGTACCAAGTTTTGTGTGGTTCTTGATATTCTTTCCCACTGTCAGGTACTCCTGTATGCTCAAAGCTGGTGTTCTGCATGTACGTCTGTGTCTGAAGGTGTATTCCTGATATATCCATGGAAAAAGATTTACTCCATGTCCACCTACTTCTCTGCCATTTAGTCTGTCCTGATCTTCTGCCTATTTTTTAATTGGGTTTTTCTTATTGTTGTTTTTGATACTGAGCTGCATGAGCCATTTGGATATTTTGAAGATTAATCTCTTGTCAGTTGCTTCTTTTGCAATTATTTTTTCCATTCTGTGAGTTGTCTTTTCTTTTTGTTTATGGTTTCTTTATGTTTATATTTCTTTTTGTTTATGGTTGTGCAAAAGTTTTTAAGTTTAATTAGATCCCATTTTATTTTTATTTTTTTTTCAATACTCTAGGTGGTGGATTGAAAATGATCTTGCTGTGATTTACATAAAAGTGTGTTCTGCCTATGTTTTCCTCTAAGAGCTTTAGAGTATCTGGCTGTACATTTAGGTCTTTAATCCATTTTGAGTTTATTTTTTATGTGTGGTTTTAGGGAGTGTTGTAATTTTCTTCTTTTACAAGTAGCTGTCCAATTTTCCCAGCATCACTTATTGAAGAGGTTGTCTTTCCTCCATTGTATATTCTGGCCTCCTTTGCCATAGGTTCAGTCACTTCAGTTCAGTCACTCAGTCGTGTCCGACTCTTTGCGACCCCATGAATCGCAGCACGCCAGGCCTCCCTGTCCATCACCAACTCCCGGAGTTCACTCAAACTCACATCCATCGAGGCGGTGGTGCCATTCAGCCATCTCATCCTCTGTCGTCCCCTTCACCTCCTGCCCCAAATCCCTCACAGCATCAGAGTCTTTTCCAATGAGTCAACTCTTCAAACGAAGTAGCCAAAGTAGTGGAGTTTCAGCTTTAGCATCATTCCTTCCAAAGAAATCCCAGGACTGATCTCCTTTAGAATCGACTGGTTGGATCTCCTTGCAGTCCAAGGGACTCTCAAGAGTCTTCTCCAACACCACAGTTCAAAAGCATCGATTTTTCAGCGCTCAGTTTTCTTCACAGTCCAACTCTGACATCCATACATGACTACTGGAAAAACTATGGCCTTGACTAGACGGACCTTTGTTGGCAAAGTAATGTCTCTGCTTTTCAATATGCTATTTAGGTTGGTCATAACTTTCCTTCCAAGGAATAAGCGTCTTTTAATTTCATGGCTACAGTCACCATCTGCAGTGATTTTGGAGCCCCAAATAATAAAGTCTGACACTGTTTCCACTGTTTCCCATAAAGTGATGGGACCAGATGCCATGATCTTCGTTTTCTGAATGATGAGCTTTAAGCCAACTTTTTCTCTCTCCCTTTTCACTTTCATCAAGAGGCTTTTGAGTTCCTCTTCACTTTCTGCCATAAGGGTGGTGTCATCTGCATATCTGTGGTAACTGATATTTCTCCTGGCAATCTTGATTCCAGCTTGTGCTTCTTCCAGTCCAGCGTTTCTCATGATGTACTCTGCATAGAAGTTAAATAGCAGGGTTACAATATACAGCCTTGACGTACTCCTTTTCCTATTTGGAACCAGTCTGTTGTTCCATGTCCAGTTCTAATTGTTGCTTCCTGACCTGCATATAGGTTTCTCAAGAGGCAGGTCAGGTTGTCTAGTATTCCCATCTCTTTCAGAATTTTCCACAGTTTGTTGTGATCCACACAGTCAAAGTCTTTGGCATAGTCAATAAAGCAGAAATAGATATTTTTCTGGAACTCTCTTGCCTTTTCGATTATCCAGTGGATATTGGCAATTTGATCTCTGGTTCCTCTGCCTTTTCTAAAACCAGCTTGAACATCTGCAAGTTCATTGTTCATGTACTGCTGAAGCCTGGCTTGGAGAATGTGGAGCATTACTTTACTAGCGTATGAGAGGAGTGCAATTATGGAGTTTGAGCATTCTTTGGCATTGCCTTTCTTTGGGATTGGAATGAAAACTGACCTTTTCCAGTCCTGTGGCCACTGCTGCGTTTTCCAAATTTGCTGGCATATTGAGTGAAGCACTTTCACAGCATCATCTTTCAGGATTTGAAATAGCTCCACTGGAATTCCATCATCTCCACTAGCTTTGTTGGTAGTGATGCTTTCTAAGGCCCACTTTACTACACATTCCAGGATGTATGGCTCTAGGTGAGTGATCACACCATCATTATTATCATGGTCGTGAAGATGTTTTTTGTACAGTTCTTCTGTGTATTCTTGCCACCTCTTCTTAATATCTTCTGCTTCTGTTAGGTCCATACCATTTCTGTCTATCGAGCCCATCTTTGCATAAAATGTTCCCTGGGTATCTCTAATTTTCTTGAAGAGATCTCTAGTCTTTCTCATTCTGTTATTTTCCTCTATTTCTTTGCACTGATCACTAAGAAAGGCTTTCTTATCTGCCCTTGCTATTCTTTGGAACTCTGCATTCAGATGCTTATATCTTTCCTTTTCTCCTTTGCTTTTCACTTCTCTTCTTTTCACAGCTATTTGTAAGGCCTCCTCAGACAGCGACAGCCATTTTGCTTTTTTGCATTTCTTTTCCATGGGGACAGTCTTGATCCCTGTCTCCTGTGCAATGTCATGAAACTCCGTCCATAGTTCATCAGACACTGTGTCTACCAGATCTAGTCCCTTAAATCTATTTCTCACTTCCACTGTATAATCATAAGGAATTTGATTTAGGTCATACCTGATTGGTCTAGTGGATTTCCCTACTTCCTTCAATTTAAGTCTGAATTTGGCAATAAGGAGTTCATGATCTGAGCCATAGTCAGCTCCCGGTCTTGTTTTTGCTGAGTGTATAGAGCTTCTCCATGTTTGGCTGCAAAGAATATAATCAATCTGATTTTTGTGTTGACCATCTGGTGATGTCCATGTATAGAGTCTTCTCTTGTGTTGTTGGAAGAGGGTGTTTGCTATGATCAGTGCTTTTTCTTGGCAAAACTCTCTTAGTCTTTGCCCTGCTTCATTCTGTATTCCAAGGCCAAATATGCCTGTTACTCCAGGTGTTTCTTGACTTCCTGCTTTTGCATTTCCAGTCCCCTATAATGAAA
This sequence comes from Bos javanicus, assembly GCF_032452875.1. Classification (NCBI taxonomy): domain Eukaryota; kingdom Metazoa; phylum Chordata; class Mammalia; order Artiodactyla; family Bovidae; genus Bos; species Bos javanicus. The sequence continues at coordinate 98,507,757 of NC_083897.1, forward strand.
AGGACATCTTTTTGGGTGTTAGTTTTAAAAGGTCTTGTAGGTCTTCATAGAACTGTTCAGCTTCAGCTTCTTTAGCCTTATTGGTTGGGACATAGGCTTGGATTACTGTGATAGTGAATGGTTTGCCTTGGAAATGAACAGAGATCATTCTGTCGTTTTTGAGATTGCATCCAAGTACTGCATTTCAAACTCTTTTATTGACCATGATGGTTACTCCATTTCTTCTGAGGGATTCCTGCCCACAGTAGTAGATATAATGGTCATCTGAGTTAAATTCACCCATTCCAGTCCATTTTAGTTCGCTGATTCCTAGAATGTTGATGTTCACTCTTACCATCTCCTGTTTGACCACTTCCAATTTGCCTTGATTCATGGACCTAACATTCCAGGTTCCTATGCAATATTGCTCTTTACAGCATCGGACCTTGCTTCTATCACCAGTCACATCCACAACTAGGTATTGTTTTTGCTTTGGCTCCATCCCTTTATTCTTTCTGGAGTTATTTCTCCATTGATCTCCAGTAGCATATTGGGCACCTACCGACCTGGGGATTTCCTCTTTCAGTATCCTATAATTTTGCCTTTTCATGCTGTTCAGGGGGTTCTCAAGACAAGAATACTGAAGAATATAATCCTTAGTAGAGTTTAAACTGAATTGTTTGTTGTGTAATCATCACTTCTGGGCTTAAAGGAAAAAAAAATGTTTTATGTGACTAAGACTAAGGAATGTAGAGCAAAAGATGTTTGTCCTTTCCTCCTCCTTGAAAAGTCCAGAACCCTTTCTCTTCCTTGGGATCCCCAGACCTGTCTCTCCTCCTCAGGGACCCTGAACTTCTTACCAACCTGCCTAGGAATTAACTCTCTCATTTCCATATCTTAGATATTGTAAATTTTGTTGTTGTTGCTATTTAGACACTAACTCATATTTGACTCTTTTGTGACCCCATGGACTGTAACCTGCAAGGCTACTCTGTCTGTGGGATAATCCAGGCAATTCTATTGGAGTGGGTTGCACTTTTCCTTCTCCACTATTGTAAATACTGCTGCAATTAACATTGGGATGCACATATATTTTCAAATTATGGTTTTCTCCATGTATATGCCTAGGAGTAGGATTTCTGGGTCATGTGGTAGCTTTATTTTTAGTTTTTTAAGAAGCTTCCATATTTGGCAAAACTAATACAATTATGTAAAGTTTAAAAATAAAATAAAATTAGAAAAAAAAAAAAGAAGCTTCCATAACGTTCTCCATTGTGGCTGTACCAATTGACGTTACCACTAACAGTGTAGGAGGGTTCCTTTTTCTCCACACCCTCTTCAGCATTTCAGTTCAGTTCAGTTCAGTCGCTCAGTCGTGTCCGACTCTTTGTGACCCCATGAATCACAGCATGCCAGGCCTCCCTGTCCATCACCAACTCCCGGAGTTCACTAAAACTGACATCCATCGAGTCAGTGATCGTTTGTAAAATTTTTCATAATGGCCATTCTGGCCAGTGTGAGGTGATATCACATTGTAGTTTGGATTTGCATTTCTCTAATAATTAGTGATGTTAAATATGTTTTTATGTGCTTTTTGGCCATCTATATGTGCTCTTGGGAGAAATATCTGTTTAGATCTACCATTAATTTTTTAACTGTTTTTATATTGAGCTGCATGAGCTATCTGTATATTTTACAGATTAATCCTTTGTCAGTTAGTTTGCTTCCAAATGTTTTCTCCTATTCTGAGCATTGTATTTTCATCTTGTTTATAGTTTCCTTTGCTGTGCAAAAGCTTTTAAGTTTAATTAGATTCAATTTTGTCTATTTTTGTTTTTATTTTCATTGTTCTAGGTAGTGGATAAAAAATGATCTTGCTATGATTTATGTCAGAATGTTTTGTGTATGTTTTCCTGTAAGAATTTTATAGTGTTCACCATATATTTAGATCTTTAATCCATTTTGAGTTCATTTTTGTGGATGGTGTTAAGGAGTGCTCTAATTTAATTTTTTTACATGTAGCTTCCCTGTTTTCCCAGCATCACTTATTGAACAGGCTGTCTTTTTCCCATTGTGTATTCTTGCCTACTTTGTCATAGATTTGTTGACCATAGGTGGGTGGGTTTATCTCTGGACTTTCTATCCAGTTTCATTGATCTATATTTCTGTATTTGTGCCAATTTCATACTGTTTCAATGACTGTAGCTTGGTAGTATAAATGGAAATCACGGTGCCTGATTCCTCCAGGTCTGTTTTAAATTCTCAAAATTCCTTGGCTATTTGACGTCTTTTATATTTTCATATTTTCATGGGGCTTCTTTGGTGGCTCAGTGGTAAAGAATCTGCCTGCTAAAGCAGGAAACACAGGTTTAATTTCTGGGTCTGGAAAAACCCCTGGAGAAGGGAATGGCAGCCCACTCCAGTATACTTGCCTGGAGAATCCCATGCACAGAGGAGCCTGGTGGGCTGCAGTCCATGGGATTGCAAAGTCAGACACGACATAGTGACTAAACTACCATATTTTCATATAATTTGTTAAATATTTTGTTCTAGTTCAGAGAAATATACCATTGGTAATTTTTCTTTTTACAAATTGAGTTCCATTATGATCTGAAACTTGACCTTTATTTCTCCCCATGTTGTATTGGTATTTGATGTGGTTTTCAATTTTTTAATGGATTTTTTAAAAAATTTAATTGAAAGTAAATTGCTTTACAATTTTGTGCTCAGTTCAGTCTCTCAGTTATGTCCAACTCTTTGCAACCCCATGGACTGCAGCACGCCAGGCTTGCCTGTCCATCATCAGCTCCTGAACCTTGCTCAAACTCATGTCCATCAAGTCGGTGATGCCATCCAACCATCTCATCCTCTGTTGCCCCCTTCTCCTCCTGCCTTCAGTCTTTCCCAGCATCAGGTTTTTTTTTTTTTTTTTTTTTTTCCAATGAGTCAGTTCTTCACATCAGGTAGCCAGATTACTGGAGCTTCAGTTTCAGCATCAGCCCTTCCAATGAATATTCAGGACTGATTTCCTTTAGGATGGACTGGTTGGATCTCCTTGCAGTCCAAGGGACTCTAAAGAGTCTTCTCCAACATCACAAGTTCAAATGTATCAATTCTTTGGTGCTCAGCTTTCTTTATGGCCCAACTCTCACATCCATATATGACTACTGGGGAAACCAAAGCTTTGACTAGACAGACCTTTGTTGGCAAAGTAATGTCTCTGCTTTTTAATATGCTAGGTTGGTCATAACTTTCATTCCAAGGAGTAAACGTCTTGTAATTTAATGGCCGAAGTCGCCATCTGCAATGATCTTGGAGCCCTCCAAAATAAAGTTTGTCACTGTTTCCATTTTTTCCCCATCTATTTTCCATGAAGTGATGGGACCAGATGCCATGATCTTCGTTTTCTGAATGTTGAGTTTTAAGCCAACTTCTTCACTCTCCTCTTTCACTTTCCTCAAGAGGCTCTTTAGTTCTTCTTCACTTTTTGCCATAAAGGTGGTGTCATCTGCATATCTGAGGTTATTGATATTTCTCCCAGCAATCTTGATTCCAATTTGTGCTTCCTCCAGTCCAGCGTTTCTCATGATGTACTCTACATAGAAGTTAAATAAGCAGGGTGACAATATACAGCCTTGATGCACTCCTTTTCCTATTTGGAACCAGTCTGTTGTTCTATGTCCAGTTCTAACTGTTGCTTCCTGACCTGCATACAGATTTCTCAAGAGGAAGGTCAGATGGTCTGGTATTCCCATGTCTTTAAGAATTTTCCACAGTGTGTTGTGGTCCACAGAATCAAAGACTTTGGCATAGTCAATAAAGCAGAAATATATGTTTTTCTGGAACTCTCTTGCTTTTTCGATGATCCAACAGTTGTTGGCAATTTGATCTCTGGTTCCTCTGCCTTTTCTAAATCCAGCCTGAACATCTGGACATTCATAGTTTGCATACTTTTGAAGCCTCCCTTGGAGAATTTTGACATTACTTTGCAATTGTGCTGTAGTTTGAGCATTATTTGGCATTCCCTTTCTTTGGGATTAGAATGAAAACTGACTTTTTCCAGTCCTGTGGCCACTGATGAATTTCCCAGATTTGCTGGCATATTGAGTGCAGCACTTTTACAGCATCTTCTTTTAGGATTTGAAATAGATCAACTGGAATTCCATCACCTCCACTAGCTTTATTCGTAGTGATGCTTCCTAAGGCCCACTTGACTTTGCATTCTCGGATGTCTGGCTCTAGTTGAGTGATCATACCATCGTGATTATCTGGGTCATGAGGTCTTTTTTGTATAGTTCTTCTGTGTATTCTTGCCACCTCTTCTTAATATCTGCTGCTTCTGTTAGGTCCATACCATTTCTGACCTTAATTGAGCCCATCTTTGCATGAAATAGTGCTCTGGTACCTCTAATTTTCTTGAGATCTCTAGTCTTTCCCATTGTATCGTTTTCCTCTATTTCTTTGCACTGATCACTGAGGAAGCCTTTCTCATCTCTCCTTGGTATTCTTTGAAACTATGCATTCAAATGGGTATGTCTTTCATTTTCTCCTTTGCTTTTTGCTTCTCTTCTTTTCACAACTGTTTGTAAGGCCTCCTCAGACAGACACCTTGCTTTTTTGCACTTCTTTTTCTTGGTAATGATCTTGATTCCTGTCTCCTGTACAATGTCACGAACCTCCATCCGTAGTTCTTCAGGCACTCTGTAAATCACCTAATGCTTTATTTTACAGATAGACCCAGACATATAACTACTAAATCAGTCCCCACCAATCTTTGGGAGGTATGCTTTTCATGGCAGCCAGTTTTCTGAGCAGTGAGCAAAGCGAGAAGTACAGAAAGTAAGAGAAATGCATTTCTCAGTAGAGGGAGAAACAATAGCTCATATATATGAGTGCCTCTTATGTGATGGTTACTGTTCTTAAGCTATGCGTGCTCAGTGACTCAGTCCTGTCTGACTTTTTGTGACCTCATGAACTGTAGCTTGCTAGGCTCCTCTGTCTATAGAATTCTTCAGGCAAGAATACTGGAATGGATTGCCATTTTCAATTCCAGGGGATCTTCCTGACCTAGGGATCAAACCCATGTTTCTTGCATCTCCTGCATTGGCGGGTAGATTCTTAACCATGTTTGCATAGTTAATAAGTGGCAGAGTCGGAAATGAGACTGAGGCAGTCTGATTCCTGAGCCTAAAATCCTTTTTCATCTCTTCACTTTTTTCTTGTCTTCCATCCCACATATGATCAGTCACTAAATTAAAGAAATGCTTCTTTTTTATTGAAATGTAATTGACATTAATTTCAGAGGTACAGCATAATATAATTTGTATATGTATTAGGAAATGCTCACCACAATAAGTCTAGTTAACATCCATCACCACAAATAGTTTCAATATTTTTCTTATAATGAGAATTTTTTAGATATACTCTCTTAGCAACTTTCAAATATGAAATAAAGTATTTTTTAACTATAGTCAACCTTCTGTAAATTACATGTCCAGGACTTACTTATTTTATAATTGGAAATTTGTACTTTTACCTCCTTACTCATTTTGTTTGCTTTTCACACCCCACCTCTAGTAACCTCCAATCTGTTTTCTCTATATATGAGTTCAACTTTTTTTAGGATTTGTAAAATATTCCATTTATAATTGAGATCATACTGCAGTTGTCTTTTTCTGTCTGACTTATTTCACCTGGAATAATGCCCTCAACATCGATCTCTGTTTTCACAAATTGCAATATTTCCATTTTGTGGCCAAATACCATTCTATTGTATGTGTGTGCTGCTGCTGCTGCTAAGTTGCTGCAGTCATGTCCGACTCTGTGGAACCCCATAGACAGTAACCCACCAGGCTCCCCTGTCCCTGGGATTATCCAGGCAAGAACACTGGAGTGGGATGCCATTTCCTTCTCCAATGTACAAAAGTGAAAATTGAAAGTGAAGTCGCTGAATACTGTCCAAACCTTAGCGACCCCATGGACTGCAGTCCATCAGGGTTCTCCATCGATGGGATTTTCCAGGCAAGAGTACTGGAGTGGGTTGCCATTGCCTTCTCTGTTGTATGTGTGTGTGTATATAAATATATAGATAGATAGATAGATAGATACAATACATGTATATTATAATAATGCTATGTATATATGTATAATATATATACATATATGTACAATATATGTATAATATAATATCTGTATATATAATATACAAATATATTATATATATATCACATTTTATTTATCCATTAATCCATCAATATACAATTAGATTGTTTACAGTTCTTGGCTGTTGTAAATAATGCTGCAGTGAACACAGGATTGCATATACATTTTCTTTTATTCTATCGTCAATGTTTATTATTTTGACTTTTCAAAAATAATACATAAATTTAATCATTTTACATGGAAGTTTTGAAATTGGATTTTCTTTTACTCAACATAATTATCTGGAGTTCATTTAGATTGTTGCATATATCAATAGTTTGTTCTTTTTATTGCAGTGCAGTATTCATGATATGACTGTACCACTGTTTGTTTAATCATTCCCACATTGATAAACATCTGGGTTTTTTCTAGTTTTGTGATATTACAAAGAAAGCTGTTATGAACATTTATATACAGGTTTATAGTTAACCTAAATTTTCATATTACTAGTATAAATATCCAGGATTATGATATGTGAGGCTGTGGTAGTTTTGTTGCATGTTTAGTTTTTTAAAATTTTTAAGAAATTTTCAAAGTGCTATCCTGAGTGGCTGTACTATTTTACATTCCCATTAATAGCATATGAATAATTTAGTTTTTCCATATCCTCAAAGTTTCATATTGTTATTATTGTCATTTTTTTTTGGCTTAGTGATTCTGAAAGACATGATAAAATCTCATATTAGTATTATTCAACATTTCCTTAAGGTTGATGTAGTTGAACATCTCATGTACTTATTTGCTACCTGGATACCATCTTCAGTGAAATGTCTTTCCTTCATTCTACTAAGATTTTTTTTTTACTGTTGAGTATTGAGAATTCTCCATATTTTATTATTTATTTATTTTTATTTTCTTTGTTTATTTTTTATTGAAGTATAGTTGACTTACAATGTATTTATTATTTTCAAGTGTATAAAAAAGCGATTCTTTTTTTTACAGGTTATATTCAATTTAAAGTTATTATAAATGCACCCCAGTTTCCACTGCAGCATTATTTGCAATAGCCAGGATATGGAGGCAACCTAAATATCCATCAAGAGATGAATGAATGAAGAAGATGTGGTACATATATACAATGGAATATTCAGTTCAGTTCAGTTCAGTCGCTCAGTCGTGTCCAACTCTGTGACCCCATGAATCGCAGCATGCCAGGCCTCCTTGTCCATCACCAACTCCAGGAGTTCACTCAGACTCATGTCCATCGAGTCAGTGATGCCATCCAGTCATCTCATCCTCTGTTGTCCCCTTCTCCTCCTGCCCCCAATCCCTCCCAGCATCAGAGTCTTTTCCAACGAGTCAACTCTTCGCATGAGGTTGCCAAAGTACTGGAGTTTCAGCTTTAACATCATTCCTTCCAAAGAAATCCCAGGGCTGATCTCCTTTAGAATGGACTGGTTGGATCTCCTTGCAGTCCAAGGGACTCTCAAGAGTCTTCTCCAACACCACAGTTTAAAAGCATCAATTCTTCGGCGCTCAGCCTTCTTTACAGTCCAACTCTCACATCCATACATGACCACAGGAAAAACCATAGCCTTGACTAGACGAACCTTTGTTGGCAAAGTAATGTCTCTGCTTTTGAATATGCTATCTAGGTTGGTCATAACTTTCCTTCCAAGGAGTAAGTGTCTTTTAATTTCATGGCTGCAGTCACCATCTGCAGTGATTTTGGAGCCCCCCAAAAATAAAGCCTGACCCTGTTTCCATTGTTTCTCCATCTATTTGCCATGAAGTGATGGGACCAGATGCCATGATCTTCGTTTTCTGAATGTTGAGCTTTAAGCCAACTTTTTCACTCTCCACTTTCATGTTCATTAAGAGGCTTTTGAGTTCCTCTTCACTTTCTGCCATAAGGGTGATGTCATCTGCATATCTGAGGTTATTGATATTTCTTCTGGCAATCTTGATTCCAGCTTGTGCTTCTTCCAGTCCAGTGTTTCTCATGATGTACTCTGCATATAAGTTAAATAAGCAGGGTGACAATATACAGCCTTGACGTACTCCTTTTCCTATTTGGAACCAGTCTGTTGTTCCATGTCCAGTTCTAACTGTTGCTTCCTGACCTGCATACAGATTTCTCAAGAGGCAGGTCAGGTGGTCTGGTATGGAATATTACTCAGCCATCAAAAAGCTAATAATGCCATTTGCAGTAACATGGATGGACCTAGGGATTGTCATATTGAGTGAAGTAAGTCAGACAAAGGCAAATATCATATAATGTTGCTTATATGTACAATCTAAAAAAATGGTACAAATAAATTTATTTACAAAACAGGAATTGAGTCAGAGATATAGAAAACAAATTTATGGTAAGCAATGGGGAAAGGGGAAAGGGACAAATTGGGAGACTGAGATTGATATATACATACTACTATGTATAAAATTAATAACTAATAAAGACCTACTATATAGCACAGGGAACTCAATACTCTGTAATAACAAGAATGGTTAAAGAATCAGAAAAAGAGTGAATATATGTATATGTATACCTGATTCACTTTCCTATACAGCAGAAGCTTACACATTACAAATAAATTATACTCCAATGAAAAATTTAAAAATATAGTTATTATGAAATATTGGCTATATTCCCTGTGCTAGGCAGTATATCCTTGTAGGTTATTTCATTCATAGCACTTTGTACCTCTTGATCCCCTACCCCAATCTTGACCCTCCTCCCTTTCCCTCTCCTTTCTGATAACTACTAGTTTGTTCTCTCTATCTGTGCATCTGTTTCTTTTTTTGTTATATTAACTAGTTTTTTTTTTTTCTTTTTGTATTTTAGATTCCACATGTAAGTGATTTCATGCAATATTGTCTTTCTCTGTCTGACTTATTTCACTAGGCACAATGTCCTTCAACTCCATCCATGTTGTTGCACATGGCAAAATTTTACATCTTCATCCATTAATCTGTTGATGGATACTTAGATTATTTCCATCTTTTGGGTATTGTAAATAATTTTGTTATGAACATTGGAGTGCATATGTTGTTGTTGGTTTTTTTTTTTTCAAATTAGTTTTTAGTTTTCTTTGGATATATATCCAGGAGTGAAATTGCTGAATCATAAGGTAATTCTGTTTTTCATTTTTTGAGGAGCTTCCATACTGTTTTACACGTGGCCCACACCAATTAATGTTTCTACCAATGATGTACAAGTATTCATTTTTCTCTACATCTTTGTCAGCTCTTGTTATTTCTTGTGTTTTTTTGATAATAGCCATTTTAACAGGTGTGACAGGATAACTCATTGTGAATTTGATTTGCACTTCCTTGATGAGTAGTGATATTAAAATATTTTCATGTATCTGTTTGCCATCTGTATGTCTTCTTTGGAAAAATATCTATTCAGATCCTCTGACCATTTTATAATTGGATTTTGTTTGTTTTTGCTATTAAGTGGTATGAGTTCATTATATATTTTGGATATTAACCTCTCATCAGATACATGAATTTCAAATATTTCCCCCCATTTGGTATGTTGCCTTTTCATTTTTTTGATGATTTCATTTGTTATGCAGAGGTATTTTAGTTTGATATCGCATTTGCTTCCTTTTTCTTTTGTTGCTTTTATTTTGATGTTAAATCCAAAAAAAAAAAAAAAATCACAAAGACTGATGTCAAAGAGCTTACCACCTGTTTTTTTCTAGGAATTTTGCAGTTTCAGGTCTTGCATTCACATTTTAAATTCATTTTTAAAATATATTTAAAATATTTAGTAAAGACAAGCACACATATTAACAAGTAAAGTAGAAACCAAAAATACTTGAAGTGAGAGAAACACTCAATTTCCTACTTTTTCCCACTCCCAGTGCAATTTCTGTAGAAACAATTATTTTATTTTATTTATCTTTAATATAAATTTCTTTATTTTAATTGGAGGCTAGTTACTTTACAATATTGTATTGGTTTTGCCATACATCAACATGAATCCACCACGGGTGTACATGTATTCCCCATCCTGAATCCCCTTCCCACCTCCCTCCGCATACCATCCCTCTGGGTCATCCCAGTGCACCAGCCCTGAGCATCCTGTATCATGCATCAAACCTGGACTGGTGATTCATTTCACATATGATATTATACAGAAACAATTATTTTAAATTATTTTCTTGAAAAATCCCTCCGTATGTGCTAAGAAAAAAACATCCATACACATTGCATTCTCTGTTTCCTCTTAGGATATTGAGGATTTACTCTTTTACACCACTTTCCAACATTACACTCATCCTTAAAAAGTAATAATAAATCTTAATTTTAGGTAAATCAGCTAACAATATTTGCATTAACAAGAATAAATAAATTATTTCTTTAGTGTCAAGTATTGACCTTCATTGCATTTTATTTCTGCTAAAATTTTGTTTGCTATATTTGATTATTGTTTTGCATATTGTTAGAAGAGACATTCTTAAATAAATGTTTATTTTACTCAACTGTTTCATCAGAGTCATTTTAATATACATAGAAAAAAATTGAGCCCAATATTCTTCTGTTGCACTCTAGGCCAGTGGCTGAGGACCATGGCGACAGTCCTAAGAGTTCCTTTGTGTATGATCCTAAATAGGATCCACTGCATCCTAACTCATAAGATTTTCCTTCTTGGTATAAGCACTACCATAATCTTCAGTGCTTTCTAGAAAGAGTGTATCAATTCAGTTTAGTTGCTCAGTTGTGTCTGACTCTTTGTGACCCCATGGACTGCAGCACACCAGGCCTCCCTGTTCATCACCAACTCCCAGAGCTTGTTAAAATTCATGTCCATCAAGTTGGTGATACCATCTCATCCTCTGTTGTCCCCTTCTTCTACACCTTCAATCTTTTCCAGCATCAGGGTCTTTTCAAATGAGTCAGTTCTTTGCATCAGGTTGCCAAAGTACTGAAGTTTCAGCTTCAGCATCAGTCCTTCCAATGAATATTCAAGACTGATTTCTTTAGGATGGACTGGCTGGATCTTCTTGCAGTCCAAGGGACTCTGAAGAGTCTTCTCCAACACCACAGTTCAAAAGCATCAATTCTTCGGTTCTCAGCTTTATGGTCCAACTCTCACATCCATACGTGACTGCTGGAAAAACCATAGCTTTGACTAGATGGACCTATGTTGGCAAAGTAATGTCTCTGCTTTTTAATATCTTGTCTAGGTTGGTTATAACTTTTTTTCCCAAGGAGCTTCTTTTAATTTCATGGCTGAAATCACCAGCTTCAGTGATTTTGGAACCCAGGAAAATAAAGTCTCTCACTATTTCCGTTGTTTCCGCATCTATTTGCGATGAAGTGAGGGGGCTTGACGCCATGATCTTCGTTTTTTGAATGTTGAATTTTAAGCCAGCTTTTCCTCTCTCCTCTTTCACTTTCACCAAGAGGCTCTTTAGTTCCTCTTCGCTTTCTGCCATAAGGGTGGTGTCATCTGAATATCTGAGGTTATTGATATTTCTCCTGGCAATCTTGATTCCAGCTTGTGCTTCATCCAGCCTGGTATTTCTCATGATGTACTCTGCATATAAATCAAATGCGCAGCGTGACAATATACAGTCTTGATGTACTCCTTACCCAACTTGAAACCAGTCCACTCTTCCTTGTCCATTTCTAACTGTTGCTTCTTGACCTGCATACAGATTTCTCAGGAGGCAGGTAAGGTGGAATGATATTCCCATCTCTTGAAGAATTTGCTAGTTTGTTGTGATCCACACAGTCAAAGGCTTTGGCATAGCCAATAAAGGAGAAATAGATGTTTTTCTGGAATTGTCTTGCTTCTTCTATGATCCAACAGATGTTGGCAATTTGATCTCTGATTCCTCTGCCTTTTCTAAATCCAGCTTGAACAACTGAAAATTCTTGGCTCATGTACTGTTAAAGCCTCTCTTGGAGAATTTTGAGCACTACTTTGCTAGCATGTGAGATGTATGCAATTTTGCAGTAATATGAAAATTCTTTGTCATTGCCGTTCTTTAGAATTGACATGAAAACTGACCTTTTGCAGTTCTGTGGCCACTGCTGAGTTTGCTAAATTTGCTGTTATATTGAATACAGCACCTTCACAGCATTATTTTTTAGGACTTGAAATGGATCAGCTGGAAATTCCATCACCTCCACTAGCTTTGCTTGTAGTGATGCTTCCTAAGTCCCACTTAACTTTACATTCCAAGATGTCTGGCTCTAGTTAAGTAATCACACCATTGTGGTTGTCTGTGTCATTAAGATCCTTTCTGTTTAGTTCTTCTGTATATTCTTGCCACCTTTTCTTAATATCTTCTGCTTCTGTTAGGTCCATATGGTTTTTGTCCTTTATTGTGCCCATCTTTGCATGAAATTCCCTTGTTGTCTCTAATTATCTTGAAGAGGTCTCTGGTCTTTCCATTTCTATCGTTTTCCTCTAATTCTTTGAGTTGATCACTGAGGAAGGCTTTCTTAACTCTCTTTGCTATTCTTTGGAACTCTACATTCAGATGGTTATATCTTTCCTTTTCTCCTTTGCCTTTAGCTTCTCTTCTTTTCTCAGCTATTTGTAAGGCCTCCTAGGACAACCATTTTGCATTTTTGCGTTTCTCTTCCTTGGGGATAGTCTTAATCACTGCTTCCTGTATGATGTCACGAACCTCTGTCTACAGTTCTTCAGACACTCGTCTGTCAGATCTAATCCTTTGAATCTGTTTGTCACTTCCACTGTATAATCATAAGGGATTTGATTTAGGTCATATATGAATGACCTAGTGAATTTCCCTACTTTCTTCCATTTAAATATGAGTTTTGCAATAAGGAGTTCATGATTTGAGCCATAGTCATCTCCCAGTCTTGTTTTTGCTGACTGTATAGAGCTTCTCGAACTTCGGCTGAAAAGAATACAATCAATCAGATTTCAGTATTGACCAGCTGGTTATGCCATGTGTAGAGTCATCTCCTGTGTTGTTGGAAGAGGGTATTTTTTATGACCAGTGCATTCTCTTGGCAAAACTTTGTTAGCCTTTGCCTGGCTTAATTCTGTACTCCAAGGCCAAATTTGCCTGTTACTCCAGGTATCTCTTGACTTCCTGCTTTTGCATTCCAGTCCCCTGTGATGAAAAGTGCATCTCGTTTTGTGTTAATTCTAGAAGGTCTTGTAGGTCATTATAGAACAGCTCAACTTCAACTCCTTCATCATTAGTGATTGGGGCATAGACTTGGATTGCTGTGATATTGAATGGTTTGCCTTGGAAATGAACAGAGATCATTCTGCCATTTTGAGATTTTACCACACTGCTGCATTTCAGACTCTTGTTGACTATGAGGACTACTCCATTTCTTCTAAGGGATTTCTGCCCACAGTAGTAGATATAATGGTCATCTGAGTTAAATTCACCCATTCCAGTCCATTTTAGTTCACTGATTCCTAAAATGTCAATGTTCACTCTTGCCATCTCCTATTTGATCAGTTTCATTTACCTTGATTCATGGACCTAAGATTCCAGGTTCCTATGCAATATTGTTCTTCACAACCTTGGACTTTACTTCTTTCACTAGTCACATTCACGACTGGGCATTGTTTTCACTTTGGGTCTATCTCTTCATTCTCTCTGGAGTTATTTCTCCACTGATCTCCAGTAGCATATTGGTCACCCACCGACTTGGGGAGTTCATTTTTCAGTGTCCTATCTTTTTGCCTTTTCATACTGTTCATGGGGTTCTCAAGGCAAGAATGCTGAAGTGGTTTTCCATTCTTGTCTCCAGTGGACCACATTTTGTCAGAACTTTCCACCATGACCCATCTGTCTTGGATGATTCTCCATGGCATGGCTCATGGTTTCATTGAGTTAGACAAGGCTGTGCTCCATGTGATCAGTTGGTTAGTTTTCTGTGATTGTGGTTTTCATTCTGTCTGCCTTCTGATCATACCTCCCTGCCAAGAGTCACCACAGGAAAAAGTGCATAGAACAAGAATATATGCATCCATGCATGCTGAAAGTGTCTTTATTTAACTCACATTATGATTGGTGATTTTTTAAAAATTGGTGGATAACTGCTTTGCAATATTGTATTTGTTTCTACTACACAAAATCATTAATCAGTCATAAGTATACATATATCTCCTCCCTCTTGAACCTCCTCCCACAGCCCCATCCCACTCCTTTAGGTCATCACAGAGCACCAGGATGAAATCCCTGTGTCATACAACTTCCAACTAGCTGTTTTACAAATGGAAATGTATATATTTCAATCCTACTTGCTCAGTTCATCTCACTCTCTCCTTAACCCACTGTGTTCACATGTCTTTTCTCTATGTAGGCATCTCTATTTCTGCCCTGCAAACATGCTCATCAGTACCATTTTTTAGATTCCATAGATATGCATTAATTTTTTATATCTGTTTTTATCTTTCTGACTTTATTCTGTATAACAGGCTTTAGGTTCATCTACCTCTGTTCAATTGACTTAAACCCATTCCTTTTTGTATCTGAGTCATATTCCATTGTATATATGTACCACAGCTTCTTTATCCGTTCATCTGTTGATGGACATCTAGACTGGTTCCATGTCATAACTATTGTAAATTGTTCTACAATTAACACTGGATACAAATGTCTTTTGGAATTATGGTTTTCCCAGTATATATAACAACCGAGCTTGGTGGGCTATAGTCCATGTGGTCACAAGGAATCCAACATGCCTGAGCATGCACACACACACATGCATAGTAGTGGGATTTCTGGGACATATGGTAGTCTTATTCCTAGCTTTCTAAGGAATCTCCATACTGTTCTCCATAATGGCTGTATCAATTTACATTCCCACCAACAGTGCAAGAGGGTTCCCTTTTCTCTACATCCTCTCCAGCATTCCTTGTTTGTAGGTTTCTTCATGAGGGCCATTCTGAACTACCTCTTTGTAGTTTTGATTTTCTTTTTCTAATAATGAGCAATTTTGAATACCTTTTCACTTGTTTGTTGGCCAATTGGATGTCTTCTCTGGAGAAATGTCTGTTTAGGTCTTCCACCCAGTTTGAATGAGTGGTTTGATTTTTCTGATATTATGCTGCATGAGATGCTTGTAAATTTTGGAGATTAAGCCTTTGTCAGTTGCTTCATTTGCAATTCTTTTCATCTTATGTATAGTTTCCTTTGCTGTGCTAAAGCTTTTAAGTTTAATTGGGTCCCATTTGTTTATTTTTGTTTTTACTTTCATTATTCTAGGAGGTGGGTCAAAGAGGATTTTTTTTTAACATAAATTTATTTATTTTAATTGGAGGTTAGTTACTTTACAATATTGTATTGGTTTTGCCATACATCAACATGAATCTGCCACAGGTATACACGTGTTCCCCATTCCAAACCCCCCTCCCTCCTCCTTCCCCATACCATCCCTCTGGGTTGTCCCAGTTCACCAGCCCCAAGCAACCAGTATCATGTATCAAACTTGGATCTTGCTGAAATTTTTGTCAATGTGTGCCTCTTTTCATCTGAGTTTTCTAGTTTCTGGCTTTACATTTAGGTATATCTTTAATCCATTTATTTTTATGTATGGTGCTAGTAACTATTCTGATGTCATTCTTTTGTATGAAGCTGTCCAGATTCCCAGCACCACTTATTGGAGAGGCTGTCTTTTCTCCATTGCATAGTCTTGCCTCCTTTGTCAAAGATAAGGTGCCCATAGGTGCATGGGCTTATCTCTAAGATTTCTGTCTTGTTCCATTTCTATTTTTGTTCTATATTTCTATTTTTGTGTCACTACCATTCTGTCTTGCTGACTGTTGCTTTGTAATATAGTCTGAAGTCAGGAAGGTTGATTCCTTCCACTCCATTTTTCTTTCTCAAGATAGCTTTTACTGTTCAGGGTCTTTTGTGTTTCCATACAAGTTGTAAAAAAAAAAAATTCTAGTTCTGTGAAAAGTCCCATCAGAATTTGATAGGGATTGCATTGAATCTGTAGACTGCTTGGGCTAGCATGATCACTTTCATGATGTTAATTCTTCCAATCCAAGAACGTGGTATATCTCTCCGTCTCTTTGTGTCATCTTTGATGTCTTTCATCAATGTCTTATAATTTTATGCATATAAGTGTTTTGTCTCCTTACATAAGTTTATTCCTAGATATTTTATTATTTGTGTTGCAATGGTGATGGGATTGTTTCCTTAATTTCTCTTTCTGATTTTTCATTGTTAGTGTATAGGAATGTGAGGGATTTCTGTGTATAAATTTTGTATCCTGCAAGTTTAATAAATTCATTCATTAGTTCTAGTAATTTTCTGGTGGCATCTTGAGGGTTTTCTGTGTATAGTAAATAACATGCCATCCACAAACAGTGAGAGTTTTATTTATTCTTTTCCAATCTGGATTCCTTTTATTTCCTTACTTCCAAAACCATGTTAAATAATAGGGGTGAGAGTGGGCACCCTTGTATTGTTTTAGATCTTAGAGGGAATACTTTTGGTTTTTTAACATGGAGGATAGTGTTTGCTGTGGTTTTGTCATATATAGCCTTTTTATGTTGATGTAGGTTACTTCTATGTCTGTTTTCTGGAGGGTGCTTTTCATAAATATTGTTGAGTTTTGTCAGAAGCTTTTTCAGCATCTATTGAGATGATCATATAGTGTTCATCTTTCACTATGCTAATATGGTGTATCAGATTGATTGATTTGTATTTGTAGAATCCTTACATCCCTCGAATAAACCCCAGTTGATCATGGTGTATGATCCCTTTAATGTGTTGTTGGAGTCTCTTTGCTAGTATTCTATGGGAGATTTTTGCACTAATGTTCATCAGTGATATCAGCTTGTAATTTTCTCTTTTTGGGGTGATATCTTAGTCTGGATTTTGGTATCAGGTGGCCTTGTGTAATGAGTTTGGGAGTTTTCCTCCCTCTGTGATTTTTGGAAGGTTTTGAGAAGGGTAGGTATTAGCTCTCCACTAAATGTTTGATAGAATTATCCTGTGAAGCCATCTGGCCCTTGGCTTTTTTGTTGTTGTTGTTGGAAGACTTTTGATCACAGTTTCTATTCCAGTGCTTGTGTTAATTCTGTACATAATTTCTATTTCTTTTTGGTTCAGTCTTGGTAGGTTGTAATTTTCTAGGAATTTGTCCCTATCTTCCAGGTTCTCCATTTTATTGCATTTGGTTGCTTGTAGGAGTCTCTTTTGATCCTTTGTATTTCTGCATTTTTTTCCTGTAACTTCTTTTTCACTTCTAAATGTACTCATTTTAGTCTTCTCTCCTTTGTTCTTGATGAGTGGCTAATGACTTCTCAATTTTTTTTAACCTTCTTAAAGAACCAGCTTTTAGTTTTATTGATCTTTGTTATTGTTTTATTTCTTTTTCATTTATTTGTGCTCTGATCTTTCTTTCTTTTTACTAACTTTTGGATTTTTTTTTTTTTTTTGGTTCTTTTTCTACTTCCTTTAAGTGTAAGTTTAAGTTGTGTATTTGATGTTCTTCTCATTTTGTAAAGTAGGATTGTATTGCTATAAATTGTTTGTTAAAACCACTTTTTCCAAATCCCATGGGTTTGAGGTCATTGTATTTTCATTGTCATTTTTTTTCTAAGTATTTTTAATTTCCTCTTTGTTTTATTAGTGAATTCTTGGTTATAGAGAAGTGTATTGTTTAGTCACCATATATTTATGATTTTTACAGTTTTGTTCCTGCAAATTATATCTAATCTATTAGCACTGTGGTCAGAAAAGATGCTTGATATGAATACAATTTTCTTAAATTTACCAAGGCTTGATTTGTGACCCCAAATATGATCTATTTTAGAGAATGTTCCATGTACACTGAGAAAAACTTGTATTCTGCTCTTTTGGATGGAAGTTCCTATAGATATCATTTAGGTCCATTTGGTTTAAGATGTCATTTAAGGCTTGTGTTTACTTATTAATTTTCTGTCTGGATAATCTGGTATAAGTGGGATGTTACAGTCCCCTACTATTATTACTGTCCCCCTATTGTTACTGTCAGTCTCCCCTGTTATGTCTGTTAGTGCTTGCTTTATGTATTGAAGTACTTCTATGTTAGGTTCATAATAATTTACAGTTGTTATGTCTTCTTCTTGAATTCATCCCTTGATCATTATATAGTATCCTTTATTGTCTCTTACAATATAATCTTTAAAGTCTATTTTGTCTGATAGGAGAGTTACCACTCTGGATTTCTGTTGATTTCCATTTGCCTAGAAATTATCTTTCCATTCTTGCACATTTACTCTGTATGTCTCCCTATGTCTGAAGTGGGTCTGTGGTAGGCAGCATATATACAATTTTTTTTAAAAATCTGTTCAGCTAGTCTGTGTCCTTCAGTAGAAGAATTTAATCCATTTACATTTAAAGTAATTATTGATATAAATTCCAAATTGTCATTTTCTTAATGTTTTGAGTTTGTTTTTGTAGGTCTTTTCCTTCTCTTGTGTTTCATCCCTAGATAAGCCCCTTTAGCATTTACTGTAAAGCTGATTTCAGTTCAATTCAGTTCAGTTCAGCCACTCAGTCATGTCCGACTCTTTGTGACCCCATGAATCGCAGCACACCAGGCCTCCCTGTCCATCACCAACTCCCAGAGTTCACTCAGACTCACTTCCATCAAGTTAATGATGCCATCCAGCCATCTCATCCTCTGTCGTCCCCTTCTCCTCCTGCCCCCAATCCTAAGCTGATTTAGTGGTGTTGAATTATCTTAACTTTTGCTTGTCTGGAAAGCTTTTGATTTCTCCAGTGATTTAGAATGAGATCCTTTCTGGGTGGGGTAATCTTAATTGTAAATTTTCACTATCACTACTCTGACTATATACTGCCACTCTTTTCTGGCCTGCAGAATTTCTGCTGAAAGATCAGTTGTTAACCCTATGGGGATTCCCTTGTATGTTACTTTTTGCTTTTCCCTTGCTATTTTTAATATTTTTTCGTTGTATTTAATTTTTGTTGATTTGATTAATATGTGAGTCAGCATGTTTCTCTTTGTGTTTATTCTGTATGGGCTCTCTGCCCTTCTTGGACTTGATTGACTATTTTATTTCTCATTTTAGGGAAGTTTTGACTATAATCTCTTCATATGTTTTCTCAAACCTTTTCTCTTCTTCTCTGGTACTTGTACAATTCCAATGTTGCCATGTTTAATATTGTCCCAGAGGTCTCTGAGTTGCTCCTCAGTTCTTTTCATTTTTTTTACTTTATTCTGCTCTTCAGCAGTTATTTCCAACATTCTGTCTTCCAGCTCATTTATTTATTCTACTCCTCAGTTATTCTGCTACTGATTCCTTCTAGAGTATTTTTAGTTTCAGAAATTGTATTGTTCATCACTGTTTGTTTATACTTAATTTCTTCTGGGTCCTTGTTAAATGTATTAAATGATTATTTCATGTCTTCCATTGTATTTTTGAGATTTTGGATCATCTTTTCTATCATTACTCTGAATTCTTTTTGTGTACTTTGCTTATCTCCTCTTTGTTAATTTGGTCTTGTGTGTTTTTACCTTGTTCCTTCATCTGCCTGATATTTCTCTGCCCTTTCATTTTCTCTGATTTATTGTGTTTGAGGTCTCCTCTCCCCAGGCTATAGGGATGTATTCCTTCTTGATTCTTATCTCTGCCCCTGATTGGTGAGGTTGTTTCTTGTGTATGTTTTGTGTTAGGAGGGATTTTGCCTGCATTCTGGTTGGAGGTGAGTGTTTCCCTCTGATGTGCAGGGCCATGTGAGATGATGGTTTTTAGGGTGTCTGTGGGCAGCCTGTCTGTTGATGATTGGGTTTGTGTTCCTGTATTCCCTTTGTCTGGGTGAGGCATCCAGTACTTGGTGCTGCAGGCAGTTGGGTGGAGCCAGGTCTTGAATTCCAGTGCAGATCTTCATGATAGTTCTCCCTGGGGTCGGAGTTTTCTGGAAATTAATGTCCCGGATTCTGTGTTCCTGCCCCAGAGGCTCAGGATGGGCTTCTGATTGGGAAAACCAAGAAGCCCCAAGCCATTTGTCATGGATTTGAAGGGGATTTAAAAAAGCAAAACTGTCAAAACCCCCAAAATGAAACCCAGACAAATGAGAAAAGCAAAAGCAAACAAACAAAAACAAAACAAAGGGTCATACACACACACATACACACACACACAAAGATGAATGAAACCAAAACATACCAAAGAAAGCAAAGTACAATGGAGTAACCCAGTGAACGAAACAAACCAAAAATGAAATCAATCAATTAAAAATAAAACCAACTAAAACACATAACAGGAATCAAAACAAAAGCAGAGTGCTAAGAAATAAAAAAACAGAAAACCAAAAAAAAAAAAAAAGTGAATACAAGAAAAGTAAAGTTAAATAGATGTGTACTAAAAGGATATATATATATATATTAAAGAAAAATAACAGGAAAAAACACCTACCAAAAAAGATAAATAAAAGCCAAAATATGGGGAAAAAAACCCCACAGAGTACCAAATAATCAAAGTAGAAGAGAAGAGCAAACACCTATCCTACTCAAACTCTTCCAGAAAATTCACAGGAAGGAAAACTCCCAAATTCAT
Organism: Bos javanicus; assembly: GCF_032452875.1. Classification (NCBI taxonomy): domain Eukaryota; kingdom Metazoa; phylum Chordata; class Mammalia; order Artiodactyla; family Bovidae; genus Bos; species Bos javanicus. Next base: position 98,528,410 of record NC_083897.1, read on the forward strand.
TGTAGGAGGCCAAAATCATCCTGACACCAAAACCAGACAAAGGTGCCACCCACAAAAAAGAAAAATACAGGCCAATATCATTGTTGAACATAGATGTAAAAATTCTCAACAAAATTCTGACAAACAGAATCAAACAACATATTAAAAAGATCATACAAAATGATTAAGTGGGCTTTATTCCAGGGATGCAAGGATTCTTTAATATTCATGAATCAAACAATGTGATATATCATATTAACAAATTGAAAAATAAAAACCATATGATTATCTCAATAGATGGAGAGAAAGCCTTTGACAAAATTCAATACCCATTTATGGTAAAAACTCTCCAGAAAGCAGGCATAGAAAGAACATACCTCACCATAATAAAGGTCATATATGGCAAACCCACAGCACACCTCATCCTCATTGGTAAAAAATTGACAGCATTTCCTCTAAAGTCAGGAACAAGACAAGGATGCCCACTGTCACCACTGTTATTCAACATAGTTTTGGAAGTCCTAGCCACAGCAATCAGTGAAGAAAAAGAAAGAAAAACAATCGAGATTGGAAGAAAAGAAGTAAAACTCTCACTATTTGCAGATGACATGATCCTCTACATAGAAAATCATAAAGATACCACCAGAAAACTACTAGAGCTAATAAATGAATGTAGTAAATTTTCATGATACAAAATGAATACACTGAAATCCCTTGCATCCTATACACTAACAATGAAGAATCAGAAAGACAAATTAAGAAAACAATCCCAGTCACCACTGCAACAAAAAGAATAAAATACTTAGGTATAAATTTGCCTAAAGAAACAAAAGACCTATATATAGACAACTGTAAAACACTGATGAAAGAAATAAAAAATGACACAAATAGATGGAGAAATATACCATGTTCTTGAACTGGAAGAATCAATATAGTGGAAATGAGTATACTACCCAAAGCAATGTATAGATTCAATGCAATCACTATCAAACTACCAATGGTATGTTTCACAGAACTAGAACCAATAATTTCAAAATTTGTATGGAAACACAAAAGACCTCGAATAGCCAAAGTAATCTTGAAAAGAAGAATGGGACTGGAGGAATCAACCTTCCTGACTTAAGAATGTACTACAAAGCTATAGTCATCAAAAGAGCATGGTACTGGTACAAAAACATAAATATAGATCAACAGAAGAAAATAGAAAGCCCAGAGATAAGTCCACATACCTATGGACAACTTATCTTTGGCAAAGAAGGCAAAACTATATGCAGTGGAGAAAAGACAGTCTCTTCAACAAGTGGTGCTGGGAAAACTGGTCAACTACATGTAAAAGAATGGAACTAGAACACTTTATAACACCACACACACACACACACACAAATTCAAAAAAGACCTAAATTTAAGACCAGAAACTACAAAACTCTTCGTGGAAAACATAGGCAGAACACTCTCCAACATAAATCACAGCAAGATCCTCTATAACACACATCCCAGAATAATGGAAACAAAACAAAAATAGACAAATGGGACCTGATTAAACTTAAAAGCCTTTGCACATGAAGGAAACTATAGACAAGGTCAAAAGACAGCCTTCATTATGGGAGAAAATAATAGGAAATGAAACGACTGACAAAGAATTAATCTCCAAAATATACAAGCAGCTTATGTAGCTCAATACCAGAAAAATGAACAACCCAATCAAAAAGTGTGTAAAAGACCTACACAGACATTTCTCCAGAGAAGACATAGAGATGGCTAATTAACATATGAAAAGATGCTCAACATCACTCATTATTAGAGAAATGCAAATCAAAACTATGAGGTATCATCTCACGGCAGTCAGAATGGCCATAATCAAGTGTCTACAAACAGTAAGTGCTGGAGAGGTTGTGAAGAATAGGGAACCCTCTTACACTATTGGTGGGGATGAAAATTGGGGCAGCCACTATTGAGAACAGTGTGGAGATTCCTTAAAAACTGGGGATAGAACTGCCATACGACCCAACAATCCCACTGCTAGACATATACCCCAAGGAAACCAGAATTGAAAGAGACACATGTACCCCAATGTTCATTGCAGCACTATTTACAATAGCTAGGACATAGAAACAACCTAGATGTCCACTGGCAGGTGAATGGATAGGGAAGTTGTGGTACATACACACAATGTATATTGTGAATATATACTGAATATTACTCAGTTATAAAAAATGAATGCATTTAAATCAGTTCTAATGAAGCAGATGAAACTGGAGCCTATTATACAGAGTGAAGTAAGTCAGAAAGAGAAAGAGAAATACTGTATATTAATGCTTATATATGGAATTTAGAAAGATGAAATGACAATCCTCCATGTGGGGAAGCAAGGGAGGTGTAGATGTAGAGAACAGACTTTTGGACTCAGTGGGAGAAGGTGAGGGTGTGTCAATGTGAGAGAATAGTATTGAAACATGTACATTGCCATATGTAAAATAGATGACCAGTGAAAGTTCAGTGCATGAAGCAGGACACCCAAAGCTGGTGCTGAGACAGCCCAGAAAGATGGAGTGGGGAGGGAGATGGGAGGGGGGATTCAGGTTGGAGGGACACGTGTTTACCCGTGGCCAATTCATGTTGATAAATGGCAAAAACCACTGCAATATTGTAAAGTAATTATCTTCCATTTAAATAAATTAATTAAAAGATTAAATAAAAGCAATGATTTGAAAACATCCCAAAAGACTAAATGTGTGCTGTATGTGCTAAGTTGCTTCAATCATGTCTGACTCTGTGACCCTATGAACTGTAGCCAACCAGGCTCCTCTCTCCATGGGATTCACCAGGTAAGAATACTGAAGTGAGTTGCCATGCTCTCCTCCAGGGGATCTTCTCCTCCAGGTGTTGAACCTATGTCTCTTGCATCTCCTGCATTGACAGGTGGGTTCTTTACCACTAGCACCACCTGGGAAGCCCAATAGCCTAAATATAGGAATAACGAAAACAACAGCCACAACAGAAAAAAAAAAAAAAGAAGAAGAAGGAAAAAACACAAAGTAGAACTAAAAACAGAATAAATTGAAACATAGAAATGATAATAAATGTTTTCTTAGTGTCTCAGCTGTCAGCCTCCTTGCCCCTGCTGTAAGCCACAGCCCACCACTGCCTCCTTAGGAAGCCCTCCAATGCTGGTGTGGGTTGGTATCTGGGATTGATGTGGGGATAGCTCAGACTCTAATATGCCCCTACTCCAATGTGTGCTTGCCTTCAATGTCAATAGCTGCCAGATCTAGAGGTGTGTGTATGTGTGTGTGTGTGTGTGTAGGAACACTCATGGTCCTTTCATATAGTCCATAGGCGGACAAAGTCTGCCTAGTTGATTGTTTGGATTTAATCTGCCACTTTTGAAGCTGATGGAAATGTTTTTGACCCTTCTTAGTTGCTCCACCCCTCAAGCTCAATTGTGGTTTATCTCCACCTCTGTGTGTGGGGCATTCACAGAGGTCTGCTCCTGAGGCTGCCCTTTATGACTTGGGGGGAAGAGGGGACCCAAGTGAGGACCATGAGTGGAGGTGGTGTGGCTGCTTGGATTTGGGGGACCCAAGTGGCACCAGGTGTTAAGGGAAGCTGGTGGCCCTGGGCACAGGAGATATGACTGCATTAGAAGTTTTTTCTAGCCTCTAGCAGATGGTGCTCAAAGAGGCATGTAGGTCCTTCACTATTGCTTGGTGCATCAGGTGCTCAAAGGGCTGCCCTATCTGGCATCATTCTCTCTTGCTCATCTGTCATCACTGGTGTGTGGCAAGAGAGAGACTCTGCACATTACTCAGCAGTGAATCTCCCTGCTTCCATGGCTGTCTGGTTTTCCTCCAAAGGCATTCCATGCTGTGGATTTCCCCCCTATTGTTCCCTCAGGCCATCTCCCTGCAGCCAACCACAGTCCTAGCACCAGAATTGCTCTCCAGTCCCTATGCTCTAGCTCCCAGTCCCCACGTGCACCAGTGGCCATACAGCCCTATCTGGTGTGTGGGGGCCGTGGCAGATTGTCTGTGTTGTTCTTACTCTTTCAGATTGTCACAGATCAGCTGCTTTACCCTCTGACAGCATCAAATGCATCCCCTCTGTCCTAACCAATTTCCCTGGATGCAGGGATCTCTCCCATGGGTGCTGGTCTGGTCCTGCTTGCTCTCCTCTTCCTTCTCCCTTCTTTGTTTTTTTCCCTACCTTGTTAAGCATCGATCCCTATAATTTTTTTTTTTTTTTTTTTTTGGTGGTTAGGGATTTCTGCTAGTATTCTGTGAATGTTCTGTGAGAAAGAACTTTTGTATCTGTGGAAATATTATTGATGCATCAATGGAGAAAGATGTGCTTCATGTCGATCTACTCTTCTGCAATTTTGCCCCTGCCTTTAATTCATTTTGAGTTAATATTTGTGTATGGTATAAGATAGGTGTCCAGTTTCATTCATTTGCATGTGGCTTTTCAGTTTTCCCAACACCATTTATTGAAGTGATTGTCCTTTCTCCAGTGTATATTCTTGGTTATTTTTGTTGAAAATTAATTGACTTTTTATACATGAGTTTATTTCTCGATTCTCTTCTGTGTTGCATTGAGCTATGTCTCTGTTTTTTTCCCCATACCATACTATTTTTATTAATTACCTTTGTAATGTAGTTGGAAATCAGTGAGTGTGATGCCTCTTGCATTGTATTTTCTCAAGATTGCTTTGTCTATTTGGGGTCTGACATTTCTTAATGAAACTGCTTCCATGCCTATTAGACCCCACTGTGTTAAATTCCTTGAGCAGTGGTTTTAGTCATGTTTACTCTTCTAATGCTTTTGGGTCCTGTAAGCAGTAAAATAAGATCTATCTCCTTCTACCAGTAGAGAAGTTCAGTGAGATCCAAAAGAGGTTGAAGAGACTTCCAAAGGACAGAAGATCCAACGAGTCCATCCTAAAGGAAATCAGTCCTGAATATTCATTGGAAAGACTGATGCTGAAGCCGAAACTCCAATACTTTGGCCACCTGATGTGAAGAACTGACTCATTTGAAAGGACCCGATGCTTGGAAAGATTGAAGGTGTAGAAGGGGATGACAGAGGATGAGATGGTTGGATGGCATCACTGACTCAATGGACATGAGTTTGAGTAAACTCTGGGAATTGGTGATAGACAGGGAGGCCTGGTGTGCTGCAGTCCATGGGGTCACAAAGAGTCAGACACAACTGAATAACTGAACTGAAGAACAGAAAGATTCATCTGAGCCTGAAACAGTGGCCAGGTTTGAATAAACAAAAGACAATTGAGAGGGCATATCAAAAGGGGAGAATAGCATAGCTGAATGTGTGGAGGCAGGAATGAGCAAAATCTGAGAGTGACCAGTCTAGCTGAAGAAGAAATCTTGTCTGGGTAAGAGTGGGAGATATAGATGAAAGGTAATGTGGGACTGTTTTATAAAGGAGCTGGAATGCAAGGATAAGGAATTGGGATGTAGTTTTTCAGTCTGTCAATCATGTCTGACTCTTTGCGACCCCATGGACTGCAGCATGCCAGGCTTCTCTGTCCTTCACCATCTCCCAGAGCTTTCTCAAACTCATGTCCATTGAGTCAGTGATGCCATGCCCTGACTGGGATGTATAAGGGCAAAGAAAACTGAGAGTCTCCGGGCACAGTCTCAAGCAAGGATCCAGGCTCCTGTCAGCAAATGTTAAGATGCCACAAGAGGGCTTCTTACTTAACCTTGGGGTCTTTATCATCCTTCTCTTGGCACATAGTAGACACTCAATAAGTGTATTTTCTCTCCTCTACTTTGTCTATAGAGCATATGATCAGGGTATGTAAGGTCAATTTTGTCCAGTTCCACAGGCCACTTCTCATGCAAATGCTAATCATTGAGAGCTGTGGAAGCAATTCCTTAAGGTCTTTCACATTTTCTTTCCTTGGAGACAGCCTGAGAGGCTCCCAAGACCTCCATAAGGTCTACTGTATTTGATCATATTAACTTCAACACTAGGACAAGCCAAGGTCTTATTGATTTGTTGGTATATTAATTTTCTATTCAGTTCAGTTCAGTCACTCGGTCGTGTCTGACTCTTTGTGACCCCATAAATCACAGCACACCAGGCCTCCCTGTCCATCACCAACTCCCAGAGTTCACCCAAACTCATGTCCATCAAGTCGGTGATGCCATCCAGCCATCTCATCCTCTGTCATCCCCTTCTCGTCCTGTCCCCAATCCCTCCCAGCATCAGAGTCTTTTCCAATGAGTCAACTCTTCGCATGAGGTGGCCAAAGTATTGGAGTTTCAGCTTTAGCATCAGTCCTTCCAAAGAACACCCAGGACTGATCTCTTTTAAAATGAACTGGTTGGATCTCCTTGCAGTCCAAGGAACTCTCAGGAGTCTTCTCCAACACCACAGTTCAAAAGCATCAATTCTTCAGCGCTCAGCTTTCTTCACAGTCCAACTCTCACACCCATACATGACCACTGGAAAAACATTAGCCTTGACTAGATGGACCTTTGTTGGCAAAGAAATGTCTCTGCTTTTGAATATGCTGTCTAGGTTGGTCATAACTTTCCTTCCAAGGAGTAAGCATCTTTTAATTTCATGGCTGCAATTACCAACTGCAGTGATTTTGGAGCCCCCCAAAAATAAAGTCTGACACTGTTTCCACTGTTTCCCCATTTATTTCCCATGAAGTGATGGGACCAGATGCCATGATCTTCGTTTTCTGAATGTTGAGCTTTAAGCCAACTTTTTTACTCTCCTCTTTTCACTTTCATCAAGAGGCTTTTTAGTTCCTCTTCACTTTCTGCCATAAGGGTGGTGTCATCTGCATATCTGAGGTTATTGATATTTCTCCTGGCAATCTTGATTCAGCTTGTGCTTCTTCCAGCCCAGTGTTTCTCATGATGTACTCTGCATATAAGTTAAATAAGCAGGGTGACAAGATACAGCCTTGACGTACTCCTTTTCCTATTTGGAACCAGTCTGTTGTTCCATGTCCAGTTCTAACTGTTGCTTCCTGACCTGCATATAGGTTTCTCACGAGGCAGTTCAGGTGGTCTGGTATTCCCATCTCATTCAGAATTTTCTATTGCTGCATAATAAATTGCCACAAACTTAGAGACTTAATGTTCATTTTACATTTCTCAATTCTATGTCAGAAGTCAAACACAATATGACTGGGTTTTCTGCTCAGGGTATCACAAAGCTAACATCAAAGTCTTTGCTGAGTTTCCAACTGGAGAGTCTAGAGAACAATCCATATTTAAGCAAATCTTGCTGATAAAAATCAGTTCCTTGCTCCTAGCAACAAGGTCCTAGGTCCAATCTTTTAGATCTTCCATGTGGCCTTGTCTACCTTCAGACAGGCCAAGACAAGATAAATTCTTCTCATTCTTAACTTTCTCTCTTAAATTCCTCTTCTGCTACCAGACTGAGAGAACCTTTTTTTAATTGAAGTACAATTAATTTACACACAATGTTCTATTAGTTTCAGGTATACAATATAGTTACCAACATTTATATACCTATAAGATGATTATCATGATAATTCTAGTAGCTATCTGTTAGCATTTAAAGATATTACAATGTTATTGACTATATTTTCTATTCTGTATATTACATACTCATGACTTGCTAATTTTATAACTGTAAGTTCGTGTCTCTTAAGCCCCTTCACTGGTAATGTTTTTAGTGTCTATGTTTCTAATAATAGTATATTCATAACAATTAAGACATTCTCTATCATACTCCTCAAAGTTCTTCTAGCCTTCACCCATTGCTTGATTACAAAACTGCTTCCATATTTTTTTAGTATTTACAGCAGCACCTCACTTCCAGTTATCAAAATCTGTATTAGTTTTCTATTATTATATAACAAATTGCTACAAACTTAGAAGCTTTAAATCACAATCATTCATTAGTTCAAACTTCTTTAGATTAGAAGTCTGGGCACAGTACACCTGGGTTCTCTGCCCAGAATATCCCAAGGCTAAAATCAAAGTGACAGCTATGGTGACTCATCTGGAGGCTCTGCGGAAAAAAAATCCACCCCAGCTCATTCTTGTTGTTAATAGAATTTGGTTTCCCTTCATCCCAGCCCAGCATTTCACATGATGTACTCTGTATAAAAGTTAAATAAGCAGGGTGACAATATACAGCCTTGAGGTACTCTTTTCCCAGTTTGGAACCAGTCCAATGTTCCATGTCCAGTTCTAACTGTTGCTCCTTGACCTGCATACAGATTTCTCAGGAGGCAGGTAAGGTGGTCTGGTATTCCTATCCCCTTTCCACAGTTTGTTGTGATCCATACAGTCAAAGACTTTAGCATAGTCAATGAAGCAGAAGTAGATGTTTTTCAGGAATTCTCTTGCTTTTTCAATGATTCAATAGATGTTGACAATTTGATCTCTGATTCCTGTGCCTTTTCTAAATCCAGCTTGGACATCTGCTAGTTCTAGGTTCATGTACTGTTGAAGCCTGGATATTGAATATAAAACTAAGGGCTTCATTTCTTAGTTGAATGTCAGCTATGAGCTGCTTTCAGCTCCTAAAGTCCACCCACTTTCCTTGCTACTTAGCATCTTCAATCTTTAAGCTAGCAATAACACAAATCCTTCTCATTTTCAACAGATAATGTAATCAAATTCATAGCCCTCAGGAGTTATGTAGGGCATGTACATGATGGGGGTGGGAAATCTTGGAGCTATCCTAGAATTCTGCCTACACAATGGGTTTACCTAACTCTGTAGTTATGGTGTCATTCACTGGCAAGTTTTTTAATCCCCTAACCCTGGGAGAATTTGGCCGCAGTCTGTAAAAGCATCTGAAGTTCTGAGTTTATCCCTGTGACTTTCAATTTCCTGGTAGAGGTCTAGTCACTGTAGAGCTTTATTTCCAGCCTGATATGATTTTTGAGGTCTTGTAAGTGAGGTCATTAAAGCCAGCTTCACTTTATCACCAAGCTAATTTTAACTTTTGGTTTACTTAGTCCATGCTTTCTTTTCCAGCTGAGCTATTTCAAATCCTGAAAGATTATGCTGTTAAAGTGCTGCACTCAATGTGCCAGCAAATTTGGAAAACTCAGCAGTGGTCAGAGGACTGGAAAAGGTCAGTTTTCATTCCAATCCCAAGGAAGGGCAATGCCAAAGAATGTTCAAACTACTGCACAGTTGCACTCATCTCACATGCTAGCAAAGGAATGCTCAAAATTCTCTAAGCTAGGCTTCAACAGTATGTGAACTGAGAACTTCCAGATGTTCAGGCTGAATTTAGAAAAGGCAGAGGAACCAGAGATGAAATTGCCAACATCCATTGGATTATAAAGAAAGCAAGGAAATACCAGAAATACATCTACTTCTGCTACATTGACTACGCTAAAGCCTTTGACCGTGTGTATCACAGCAAACTGTGGAAAATTCTTAAAGAGATTGGAATACCAGACCACCTTACCTGACTCCTGAGAAATCTATATGCAGGTCAAGAAGCAACAGTTAGAACTGGGCATGGAACAATGGACTGGTTCAAAATTGGGAAAGGAGTACATCAAGGCTGTATATTAAAACCCTGCTTATTTAACTTGTATGCAGAATATATCATGTGAAATGCTGAGCTGGAGGAATCACAAGCTGGAATCAAGATTGCCTGGAGAAATATCAACAGCCTTAGATATGCAGATGATACCACTCTAATGGCAGAAAGTGAAGAGGAACTAAAGACCCTCTTGATGAAAGTGAAAGAGGAGAGTGAAAATGCTGGCTTATAACTCAACATTAAAAAACAAAGATCATAGCATCCTGTCCCATCACTTCATTCAAATAGATGGGGAAACAATGGAAACAGTGAAAGACTTTATTTTCTTGGATTCCAAAATCACTACAGATGGTGATTGCAGCCATGAAATTAAAAGACACTTACTCCTTGGAAGAAAAGCTATGACCAACCTAGCAGCATATTAAAAAGCAGAGACATTACTTTGCCAACAAAGGTCCATCTAGTCAAAGCTATTGTTTTTCCAGTAGTCATGTATGGATTTGAGAGTTGGACCATAAAGATAGATGAGCACCAAAGAACTGATGCTTTTGAACTGTGGTGTTGGAGAAGACTCTTGAGAGTCCCTTGGACTGCAAGGGGATCCAACTAGTCCATCCTAAAGGAAATCAATCCTGAATATTTATTGGAAGGACTTATGTTGAAGCTGAAACTCCAATACTTTGGCCACCTGATGAGAAGAACTGAGTCATTGGAAAAGACCCTGATGCTGGGAAAGATTGAAGGCAGGAGAAGTAGGGGATGACAGAGGATGAGATGGCTGGATGGCATCACTGACACACTGGACATGAATTTGAGGAAGCTCCAGGTGTTGGTGATGGACAAGGAAGCCTGGTGTGCTGCAGTCCACGGTATCACAAAGAGTCAGACACAGCCAAGTGACTGAACAGAATTTGCTTTCATCTCTCCCAGAATAAAAGATGTGGAACCCCTATGGGGCAGATATTCCTGGTCTCCTCAAACCCAAGATACAGCAGGGGCACCAATGGATTTATTGATATTCTCCTAGTAATTGCTTCTAAAAAAACTGCACAGTCATTATTTTTGTTTTCTTTTTCCAGTGCAGCAGAATTGCAACTGAAAAAAAAGAGGTAGACTACTTCTAGTATGAACAAGTAATTTCAGTGTCTCCAGTAATCAAAACACTGCACTCCTATTTTCTGCTGTATTCAATGAACAATGGAAATTTCAAATAATGGGGAGAGACTGGGAAGCACATGGTGGTTAAAATACCAAATCTCTGAAAAGGCCATCTTTCTGACATTACTCCATCTCCAAACAGGAGAAGGCAGGCAAGAGTTAGTTGTATATGATTTAGATTCTTATGGAAGTAACAGAATGTCAGAACTGGGAAAAAAAAAAAAAAACTAACATGGGCTTTGTATATTAGTAGCCTCTTGGGTGAAATTAGGCCTATGAAACAAAATGTGTTTTGTTTGACCAACCTAGTTCAGTTCAGTTCGGTCGCTGAGTCGTGTCTGACTCTTTGCGACCCCATAAATCGCAGCACGCCAGGCCTCCCTGTCCATCACCAACTCCAGGAGTTCACTCAGACTCACGTCCATCGAGTCAGTGATGCCATCCAGCCATCTCATCCTCTGTTGTCCCCTTCTCCTCCTGCCCCCAATCCCTCCCAGCATCAGAGTCTTTTCCAATGAGTCAACTCTTCGCATGAGGTGGCCAAAGTATTGGAGTTTCAGCTTTAGCATCATTCCTTTCAAAGAAATCCCAGGGCTGGTCTTCTTCAGAATGGACTAGTTGGATCTCCTTGCAGTATTTTCTTTTAAATGTTGAACCTGAAAACTTTAAGTAGGGCATGAATGGTCCAGGTTTTGATGCAGTCCTCACCAATCCTTGGTGTCTTAAACCAGGGTTCATATATTTTCCCAAAGCCTGAGAAATAGAATGGAAAGATGAAGAATGTGGCCTCTGAAGGCAGACTGCTTGGGTACAAGTTCAGCTCTTCTACTTGTGATTTTGTGCAAAGTACTTTACTTTGTGCTTTCATTCCCAAATCTGTAAAAATGAAGTTAATAAAATAGAGTTGTATTTCCCTGGTAAGACCAGGGATATCTGCCCCGTTGGGGGTTCCACATCCTTTATTCCATATCTAGTGCCTGGCACATAGTATTAGTGCTGTTGAACCCCAGAAATCATTTCAGTTTGTGTCTCCTGATTTCAGTAAAATTTCTTGATCTCATATTTTACAGGTGAAGAAAGTAAATCCTGACAAGGACAAAGGGTTACCCTGGTTGTCTGATGCCAAAGTATATGTACTTAGTCACTGTTCATTGACAAAACTGTAATAATATTATAACAGTGACTTACATAAGATTTCTCTGTACCAGGTGCTATTCCAAGTACTCCGTACAAATTAACTCTTTTAATACCCATAGCAATCCCAGAACATAGGTATCAATATTTGTTCTGTCTTAGTCAGTTTGGGCTTCTGTAACAAAAACATCATAGACTGAGTGGCCTAATTAAACATTTATTTCTCTCAGTTCTGGAGGCTTCAGGTTCAAGATCAAGAACCTATTTAATTCCTGATGATGGCCCTCTTCTTAGTTTGTAAATGGCCGTCTTCTTGCTGTGTCCTCACATGGCGGAAAGTAGTGAGGGGAAGCAAGTTCTCTCACATTTCTTCTTATAAAGGCACTAATCCTATCACAAAGCCTCAACCTTCCTGATCTAATTACCTCCCAAAGTCCCCAAATCCAAATACTATCACAGTGAGGATTAAGGTTCCAACATATGAATTTGGGAGGGGGGACACATTCAATCCTTAGCAAGCTCCATTTTTTATGGTTGAGAAAACCAAAGCATGGGAGATGAGTACTTTCTAAAGCTATGAGCTTAAATTATCAAGTTTTACCCAAGGAATTTTGGTGTTTTCCTTGGTCTCCACTCAGATGGATTTAATATGGTGCATACCGTAGTGAACAGGGCCTGGAATTTGTAGTGGGACAGCTGTGGGCTTCTCTACTAGAAAGCTATGAACTTGGAAAAGTCATTTAACCTGAGGCTTGATAAAAATAGTAACGAGAGATATATCCCAAGGTTGATGCATGGGTCAAATGAAGTGACTGTGAAAAATCCTAGCACATAATTACATAGTTAAGCATTCAACAAATGTATTCTTTTTCTTTCCAACTATGTACTAAAGTTGTGTTCTTGTATAGTGATGTTTTTGTATATAAATCTCGCAATTGACCCCCAACCCTGACTACCACATAATATTTTAAAATCTTTATACCATGAATCTTGGCTACATCTTGGCTTTGCTGTCTTTGGCATTTCTACTGGTGGATTGTCTCTGTCAACAGTATATTCTGGAATGTCTCATCAGATCAGATCAGATCAGATCAGTCGCTCAGTCGTGTCCGACTCTTGGCGACCCCATGAATCACAGCACGCCAGGCCTCCCTGTCCATCACCAACTCCCAGAGTTCACTGAGATTCACGTCCATCGAGTCAGTGATGCCATCCAGCCATCTCATCCTTTGTTGTCCCCTTCTCCTCCTGCCCCCAATCCCTCCCAGCATCAGAGTCTTTTCCAATGAGTCAACTCTTCGCATGAGGTGGCCAAAGTACTGGAGTTTCAGCTTTAGCATCATTCCTTCCAAAGAAATCCCAAGGCTGATCTCCTTCAGAATGGACTGGTTGGATCTTCTTGCAGTCCAAGGGACTCTCAAGAGTCTTCTCCAACACCACACTTCAAAAGCATCAATACTTCGGTGCTCAGCCTTCTTCACAGTCCAACTCTCACATCCATACATGACCACAGGAAAAACCATAGCCTTGACTAGACGAACCTTTGTTGGCAAAGTAATGTCTCTGCTTTTGAATATGCTATCTAGGTTGGTCATAACTTTCCTTCCAAGGAGTAAGTGTCTTTTAATTTCATGGCTGCAGTCACCATCTGCAGTGATTTTGGAGCCCAGAAAAATAAAGTCTGACACTGTTTCCACTGTTTCCCCATCTATTTCCCATGAAGTGGTGGGACCTGATGCCATGATCTTCGTTTTCTGAATGTTGAGCTTTAAGCCAACTTTTTCACTCTCCACTTTCACTTTCATCAAGAGGCTTTTGAGTTCCTCTTCACTTTCTGCCATAAGGGTGGTGTCATCTGCATATCTGAGGTTATTGATATTTCTCCCGGCAATCTTGATTCCAGTTTGTGTTTCTTCCAGTCCAGCATTTCTCATGATGTACTCTGCATATAAGTTAAATAAACAGGGTAACAATATACAGGCTTGACGAACTCCTTTTCCTATTTGGAACCTGTCTGTTGTTCCATGTCCAGTTCTAACTGTTGCTTCCTGACCTGCATACAAATTTCTCAAGAGGCAGATCAGGTGGTCTGGTATTCCCATGTTTTTCAGAATTTTCCACAGTTTATTGTGATCCACACAGTCAAAGGCTTTGGCATAATCAATAAAGCAGAAATTTCCTTCCCCTTGGTCCATATATCCATTGATTTAGGGGAATCCAGTTCCCCCACTGGGAAGACCTGGGTCTAAACTTCAGCTTTTCCCTGTGTGACCTGGGGCCTATTCTTTCTCTTCTCTGGTCTCATCTGAAAAATGAGAGAAGTTGGACTGAATCATCTCTAAAGACCTTTCATCACCCAACACTGGCATTCTTCTGGGCTATGACAAGGTTGTGGTCATTTTGGCAGTAGCTGTGGGCAACTTTTAGGTAAGGGAATGGAGGAGTCTCCCAACTCTGAACCTAGAAAGCCTGTGACAAGTAGGTGAAGATTTCTCCTAGGCCCAACCGGTACTCAATTGAAAATACTTAAAAATTGCTTCCAGTCTTAAGCAAAATAATGTATCAGTTTTGCTAATTAATGTTTTGTTTGGCCTTTTGTCCCCAGGGATAAAGGTTTCTTGGGAAGCAGTATATTCTTTGACTAATAATTAACAACTGAATGGAAAAGTGTCAATGAAATGCAGTCAAGTTAGAATTTCGCAAATCTTCCAGTGTGTTGCAGAGAACCGTATCTGGCCAGCAAGCTTGTGCGTGTTAAACTGTGAATTGTGACAGGGACCTTTGCTTTACGTTACTTGGCATTTCCAGATTTCAGTCTTTAATTCTACCAAAAAATATATTCTGTTTAGATTCTGCCACACTCTGTGTGATATTGAATCAATCCCTTTCTCTCCCTAGGCCTCAGTTTCCTTCTCTGTACAATGTGAAAAGTTGAGCTAGAAAGTTATGATGTAGGATTCCATGAATGGTAATGATGAGCTTACACTTATCTTGCATTTACTATATGCCCCACATGCTTCTAGATTCCTGTGTGGGTTATCTCATTATATTTTTGTACCATTGCTATGAGGTAAGTGTTATTTTATAGGTAAGAGTATTGAGGCAACAGAGAAGATAAGATTAAGGATGGATTTATGTCTGAGTAGTCTAGTTATGATATAAATACTGTGACCAGAGTTTCACCATAGGTTTTTCATTTGACCTGCACAATACAAGTTAGTTCTATATAATGCAAGCTGGAGGCAGGAGTTGGGGGCTTCTTAAGTTACAAGATTTGATAGAGGGCAAAGAAGGCAAAGGCAGAGGATGAATCCTGGCCACAGGACTTTATCTTCCTATTAAATTATATGTATGTGTGTGTTTCTGTGCTTTAATGTTTAAAAATTATTTCACATCTATTTTCCATGTAACTTGCACATAACACTGGGAAGCTAACAGGGCAGGGAATATAAACTCTGCTTTGTAGAAATAGATGCTAAAACTCTGAGAAGAGAGGCTCCTAAGTGAAGAACCCTCTGTGGGAGGCAGTTCAGCATATTAGTTAAAAGCTGAAGACTCTAGACTTGAGCTGCCTTCACAACCACTGGCAAATTCTGATCTTCTGAGAGAAAGTTTAAATTTTGATAGATAAAATGATGAGCAAAGAGAGCTGCTTATTTGGGCAAAAATAAGGCTTTCCTGAGGCTGTTATCAGAGAAGGCAATGGCACCCCACTCCAGTACTCTTGCCTGGAAAATCCCGCAGGCAGAGGAGCCTGGTAGGCTGCAGTTCATGGGGTCACAAAGAGTTGGACACAACTGAGTGACTTGACTTTCACTTTTCACTTTCATGCATGGGAAAAGGAAATGGCAACCCACTCCAGTGTTCTTGCCTGGAGAATCCCAGGGACAGGGGAGCCTGGTTGGCTGCCATCTATGGGGTCGCATAGAGTCGGACATGACTGAAGCAACTTAGCAGTAGCAGCAGCAGAGGCTCTTATAATGCCTTGAGAGATGTCTGTCCCCCAGAGTAGAGTGATGAAGAGTAATTGTGCCAGACGTTAAACTTAATTCATTCTCCAAACAACCTGCTAGAAGAGCTCTATTAGCTCTGTTTTACTGATGAGGAAACTAAAGTTCAGAGAAACTTAGTAGCTTATCCAATATCATTCAGATAATAGGTGACATAGTGCTATTTGAATGCAGGTTTATCTACTTCCCATCTTCTGAACCATAGGAGAATCATAGGAAAAAGTGGACAGCTTCTTAGGGAGCATGCATGCTTGGTAAGTTGCTTCAGTCATGTCCAACTCTTTGTGACCCTATGGACTGTTGCCCGCCAGGCTCCTCTGAACTTGGGATTCTCTAGGCAATAATACTGGAGTGGGTTGCCATGCCCTCCTCCAGGGGATCTTCCCAACCTGGAGATTGAACCTGAATCTCTTACATCTTCTGCATTGTCTGGTGAGTTCTTTACCACTAGAGCCACCTAGAACTTTGCAAAACAACCTTCTAGGATATGTAAGTTGAAGGGAAAAAAAACCTCATCTCTTTATTTTGCAATCACATATATTTATGTAATATCAGAGAGGCAATGATCCCAGGGCAATTTGTTCATGAAGCTGAGCACATCAACATTCACATCTACAGACTGAGCCTGATTCATTCATTGAGCTTCTAATGTAAAGATGGGAGAGAGAGTGCTAAGTTAGTGTGGGGTATAGCACCTGTGTTGGCACCACTCATGGTGTGATTTCAGAAATCTGTTTTATCCACTCCAATTGACCAATGTCTGAAATCCCTCCATTAAAGCAACATTCTTCTAGCTTAGGACTCTTCTAATTAAAATATAGCTTCAAGGAGGAAAGGTAATAGCATAAATAAGTATTTCTTATAGTGCAACCTGTTTTGGATATCTGGGATGGGGTAAAGTTACTAGGTGTTAATAGTAAAAAAAAAAAAAAAAAAAGCAAAAACTAAGGGGTTCTTTGACCTTGAAATTTCACAATGTATATTAAAAACCCCGAAAAGTTCTGTGGCAGACAAAGCATTGATCTTTATTTAACTCATTATTTCCTAAACTTGTTTGAAGATGAGACTTTGTCTACAGTTTTACCATCCTGAACATGCCCAATCTTGTTTGAAGAGGAGAATTTTTTTCTTTTAACATAACAGCATTCTACAGAAGGAGTGTTTTCCAGAGTATACTTTAATGTACTTTAACCTGTTCTCAGTGGTTTATACCTTAACTGAAGAAACATTTGATGAGAGATTGGGGATTAAAAAGTAATACGCCTGTGATAGAGTGAGGGTGCCTGCTATTTATGATATTGTCTAGGATGTCCTGCATTTTGTTACGTCTTTTTTTTTTTTTTTTTTTTTTGGCTGTGCTGGGTCTTTGTTGAGGCACACAGGCTCTTCATTGCAGTTTGTGGGTTTCTCTAGTTGTGTTGTGTGGGGTATAGAGTGCAGGCTCAGTAGTCACAATGCTTGATGCTCGGGCTTAATTGCTCTGTGGCATGTGGGATTTTAGTTCTCTGACTAGAGAATGAACTCACATCCCCTGCATTAGAAGGTGGACTGGTAATCAGTGGACCACTGGACCACCAGGGTAATCCCTTGTCTTGCCTTTTTGATATTGGCCATTCTAACAGGAGTGAGGTAATATCTCATTGTGATTTTGATTTGCATTTCCCTGATGATTAGTGATCATCTTGAGCATCTTTTCATGTACTCGTTGGCCTTTTGTATATCTTCTTTGGAGAGATGTCTATATACATATATTTTGGATATTTGTCTCTTATGAGATATAGGATTTGCAAATTTTTTTTGCATTCTGTAGGTTGTCATTTCACTTTGTTGATCATTTCTTTTGCTGTGCAGAAACTTTTTAGCTTGATGTAGTACCATGTGTTTTTTTTTTTTTTTTTTCGTAGCTTGTGCTTTAGGTGTCATATCCAAGACCCATGTCAAAGATCTCTTTTCCTATTTTCTTCCAGGAGTTTCATGGTTTCAGGCTTAACATCTAAGTCTTTAATACATTTTAAACTAATTTTTGAGTGGTGTAAGATAGGGGCTGAGGGAATTCTCTGGCAGTTCAGTTCTATGATTTCACTGCCAAGGGCCTGAGTTCAGTCCCTGGTAGGGGAACTAAGATCCCTCAAGCCATGCAATGAGGTCAAAAAATAATAATAATAAATTGCACTCTTTAAAAAATAGGGCTGAGTTTCATTCTTTTATAGATGATTCTTCCAGCAGCATTTGTGTAAGAAACTGTCTTTTTTTTTCCATTGTGTATTCTTGGTTCCCATGTCAAATATTTGTTGACCATATTTGTTTGGGTTTATTTCTAGGCTCTTGATTTTGTTTTATTGATCTATTTGTCTGCTTTTATGCTGCTGCTGCTGTTGCTGCTGCTAAGTCACTTCAGTCGTGTCCGACTCTGTGCGACACCATAGATGGCAGCCCACCAGGCTCCCCCATCCCTGGGATTCTCAAGGCAAGAACACTGGAGTGGGTTGCCATTTCCTTCTCCAATGCGTGAAAGTCAAGTCTCTCAGTCATGTCCGACTCCTAGCGACCCCATGGACTGCAGCCTACCAGGCTCCTCCGTCCATGGGATTTGCCAGGCAAGAGTACTGGAGTGGGTTGCCATTGCCTTCTCTGACCAAAATGCCTATAGTTGTAGTAATTTAGTTTAGGAAATGAATTTCCCTGTACCCCAGCTAGTCAAAGCTATGGTTTTTCCAGTGGTCATATATGGATGTGAGAGTTGGACTGTGAAGAAAGCTGAGTGCCGAAGAAATGATGCCTTTGAACTGTGGTGTTGGAGAAGACTCTTAAGAGTCCCTTGATTTGCAAGGAGATCCAACCAGTCCATTTTAAAGGGGATCAGTCCTGGGTGTTCTTTGGAAGGAATGATGCTAAAGCTGAAACTCCAATACTTTGGCCACCTCTTGCGAAGAGTTGACTCATTGGAAAAGACTCTGATGCTGGGAGGGATTGGGGGCAGGAGGAGAAGGGGATGGCAGAGGATGAGATGGCTGGATGGCATCACCGACTCTTTGGACATGAGTTTGAGTGAACTCTGGGAGTTGGTGATGGACAGGGAGGCCTGGCGTGCTGCAATTCATGGGGCCGCAAAGAGTCGGACACGACTGAGAGACTGTAACTGAACTGATGTGGAAAAAATTTATATATATTTAGGAATAGCTTTAACTGGTAAATAACTATAGGAACAGCAGCTGAATATATCAAAACAAGATAAAAAGCTCATCAAAAAAAGGCTGAAAGGAGAAAAAAAAGTAAAAAAGAATCTTAGAATGATTTTTTTTTTTAAACAAGAAAAACACAGAGGAAAACTCCACAGCACTGCCAAAGGTTAATATGAAGGTGGGAATATGCATGGGGAGTAAAGAGTGTGGTTTATAAGAAAAGAAAATAAAATCTTGAAGTGATTTCTTAAATAAGAGAACCAAAGAGGAAAATTCCAGGACACCACAACAGTCTAATGTGATGGTGGAAATGTTTAGGGGGAATAAACAGTGTGATTTATAAGAAAAGAAAAAAAAACTTAAAATGAATTTTTTTTTTAACGAGAAAAGCAAAGATGAAGAACTCCAGAGCACTGCAAATGGCTAATGTGAAGGTGGAAATATGCAGGGGAAATAAACAGTGTGATTTATAAGGGAAAAGAAAAAAATAAGGTTCTCAAGATCGTAGTTCTTCTTGGTTGTGGAGGCTGCCCCCGTGGGTGGGGTTGGATTAGTGTCCTGTGATGTTTTCCTGGTTGGGGGAGCTTGTGCCTGTATTCTGGTTGATGGAGCTGAATCTTGTCTTTCTGAAAGGCAGTGCAGTGTCCAGTAGTAGGTTTTCGGGTGTCTATGGGCTCAGTATGGTTTTGGGCAGTCCTTCTGGCTTTGGCAATGTTAGATATGTCTATTTCCACAGCCACTTCAAAGTGGCCCTCTCAGCATGTCTTCACTGCTGCCAGTCCCCTACTTCTCTCTGGGATCATTGCCAGTGCTTCTGTTCCCTGTCCTGCCCTGTAATGCTGACTGAAGCTTGGTAGTGGCTTGTGTGGATATTTTCTTTTGCTGTCTGCATCATGGAGGCTTTGTGGGCTTCTTTCAACCCCCTCAGCTCACCTTTCGTGTTGCGGGGCTTGTGTGCACTTATGTCATCTCCCCAGGCCAGCCCTGTATATCATGGGGCTTGTGTGCACTTGTCTCTGCTCCCTGTGCCTGCCATCTGCTTCGTGGGGTTTGTGTTCACTTGTCTCAGCTCCCTGTGCCCTCCCTCTGCATCAAGGGTTTTGTGTGCACTTGTTTCATCTCACCTGCCTGACCTATTTGTCACACAGCTTATGTGTTCTTCTTTAGACTCCCCAGGCCTGCCCTCTGTGCTGCGAGGGTTGTGTGTGCTCCAGGGGTTTGTACACCATGCCACACTCGGCTACTTGGGTCTTCCCTCTGTGTCACAAGTGTTGTGCACACTGACTAGGTTTGTATGCCTTCCCACACTCGGTTCCCCAAGTCCACTGTCTGGTTGGGGCCACAATCTGTGAGCTGTTTATGGGCTGAAAGTGCAGCTTTCTCTGTTTTCTGCCCTCTAAGTCCCTGCTTTGCCAAGTTTCCCAAGACTCTGCAGCTCCTCCTTGGGCCCACCTGCGAGGGAGCTTCCCTGTGCATGGGAATTCCTCCTGTTTCAGGACTCCCTCCCTCCCTTGGGGCATACGCTCCTGCCCAGAAAATCTCCCTCTTTCCCCTTTTTATGTCTCCATCGTCTCTCCTACCTCATTTCAGGGAGCTTAGCCTGTCCCCCTGGAGGCCTGGGGTCTTTTGCTGTTGCCTAGAGGTTGCTTTGTAGGAGTTGTTCCCTATCTTGATGAGTTTTTGATGTATTTGTGGGGAGGCATAGATCTCCCCGTCTTATTCCTCCACCATCTTCTTCTGCCTCAGGAAGGCTTTCTTATCTTTCCTTGATGTTCTTTGGAACTCTGCATTCAGATGGTTATTTTTCCTTTGCTCCTTTGCCTTTCACTTCTCTTCTTTTCTCAGCTATTTGTAAGGCCTCCTCAGACAACAATTTTGCCTTTTTGCATTTCTTTTCCTGGGGATGGTTTTAATTACATCCTCCTGTACAATGTTCCAAACCTCCCTCCAAAGTTCTTCAGGCTCTCAGTCTATGAGATCTAATCCCTTGAATTTATTTGTCACTTCTACTGTATAATCATAAGGGATTTGATTTAGGTCATATCTGAATGACTTAGTGGATTTACCTACTTTCTTCCATTTAAGTCTGATTTTTTTCTATAAAGAGTTCATGATCTAAGCCACAATTGGCTTCAGGTTTTGTTTCTGCTGACTGTAGAGCTTCTCCATTTTTGATTCCCAAAATTATGATCAATCTGACTTTGGTACTGACCATCTGGTGATATCCATGTATAGAGTCCACTTTTGTGTTGTTGGAAGTGGGTGATTGCTTGACCAGTGTGTTCTCTTGCCAAAACTCTATTAGTCTTTGCCCTACTTCGTTTTGTACTCCAAGGCCAAACTTGCCTGTTCTTCCAAATACTTCTTGACTTCCTACTTTTGCATTCCAGTCCCCTATGATGAAAAGGACATCTTTTATGTGTTTTAGCTTTAGAAGATCTTGTAAGTCTTCATAGAACCATTCAACTTCAACTTCTTTGATATTAATTGGGGCAATAATTTCTATTACTGTGGTGTTGAATGGTTTGCCTTGCAAACAAAGCAGGAGCCTTCTGTCGTTTTTGAGATTTTACCCAAGTACTATGGGGAAACAGAGGAAAGAGTGGCTCAATTTATTCTTTGGGGCTCCAAAATCACTGCAGATGGTCATTGCAGCCATGAAATTAAAAGATGCTTACTCCTTGGAAGGAAACTTATGACCAACCTAGACAGTATATTAAAAAGCAGAGACATTACTTTGTCAACAAAGGTCCATCTAGTCAAGGCTATGATTTTTGCAGTGGTCATGTATGGATGTGAGAGTTGGACTATAAAGAAAACTGAGCACCGAAGAATTGATGCTTTTGAACTGTGGTGTTGGAGAAGACTCTTGAGAGTCCCTTGGACTGCAAGGAGATCCAACCAGTCCATCCTAAAGGAGATCAGTCCTGGGTGTTCATTGGAAGGACTGATGTTGAAGCTGAAACTCCAATACTTTGGCCACCTGATGCGAAGAACTGACTCGTTTGAAAAGATCCTTGTGGGCAGTGTGGGGTCAGTTCATTTTCGGATAGTTCCTTGATCTGGCTTATATTTCTCAAGATCTATAGGCCCCTTCCTATGTAGTTGGTACTAACTACAGAGTTTTAATCTATTGCACCTGTCACTTCCAAGGAAGTTCCCTCTGTTTTAGCTTCTTCTGTTTGCGGGTCTCTTCAGTGTCTAATTTCTGCCCTGACACAGGGGGCGGCGGTGGACACTTTTTTAGCCTCACTTGTTCAGTCGTGCTGTGGGGAGGGAGGGATGCTGCAAACAAATGACACTGGCATGTGCTCACAGTGTCTCGGCCACACTGGGTTTGCCCCCGCTCACGGCGTGTGTGCTTTCGCTGTCTACCCTGCTTAGGCTCTAGGTTACTCTGCCGGGAACTGTCTGAGGCCGGCCCTGGGTTGTATGCACTTCCCAGGTCTAAGTCGCTCAGGTTCATGTACTTGGGTAGTCCTCAGAGGTGCAGACAGGGTTGGGCCTGCGTTTTGTGCCCTTCCCAGGTCCGAGCAGCTCAGGTGACCAGGTGTTTGGTGAGCACGGTTGCTGCGACTTATCTCCTCCCCCGTCCCTGCCGCTCGGTTTTCTGGGTGTACAACTGGCACACCTTCTCATGCGGATGTTGACAGTCCCGAATCCCAAGAAGTCTTGGTTAGCAATGAAGCCTGCTTGCAGTTAGGTAGACGATGCCTCTCTGGGGCCCCGACTGCCCCCTTCCAGCTCTGGCTGTCCTTGCCTGTCTGTCACTGTAGGGGGGAGATGGGCCGGTCTGCAGCCAGCTAGCTCTGCTCAGTCCTCTGTTCTGTGAGCGGGCCTGATGGTGTCTTAGGTTAGGGCTCTTCACATGGTAGCTATCCCACAGTCTGGTTTACTATCCCAAGTTAGTTCCCTCGGATTGCCCTTGGGGCTTTCAGGCCCAGTCCTTACTCTAAGCAATGCAGACCATGCCTCCCTGCCCAGCTCCTGCTTGCTGGTGGCAGATGCAGGCGTCTGCGCTGCTTCTCTGCTGGGAGTTACCATTGGGCACGTAATCTGAGGGGTTTAATTATTTATTTATTTTTCCTCCTGGTTATGTTGCCCTCTGTGGTTCCAAGGCTCTCCACAGACTCGGCAGTAAGAGTGTTTCCTGGTGTTTGGAAACTTTTCTCTTTTTAAGACTCCCTTCCCAGGATGGAGCTCCATCCCTACCTCTTCTGTCTCTCTTTTTATCTTTTATATTTTTTCCTACCTCCTTTCGAAGACAATGGGCCACTTTTCTGGGTGTCTGATGTCCTCTGCTGGCATTCAGAAGTTGTTTTGTGGAATTTACTCCATGTTCAAATGTTCTTTGATGAATTTGTGGGGGCAAAAGTGGTCTCCCAGTCCTATTCCTCCGCCATCTTAGGACCACCCCCCTGAAAAGACCCTGATGCTGGGAAAGACTGAAGGCAGGAGGAGAGGGGGACGACAGAGGATGAGATGGTTGGATGGCATCACTGACTCAAAGGACATGGGTTTGGGTGGACTCTGGGAGTTGGTGATGGACAGGGAGGCCTGGTGTGCTGTGGTTCATGTGGTGGCAAAGAGTCAGACATGACTGAGCCACTGAACTGAACTAGAACATCTCAAAAGATTTTTTCTCTAAACTTATAAAAAGATATATTAGTTAGGCTTATTTGATATATTAAATTATGGAGAAAGCATTGTCAGATAAGTGATGCTAGTCCTTGATGTGTTATATTTTTTGTAGATATATACTATTAACATGAGTATTCCAGAAATTGTATAAAATTCCTAGAGATCTGCTATGTCCTGGTATGCTATCACTTGTAATTCTAGTTGTTTTCTTGAAATGTTATTTGTCACAGAAATAATCAAACTTCTTTGGCAAAAAAATTGCAACTCTCAGCAGATCTTTAAGTGTGGAAATTAAGTCTTTTGTCATTTATAATTATTGCTTTACTCTGATGCATTTACAAAATTGTCCCTGTGAAGAGCTTGGAGGTGGGATCAGAAGGTGGAGTAGGAAGTTCCTGAGCTCACCTTTCCCCACAAATACACCAAAATTGCAGCTTTAACATAAAAGTAAAAAACAACAACAACAACAACAAAAAACTCTCTCTGAGAATAGCTCTTCTACAACTAAGGATATAAAGAAGAAAATATATCAAGACAGGTCGAAGGGAAAAAGAACTGATCCAGTCATGACACATACCCCTGGAAGAGGAAGAGGATATCACAAACTTGGAGATCACCTCTATGGAGTGAAGAATTTGAGCTCCACATTGTTCACCTCAGCCCAGAGGTCTTGCACCAGGAAGACAAAACCCCATAACTGATTTTGAAAACCAGTAGGACTTATAACTGAGAGAACTAGAGGACTCTAGGAAACCAAGACTCTGCTACTAAAGGGTGTGTGAGCAAACTTACTCATTTCCAGTCCCAGCACAGAAGCAGCAGATTTAAAAGTGCTTGGTGCTTAAGTGTTAATCACTTAGATGTGTCTGACGCTTTGTGACCCCAGTGGACTATATTCCACCAGACCTCTCTCCATGGAATTCTCCAGGCAAGAATACTGGAGTGGGTAGCCATTCCCTTCTCTAGGGGATCTTCCCAACCCAGGGGTCAAAACCACATTGCAGGCATACTCTTTACCCGCTGAGCCACTGGGAAAGGCTGATGCCCAACGTGGCCTGCAAAAACTGTCACAGCATGTCCACCAGCCTGCACCAGGCTCTGGAACCAACAATCCTTTTGACAAGGTGGCCACCAGTAAGCCCAGGGGAAACTACCTTGAATCAGGCCCTAGCTCTAATCCCTCAACTATACTCACAATTCTTGCTGATGTAGCAGCTTCCAGCATGCCCCTGGTGAAGACTCAACTCACATGGGGCTACAGCTTTAGCCCGTCTACCTTCAGCTCCACTCCTCCATGAAGGCATCAGTTAGCAATGCATCCCAAAGAAAAGTCCTGGCCCACACTTTCTTCAGATCAACCATTCTCAGCAAAACCACTGACCACAAGTAGACTGCATAGGGATGCTCCCACACAAGGACATACCTTCAAGAACAAGATTTCACCTAACTTCATAGATACAAAAAGTAAAGCAAAATGAGAAATTAGAGGAATACATTCCAAACAAAAGAAAATTAAACCCAGGGAGAAACTAATAAATAAATGTATAAGTATTTTACTTAATAAAATATTCAAAGTGGTTGTAATAAAAATGCTCTGAACTCAGGGGAAAAATAGAGGAACACAGTGAGAACTTCAACAAAGGATTAAAAAATATAATGTCAGAAAATATAAAATTAGAGTTCAGGAATATAATAACTGAACTGAAAAATACACTAGAAAGAATCAACAACAGATTGGGTGATATAGAAAAATGCATGAGACCTAGAGACAGAATAGTAGAAATCACCAAATAAGCAAAGCAAAAAAAATATGTTTTTTAATGAGGATAGTTTAAACGAACTCCAGGAAAACATCAAGTGTACTAACATTAGCATTATAGTGGTACTAGAAGAAGAAGAGAGAAAAGGGAGTAGAAAATACATTTAATAAAATAATGACACAAAACTTCCCTAACCTAAACAAGGAAACAGATATCCAGGTAGAGGAAGCACAGAGTCTCAAAGAAGATGAACTCAAAGAGATCCACATAAAAACAGCATGATCAAAATGGCAAAAGTACAAGCGAGAATTTTGAAAGCAGCAAGAGAAAAAGAATCACATTCAAGGAAAATTCCATTAGACAATCAGCTAATTGGTCAGGAAAAACATTGCAGACCAGAAGGATGTAATATATTTAAAGTGCTGAAGGGTAAAAACCTACAACCGAGGACACTACCCAGAAAAGAAATCATCCAGAATGGAAGGAGAGGTAGTTTACAAGACAAGCAGAAGTCAAGAGTTCATCACCACTGAACCAGTCTCACAGGAAATGTTAAAGGATCTTCTTTAAGCAAAAAAGAAAAGGCCATAACAAGAAATAGGAAAGTATATAAAGGAAAAAAATGTCACTGCTAAAGGCAAATATAGTAAAGATAGGGGAACAAACACTTTAAAAGTTATAGAGGATGAAAAACAGAAGTTGTAAAATCAACTATAGCTACATAACAGTTATAACAGTTAGGGGACTCACATAAAGATGTAAAATATGGCATCAGAAACAAAATGTTAAGGGTGAATAAAGATGTAGAGCTTTTAGAATGTTTTGGAACTTACATTACTGTCATCCATCTATCTATCACATGGTATTCACAAATCAGAAACCTACAAAAGAGACACAAAAAAAGAGAAAGGAACCCAAACATAACAATAAAAAAAATTTGTCAAACCAAAAGGGAAGAAACTAAAAGAAGAAGAAAACAAACAGCAAAATCAACCAGCAAACAAGTAACAGAATGGCAATTAAATGCATACCTACAGGCTTCCCTTGTGTCTCAGCTGGTAAAGAATCCTCCTGCGATGCGGGAAACCTGAGTTCGATCCCTGGGTTGGGGAGATCCACTGGAGAAGGGAAAGGCTACCCCTGCCAGCTTTCTGGCCTAGAGAAATTCCATGGACTGTATAGTCCATGGGGTCACAAAGAGTTGGGCATGACTGAGAGACTTTCACTTACTTCCTTACTTATCAGTAATCACTTTAAAAGTAAATGGACTAGATACTCTATTCAAAAGACTAAGAGGGGCTGAATGGCTAAAAAATAAGACTCATTTGTATGCTGCCTACATATAAAGTAGGCACCTACTACAGTCCATGGGATCGCAAAGAATCCGACACAACTGAGCGACTTCACTCACTCCATATGCTGCCTATAAGAAACCCAGGCTGCGACAGCACAGGAGCAACCAAGAGGAGCTACCCCTGGCCCGAGGCCAGGGATGGCGGCTGAGAGGAGCAACCCCACGTTCAAGGTCAGGGGGGGTGCTGGTGAGGAGATATCCCTCGTCCAAGGTCAGGAGCAGCAGCTGTGCTTTACTGGAGCAGCCCTAAAGAGATACTCCAAGTTCAAGGTAAGAGAAACCCAAGTAACATGGTAAGTGTTGCCAGAGGGCATTGGAGGGCAGACACACTGAAACCATAATCACAGAAAACTAGTCAATCTAATCACACTAGGACCACAACCTTGTCTAACTCAGTGAAACTAAGCCATGCCTGTGGGACCACCCAAGATGGGTGGGTCATGGTGGAGAGGGCTGACAGAATGTGGTCCACTGGAGAAGGGAATGGCAAACCACTTCAGTATTCTTGCCTTGAGAACCCCATGAACAGTATGAAAAGGCAAACTGATAGGATACTGAAAGAGGAACTCCCCAGGTCAGTAGGTGCCCAATATGCTACTGGAGATCAGTGGACAAATAACTCCAGAAAGAATGAAGGGATGGAGCCAAAGCAAAACCAATACCCAGTTGTGGATGTGACTGGTGATAGAAGCAAGGTCCAATGCTGTAAAGAGCAATATTGCATAGGAACCTGGAATGTCAGGTCCATGAATCAAGACAAATTGGAAGTGGTCAAACAAGAGATGGCAAGAGTGAACA
Source organism: Bos javanicus (assembly GCF_032452875.1). Taxonomy (NCBI): domain Eukaryota; kingdom Metazoa; phylum Chordata; class Mammalia; order Artiodactyla; family Bovidae; genus Bos; species Bos javanicus. The sequence goes on from NC_083897.1 coordinate 98,555,945, forward strand.
TCGACAATTCTAGGAATCAGAGAACTAAAATGGACTGGAATGGGTGAATTTAACTCAGATGACCATTATATCTACTACTGCGGGCAGGAATCCCTCAGAAGAAATGGAGTAGCCATCATGGTCAACAAGAGTCCAAAATGCAGTACTTGGATGCAATCTCAAAAATGACAGAATGACCTCTATTCATTTCCAAGGCAAAGCATTCAATATCACAGTAATTCAAGTCTATGCCCCAAGCAGTAACTTACTTCTTCAGTAAGCTGAAGAAGCTGAAGTTGAATGGTTCTATGAAGACCTCCAAGACCTTTTAGAACTAACACTCAAAAAAGATGTCCTTTTCATTATAGGGGACTGGAATGCAAAAGTAGGAAGTCAAGAAACACCTGGAGTAACAGGCAAATTTGGCCTTGGAATACGGAATGAAGCAGGGCAAAGACTAAGAGAGTTTTGCTAAGAAAATGCACTGGTCATAGCAAACACCCTCTTCCAACAACACAAGAGAAGGCTCTACACATGGACACCACCAGATGGTCAACACCGAAATCAGATTGATTATATTCTTTGCAGCCAAAGATGGAGAAGCTCTATACAGTCAACAAAAACAAGATCAGGAGCTGACTGTGGCTCAGATCATGAACTCCTTATTGCCAAATTCAGACTTAAATTGAAGAAAGTAGGGAAAACCATGAGACCATTCAGGTATGACCTAAATCAAATCCCTTATGATTACTGAGTGGAAGTGAGAAATAGATTTAAGGGACTAGATCTGATAGAGTGCCTGATGAACTATGGATGGAGGTTCATGACATTGTACAGGACACAGGGATCAAGACCATCCCCATGGAAAAGAAATGCAAAAAAGCAAAATGGCTGTCTGTGGAGGCCTTACAAATAGCTGTGAAAAGAGAAGCAAAAAGCAAAGGAGAAAAGGAAAGATATAAGCATCTGAATGCAGAGTTCCAAAGAATAGCAAGAAGAGATAAGAAAGCCTTCCTCAGCGATCAATGCAAAGAAATAGAGGAAAACAATAGAATGGGAAAGACTAGAGATCTCTTCAAGAAAATTAGAGATACCAAGGGAACATTTCATGCAAAGATGGGCTAGATAAAGGACAGAAATGGTATGGACCTAATGGAAGCAGAAGTTATTAAGAAGTGGCAGGAATACACAGAAGAACTGTACAAAAAAAGATCTTCATGACACAGATAATCACGATGGTGTGATCACTCACCTAGAGCCAGACATTGTGGAATGTGAAGTCAAGTGGGCCTTAGAAAGCATCACTACGAACAAAGCTAGTGGAGGTGATGGAATTCCAAATCCTGAAAGATGATGCTGTGAAAGTGCTTCACTCAATATGCCAGCAAATTTGGAAAACTCAGCAGTGGCCACAGGACTGGAAAAGGTCACTTTTCATTCCAATCCCAAAGAAAGACAATGCCAAAGAATGCTCAAACTACCACACAATTTGCATTCATCTCACACGCTAGTAAAGAAATGCTCAAAATTCTCCAAGCCAGACTTCAGCAGTACATGAACCGTGAACTTCCAGATGTTCAAGCTGGTTTTAGAAAAGGCAGAGGAATCAGAGATCAAATTGCCAACATCCGCTGGATCATGGAAAAAGCAAGAGAGTTCCAGAAAAATATCTACTTCTGCTTTATTGACTATGCCGAAGTCTTTGACTGTGTGGATCACAATAAACTGTGGAAAATTCTGAAAGAGATGGGAATACCAGACCACCTGACTTGCCTCTTGAGAAACCTATATGCAGGTCAGGAAGCAACACTTAGAACTGGACATGGAACAACAGACTGGTTCCAAATAGGAAAAGGAGTACGTTGAGGCTGTATATTGTCACCCTGCTTATTTAACTTATATGCAGAGTACATCATGAGAAACGCTGGGCTGGAAGAAGCACAAGCTGGAATCAAGATTGCCAGGAGAAATATCAATAACCTCTGATATTCAGATGACACCACCCTTATGGCAGAAATTGAAGAGGAACTAAAAAGCCTCTTGCTGAAAGTGAAAATGGAGAATGAAAAAAGTTGGCTTAAAGCTCAACATTCAGAAAATGAAGATCATGGCATCTGGTCCCATCACTTCATGGCAAATAGATGAGAAAACAGTGGAAACAGTGTCAGACTTTATTTTTCTGGGCTCCAAAATCACTGCAGCTGGTGACTGCAGCCATGAAATTAAAAGACGCTTACTCCTTGGAAGGAAAGTTATGACCAACCTAGACAGCATATTGAAAAGCAGAGACACTATTTTGCCAACAAAGGTCCATCTAGTCAAGGCTATGGTTTTTCCAGTGGGCATGTATGTATGTGAGAGTTGGACTGTGAAGAAAGCTGAGTGCTGAAGAATTGACGCTTTTGAAATATGGTGTTGGAGAAGACTCTTGAGAGTCCCTTGGACTGCAAGGAGATCCAACCAGTCCATTCTGAAGGAGATCAGCCCTGGGATTTCTTTGGAAGGACTGATGCTAAAGCTGAAACTCCAGTACTTTGGCCACCTCATGCGAAGAGTTGACTCATTGGAAAAGAATCTGATGCTGGGAGGGATTGGGGGCAGGAGGAGAAGGGGATGACAGAGGATGAGATGGCTGGATGGCATCACTGATTCGATAGATGTGAGTCTGAGTGAACTCCGGGTGTTGGTGATGGACAGGGAGGTCTGGCGTGCTGCGATTTATTGGGTCACAAAGAGTCGGACACGACTGAGTGACTGAACTGAACTGAATAATGAAAGAGAAAGCAAGAAAATAATCAAATTTATAACTGAATCAAAACCATAAAATCCCTAAGGATAAACTTTAACAAGGAGGTGAAAGACACTGAAAACTATGGACATTGTTGAAATAAACTGAAGATGATATAAATAATTGGAAAAATATTTTGTTCAGGAACTGGAAAAATTAGCATTATTAAACTGTACACACAATTCAAGGCAATCTACAGATTTAATGCAATCCCTATTATAATATTTATTGCTGTTGTTCAGTCGCTAGGTTGGATCTGACTCTTTGGGACCCCATGGACTGCAGCATGCCAGGCTTTTCTGTCCTTCACTATCTCCCAGGGTTTTCTTAAATTCATGTCCATTGAGTCAGTGATGCTATCTAAAGAGCGCATCCTCTGACACAACTTCTTTTGCCTTCAGTCTTTTCCAGGATCAATGAGTCTTCTCTAGTGAGTTGTCTTCTTGCATCAGGTAGGCAAAGTCTTGGAGTTTCAGGTTCAGCATCAGTCTTTCCAATGAATATTCAAGACTGATTTCCTTTAAGATTGACTGCTTTGATCTCCTTGCTGTCCAAGGGACTCTCAAGAGTCTTCTCCAACACCACAGTTCAAAAGCATCAACTCTTTGGTGCTCAGCTTTCTTTATGGTCCAACTCTCACATCTATACATGACTACTGAAAAAAACCATAGCTTTGACTAGCTGGACTTTTATCGGTAAAGTAATGTCTCTGCTTTTTAATATGAGAAACCGCCAGGATATTTTTCATAGTGGGTGCACCATTTTACATCGCCTTTAGTGATATATGCTGCTGCTGCTGCTACATCGCTTTAGTCGTGTCCGACTCTGTGTGACCCCATAGACAGCAGCCCATCAGGCTTCCCGTCCCTGGGATTCTCCAGGCAAGAACACTGGAGTGGGTTGCCATTTCCTTCTCCCATGCATGAAAGTGAAAAGTGAAAGTGAAGTCACTCAGTCGTGTCCGACTCTAGCGACCCCATGGCCTGCAGCCTACCAGGCTCTTCCGTCCATGGGATTTTCCAGGCAAAAGTACTGGAGTGGGGGATTCCAATATCTCCACATCCTCACCAACACTTGCTGCTGTTTATTATAGTCACTCTAAAAGATGCGAAGTGGCATCTCACTGTGGTTTTAATTTGCATTTTACTAATCCAAATTCACTAATGATGTTGAACATATTTTCATCAACTAATAGATAATTGCATATCTTCTTTGGTAATTGTCTATTGGCATCCTTGCATATTTAAAAATTATATTATTTCTCTTTTACTTTGAGTTGTAATATATTTACTTATTTGCACATTTTAGATACTAGGTATAACAGGTATCTGATTTGTAAAAAGTTCCCTCATTGTGTTGATTGTCTATTTCAATTTATTTTTCAGCTCACTTCAGTTCAGTCAGCTCAGTCGTGTCCGAATCTTTGCAACCCCATGGACTGCAGCATGCCAGGCTTCCCTGTCCATCACCAACTCCGGGAGCCTACTCAAATGTATGTCCCATTGCATTGGTGAGGTCATCCAACCATATCTTCATCTTTCATTCCCTTCTCCTCCTGCATCTTTCCCAGCTTCAAGGTCTTTTCCAATGAGTCAGTTCTTCGCATCAGATAGCCAAAGTATTGGACTTTCAGGTTCAGCATCATTCCTTCCAATGAATATTCAGGACTGATTTCCATTAGAATGGACTGGTTGAATCTCCTTGCAGTCCAAGGGACTCTCAATACTCTTCTCCAACACCACAGTTCAAAACCATCAATTTTTTGGCACTCAGGACAGGATGCCATGATCTTAGTTTCTGAATGTTGAGTTTTAAGCCAACTTTTTCACTCTTCTTTTTAACTTTCATCAAGAGGCTCTTTAGTTCTTCTTTGCTTTCTGCCATGAGGGTACTTTATTTTTAGTATCTTTTAAAGTGCAAAGTTTTTAAATTTGAGGAATTATAATTTTTCTAGCTTTATTTTATTGTTTATGTTTTTTCATCATATCTAAAAATCCACTTCCAAACTCAAGGTCATAAAAATGTGCATTTATATTTTTTCAAGAAAATCAGAGATACCAAGGGAACATTTCATGCAAAGATGGGCACAATAAAGGACAGAAATGGTATGGACCTAGCAGAAGCTGAAGATATTAAGAACAGGTGGCAAGAATAAACAGAAGAATGATACAAAAAAAGATCTTCATGACCCAGATAACCACGATGGTGTGATCACTCACCTAGAGCCAGACAGCCTGGAATGTGAAGTCAAGAGGGCCTTAGGAAGTATCACTATGAACAAAGCTAGTGGTGGTGATGGAATTCCAGTTGAGCTATTTCAAATTCTAAGAGATGATGCTGTGAAAGTGCTGCATTCAATATGCCAGGAAATTTGGAAAACTCAGCAGTGGCCACAGGACTGGAAAAGGTCAATTTTCATTCCAATCCCAAAGAAAGGCAATGACAAAGATGTTCATACTATCACACAATTGTACTCATCTCACATGCTAGCAAAGTAATGCTCAAAATTCTCCAAGTGAGGCTTCAGTAGTTCATGAACCATGAACTTCCAGATGTTCAAGCCAGATTTAGAAAAGGCAGAGGAACCAGAGACCAAGTTGCCACCCATTGGATCATAGAAAAACCAAGAGAGTTCCAGAGAAATATCTACTTTGGCTTTATTGACCATGCCAAAGTCTTTGACTGTGTGGATCAAAACAGACTGAGGAAAATTCTTCAAGAGATGGGAATACCAGACCACCTAACCTGCCTTCTGAGAAACCTGTATGTAGGTCAAAAAGCAACAGTTAGAACCAGACATGGAACACGGACTGGTTCCAAATTGGGACAGGAGTACCTCAAGGCTATATATTGTTGCCTTGCTTATTTAACTTATATGCAGAGTACATCATGTGAAATGCCAGGCTGGAATCAAGATTGCCAGGGGAAATATCAATAACTTCAAATATGCAGATGACACCACTCTTATGGCAGAAAGCAAAGAGGAACTGAAGAGCCTCTTGATGAAAGTAAAAGAGGAGAGTGAAAAAGCTGGCTTAAAACTCAACATTCAAAAAACTAAGATCATGGCATCCTGTCCCATCACTTCATGGCAAATAGATGTGGAAACAATGGAAACAGTGACAGACTTTATTCTCTTGGGCTCCAATATCACTGTACATGGTGACAGCCATGAAATTAAAAGGCACTTACTCTTTGGGAAAAAAGCTGTGACAAACCTAGACAGCATATTAATAAGCAGAGACATTACTTTGCCACCAGAGGTCCGTCTAGTCAAAGCTGTGGTTTTTCCAGTAGTCATGTATGGATGTGGGAGTTGAACCATAAAGAAAGCTGAGGACTGAAGAATTGATGCTTTGGAACTGTAGTATTGGAGAAGACTCTTGAGAATCCCTTGGACTGCAAAGAGATCCAACCAGTCAATCCTAAAGGAAATCAGTCCTGAATATTCATGTGGGAGACAGCAGGCACAGGAGAGTCAGTCCTGGCAGGGCCCTTCCTGCTGCCTGGCCAAGGACATGTGAGAGCCAACCCAGAGGTAATGAAGTAAGTGGAAAGGTCAACAACCGCAGGCATGAGAGAGCTGGCCCTGGTGGTGGCCCCTCCCAGTGCTTTGGGGAGCAGGTGCTGGTGCATGTGGAGAGAGGTTGCAATGGTGACTCTGTTCCTTGCATGTCATTTAATAATGGCACTCTGCTTCTGTGGCAGTCCTGGTCTCCTCCACAACCCTTCCCAATTACAGACCTCCTCACTCTTATTCCCTCAGGCCTTCTCTTCCCAGCCAACAGCAGTCAGTCTTCTCCCAGAGTTTGCTCTCCAAACCTCAAGTTCTAGTCCTCATCTTCACCAGCATACATTTGTCTTAGGTTGGGGTGTGCAGGGCTATGATACAGACCATCTGTGTAGGTCTCACGTTGTCTTGTATGCCACAGATCTTTTTCTGTACTCTCCTTCAATAACCCTCAAAGTTCCTCTTCTGTCCCAACTGATCTCCTCTTTGGTGAGGGGCCTTCCTCGGGTGCAAGCACATTCTCCTCTTCTTCAGCTCTTCCATTGATGGGTGGGTGAGGGTCCTGTCTTGCTTCCTGTCCTCTTTTTTTCCCCTTATTCTTTCCTCCTAGCCAGTTATGTAGGGATATTTCATGTTCTTTTAGGTGTCCAAGGTCCTCTGTTCTGTAAGAATTGTTCAATTTGTGGATGTATTCTTGATGCATTTGTGGGGAGATATGAACTCCACGTCCTCCTACTCCTCTGCCAGGTTGTCTTAGTTGTTTCTTATTTCTTTGTTAATCAACCTAATTACCACTAATTATTCTCATATTTTTACCGGCATCTCTAGGACCCATTGAGTGGAAGCAGACACCAGAAATAAGGCTTCCCAAACTGTTTTTGTTTGTTTGCTTTAAATTAAAGGAGTTCTTAGGTTGACTATTATACTGTGCTGTGCTTAATCACTCAGTTATATCTGATTCTTTGTGACCCCATGGACTGTAGCCTACCAGGCTTCTCTGTCCATTAGGAGTTTGCACAAATAAAAAGGACCATAGTACACTAAGTTGAACAATGCATGTGTGCTTATTCGCTCAGTCATGTCCAACTTTTTGCAACACCATGGACTTCAGCTCACCAGGCTCCTCTATCCATGGGGATTCTCTGGGCAAGAATATTGGATTGGGTTGCCATACCCTCCTCCAAGAAATCTTCCTGACCCAGGGATGAACCCAGTTCTCCCACATTGCAGGCAGATTATTTATCATCTGAGCCACCAGGGAAGCCCAAAAATACTGGAGTGGGTAGCTTATCCCTTCTCCAGGGGATCTTCCTGACCCTGGAATTGAACTGGTTCTCCTGCATTGCAGGTGGATTCTGTACCAGCTGAGCTATCAGGAAAGCATATATATATATATATATACACACACACACACACACATACATACACACATACATACATACATATGTATTTCCCACCCTCTAATTTGTTTTTGTTTATACAGGTACCACTAAAACAATTTTATAATGAGTGCTATTAAACATTTATCAGTTTAGAAGTTTTTCCAATTTAAAAGATTTAACACTTGCCTGTTAAGGAGACATATCTTAATAATATCTCAAATCAATAAGATGCAAGAGGCATCCCCACAATAGAGTAAAAAGCATGCTGCCTAAGTAAGACCCAGAAAGTTTATTCCCAAAAATATAAGAAAGTAAAGACCTTCATTATACAAGCTGATACAACACAGGTTAAGATGGCAAAAATACACTGAGAATTGGCACAGAGAAAAGACTGCATAGCATCCCAGTCTATTTGATTGGTTGCCAAATGTACACGCTATGTGTATCTTGCAGATGCCAGAGACCATGTTCTTAATACACAGACACAGACACAGACACAGACACACACACACACACACACACAGAAGATCATATAGAACATTTACTATTATTAATATTTACTCTTTTAGTAAATTTGCTAAATTTATTTAGTGTTACTTTTACATTTACTGTTACTTTTGAAAGACACAGAAAGAGAAATATAAGTTCTTCCTCAAAGGACTTTAGTTTCTTTACGGTCAGAATTTTTAAAGGATGTATTATCAAGTTGGCTTTCTCTGACTTAACTGTGTATGCAATAAAAGACCCCCATCTTAGTTATTTTTCAGGGTGAGGTTGCTTTAATTTATAATTAAATAAGTATTTTAAGTGTAGGTTTTGTAGATACATAAACCTCAGATATGCAGATGACACCACCCTTATGGCAGAAAGCAAAGAAAAACTAAAGAGCATCTTGATGAAAGTGAAAGAGTAGAGTCAAAAAGTTGGCTTAAAACTCAATATTCAGTAAACTAAAATCATGGCATCCTGTCCCACCACTTCATGGCAAATAGATGGGGAAACAGTGGAAACAGTGACAGACTTTATTTTGGGGGGCTCCAAAATCACTGCAGATGGTGACTGCAGCCATGAAAATAAAAGATGCTTTCTCCTTGGAAGAAAAGCTATGACCAATCTAGACAGCATATTAAAAAGCAGAGACATTACTTTGCTGACAAAGGTCCATCTAGTCAAAGATATGGTTTTTCCAGTAGCCATGTATGGATGTGAGAGTTGGACTATAAAGAAAGCTGAGCGCCAAAGAATTGATGGTTTTGAACTGTGGTGTTGGAGAAGACTATTGAGATTCCCTTGGACTGCAAGGAGATCCAACCAGTCCATTCTAAAGGAAATCAGTCCTGAGTATTCATTGGAAGGACTGATGCTGAAGCTGAAAGTCCAATACTTTGGCCACCTGATGCAAAGAACTGAGTCATTGGAAAAGAACCTGATGCTGGAAAAGATTGAAGGCAGGAGGAGAAGGGAAAGAAAAAGGATGAGATGGTTGGATGGCATCACCAACTCCATGGACATGAGTTTGATCAAGCTCCGGGAGTTGGTGAAGGACAGGGAAGCCTGGGGTGCTGCCGTCCATGGGGTCGCAAAAAGTAGGACATGACTGAGTGACTGAACCGAACTGAACCAAAACAGTGATGTATTAGTTGGAGCCTGGCAATCTTTCATTCCTTTTTCTCTTGTTTGAAAGTTTTGTTCTCCATTCTAAGCTTACTTTGTCAAGATAATTAAAATGAATGTGTTTCCCTATAGGGTTAGCTGCATGATATGAGGACTTGCCTCCACTTCTCCATAAGTTTCTCAGTTGTCTGAGAACATCATTACTGGCTGGGAGGAGATATACCTTCTTTGGAGCTGAAGGTTCTCGTGAGATAATTTCACTTTTATTTTAACACTATCTTAAAATAGCGAATTCAAGGAAAAACAAAAAGCCAATCTTATACCTAATTATCCAGTCCAACTTTATTCAGTATCTTTCAACTGTACAAATTCTTCTCAGTCTTTGAAGTAAGGATAACCTACTCAGTGACTAAACTGAGCAAAAATCTTTGCAGTATCTTTCAAATGAATATAACCCAGATACCTTTTCTTGAAACCAAGTTTCAAGGATAACTTTCTCTTCCAGAGAGGAATTCAACACCATCAAATAAAACTTATGATCAGCAGCCAATGTTGGGAGATCCAAGAACCAGGTGAGACTCACACAAATTCATCTGGACTCTGCAAGGAGTCAGACAGGCTGAAGAGGCTTCTGCTGATACCAGGCTAAAAAAGCTGCCCTGGGTCCCTTTGTTGGTTGCCAAAGCAGCCAATTAAAAAAAAAAATGCACAACCTAAAAGTTAAGAACTATGTTTTATTTAGCAGAGTTGCCGAAAACTTAAGCCTAGGAGGCAGTCTCTTAGAGAACTCTGAGGGACTACTTCAAAGAGGTAAGAGAGGAGCCAGGCTATACAGAGGTTTTTGAAACAAAAATCAAGTAATAGGAACATTAAAAGATTATGATTAATTTAAGAAAAACTAGAAACCTCATGTCAATGAATTTAGCACTTTTTGTGTATGGAGAGATGCAAGAGTCTGGGCTCACTTAAATCATTCCTTTTATATGCACTTTAACTATCTAGGGTGAGTATCTTGTTTTTCTCCGTCTTGAATCCCTTCAGGGTACAGTCAGGGGCAGTTGCTGTGGCTGATCGCTGCAACATCCTTTGTTTATCCACACGGCAGAAGACATTTTTGTCCACAACTGTGACAGTAGTTTTCAGACAGTAATGTATGAATTGCTGCCTTTTTGTTTTGTCTTGTTGTTTCCTGCAATGGATTCTCTCAGCTCTCCAAAAGAAACTGTTCTGCAACATTTCTGGATCACAACTCCTGGTGTCTCATAGTCAGGAGGTGTTTAATAATGCCTACCTAGAAGCTGAACTGTTGCTCTTTGCATCATTTTTGTCCTGCCTGGCTGTTGGAAAACCAGTAATCAACAGCCAATGATCACCATTATCTCCCCACTTTGACCCCGTTATTGTTAATGGTCCCTTAATAGAGTTGGAGTTGCTATATATAGGGTTGAACAATCTGTGTTCTGTACGACTCTAGGGAGTAAGATTCACCTAGACTTCAATGTGAATTGTACCCCTTGGAACTGAGCAACTTACTGGTTCTCTGAGAGCTCTGCGAATCAGATAGGCCCAACTGGTTTCTATAGCAAGTAAAGCCTCTGTATTTTTATAATGCACTTCCACTGCTGAAAGCAGATGGGGAGGAAGTGAGACAACCCCCACATCCTCTTTGTCTAGGAACAACAGTTGTAATGGCTATGCCTCAACTTCCCTTTCCTCTTGCAGCCTCAGCCTTCACTAGCAGTCCCCACACAAGACTAAAGAGTACTCAAGAGAGGGAATACTTCTTTTATCTTCTTCTTTGGCTCCGTTAAGCTTATAAATTTTCATTTCTTAATCAAGATAATATCCTTAACAAGTATCTTTAGAATTTCTTTGAAGAAGACATGGCTTTCCCAGAAACAGAAGAGACAGCACTTTCTTGGCTGACTTTTTGGTTGTGACTAAAACAGAAATGTTTAATAATGTTACAACCTAGATCTACTACTAATGTTTTAATTCCTGCAAGGTCTACCTTTTAGCATCCCATGCTTAATAACAGTCCTTACTTTCCACATCTCTAAGAAGCTTGCTCCAGAAACTACAATTCTGCTGATTTGGAATATAATTCTTCCAGAATTGAAGGATATGATTGTGAAATGCAGCTAGAAACTAGACTATCAGGATTTTTGAATGGAGGGGAAAAGGAAGCCATGGATAACTTGCCCAGGATGGGTAATCAAATATGTAACCACTTGCTTAACTACTGTCAGATTTATTTGAAGTTAACATGTGTGATTGCTTCAGAAGGGACCAAGCAAATCTTGCCAGCAAGAGTCTACTTACTGGGGTCTCAGCAACAGACTACAGGCTTATGCCATATGAGGAAATGCTTGTTTGTTTTCTTCTGTGACTCACTCTCAGAGTTGTGAGAAAAGGGACTGCCACAGCAATGGTATGGGCACAAAGAGGCACAAAGCCTGGATCTCATGCCAAGATGTGCTCAGGTACTATTAGGTGCATCAGAAGAATCCAAAACCAATAAGACCTATGAGATCATTCTTCTCTGCCCAGGAACCAGTAAACTACTCCACCTACTCCTTTTACCTTCCTCTATCTACCTATTGGGTGATTCAGAAAGCAATATTTTCTTTATCTTTTCTTCTATTTTATATTTAGTAGTTACTCTAGCAAGAGTACTGGGCAGGACAGTCTGTTCTTTTTTAGTCCTGGGTTTAATTGCAATAGATGAACTTGTCAACATCCAGTCAAGAGTTCTTTAGGCAAGAAAACCAGGATGCAGCAAAATATAGTAGCCATTCCCAGTCTCTCCCTCACCCCAACATGCAAACACCTGAAGTGCATGTAGGTGAAATTCAGCACAGGATCCTAGACATGAGGAACATGGCTTAGATAGGGAATGGCAAGATGCTAAGTCATCATTCAGTATCTTGCTGGCTTGACTGGATATGTACAATCAGAGATGGTTAGTTTTTTTCTACAGATTAGCCTGGGGATTGATTCAAATTGATTGGCTTCTAATCAATCTTGAGTGGATGGGTGGCACCTATAGCCCTCAGAACAAAAGATGCTTTCAAATGGGCACTTATAATAAAAGATAAAAGACTTTGGACAGTCAACAGTGACCACATCTGCATTCTCTGTGGTCAAAACAGAATAAAATCATAGCTTCATATTTTTAAAAGAAATCTCTAATATATTTACCTCTTTAAGACTTTGTACAAATCTATATGTTGGTTGACCATTTTAATCAAACTTATCTTCCTTTTTTAAACCAGTGGTATTACAAGGTAAATGCTCTTTTAAAAATTATTCATTAAAATTTTAATTCTTTTATAACTGATTTCATTCCTTCTAATTAAGATCTTAACAAAAGATATATAGTACATTTGGCATGATTTATCCTTTTTATTTAAAAAAACAGACTTTATTTTGTGCTAATTGTAGATTCACATGCAGTTGTAAGAAATAATGTAGAGAGATCCTGTATATTCTTTATCCATTTTATAATGTTACCCATTAGTAACATTTTGCATAACTGTAGTACAATATCACTGGAGAAAGCAATGGCACCCTACTCCAGTACTCTTGCCTGGAAAATCCCATGGACGGAGGAGCCTGGTAGGCTGCAGTCCATGGGGTCGCTAAGAGTCAGGCATTACTGAGCGACTTCACTTTCACTTTTCACTTTCATGTATTGGAGAAGGAAATGGCAACCCACTCCAGTATTCCTGCCTGGAGAATCCCAGAGACAGAGGAGCCTAGTGGGCTGCCATCTATGGGGTCACACAGAGTCGGACACAACTGAATTGACTTAGCAGCAGCAGCAGCAGTACAATATCACAATCAGAATATTGTTATTGATACAATCCAGTTTTCAGATTTCACCAGTTTTATATGCAGTCAAGTGTAAGTGTGTGTGTGGGGTAATTAAGTTCTATTCAATTTTATAACATGTGTAATCATCACCAAAACTAAGATGAAGAACTGTACTGTAGAAAGTATCCTTTATGCAATGTTTTTATAGATACAGTCACCACCATCCTACTGTCTTTCCTAACCAACTGGAAGCCACTAATATTTATAATTATGTCATTTCAGGAACATTATAAAATTGGAATTATACACTATGCAACTTTGGGGATTGCCTTTTTTTCACTCAGTATAATTCCCTCTAAGGTTCATACAAGTTGTTGTGTGTATCAAGAATTTGCTTCTTCTTATTGCTGATTTGTATTTGATGACATGAATGTACCATTATTGATTTAACCACGCAGCTTCTAAAGGACATCTGGGATATTTCTAGGTTTTAATTATTACAAGTAAAGCTTCTATGAATATTCATATATAAGTGTTTGTGTGAATAGTAGTTTCTTTTTTCTGTAGAATAAATGCCCAAGAGTTCAAGCTAGATTGTGGTAATTGCATGGCTTCTTGTCTAAGAAACTGTCAAACTGTTTTCCAAAATGTATGACCATTTTACATTCCTAAGAGCAATGGACAAGTGATTCAGTCTCTTTAAATCCTCTCCAGCATTTGGTGTTATACTATTTTATTTTTAATTTCTATATTTGGTTTTTGATATACATTCTTATAGGTGTATAGTAATATCTCATGGTGGCTTTAATTTGAATTTCCCTATGACTAATAAGGATCATCTTTTCAAGTGTTAATTTGCTATCTATATAAAGATCAGCAGTATGATTTCCCTTCAGTGAAATATCTGTGTGTTTTGGAATGACTTCACTTTTCCCTCCTTTCTCTACTTCATAAGTCTTTCCAAAATTCTCAAGTGGAATATACAATCCCCAAACACTTTAGAGGTGTAGAAGTTACTGATAAGGACATTTACTGGGTCTCAGAATCATCTCTAACCATCTACCTATCACCAAAAAAAGCCCTGATAAGTATCTTTCTGAACCTGGGGGATCTTATTATAAAGTCTCATTATAAGAAGTCTCATTATATAAGTATAATGAGAAGTCTCATTATAAAAATCTCATTATATATGTCTCAGTATAAGAAGTCTCATTATAGTGTTTTGGCAAACTAGGATAAGAAAGAATCAGAGATGGAGTTTTTATGAAAAGTTCACTTTCAAAAAGTACACATTAACATAGAGAGATGAAACTAAATAGCTTGTCAATGCAGAAAGATCTTTATGCTCTATCTTTAGTCTTCCCTGAGAGGCTTCAGAAGCACACAGTTAGCCATGAAAAATAGGAAAGTTGAGGTTTCCATTTTTTTTTCCCCCACTGGATTGTAAAAGTTAGCCACAAGATTCTTCTTGAGCAATTCCTCAAGCTCTTATTTTAGTATCAGTACTATGATTGTTATGCTTCTGGTAACTGTTTCATAAAACAGAGGCTGGATAATAGACCTTGTGAAGAAGATTATTTAGATAAGGGCTCAGTTTTTATGCAGTTGGCAATAAGAAAATTCAGAAGCTTGTATGTGCCTATGCTTGAAGACTGATGTGTGATTCCATAGGTAAGGCTGAGGAGGCAGCTGAACCTGCTGTTTTAGTTAATGATTAATGACCAGACTCAAGATCACCTCTTCTTTAAAAGGTAATGAACCAAATCCCAAGTTTGAAGCAACATCATTTCTAGGGTGTCCTTTCCCCTGTTACGAGCACTAGCCAAACACTATGATCTTTGGGCCTTGAATGGGTGTGAAGAAATAACCTCTCTTCCCTTTCCAGTTTATATCATGTGTTTTGTGATCAGATAGGTAACATAATGTATGTGAAGTATTTAGCATTAATGACTGACACTCAGTAAGACTTGGATTTAATCTTGCCCTTGACTTTGCTTGAATGAGAGGTGTTTAAGTATATTATGAACTTCGAATATGCTACTGTAGTTTCCAGGTGGTGACATCAGGCACAAAGAAGAGAAAAGCTGTTTGGAGATGGAAACTGAAGAAATGGTGGACTAAAAGAAGATCAAAAGAGAAAAACTTGAGAGGAGGGGAGGTCAAGATGGCAGATTAGGAAGATGCTTCCTCCATATGGAACACATAATAAATACATCTACATGTGGAAAAACTCTCACTGAAAACAAACTGGAGGCTGGCAGTAAGGTTCTCCTATAAACAAAGCTATAAAGATTCACATGAAATTGTGTAGGAAGAGAGAAGCAATCAGGTCTGGAGCCATACTCTTAGCAGAAAACACAGAAGAGGAGAAGAATATCACGGGCTCAGGAATCCTTCCTGGGGAGCTTGAGCCACATATTGGGCACCTAGGCACTGGGGACAAACACTGTAAAGATAAGTCCACTCAACTGATTTAAAAACCAATGTGACTTACTGGAGGGCTGTAAGAAACTGAGACTGATCCTGAAGAGTGTGCACACTATGGGATGCAGTAAAGGCACTTGTAAGAGGGAAGTTAATAATAATACAGGCTTTCCACAAAAGAAAAGAAAAATTTCAAATAACAAACCTAAACTCCCATTTAAAGGACTTATAAAGAGAAGAATGAATAATATCCAAAACCAGCAGAATATGGAAAATAATAAAGATCAGAGTATAAATAAATAAATTAAATTAAATTAAATGAGTAAAATAGTAACCAGAAAATGATAGAAAATATCAATGAAATCGAGTTGCTTTTTTCAAAAGATGAACAAAATTGTTAAGTCTTTATTTAGACCCAATAAGAAAAAAAGAAAGAGGACTCAAATAAACAAAGTAAGAAATGAAACGGGAGAAATTACAACTGATTTTTACAGAGATTACAACTGATATATGGGAGAAGGCAATTGCAATTCCACTCTTGCCTGGAAAATCCCATGGACGGAGGAACCTAGTAGGCTGCAGTCCATGGGGTCGTTACAAGTCAGACACAACTGAGCGACTTCACTTTCACTTTTCACTTTCATGCACTGGAGAAGGAAATGGCAACCCACTCCAGTGTTCTTACCTGGAGAATCCCAGGGACGGGGAAGCCTGCCATCTATGGGTTTGTAGAGAGTCGGACACGACTGAAGTGACTTAGCAGCAGTGGCGGCAACTGATATACACAGAATTCTGTTGCTTTTATATACTCTCATAATGAGAAAGCCAAAAAAGAAACACTTAAAATTGCATCAAAAAGAATTAAGTACTTAGGAATAAACTTAAAAATGGAATTGAAAAACCTATATTCCAAAACTATAAAAAATGATGAAGGAAATTAAAGATGATACGAAAAATGCAGACATTAATATTACTATTAATATTAGTAATACTATTCTTTTGCATACTATTCTAAGCAATCTACAGATTTAACATAATCTGTATCAAAATACCAGTGACGTTTTTCACTGAACTAAAACAAATAGTCCTAAAACTTATATGGAACCACAAAAGACCATAATAGCAAAAGTAGTCTTAAAAACAACAAAGCTGGAGGTATTACACTACCCAATTTCAGACTACATTACAGAGCTACAGTTATCAAAATTGAATGGTACTGGCACAGAAACACAGACATAGATTAATGGAGCAGAGTAGAAAGCCCAGAAATAAACTTACACATTCATGGCCAATTAATCTACAACAAAGTAGGTAAGGACATACAATGGAGAAAAGACAAATTCTTCAATAGGTCTTGCTGGAAAAAGTGGACAGCTAGATATAAAGCAATAAAATTAGAACATTTTCTCACACCATATAAAAAATAAACTTGAAATGGATTAAAGACCTAAATGTAAGACTGGAAACCATAAAAGTCCTAGAAGACAACATAAAGAACAGTTTTTAACATAAATTTTAGAATTTTTTTTGTATCTGTTTCCTAAGGCAAAGGGAATAAAAGTAAAAATAACCCATAGGACCTAATTGATCTTAAAATCTTTTGCAGAACAAAGGAAACCATTGACAAAAATATTTAAAATATATAAGCAGCTCACACAATTCAATATCAAACAAACAAACAACCTGCCTGGTTAAAAAAATAGGAGAAGATCTGAGTAATCATGTTTCCAAAGAAGATTCACAGATGGCTAACAGGAATGTGAAAAGGTTCTCAACATCACTACTTGTCACATAAATAAAAATCAAAAGCACAAAGAGGTATCAGCTTACATCTGCAACAATGGCTATAATTTAAAAGTCTACAAATAGGGATTACACTGAATCTGTAGATTGCCTCAGTAATATGGTCATTTAAAAAATATTAATTCTTCCAATCAAAGAACACAGTTTATCTTTCCATCTGTTTGTGTTGTCTTCAATTGCTTTCATCAGCATCATAGTTTTCAGAGTATGAGTCTTTTGCCTCTTCAGGTTTATTCTTGGTGTTTTATACTTTTTGATACAATAGTAAATGTATTTGTTTCCTTAATTTCTCTTTCTGATCTTTCATTGTTAGTGTATAGTAATGCAACAGATTTCTGTATATTAACATTGTATCCAACAAATTCATTGATGAGGTCTAGTAGATTTCTTGTAGTGTCTTTATGATTTTCTATACACAGCATCATGTCATTTGCAAAGAATGACAATTTTATTTCTTTTCTAATTTGGATTCTTTTCATTTATTATTTTTTTCTTCTCTGATTGCCATGGCTAAGACTTCCAAAACTATGTTGAATAAAACTGGTGAGATTGGACATCCTTGTCTTGTTCCTAAATGTAGAGGAAATGATAATTTCAGCTTTTCACTGTTGAGAATGATATTTGCTGTGGGTTTGTCATGTATGGCCTTTATTATTTTGAGGTAGGCTCCCTCTATGTCAATTTTCTGAAAAGACTTTTATCATAAGTGGATGTTGAATTTTATCAAAAACCTTTCTGCATCTATTTAAATGACCATGTGGTTTTTATTCTTCAATTTGTTAGTGTGCTGTATCACATTAATTGATTGGTGGATATTGAAAAATTCTTACATCTCTGGGATAAATCCTACTTGATCATGGTGTATGATACTATTAATATATTATTGGAGTTGATTTATTGGTATTTTGTTGAGGATTTTTGCATCTATGTTCACCAGTGATATTGGCCTGTGATTTTCCTTTTTGTGTGTGGAACCTTTGTCTGGTTTTGGTATCAGGGTGATGGTGGTCTCATAGAATGAGTTTGGAAGTGTTCCTTCATCTGCTAGTTTTTGGAAGAGTTTTAGAAGAATAGTATAATCCCTATCAAATTACCAATGGCATTTTCCATATAACTAGAACATTTTTTAAATTTGTATGTAAATACAAAAGACTCTGAATAGCAAAAACAATCCTGAAAAGGAAGAATAGTGCTGGAGGAATGACCCTGCCTGACTCCAAATTACACTAATAAGCTACAGTAATTAAAACAGTATGTCACTGGCAGAAAAAGAGAAACATAGATCAGTGAAACAGGATAGAAAGCACAGAAATAAACTTACATACCTATTGTTAAATTAATCTACAACAAAGGAATGAAGAATATACAATAGAGAAAAGACTGTCTATTCAATAAGTGTTGCTGGGAAAACTGAACAGCTACATGTAAAAGATGAAATTAGAACATTCTGTAACACCAATACAAAAATAAACTCAAACTGGATTAAAGACCTAAATGTAAAGCCAGGTACTATAAAATTCCTAGAGGAAAACATAGGCAGAATACTCTTTGAAATAAATTACAGCAATAACTTTTTTGGATCCATCACCTAGAGTAATGAAAATAAAAACAAAAATAAACAAATGAGACCTAATTAAACATAAATGTTTTTGCATGGCAAAGGAAACCGTAAACAAAACATAAAGCAAAGAAAATATTTGCAAATTATGCTATGGACAAGGGATTGATTTCCAAAGTAAATAAACAGCTCACAAAAGTTAATATTAGAAAAAAAAAAAAAGGGCAGATGACCAAAATAGACATTTCTCCTCAGAAAACATAAAATGGCAACAGGCATATGAGAAGATGCTCAGCCTCGCTAATTATTAGGGAAATGCAAATGAAAACTACAATGGGGTATCACCACACACTGGTCCAAAATGGCTATCATTAAAATGTTGACAACAATAAAGGTTGGAGAGAGTGTGGAGAAAAAGGAACCCACTTACACTATTGGTAAGAATGTAAATTGGTTCATACACTATGGAGCATAGTATGGAAACTCCTTAAAAATCTAGAAGTAGAGTTACCATATGATCCTGTAATCTTATTCCAGGGCATATAGCTGGAGAAAGCTCTAATTCAAAAAGATGCATGCACCCCAGTGTTCAGAGCAGTACTGTTTAAATAGCCAAGCATGAAAACAGCCTAAATGTCCATCAATAGATGAATGATTAAAGATATGTCATATATATATATATATATATATATGCATATATATATATGTGTGTGTGTGTGTTTCCTGTGTGCTGACTCTTTGTGACCCCATGGACTATAGGCCACCAGGCCTCCTCTGTTCAGGGGGCTTTTCCAGGCAAGAACACTGGAGTGACTTGCCCTGCCCTCCTCTAGGGGATCTTCCCAACCAAGGGATTAAATCCAAGTCTCTCGCATTGCAGTTGAATTCTTTACCATCTGAGCCACCAGGGAAGCCCATGAATATTGGAGTGGGTAGCCTATCCCTTCTCCAGGGGACCTTTCTGACCCAGGAATTTAACAAGAGTTTCCTGCATTGTAGGCAAATTCTTCAATAGCAGAGCTACCAGGGAAGTCTATATATATATATATAAAATACAGGGAATTTGACTTTGAAAGCCAATGGGGTTTGAATACAGAGCTCCCACAGAACTGAGGAAACAGAGACCCTTGGAGGGCAGAAACAACCTTGTGCACACCAGGACCCAGGAGAAAGGAGTAGTGATCCCACAAGAGACTGAGCCAGCTTTGCCTGTGAGTGTTCCGGAGTCTCTGGTGGAGGTGTGGGTCAAAAGTGGCCTGCCGCAGGGTTAGAAGCACTGACTACAACAGTTCTGGGAGGCAGGGCATGCTGGCATACATCCTTTTGGAGGAGGTCACCATTTCCCTTACCATAGTTTGGCCTCAGGACAAATTATAGGGAGGGGACAAAGCCCCACCCATCAGCAGAAAATTGGATTAAAGATTTATTGAGAATGACCTTGCCCACCTGAGTAAGAATCAGTTTTCCCCACATCCAGTCCCTCCCATTAGGAAGCTTGCACAAGCCTCTTATCCTCATCCATCAAGGGAAGACAGAATGGAAACCACAATCACAGAAAATTAACCAAACATCACATAGATAACAGCCGTCTAACTGAGTGAAACTATGAGAAATGCCATATAGGGTTACCCAAGAAAGACTGGTCATGGTGGAGAGTTCTAAGAAATGAGGTCCATGGAGAAGGAAACGCAAACCACTTCAGCAATCTTGCCTGGAGAACCCCAGGAACAGTATGAGAAGGAAAAAAGATATGTCACTGAAAGATGAAATCCTTAGGTCAGTAAGTGCCCAATATGCTACGAGCAGAGTGGAAAAATAGCTCCAGAAGAAAAGAGGAAACTGAACCAAAGTAGAAAAAATGCCCAGCTGTGGATGCCTCTCATGGTGAAAGTAAATTCCAGTGCTGTAAAAGAACAATATTGCATAGGAACCTGGAATCTTAGGTCCATGAATCAAGGTAAACTAGGCATAGCAAATATGCTCTTCCAACAATACAAGAGATGGCTCTACACATGGACATCACCAGATGGTCAATACCGAAATCAGATTGATTCTGTTCTTTGCAGCTGAAGATGGAGAAACTCTATAAAGTCAGCAAAAACAAGACCAGAAGCTGATTGTTGCTCAGATCATGAACTCCTTACTGCAAAATTCAGACTGAAATTGAAGAAAGTAGGGAAAACCACTAGACCATTCAGGTTTGACCTAAAAAACATCCCTTACGAATATACAGTGGAAGTGAGAAACAAATTCAAGGGATTAGATCTGATAGAGTGCCTGAAGAACTATGGATGGAGGTTCATGACACTGTACAGGAAGCAGTGATCAAGACCATCCCCAAGAAAAAGAAATGCAAAATGGCAAAATGGTTGACTGAGGAGACCTTACAAATAGCTGAGAAAAGAAGAGAGGCTAAAGGCAAAGGAGAAAAGGAAAGATATCTGAATGCAAAGTTCCAAAGAATAGCAAGGAGAGATAAGAAAGCCCTCCTAAGTGATCAGTGCAAATAAATAGAGGAAAACAATAGAATGGGAGAGACTACAGCTCTCTTCAAGAAAATGAGAGATACCAAGGGAACATTTCATACAAAGATGGGCACAGTAAACGACAGAAGAGGTATGGACCTAACAGAAGCCAAAGTTATTAAGAGGTGGCAAGAATATACAGAAGAACTCTTCAAAAAAGATCTTAATGACCCAGATAGCCATGATGGTGTGATCACTCATCTAGAGCCAGACATTCTGGAGTGCAAAGTCAAGTGGGCCTTAGGAAGCATCACTACAAAAAAGCTAGTGGAGATGATGGAATTTCAACTGAGCTATTTCAAATCCTAAAAGATGATGCTGTGAAAGTGCTGCACTCAATATACCAGCAAATTTGGAAAACTCATCAGTGGCCACAGGACTGGAAAAGGTGTTTTCATTCCAATCCCAAAGAAAGGCAATGCCAAAGAATATTCAAACTGCTGCACAATTGCACTCAACTCACACGCTAGCAAAGTAATGATCAAAATTCTCCAAGCTAGGCTTCAACAGTACATAAACTGAGAACTTACAGATGGATTAGAAGAGGCAGAGGAATCAGAGATCAAATTGCCAACATCTGTTGGATCATAGGAAAAGCAAGAGAGTTCCAGAAAAACATCTACTTCTGCTTCATTAACTATGCTGAAGACTTTGACTGTGTAGATCACAATGAACTGTGGAAAATTCTGAAATACATGGGAATACCAGACCACCTTAGCTGCCTCCTGAGAAATCTGTATGTAGGTCAAGAAGCAACAGTTAGAACCAGACATGGAACAACAGACTGGTTTCAAATAGGAAAAGGAGTACGTCAAGGCTGTATCTTGTCACCTTGCTTATTTAACTTATATGCAGAGTATATCATGTGAAATGCTGGGCTGGGTGAAGCACAAGCTGGAATCAAGATTGCCAGGAGAAATATCAATAACTTCAGATATGCAGATGGCACCACTCTTATGGCAGAAAGTGAAGAGGAACTGAAGAACCTCTTGATGAAAGTAAAAGAGGTGTGAAAAAGCTGGCTTAAAACTTAACATTCACAAAACTAAGATCATGGCATGCGGTCCCATCATTTCATGGCAAGTAGATGGGGAAACAATGGAAACAGTGACAGACTTTATTTTCTTGGGCTCCAAAATCACTGCAGATTGTGATTGTAGCTATGGAATTAAAAGATACTTGCTCCTTGGAGGAAAAGCTATGACCAATCTAGACAGCATACTAAAAAATAGAGATATTACTTTGCCACCAAAGGTCCCAATAGTCAAAGCTATGGATTTTCCAGTAGTCACGTATGGATGTGAGAGTTGGACCATAAAGAAAGCTGAGCACTTAAAAATTGATGCTTTTGAACTGTGGTGTTGGAGAAAACCCCTGAGAGTCCCTTGAATTGCAAAAAGATCCAACCAGTCACTCCAAAAGGAAACCAGTCCTGAATATTCATTGGAAGGACTTACACTGAAGCTGAAGCTCCAATATTTTGCCCATCAGATGGGAAGAACTAACTCTTTGGAAAAGACACTGATGCTGGGAAAGATTGAAGGCAGGAGAAGGGGACAACAGAGGATGAGATGATTGTATGACATCAGTGACTTGATGGACATGAGATTGAGTAAAATCTGGGTGTGGTGATGGACAGGGAAGCCTGGTGTGCTTCAGTCCATGGGGTTGCAAAAAGTTGGACACGACTGAGTGACTGAACTGAATGAACTGAACTGATAAGGAAGGATATACGTAGAATTTTATCCCTTAAGTAACTAATAAGTTACCCATTTCCCAATTGTCAATTACGTAGTGGTCATGTATAGATGTGAGAGTTGGACTATAAAGAAAGCTGAGGGCCGAAGAATTGATGCTTTTGAACTGTGGTGTTGGAGAAGACTCTTGAGCGTCCCTCAGACAGCAAGGAGATCCAATCAGTCAATCCTAAAGGAGATCAATCCTGGGTATTCATTGGAAGGACTGATGTTGAAGCTGAAACTCAAACACTTTGGCCACATCATGCAAAGAGCTGACTCATTTGAAAAGACCCTGATGCTGGGAAAGATTGAGGGCAGGAGAAGAAGTGGATGACAGAGGATGAGATGGTTGGATTGCATCACAGACTCAAGGGACATGGGTTTGGGTGGACTCCGGGAATCAGTGATGGACAGGGAGGCCTGGCATGCTGCGGTTCATGGGGTCGCAAAGAGTCGGACATGACTGAGCAACTGAACTGACTGAGTTACATAGTCTTCTCAGGCCTAAGGTGATTGCAATTTCTCCTTGAATTATTCTATTATCAAAGCATTTGATGGGTATTTCTATTTGGTTGGTACATTTGGCTGAGGTATTGGGCCCATCCCAAAGACCTGTAAATACCATGGCTTCCCTTCCACCAATAAAGAGATGTATGGCATATATACTCTCTCCTTTGCTTCCTCTCTCCCTCCTTCTCGGCCTAGTGGTCCCAAACTGACAAGGATTTCTCTCTACTTCTCCTGTGGAGCTCTCTCTCTAGTCAGTCCTCTATCCCCAACCTCCTCCTCCAGATAAAGTTCAGTGAAGTCCTTCTCTGCATTGTGTTGGCAGGGAGCAGCATGTCTTTCAGGCAAGGCCTTCCTTGCAATTAAGTGATGAATGCATGAAGAGAAACATCTTGGGCCTCTGCCAGGCAGAGCAGACAGCTGTTTGGGGTAACCCACAGGTTACTGGATAAAAGTCTGGCTACTTACTAGGACCATCTAGAATAGGCCTGAGTCATAGGCCTACTGTCCTTTTGAGAGGGAAAGTTAGAAGAAGCCCTGTATTCATTTTATACAATTAACACCCTGCAGTCTGCTTCCAAGGAAACTGGTAGTTAAGAGCTTGTGGAAAAACATTTGACTGACTTAAAAAGATTCTGCTATACAGGTGGTCAGAAGCAGTTTAAGCCAAGGTCAGGAAGAAATTAGGTGAGGCTAAAAAGAAATCAGACTGTAAGGAGGAATTATTAGTAAAATACAAACCCATACTGGAATTTTGGTCTTTTCCTATGATTTTGTTTACATGGG
The DNA here is from genome assembly GCF_032452875.1 of Bos javanicus. Taxonomy (NCBI): domain Eukaryota; kingdom Metazoa; phylum Chordata; class Mammalia; order Artiodactyla; family Bovidae; genus Bos; species Bos javanicus. The sequence continues at coordinate 98,580,377 of NC_083897.1, forward strand.
ATATTGCATGTGTTTTTTTAAAAAATATTTCTTGTATATAATTTGCATACCATAAAAATCTACTCTTTTAAAGTATACCACTCAGTGAAATTAAATATATTCAGAATTCAGCAACCATTACTGTTATCTTTTTAGCACCCCAAAAGGAAACTCCATACTCATTTCCAGTTGTTTCCCATTTCCTTCCCTCCCCCAGTCCCTGGCAACCATTAACCAAATTTCTATCCCTATGAATTTGCTTTTTCTGGATATTTCATATAAATATAATCGTAATATATGGCCTTTTGTGTCTGGCTTCCATCACTTAGCATAATATGTTTAAGTTTCATCCATATTGTAGTTTATCCTTTCTAAAAGTTGAGTAATATATAGTACTCAACTGTATGGATAGACCACATCTTGTTTGTCCATTCATCAATTGATAATATTTGGTTTGTTTCAGCTATTATAAATGATGCTCCTATGAACCTAGGAGAGGAATTGTAGGTCATATGGTGACTCTATAATTAACATTGTGAGGAATTACCTCACAATGTATGAGGGGCATTTTTAAGTATGGGACATTTTAGGTTTATTTTGTGGACTGATTTGGTGAGTATCTACCAGGACTCTACTCTGTGTGTAAGAAGATGAAAATATTAGGTTGGCCAAAAAGTTTATTCAGGTTTCCATCATACCATCATATGGAAAAACCTGAATGAACTTTTTGGCCATCCCAATATATCAAATAAATAGGGTTCAAGTAAGGGAAGGGAAGAGGTGCTTCATTTTTGCTGGATCAGGGAGGGCTTCATGGAGAAAGTGTCATTTGGTTAAGCTTTGAAAGATTAATAAAATTTCCTTAGGCAGGTGAAAGGGAGTGGAATCGAGGGGACAGGGTTTTCCAAGTAGTGGGAGCAGCATAGCAAAACAGAAGTTTTGGAAAGGATGTGACAATGTTAGCTGAAGCACAGACTTCAGATAATGATGAGTTGATTAGTAAAGGAAGGCAGGGCTAGATAGTAGAAAGCTTCCAAATGTCATGCAAGGGATTTGAGACTATATTTCTAAAGCAATGAAAACCCACTGTATATTTTTCCTGATACAAGTGACATTTTGGGGCAGGTGTTTGAGGAAACCCAGTACTGGTTCACTGCTTTTCTTTTCTTAGGATTACTGTGACATTGACTAGAAAATGAAACCAGAGAATGTTAGTGTTATGAGAATATATACTGTGAGGTACTCTGAGTAAAGTGATTGTAAAAGGCCAAAGCGGAGGTACAGAAATACGTTATGTCTGCAAGTGCATGGGAGTATGTCATCTCCTTTCAAAAAAATTAAAAAGCTTTGATGCTTTCCTTCCAGTACCATCATTTCTTGATTTTCTTTCTTTTCTTACTGCTTACAACCTCACCATCACTGATTTAGCACCTCCCCACCAAAGTGTAAAAATAAAGGGGATGCAGACAGTCACAGAACAGTGGTGTAATTCTAAGAACTATTGAAAAATGTTGGAAGGGATCTTCCAAATAGTCTAGAAACTTTCTTATGTTACAGATGGGGAAACAGAGGCTCTGAGTTGGAGTATTACCTACCCAAGGTCATAAGTGAACTGATAACAGAGCTGGGATTTAAAACTCAAGCCCTTACGTAACTACTTCAGCATACCATACTGCCTAATTAACATCCTGTAGGATATTTAGAAATTACACAATGTATTGTTCTTTGTTTAAGAAGAAATATACCAACTGAACCCAGCACACCATTAAGGTATAGAAGTAATAGATATAGGTTACAATGAGATAGGCACTTTTTCCCTGCTCTGACCACTTTGCTGATGAGTGACATCAGTTCATTCATTCATTAGGTTAGTTAGTTGTCCAGTAAGTAGAAATGTGTTGAATGCCCTTTGCTGTGCACTGTAGCTTAAAATCTGGTAGGGAGTTGTAGCAAAGACACAGACAACAAACTAGATGAGATAGAATTAAATATGATTATAAAAGTATATTCATTTTCTTTGGCTACTGCAACAAATTACCACAAAGTTAGTGACTTAAATTTATTCTCTTACTGTCGTGGAGATCAAAAGCCTAAAATTAGTTTTATGGGGCAAAAATCAAGATGTTGACAGGGCTGTTTCTTCTAAAGGCTCTGGAGGAGAATAATTTCCTTGTCTCTTCCAGTTTCTAGTGGCAGTTGGGATTTCTTTGCTTGTGGCTTCATCAATACAATCCTCAAGGTCAGTAGCTTTAAAACTCACACTGCTCGATCTTCATATCCTTTTATTCTCCATGTGTATAAATCTCTCTCTGTCTCCTTCTTATAAGGATACAGGTGTTTGCATTTAGGGCCCAACTGGATAATCCAGGATAGTCTCCCGATCTCAAGAACTTTAATTACAACTGCAAAGTCCCTTTTGTTATGTAAGGTAATATTTTACAAGTCTCGGGGATTAAGATATAGATATTTGTGTGAAGTAATTATTCAGTCTTACACAAAAGGTATATGTTTTAAAGTTGATGGAAGGCATAAAACCCAAGTATGGATCTAAGAGGAAGATGGCAGGATGAAATATAAGGGCTGGGGAAAGGGTTTTTCTCTTGTTATCCCCAATTGCAGAGGCTCTTACCCAGCACAGACATTATTATTGTTGTTATTATCAGAGTGAGTATGATGAAGAAGAATTATGGCAATCAAAATATGTATTCTTACCTATTTTCAAAAGCATGCCTGCAACTTGTGTTGCTCAGTCGTGTCTGACCCTTTGTGACCCCGTGGACTAGGGCCCCCAGGTTCCTCTGTCTATGGAATTTTCCAGGTAAGAATACTGAAGTGGGTTGCCATTTCCTTCTCCAGGGGATATTCTCAGGGATCTACATATGGTATGTAGAAAGAGCTGGCCTTTGTTTTGAAGTCTCTGATCTGAGCTCATTAAGACAGGCCTGTAGGGACTCTTCTGGCAGTCCAGTGTTTAAGACTCCATGCTTCCACTGTAAGGGGCATAAATTCAATCCCTGGTCAAGGAACTAAGATCCTACAAGGCATAAGGAAGACTAAAAAGAAAAAAAAAAAAAAACAGGCCCTTTGGAAAGCATGAAGGGGCTTGTTTTTAAAGCAGGAAGCTAGGCCCTTTCCCTCAGAGTATGGTCATCCATTGGTGATCTGGTTCTGCCTTCATCAAGGGCAATGGGCCATGTACAACAATGAGAATAAAAGGCAGTCTTGGAATCACTATCTTTCTTTTGTCTTGGAGGAAGAAGAGAAATACAGAGCTCTGATTATTGGCCAGGCACAGATCAACCCATTGAATCCTTTCTAAAATACTGGGAAGAAGGTCCTTTTATTAGGGTCGTTTAATAGATGAAGAATATTGAAGGTCTAAGGGCTTCCCTCATATCTCAGTCGATAAAGAATGTGCCTGCAATGCAGGAGACCCGGGTTTGATTCTTGGGTTGGGAAGATCCCCTGGAGAAGGAAACGGCAATCCACTCCAGTATTCTTGCCTGGAGAATCCCCATGGACTCCTCTGAACCTGGTGGGCTACAGTCCATGGGGTCACAAGAGTCAGACACGACTTAGCAACTAAACCACCACCATTGAAGGCCTAAAGACGTGAAAGCTTACTTAGCTCATAGGTTTCCTCTCAGTTTGGAGGTGGTGAAGTCTTCTCAGACTCCTACCAGATACTACACACTCTGGAAGGAAGACTAGGAGCAAAAGGAGAAAATGAGAGGTAGGAAAGGAGTAGGAGGAGTGTAATGTAAGAGAAGCCCCAGATCTGGCTTTTGTATGGAGTTGACCATCTATCCTGAAAGTCAGGTCCCCTTTCACATCTCCGTGGCAATGTTACAGGATAAACTTGTTCAGTACACGCATTTGTCAAGGATGGTTGCTTTTCAACCTACTGGCAGAATTTCAAGAAAATCGTTTCCAGAGGAGTGCTGCCTTACACAATTCCCTCCATTGAACACTGATGTTTTTAGAGTGCTGAAGTGATTCATGTGAGTCCACCCCGCCCCCCCACCCCGCTTGAGGCATGTTATACAGATTCATTAGTATAATTTCTGGGTTGATTAGCTTAACTTCTCTATTTAAAAACAGAGGTGTGTTCACTAAGCCCTCCGGAAAAATTCTGAAGTCAGTTCCTTCCACCTAGCAAGCAAGGGCTCAAATGTAGGTTTCCTCAGCCAGGAGGTGGGATATCTAAGAGGCAATGTTCCTTCGTGTTCTAGTACACATCTGGTGAGAGCTGAAGGAAAGCAACATTCAAGTCCTCCTGCCCACCGCACTTGAGCTGTGGAGCTGTGTCTTTTCCCAACCATCCCAAGCTTGTAGGCTGGAAGCATGCCAGCTAAATTTTCAAAAAGATAGGGGGGAGGTGGTTTAAAAATGCACACCATGATTAACAGGCGGGGAATCTGCCCTCCTGGGGATGTTGTAATTGCCAGGAAACTTCGAGTAGCGGATTGAATGGATCCAGGAAAAGGTTGTCGACAGTCCGTCGCGCCATCCCACCCCACCCTCCCCTTCCCTCACAAATCGCTGGGCCTCCCTGAGCCATGAGATGGGGACTCCAGGCCAGGGTGTGGTGCACCGTAGGAGTCTCTGGCGGCCTCTCAGAGGGGCCTGGAAAGGGGAGGATCCCTCCTTACTCTGCCCTCCCAGACTTTGGCTCCAGAGAGGTCAGCCATTTGGCTAATGAAATGTTTGTGTTACGTCAGGTATTGGTGGACCAAGTCAGTCTTCGCGACCCAAGCACACGGCAGGGCGGGGAGGTGGGTGGCGTTAGCGAGCAGCGAGTTTGACGCTCTGCCGCTCACCCTAGCTCCGGTACCTCCGCCTCCACCCCCTAGAGTATCTAGGCCGCCCAAGTCCGCCCCTGGGAGGGAGTGTGCGTTGGCCTTCAGCCAGCCTTCTCCGTGCAGGCAGCAGAGTTCCGATCTGAACTTCAGGATTGGGGCCCCTCCCTACCACTCCTACTCACTTTACTCGCCTCTAAGGCTCCGTCTTCCGCCAATTGTGACCCGAGGAACCCGCCGTCCTGACGCCCAGTAGCTGGCGAGCAGCAGCGCCAGGAGAGGCTCAGTTGAATTCAAACCTCCTTGACCCCTAGCTGACGCCGCAGGCACCTCCGCCAGAGCTCTCGGGCGTGCGGGTAACCTGCTGAGAGCGACTGCGGCCTACAAGCGAGGCTCAGCTGGGGGCCAGGGGCTGTCACAGAAACCGGTGGCTGATTCTCTCTTTTGGGCTGCCTAGGCGGCGACCAGCAGCGCTCCCTCCTCAGCGGCGCCCCTTCCGAAGCTGCCTCTGTGCTATCCTCTGCCGGCCCCCTAGCCCTGCTGCTCATCAGTGGTCAGTCCAACTCCTGGCTACGAGGGACGGGAACCCTCCATCCAGCCTGCCGCTCTATTCCGGGCCTGACCGTGGCGAAAGGAGCGCAACCTAGGTGAGGACCCATCCACCTCTAGGTCCAGTCGTCCAACGGAGCGCTTCAACCACTCAATGCTTGCAAGGTAACTCCCACTGTAGGCTCTCTGCAGAACTAGTGTCTTGTGCCCGCCAGGGCAAAGGTCCACTTTTGCCACCAGCTTGGGGAAAATGCTCGAGACAAGGGCTACCTGGGGAGCCTGCAGGGACCACTGGGGCATGCCAAGATAGGTAGTTGAGCAGGAGCACCTGCCTGGCGCGACTCAAGGCTTAACAGTTTACATGGTTCAACAATTGAGCCTACAGATTTAGGGATGTAGGGTAGCTGAGTTCTACTGTGGGAATGGGATGGGGAAATGAGGAAGAGAGATGGGGGAGGTAAGGAGCCAAGGACAGTGTTGGGGAAGCTACCAGTGGCAGTGTGAAGCTACTGGCTCACCTGAGGACCGAACACTTCAACACTTGGCCACCTTGGGGTGTTGTGCTCAGTTCAGCCTTTGCTTGTGTTGTAAGGGGCTTGAGGCCACAAGGTAAGTGCACTTCTGTTGGCCCAATTCTCCAGGCAGAGACCAAATGACAACCTCTCATTATAAATGTAATGATTTTGTGGAAAATGAGGCCAACCTTAGTCCCCCTATTTGCAGGAAGATGAAATCTGAGTGGGTGAAGGATAGTCTTGCAGTGAACCATTTTGAAGGAAGGGAAGTAGAGCAAGGGTGCTCTCTTCAAATGCCTTCAAAGCTGTCATGTGGAAAAGGATTATTTGTCCTAAGTGTCTCTAGACAGGAGAACCTAGGATGGGTCAGATTTCAACAGAGTGGAAACCACCAGGAGGCAGAATTAAGCTTACTATAAAGGAACTTCATTCTAACAGGGAGGGAGGAGTATTTTTATTGTGTATCAGGCAATTTGCTAAGTGCTTTACATAAATTCCCTGGTGGCTCAGAGGTTAAAATGTCCACCTGCAAGGCGGGACACCGCGGTTTAATTCCTGGGTCGGGAAGATCCCCTGGAGAAGGAAATGGCAACCCACTCCAGTATTCTTGCCTGGAGAGTCCCATGGACAGAGGAACCTGGTAGGTTACAGTCCGCAGGGTCACAAAGAGTCGGACACGACTGAGCGACTTCACTTTCATTTTCACTTCTTTACATAAATTATCCCATTTAACACTTAGCAAGGTTTGGATATGTCCAATGATAAAATGGAATGCCAGGAAGTAACAGAGTCTCTGTTCGTCTAGGCTGCAGCTCTTTCTGTTCTTAAGACGAGGTTTGTGACAACCATCTATTCATTTGCTGGGGCTGAAAAAGGCTTGTACAAGATATTGGGAGAGTCAATCATTCATTCATGCCGTGACTTTAGAGAAATACCATCATCTCTCTGGACTTCAAGTCCCTCTTCTTTAAAGTCAGAGAATTAGACTTCACTGGGTTACCTGAAAAAAAATCCCTTTGACCAGTAAAAATAAAATTGTAAAAAAAATGGGCTTTAGTTTTTTGCACTCTTGAATTTACAGGAGTTGTAGAATTGGATCTCCACAACATCTTGAAGATGGATCCCTAAAGGAACTAAAATGCCTCTCCCTTCTTTCACTGGCTGAGGTGTGACTCTAATGTCCATCCAACAGATACACTTTGAATGGCTGTAGTGTTTCCCAACAGCCAAGGTCTCTGAAGAGTAAAAACTCAGGGCCTCCTTTGATGTTGCTTAGATTGTCCAATGACAACTGCATTGCTTTTTAGTCACTGCAAAGGCAATTGCTCTGTCTTGTTATGCAAAAACGCAGAGCATCTGCTGGTGTGGTACATTGTACTGAGCAAATGGAGATGAGGACAGAGAGTAATGGATGAAATAGGCTCTTGCCCTTAGAGAGCTTCAAGTCATTTATGGGAAAGGCAGGTACAAGGATCACAGACCATATTATAAGGCAGAATGTTGCTTTGAGGGGGGTGTACAGAAAAGACAGAAATCATGTGGAGCCATAAAAATACACTAGGTTAGAAATTTGGGAGCCTTAGATTCTAATCTTGGCTGGGCACTTAAGGCAGGTCAGCCCACCTTCTGAGGCCTGAAACTTTAAGACTTTCTGGTATTAGATGAGAATTTCTGGTTTGGGTGGGTCCTCAAGAGGCATTTGTGGTGGGCCTTGAAGTGCTCTGGGTAGGGCTTACACTAACAGAGGAAGATAGCAGAAACTGGGACAAAATTCCTGGACACATGAAAAACATATGTGCCTTCATGGATATGTTGTTGTTGTTCAGTTGCTCAGTTGTGTCCTACTCTTTGCAACCCCATGGACTGCAGCACACCAGGCTTCCCTGTCCTTCACAATCTCCCGGAGCTTGCTCAAACTCATGTCCATTGATTCAGTGATGCCATTCAACCATCTCATCCTCTGTCATCATCCTCTTCTCTGCCTGCCTTCAATATTTCCCAGCATCAGAGTCTTTTCCGAGTCAGCTCTTCACATCAGGTGGCCAACCTATTGGAGCTTCAACTTCAGCATCAGACCTTCCACTGAATATTCAGAGTTGATTTCCTTTAGGATTGACTGGTTTGATTTCCTCGATGTCCAAGGGAGTCTCAGGAGTCTTCTCCAGCATCAGAGTTTGAAGGCATCAGTTCTTTGGTGCTCAGCCTTTTTTACTGTCCAGCTCTCTCATCTGTACATGGCTACTGGAAAAACCATAGCTTTGACTATATGGTCCTTTGTTGGCAAAGTAATGTCTCTGCTTTTTAATACACTAAGTTTGTCATTGCTTTACTTCCAAGGAGCAAGCATCTTTTAATTTCATGGCTGCAGTCATCGTATACAATGATTTTGGAGCCCAAGAAAATAAAGTCTGTCACTGTTTCCATTGTTTCCCTGTCTGTTTGCCATGACATGATGGGACCGAATGCCATGATCTTAGTTTTTTGAATGTTGAGTCTTAAGTCACTTTTTCACTCTCCTCTTTCACTTTCATCAAGAGGCTCTTTAGTTCTTCTTCACTTTTTTGCCATAAGGGTGGTATCATCTGCTTGTCTGAGGTTATTGATATTTCTCCCAGCAATCTCAATTCCATCTTGTGATTTATCCAGCCCAGCATTTCACATGATGTACTCTGCATATAAGTTAAACAAGCAGGATGACAAGATACAGCCTTGACATTCTCCTTTCCCAATTTGGAACCAATCTGTTGTTCTATGTTTAGTTCTAACTGTTGCTTCTTGTTCTTGACCTGCATACAGGTTTTGCAGGAGGCAGGTAAGGTAGTCTGGTATCCCCATGTCTTTAAGAATTTTCCACAGTTTGTTGTGATATACACAGTCAAAGGCTTTAGCATAGTCAATGAAACAGAAGTAGATGTTTTTCTAGAATTCTCTAGCTTTTTCTATGATCCAGCAGATGTTGGCATCGATTTCTGGTTCCTCTGCCTTTTCTAAATCCAGCTTGTACATATGAAAGTTCTCACTTCACATACTGTTGAAGCCTAGCTTGAAGGAACTGACAGCTAATGGCTAGTGTGACTGCTGATCCAAAAAAGGAAAATAGAAATTGGGGTTGCAAACGGAGCCCTTGAGCACTAGACTGACAGTTTGTACCTGCTCCTGGAAAGGCAAAATTAGCAGCTTGCAGCCACGCTTGGTTTTTGAGCTGGGCAGTGCCAGTGAACAAACACCTGTGACATTGTGTAGTCTCCCATAAAAAACTATGCCTTGCCCAATCTTCATTCTACTCAGAAGTTCAAGGAATGGCAGTGCTTCCCTGTCTAATGGTAGACAGTACCTCTTAATGACAATGGAGAAGAAACACCATGGGGGTGGAGTGAGCCATCCTTAAGATGGCTTCCAATGAACTGCATATGGTCTGGCCCTTCGCTAGGAGTGAGGGTGGTCAGCCTTGTTGGCTGCTGAGGGATGGAGGATGACACTGATGGGCTGAGTGTAATCCTCACTGTCTGACTGAGGCTGAAGGACATAGGGCACAGTGGAGACTTGGAGAAGGGCAAGGGAAGACAGACTTTTTGAGATCATGTGACTTGATTTAATGGTATATCCTGTCCAGAAAAAGATTTTGGAAACCACTGGTGGAATCAAGAGTAGATCCAGGTTTCTGATGTGGTCTGGTGATATTGAAGAAGCCTAGCCAATCCTGCTACAGAGATGGAAAGAACTTTTGCCTGGGAGTCAGGAGACTTTAGTTTAATCGAGTTTCTTTCCCTCTCTGAGCCTCACTTTTTCCACTGTTACTTGTGGAAGTGGGAGAGTTCGGCCTCAGTGAGTCTTTAGGTCCTTTCTAGCTCTAAAGAGCTAGGAAAGATATATAATTTCTATCCCCCATGGATGAATCCAGAGAGACTGTCCAGATTTGAAGTTATAAAACTGGGATTCATTGTGAACCTAAGGCTTACAAAAGAATCTTTGTATTGCAGACTGGGACTCCTTGTCCTTGTTAGAGGAAGGTCAGAAGGAGTGTCATTGAGCTGAATTCTTAGGATATTTCCTTTCTCAAATCCACTTCCTTTTCCATCCTCTACCAACAATTCTTTTTCAGATTTCGAGTGACCATTGCTCTGCCCTTAGCACCTGGCACATTGGGCCTTTTTTTTTTCCTATTTCTTACAGAAGGGAGCTTTTGGGCTCTTTGCCTTGTGTTTACACAGTGAACCTCAGAGCCATCGTCATCTTCTCTTTCCTAGAATCCAACATATACAACCTTGTCCCAGTTGACTTAACTGCTAAGTCTTTATAGTCAATGTCAATAATATCTTTTGTCTTTTATGAATTTTAAAACATAAGAGTAATTCTGCAACTTACTTTGAAATGCATCAAAAGATAAGAAAATACAGTGCCAGACTGGGCTCTATGCTACACAACAATGGATGGGATGGGGGCAAGGGAGGGAAGCCAGGGAGGGAGGGGGTGTATGTATAATTATGGCTGATTTGCATTGTTGTACGGCAAAAACCAACACAATATTGTAAAAATTAAAAAAAAAAACTTTACAAAAAGACTTCAATCAAAAATGGATAGATGGATTAATAAGTAGATAAATGAATAATTAATAAATGGATGCTAAATCAAAGATAAATGAATGGCAAACAGATAAATAAAATATCAGGGGAAATAAGTAATGTACAGTTAAAAGTGCTATGTGCTCAATCACTCAGTTGTGCCCATTTGTGGCCCCATGGACTGTAGTCTGCCCTACCCACCCCCCCAGGCTCTTCTGCCCATTGAATTTTCCCAGGCAAGAATAATGGAGTGGGGTGCCATTTCTTTTTCCAGGAGATCTTCCCAACCCAGGGATAGAACCTGCTTCTCTTGCATCTCCTGCATTGACAGGCAAATTCTTTTACCACTAGTGTCACTTTCTTATTGGTTGCACTAGTGGTAAAGAATCCTTCTGCCAATGCAGAAGATATAAGAGATGCAGGTTCGATCCCTGGATCCCTGGGTTGGGAAGAGCACCTGGAGCAGGGCATGGAAGTCCGCTCCAGTATCCATGTCTAGAGAATCCCATCGACAGAGGAGCCTGGCAGGCTACCGTCCATAGGGACTCACAGAGATGAATACAACTCAAGCGACTTAGCACACACGCCACCTGGGAAGCCCCAGTCAACAGTCATATTGCAGACAATTCAAACTATATAAAAGTACACAGAATAAGAAGGAAAAGCTCCTTACATCCATATTTTCCTCCCAGAGGTAAATATAGTTCACAATTTTCTGTGTATTCTTCTAATCCTTTTTTCTATATGTATCCAAAACTATATACATCCATATCAACCTAATAGTTTTGCTTTTAAATTTAAATGGATCACACTTTATAGCTGAGTCAGTAATTTGCATTTTTGACTTCACAATATATTTTGGACATCTCATTTCAGTATATGGATCTACCTCATTTTTAAAAACAGCTACATATTTCATAGTATGGGTATACCATAGTGTATTTTAATATTTCTTCTGATGTATAGCTAAATGATTTCCAATTCTTTCCTATGACACATAAGGCTTCAGGATACCTCTTTGGTTATTTATTATGTACATGTGAACATCTATGTCTGTAAGGTAGATTCCTAGAAATGAAATTGTTGTGCCAAAAGAGTTATGCTTTAAAATTCTGCCCCTCCCCTCCAATATTTCATTATGGATATTTTCAAACATACAGATAAGTTGAAAGAATTATACAGTGAACACCCATATATCCACTACCTAGATACTACCATTAACATTTAACTGTATTTGCTTTATCACATATCCCTCTTTCTATACATTCATTAAGTCATCTTTCAAATTCTGTACATTGTACAAATGAAATATGGTTTTTTGAGCCATTTACATATTCCTTACTACTGCAGAGGTTAAGTATATAAAAATACACTTAGCCATTTATATTTCTTTTCTATAAATTTTCTTTTCATATTAGTGCTCATTTGTCTGTGGTAACTTGTTCATATTTTGCTCGTGGATCTGTGAAAGCTCTTTATTTTGTAATATGTCTTATACAGTGATGATCTTGCAGAACTCAGAGTTTTTCCAAAAACATAATTTGGCTGATTGAAAATTCCTTCCTTTCAACCCATCTCACTATTTTCATCCTCAAGCTGTCATAATTTCTCTCCTGGACAATTTGTTTAAAAACAAATATGATGGCATCACTCTCCTGCTTAAAACAAATCTGATGATGTCAACAGTCCCACAATGCAGAATATAGTCCAAGCTCTTTAGCCTTAAGTCTAACTCTGACAACAAACTGCCTCTCTATTGCTATCCCTTCTACTCTAGTTTAAAACTCCTGAATTCAGCCAAATTTAGCAACTTGCTTTTCTTCATATGCACACCAAAAATTGTATCCTCTTTTTTTTCCTCAGGCCTTCCATCTGAAATATTTTTTACTCCTCCCATCTCCACATGACTAAATTTTGTTTATCTTTTAATGCCTCTTCCACATGGTCATCCCAAAGTCCATTCCTTCAAAATGCATGTACTTTAGAGGAAATGTACACTCTTCTCTGAAGTTTCAGCCTCTCTCACTCTCTCCTTCCTCTTCCCCATGCTCCACACCTGAACTAGCTATTATACTATTTAATTAGCTACATGCATAAAAAAGTATTATATTTTCTGTTTTCTTTTTCTTTAAGGGCCTTAAACATTAGATGTTCAAAAAATTAAGAAACAGATGAATTTAGCCTGAAAATAAGTGCAAACCCATATACCTAAAGAAAGGAATTTCCACATCTGCCTTGGCATTCTTGGTGTATCTGAAGATTTTGGGGTGGAGTGCAATAGAGGCATATGGAAGGATAAAACAACTTGGAACGTTTTTAGTGCTGACTGATGTCCTTTCTCTGAGACAGATGATGTAAGAAGTATAGCTTAGTGATGGAGGCTATGGGTGGGAATCGCAGAGCTATTTCTAAGCTGTTAACACTTTGGGCACTGCTAATTTGCCAAAGTCAATCTGAATGTAATGTGGCTAAAGCTACTTTGTTATGTCATCTTGGACAGACTGCTAACACACTCTGAGCTTCAGGTTCTCATTGGTCAAACAATGGGAAAATAATACCTATTTTGCCATAGGAAGGAGCAAATTATATGATCTGTGGAAATAAAAACATACAGTTTAAAAAGAACTAAAATACTACATAAGTTTGAAGTATTTCTGATTCTTGTGGGGTTGAGTCAGGAGACCTGAGTTCGAGGTGTTACTTTTGACAAGTACCTTGCTCTTTCTTGGCTTTGGTTTGTCATCTATACAACTTGATTAGACTAGATTTGTGATTTTCAGCAAAGATGTATTCCATGGAAGCCCAGTATGCTCCCAGTGGAACTCCTTGGGCTCTTAGATTATCTTCTGTGTTAGTACCCAAGAGATGGTCTAGACTAAGCTAAATAATCTCCAAAATTCTTTGAGTTCTGATGTTTTTGATTCTGCCTCTCTAGTGGCTCTACCATCACTGCAAAACATGGTGGTAATGAATCTATTCGGATAGATATATTCCAGATATTCCTATCTGAACTTCTCTCACACTTCTTTCCCAGGGTCTTTACTGTCTCCAGTTTTCTGCCAGGATCTGTGGCCTGTCTCCTAGGACTGGCTATTTTAGGAGCTTGTTCTTAGATACCAACACCATTATTAATGCCACAGTTGAGGGCTGTGGGGGCAATGGCCAATGGAAGAAGGAAGGAAGGCACAGCCTGAGTTCCCAAGTGCTTTTTGGAAGCCCCCTTGACCATGACCTTTTGGGTTATGAGTGGGAAGAGCAGCATCAGTGAAACAAGTAGCCTACGAAGGTTCACTATCCATTCCCCTAGTTTGATTCTCAAAGCTTACAGCTAGCTTCGATTAGCTTACAGTTGATATCTGAAGTCACGCCTGGCTTTTGGACACACAAGCAGACAGTACTGGCCCTTGCCTAACACCTAAAGCCAAGCTCTCAGTCTAGCTCCCAAGGCATCCTTCTAAACTAGCCTATTTATCCTATTTTTTCCATCCATTTATTAGGTAACTGAATCCTAATAAACCTAATTGAGGACCACCCTCAAATAAAATGTAACTGAGCTCCAGAAAAGCTCATTAATGACCATTTGCAAACAAGACACCACAGTTTGTTCTGTTTCAGAATGGCATTTTCCTGATTTAAAAAAGAACAAGGAGTGAAAAACTGTAGTCAACATTTTGAAATTCCTCCCAAGTATATTTCAATCCAAGTATTGACTGAGGAGAGAAACAAAAGGGGAAGAAAAGAAGAAAGAGAGATGGGGGAGGGAAGGTGGGATGAAAATCAGTGAGTGATGCAGGCACTCACAAAGGTAAAATTATGAAGTTTTGAAGTGCTCTTTATCCCTGTGCCTTCACAGCTTCGATCTGAATGAGAGGGAAATTATTCATAATAGCTCATCAGAAGCAGTGATCAGAGTACCATTACCCCAGACTATCTCTGGTCTCCCAGAATTAGGCCCCCTTAAACAAGCCATTTGTTCACTTTTTCCTTGCTTACCCATCCCCCCAACCTGTTTGTTGATATCTTGATGCTTTCATAACTACCATTCTGCAAGCTAGACTGGGGTACAGGAGGTCAAGAGAATTGGGATGTTGGAAGATGAAGATGGGTAGGGAAGTTTGGACCCTCGGGCTGAGGACCTTGAAGCTAGAAGTGGGAGAGTTTATATAGTTAGTACTCTGTTCTTCCTGTCCCTGGTGATGGGGGGTTGTTGGGAGTTGGGGGTAGGGTTAGAGGACAAGATAATGTAGGCTAAAGAAACTGGGTCATGAACATTGTTGAAGTCAGATAATCTTGAAGTCTGATTTTAGTCAACAGCTTCCATCACTTTTTTCCTAGCCCCAAACCAGTGATGAAGGCACATTTGCTTTTCTTTTTGTTAGTTTTACCATTTTTATTCCTGTGGAGCAAAATGAGAAAGAGCCAGGGGGATAAGACTTGGGAGGAGGGTCAGGTGAAATGAGTCAGCTAGGGTTTCAGAGAAGAGCTGATAATCAGGACAGTGGGAATGGGTTTCTGGAGCAGAACAGGGGCTGGTGGGAGGAGTTTCCCTGCTTATCTGTCTTGGATTCTGACAGAATCCTGAGCAGGAAACGGGCTGTACTCATATTGCTCTCCAAGGTTGGAAGATAGGTGCCTTGTGGCCTTCTCCATCTGCAAAAGTAGACAAAGGGCTGATGGGAAAGCACTAGGCCCTGTGTCTGGAGTCTCTGCTCTTCCCATCCCCAACTTTGATTACTGGGCCTCCTTTTATAGTGTGTGTGTGTGTGTGTGTGTGTGTGTGTGTGTGTGTGTGTGTTTATTTTAATGTATTTTTTTCTGGTATGGAAAACAGTAGACCTCATGAGTCCTGAGAGCCTGATTACAGGAAATAAGGGGTTAATATGGGTGAGTGTGGGGCATAGTGTCCATCTTCAGGGTATTCTAATTGCCCACTTCATTTGCTTCATCCCCTTGCCCTTAGCTCCCAAGTGCCGTAGCTCGACAATTTCCTGTCTTTTCTCTCTTCCCTTCCCTTCTGTTCCTCCCCTCAGTTAAAACCCAATTTCTTCTATGCCATTTGATCTCAGCTAGATTTTAGGAAATGTCCTGTGATTAATTCATACTAAGGTGTACTGATTGATTTACAGCCATCTTTTCCCACCCCATCCTCTCACAGGATAGTTCTTCCTCTCTGATAGCAGTGTTTGGCTATCATTGGTGGACCTTTCTGGCTTCTGGCCCCCATTCACACTTCATAGTTCAGTTCTGTTCAGTCACTCAACCATGTCTGACTCTTTGTGATCCCGTGGACTGCAGCATGCCAGGCTTCCCTGTCCATCACCAACTCCCCAGACCTTGCTCAAACTAATGTCCATCAAGTCTGTGATGCCATCCAACCATATCATTTTCTGTTGTTCCCTTCTCCTCCTGCCTTCAACCTTTTCCGGCATCAGGGTCTTTTCCAATGAGTCAATTCTTCATATCAGGTGGCCAAAGTACTAGAGCTTCAGCTTCAGCATCAATCCTTCCATGAATATTCAGGACTGATTTCCTTTATAATTGACAGGTTTGATCCCCGCTATCCAAGGGACTCTCTTCTCCAACACCACAGTTCAAATCCGACTTCACAGGGAATAAATAGAGCAGATTTTTCTCTGTCATCAGGTTATTATTCTGTTAACCAGGATAATAGTAACCACCTCATCACCTTATTATGAGAATTAAATGAATTTATGCAGTAAAGCACTTGGAACAGGGCCTTACACAGAGTAATCCCACAATAAATGTTAGCTGTTATTAATTCTGTCATGAAAGAAGCAGTGTGGTAGTATGAAGAAAGCACTGGATTAAGAGTCAAAAGTTCTAGTACTGGCTATTCCACTCTCTTGCTATGTCTCCATGGACAAGTCCCTGAACCCTCTGGAGTTTAGTTTCACTACTGAGCCATGAGGAATGGAACCAAGTTATTTCTAAAGGCCCTCATAGGTCTGTCATTCCTAGTTATAGAATTCTAATCCCCTAAGGACAGCGGATACTTGGTCAAAAGGGTGAGGTAAGAGCAGGATATATAAATTGCCTGGGTAGTAAGCCTTCCACAGAGTAAAGGTTTTTGCTTGGTACTGGCACTAGAGCTGCCTTTAGGCTGTTATAAGTTGACACATAAGCCAGAGAATTTTAGCTGTAGACTGAGAAGCTGCAGTATCTTCAGAAGTCCTCTGTATTTAGTTATATAAAGGCTTAAAAATCCTTATATATAGGCAAATTCACAAGACTCTTACTACCTTAGGGGTGTATGGGAGCTATCATCCAGAATATAAGCTTACTCTCTGCATGTCATTCTCATTTCAAGCTTTGCTGTGATCACTTGTCCCTTAGTTCAAGACAGAGTTGGCTGGGCCATTCACTGTTCCCCAGAAAGAAACAATGGGTTACATATGTGAAACATAGACTGATTTTCCCTGGGTTGAGATCCTCTCCTCACCTCTCAGTATATCTCCCTCCCCAGAACTCTGAGGCTCTTTACCTTCCTAGGCTTGGGATGTGAGAGAGATCACTAATCTAATAATGAATCTAAGAGGAAGTGGAGCATTTTGCTGAACCTTTGGCTTGACCCTTGGTAATGAATGGGACAGAGTTTTCTGCACTAATCTTCTCTTGCCTATAACTAGAATTTGGTGTGCCAACTTCCTTTTGGCTGAGTCAAGAATGAATGTTATAACCTGGGGTCATGATGTATCTCAGCTTAGAATCATAGGAAAAAGTTTTTCCTATTACTGTCTTTTGTTTTTTCCCCCCTGAATGTTATGCATCAAAGTAATACAGGCCGGTTGGCCAGTCTTAAGACTCTGTGGTGGAGAAACAGCTGCTCTGTCTGAGCCCATGCTATTCCTGTGACAGAAGCCTGCAAATGTAAATTACTTTGCAAAGGTAGGAATGAGCTACTCAAACTCTTTCCCTTATGCAGAGATGAACCTATGGAAGGTTGAAGGTTGGAGTTGTGTTAGGGTAAAAAGGAGAGCAGGATGGGAAATAGTAAGACTAACTTTTAAACAGTCAGCATTTATTGAGGGTCAGCTATGTGCTTAGCCTTGGACCAGGCAATGTTGTAGAGGGGAGGAGAGACTCAGGATTGGTGAAAAGAGATTGTAGGGAAGGTCAGAGGGGCAAGGACCCTAGCCCAGAATTCTTCACATCTAAGACTTCCTCACTGCACTTTTGGAGCAGCAAATGATAGTTAAGTTATAACCTGTGTGATCTTAATATTCAGAAAATAAGAGGAAGTAGAAATCACTTCCCACTGATGTGGGCCAGTGCAAACCTTTGTAGGGTGTGTAAGGAGAAGCAAGGATAATATTCCAAGCAGAGTGTAGGGCATTATGGCTGAACTGTTAATAAATGTTGGTCCTCTTCATCTGTTTCACCATCTAGGACAATTACTTCATTTCTCTCCCCACATCTCTTATCCTCCCTTCCTCATGTTCTTTGACTTAACAAAATTGCAGCCAACACTTGGAGATGCCTCTTTGGGAGTCAGGCAAAACTACAGCTTTGTGAACTGGTCCATGTGTCTCTTGGTCATTATATTCCACTGTCCTGGAACATGCAATAGAGAAGTTTTGAAGATGGGAAAAGCCTCTTATCCTCATCTCATCCATCAGAGGACAGAGAGAAGAAGCAAGAACTACAATCTTGCAGCCTCCAGAACGAAAACCACAATCACAGAAAGCCAACCAAAATGAACATATGGATCACAGCCTTGTGTAACTCCATGAAGCTATGAGCCATGCCATGGAGGGCCACCCTAGAAGAATGGACATGGTGGAGAATTCTGAGAAAACATGGTTCACTGGAGATGGGAATGGCAAACCACTTCAATATTCTTGTGTTGAGAACCCCATTAACAGTATGAAAAGGGACAAAGATATGACATCAGAAGATGGGCCCACCCAGATCAGTAGGTGTCCAATATGCTACTGGGGAAGAGCAAAGGAAGAGCTCCAGAAGGAATGAAGAGGCTGAGCCAAAGTGGAAATGATACCAAGTTGTGGATATGACTGGTGAAAGTAAAGTGTGATGCTGTAAAGAACAATATTGCATAGGAACCTGGAATGTTAAGTCCATGAATCAAGTTAAATTGGAAGTGGTCAAACAGGAGATGGCAAGAGTGAACATCGACATTTTAGGAATCAGTGAACTAAAATGTTCGCTAACTAAACTAAATGAACTAAAATCAGTGAACTAAAATGGACAGGGATGGGTGAATTTAATTCAGATGATCAGTACATCTACTACTGTGGGTAAGAAACCCTCAGAAGAAAATGGAGTAGCCCTCACAGTCAACAGAAGTGTTCAGAATGCAGTACTTGGGTGCAATCTCAAAAACAACAGAAGGATCTCAGTTCGTTTCCAAGGCAAATCAATCAACATCTCAGTAATCCAAGTCTATGCCCCAACCACTAATGCTGAAAAAGCTGAAACTGAATGGTTCTATGAAGACTTACAAGACCTTCTAGAACTAACACCAAAAAAAAAAAAAAGATGTCCTTTCATCTTAGGGGATTGGAATGCAGAAGTAGGAAATCAGTACATACCTGGAGTAACGGGCAAGTTTGGCCTTGGAGTACAAAATTAAGCAGGGCAAAAGCTAATAGCATTTTGTCAAGAGAAAACACTGGTCATAGCAAACAATCTCTTCCAATAACAAGAGAGGCCATTCTATTCATGGACATCACTAGATGGTTAATATCGAAATCAGATTGATTATAATATATTCTTTGCATCAGAAAATGGAGAAGCTCTATATAGTGAGCAAAAACAAGACCTGTATCTGACTGTGGCTTAGATCATGAGCTCCTTATTGCAAAATTCAGGCTTAAATTGAAGAAAGTCGGGAAAACCACTAGGCCATTCAGATATAACCTAAATCAAATCCCTTATAATTACCTAGTGGAGGTGATAAATAGATTCAAAGGATTAGATACGGTAGACAAAGTGTCTGAGGGCTTCCCAGGTGGGGCTGCTGCTGCTTCTGCTGCTGCTAAGTCGCTTCAGTCGTGTCTGACTCTGTGCAACCCCATAGACGGCAGCCCGCCAGGCTCCGCCATCCCTGGGATTCTCCAGGCAAGAACACCGGAGTGGGTTACCATTTCCTTCTCTAATGCATGAAAGTGAAAGGTGACAGTGAAGTCACTCAGTTGTGTCCGACTCTTAGCAACCCTATGGACTGCAGCCTGCCAGGCTCCTCCGTCCATGGGATTTCCCAAGCAAGAGTACTGGAGTGGGGTGCCATTGCATTCTCTACAGGTGGGGCTAGTGGTAAAGAAATCACCTGCCAATGCAGGAGGCATAAGAGACACGGGTTTGATCCCTGGGTCAGGAAGATTCCCTGAAGGAGGGCATGGCAACCCACTCCAATATTCTTACCTGGAGAATCCCATGGACAGTAGAGCCTGGCAGACTAGAGTCCATGGGGTTTCACAGAGTCTGATATGACTGAAGCAACGTAGCATGCACACACACACAGAGTGCCTGAAGAACTATGGACAGAGGTTCACAACATTGTACAGGAGGTGGTGACCAAAACTTTCAAAGGAAAAAAAATGCAAAATGGTTGTCTGAGGAGGCCTTACAAATAGCTGAGAAAAGGAGAGATCAAAGGTAAGAACCACAAGAAACTAACAGAAGTAGAAGAGATGAAGAAGAGTTGGCATGAATACACAGAAGGCCCATACAGAAAAATTCTCAATGACCCAGATAACCACAATTGTATGGTCTCTCTTCTAGAGGCAGACATCCAGGAGTATGAAGTTAAGTGGGCTTTAGGAAGCATTACCTAGAGCAAAGTTTGTGGTGGTTATGGAGTTCCAGCTGAGCTATTTCAAATCCTAAAAGATGATGTTGTTGAAGTGCTGCACTCAATATGCCAGCAAATTTGGAAAACTCAGCAATGCCCACAGAACTGGAGGTCAGTTTTCATTCCAATCTCAAAGAAAGACAATGCCAAAATATGTTCAAAGTACCATACAACTGTGCCAATTTCATATACTAGCGAGGTAATGCTCAAAATCCTTCAAACTAGGCTTCTACAGTAACTGAACTGGGAACTTCCAGAAGTACAATCTGGGTTTAGAAAAGGCAGAGAAACCAGAGATCAAATTTCAAACCTTAGTTGGATCATAGAAAAAGCAAGAGAATTCCATAAAATATATACTTCTCCTTCATTGACTATGCTGAAGCCCTTGACTGTGTGGATCACGACAGACTGGAAAATTCTTAAAGAGATGGGAATATCAGATCACCTTACCTTCCTCCTGAGAAACCTGTATGCAGGTCAAGAAGCAACAGTGAGAATCAGACCTGAAACAACGGAGTGGTTCAAAATTCAGAAAGGGGTACATCAAGGCTGTATATTATCACCCTGCTTACTTATAAGCAGAGTACATCATGTGAGATATCTGGCTGGTTGACTCACAAGCTGGA
This sequence comes from Bos javanicus, assembly GCF_032452875.1. Taxonomy (NCBI): domain Eukaryota; kingdom Metazoa; phylum Chordata; class Mammalia; order Artiodactyla; family Bovidae; genus Bos; species Bos javanicus. The sequence goes on from NC_083897.1 coordinate 98,601,239, forward strand.
ATAAAGATTGCTGGGAGAAGTATCAACAACCTCATATATGCAGATATTACCACTCTAATGACAGAAAGCGAAGAAAAACTATGCTGGCTTAAAGCTTAATATTCAAAAAACGAAGATATAGCATCCGGTCCCATCACTTCATGGCAAATAGATGGAGGGAAAGTGGAAACAGTGACAGGTTTTATTTTCGTGAGCTCCAGAATCTGTACAGTTTGTGACTGCAGCCACAAAATTAAAAGACGCCTACTCCTTGGAAGAAAAGCTGACAAACATAGTGCATTAAAAAGCAGAGACATCACTTTGCCAACAAAGGTCCATATAGTCAAAGCTATGGATTTTCCAGTAGTCATGTACAGATGTGAGAGTTGGACCATGAAGAAGGCTGAGTGGAAAGAATTGATGGTTTCCAATTTAGTGCTGGAGAAGACTCTTGAGAATCCTTTGCACTGCAAGGAGATCAAACCAGTCAATCCTAAAGGAAATCAACTGTGAATATTCATTGGAAGGACTGATGCAGAAGTTGAAGCTCCAATGCTTTGGGCACTTGATGCAAAGAGATGACACATTAGAAAATACTATGATGCTGGGAAAGATTGAAGGTAAAAGAAGAAGGGGAGGACAGCGGATGAGATGGTTAGATAGCATCACTACCTCAATAGACATGAATCTGAGCAAAGTCTTGGAGTGAAGGACAGAGGAGCCTGGAGTGTTGTAGTCCATGAGGTCACAGAGTCAGATGCAACTCAGCAACTGAAAAACAACAAAATTTATTTAATTTTGCTTTTATTTCTTTTGCTTTAGAAGACAGGTACCAAAAATATTACTACAGTTTATGTCAAACAGTGTTCTACCTATGTTCTATTCTAAGAGTTTTATGGTTTCAAGTCTACCTTTATGTTTTTAACACACTTTGAAGGTTTTTTTTTTTTAATATGGCATGAGGGAATGTTCTAATCTCTAATTATTTAAAATATAATTGTCTAGTTTTCACAGGAGTCATTAATGATGGGACTGTCTTTTCTCTATTGTTTATCCTTGCCTCATTTGTCATACATTAATTGACTAGAGGTGCATGTATTCATTCTGGGGTCTCTATTCTGTTACATTGATCTATGTATTTGTTTTTATGCTAGTACTATGCTTTTCTGTAAAAAAATAGTGTTAGCTTTGCAGTGTAGTCTGAAGATGGGAAAGTTGATCCCTCCAGCTTTGTTCTTTTTTTTTTTTTTAATTTTATTTTTAAACTTTACATAATTGTATTAGTTTTGCCAAATATCAAAATGAATCCGCCACAGGTATACATGTGTTCCCCATCCTAAACCCTCCTCCCTCCTCCCTCCCCATACCATCCCTCTGGGTCGTCCCAGTGCACTAGCCCCAAGCATCCAGTATCATGCATCGAACCTGGACTGGCAACTCGTTTCTTACATGATATTTTACATGTTTCAATGTCATTCTCCCAAATCTTCCCACCCTCTCTCTCTCCCACAGAGTCCATAAGACTGTTCTATACATCAGTGTCTCTTTTGCTGTCTCATACACCGGGTTATTGTTACCATCTTTCTAAATTCCATATATATGCGTTAGTATACTGTATTGATGTTTTTCCTTCTGGCTTACTTCACTCTGTATAATAGGCTCCAGTTTCATCCACCTCATTAGAACTGATTCAAATGTTTTCTTTTTAATGGCTGAGTAATACTCCAATGTGTATATGTACCACTGCTTTCTTATCCATTCATCTGCTGATGGACAACTAGGTTGCTTCCATGTCCTGGCTATTATAAACAGTGCTGCGATGAACATTGGGGTACACGTGTCTCTTTCCCTTCTGGTTTCCTCAGTGTGTATGCCCAGCAGTGGGATTGCTGGATCATAAGGCAGTTCTATTTCCAGTTTTTTAAGGAATCTCCACACTGTTCTCCATAGTGGCTGTACTAGTTTGCATTCCCACCAACAGTGTAAGAGGCTTCCCTTTTCTCCACACCCTCTCCAGCATTTATTATTTGTAGACTTTTGGATCGCAGCCATTCTGACTGGTGTGAAATGGTACCTCATAGTGGTTTTGATTTGCATTTCTCTGATAATGAGTGATGTTGAGCATCTTTTCATGTGTTTGTTAGCCCTCTGTATGTCTTCTTTGGAGAAATGTCTATTTAGTTCTTTGGCCCATTTTTTGATTGGGTCATTTATTTTTCTGGAGTTGAGCTGTAGGAGTTGCTTGTATATTTTTGAGATTAGTTGTTTTTCGGTTGCTTCATTTGCTATTATTTTCTCCCATTCTGAAGGCTGTCTTTTCACCTTGCTAATAGTTTCCTTTGATGTGCAGAAGCTTTTAAGGTTAATTAGGTCCCATTTGTTTATTTTTGCTTTTATTTCCAATATTCTGGGAGGTGGGTCATAGAGGATCCTGCTGTGATGTATGTCAGAGAGTGTTTTGCTTATGTTCTCCTCTAGGAGTTTTATAGTTTCTGGTCTTACATTTAGATCTTTAATCCATTTTGAGTTTATTTTTGTGTATGGTGTTAGAAAGTGGTCTAGTTTCATTCTTTTACAAGTGGTTGACCAGATTTCCCAGCACCACTTGTTAAAGAGATTGTCTTTAATCCATTGTATATTCTTGCCTCCTTTGTCAAAGATAAGGTGTCCATATGTGCGTGGATTTATCTCTGGGCTTTCTATTTTATTCCATTGATCAATATTTCTGTCTTTGTGCCAGTACCATACTGTCTTTTGTTTTTTTTTAAATCAAGATTGCATTGCCTATTTTTGTTCCTTTTTGGTTCCAAATGAATTTTGGAATAATTTGTTCTAGTCTTGTGGAAAAAATATCATGCATATTTTAATAGGGATTGCATTACATCTGTAGGTTCATTTAGGTAGTTATGCCATTTTCACAATATTCTTCTGATACAAGAGCACAAGCCATCTTCTCACTTCTTTGTATTATCTTTATTTTCCTTTATGAATATTTTATAGTTTTTAGCATATAGGTCTTTGACCTACTTGGTTAATTCCCAAATGTCTTGTTCTTTTTGTGTGACATTAAACAAGATTTTTAAAGAAATCTTTCTGTTTCTGATATTTCATTATTTGTATATAGAAAAATAATAGATTTCAGTATATTAATCTTGTATCCTGAAACTCTACTGAGTTAATTTCATAGTTCGAGTAGATTTTGTGTGGAGACTTCAGAGTTTTCTATATAATGTATCATGTCACCTGTAAATAGATACTGTTTCACTTCTCTTCATATTGGGGTGCTATTTACTTATTTTTCTTTTCTAATTACTGTGGCTAGGACCTCCAATACTGTGTTAAATGTAAGTGGTGGGACTGGGAATCCTGGTCTTGTGTCTGAATCTAGAAAACATTTTCAGCTTTTCACTGTTGTGCATAATGTTAGTTGTGTTGCCTTTATTATGCTGTGATACATTCCCTCTATACCCACTTTGATGAGAAATTTTATCATGAATGAATGTTGAATTTTGTTAAATCTCTTTCTGCATTTCTTTATATAATCATGTGGTGTATCACACTGATTGATTTGCAGATGTTGAACCATCTTTGTGACCTTGAATATTTCTAACTTGATTGTGTTGTATGCCCCTTTTTATGTATGTTTCAGTTTGGTTTGCTAATATTTTGCTGAGGATTTTTACATCTGTATTCATCAAAGATATTTGCCTATAATTTTCTATACTTTTGCTATTAGGATAATGATGGCCTTGTAGAATAAATGTGGGACTTTCCATCCCCTTCAAATTTTTGAATAGTTTTTGAAGGTTATGTATTATTACTTCTTTAAATGTTTGGTAGAATTCCTTGTGAAGCCATATAAAAGTGAAAGTTGCTCAGTCGTGTCCGACTCTTGCGACCCTGTGGACTATATAGTCCATGGAATTTTCCAGGCTATAATACTGGAGTGGGTAGCTGTTCCCTTCTCCAGGGGATCTTCCTAACCCAGATATTGAACTCAGGTCTCCTGCATTCAGGCAGATTCTTTACCAGCTGAGCCACCAGGGAAGCCCAAGAATACTGGACTGGGTAGCCTATCCCTTCTCCAGTGAATCTTCCTGACCTAGGAATTGAACCAGGGTCCCCTGCATTGCAAGAGGATTCTTTACCAGCTGAGCTACCAGGGAATCCCATCTAGTCCCATAGTTTTGTGAGCTGGGAACTTTTTATTACAAGTTCAATTTCCCTACAAGTGACTGATCTAATCAAGTGTTCAGTCTTCTTGATTCAGTCTTGGCAGTTCTTCTGTTTCTAGAAATTTTTCCATTTCTTCTAAGGTGTTCAATTTTCTGGACATAAAACTGTTAATAGCATTCTCTTTATTTTTGTATAACTGTGATATCTGTTATTTTTCCTCTTTAATTTCTTACTTTTTTCTTTTAATTTGGGTCATTTCTCTTTTCTTCTTTGTGATCCTGGATAAGGACTCATCTTTTTTTTTTCCCCATTGTCTTTTTGAGCTCTATTTTGTTTATTTCCTTTCTGATCATTATTACTCTTTCCTTCTGCTTACTTTGGATCTTGCTTCTTCTCTTTTTTTTCCATTTTTTTAAACTGCCAGCAAGGTAATTTATTTCAAGTTTTTTCTTGCTTCCCAGATGTAAACTGCTCTTAAAACAGTGTTTGCAGCAAAAGCAGAACCGAGGATTCCAAACAATGTCTCTTTGAGTTCACATTGTTTGACATCCTGTTCTTCCTCCACATGGATATATGTTTATTTTAATTTAGGTTTAATAAGTTTGTAGCCATAATTTTATCAAATGCATTTTCAACCCATTTCTCTTTCCTTCTGGGACACATATAATGAGAATGCTGGTAGGCTTGATGCTGTTCTAAAGATCCCTCAAATTGTTCTTACTTTTTAAATTATTATTTTTTACTGTTCTGTTTGGGTGATTTATTTTATTCTGTCTTTCAAATTGCTTATGTGATCTTCTGTATCACATAATCTGCTGTTAATTCCCACTAGTGTATGTTTCACTTCAGTTAATGAATTATTCTGTTCTGACTTCTTTTTCATATTTATTTCCTTGTTAGAATTCTCACTGTGTTCATCTCTTCATCTGTTCCATAATTCAGTTATCATTTTATTACTAATGCTTTGAAATCTTCATATGGTAAATTATTTATCTGTTTCACTAATTTTTAGTTTTTCTTCATATTCTTTCATTTGAAACACATTCCTCTGTCTTGTTATTTTGCTTAACTTTCTGTGAAATTAGATGAAACAGTTACCTATCCCAGTCTTGAAGGACTGGCTTTGTGTGGCAGCATCCTATACACTCTGTGTGTGCCCAGTGATTTTGGTGGGAGACCTGTATTTTATGTAAGCATGAGTTGTATCTTCCCCCACGTTGTGGCAGTTGGCACATTGGTAGGAGGTGAGGCTGGAGATGAAGTGTCTAGAGCCAGAATCAGGTGTGAGCTGGGTCTTCTCCTTTGCTCAGTGGTCAACACCACCCTATTGAGAGTGGGATTGAGGCCCAAGTTGCTAGAGCAGAAGTCTTGAGAGTTGAGTCTAAACTAGTTCTGTTCCTTCTAAATATGTGTTCTCTCTCCTCCCATCATTGGAACCCACACCATAGAAGGGGTTAGAGCCAGAGAAAGTGGGGCTGGAGCCAGCATGTGGTATCTGTCATGATATTGCTAAAGCAGTCCTGGCACCAGAGTTCCAGACCACTCTAAATCTGCTGCTTCCATGAGTAATGGCTACCTTTGCCTTGCCCAGTTGCGATGGCAGGTCTAAGCTGGCTTTGACCCCTAAAACTATACACTCTTCCTGGCTGTGGCTATTTTTCCCTAGTGTTTAATTGTGCCATAGAGTACTTAGGGTGGCAGAATGCACTGGGCTCGAGTTGAGGTACATGCTAGGGCAGTTGAGAGAACCAAGCTGGAGTCCTGGGTAGTTTTAATCTACTTTTCTTTGTTTCTGGAGTAAGCAAGTGTGTGAGTATTCTTTATGAACAATAGAGTCTAGGTTTCTTACAGATCTGCCCTTAGTACCATTGGTTTTCAAAACGGCTAAGTGGATTCATCTTCCCTGTGTGGACCATAGATCTAGGGAGCCCAATATGTAATTCAAACTGTTCATTCCACAGGGAGGATTTCCAAGCTCATATAATCCACCTTCACTTCTGTGCCCATCTTAGGGCTGCAGGTGCTGATATGATCATTTCTGTTTTTGTCCTATTTGACTTTCTGTGGATCTTTCTTACAGCCTTGGTTGTGTGTCTTTCTGCCAGTCTCCAGCTTAATTTCAGTGAGAATTGATAGACATATTGATGCATTTTTCATGAGTTCATAGAGAAAGGTGAACTCTGCTTTCTCCTACTCTATCATCTTGATCTCCTCTTATTTTTCTTGGCCAATATATCTAAAGATTTGTCAATTTTCTTTGCTATTTCAAAGAACTTTAAAAATTTTATTTTCAATTTTGTCTTTTGTTCTTCTCTGCTCCACTATTTATTCATTTTTTTTCTCCTAGCATTGATTTAACATTGCTTTTTGTTTTTCAAGTTCCTTTTATATGTATAGTTTAATTATTGATTTGAGACTTTCTTTTTTAGTATATGAATTTACAGGTATAAATTTCCTGTCTTAGTACTTTTAAATTGTGTCACATAAATTGTTTTCTTTTTCATTTTTCTCAGAGGGTTTTCTAATTTCCTGTTTCAAGGTTTTTTAAAGAGTGTATTGCTTAATTTCCACATATTTATGAATTTTTTTCTGTTATTATTTTCTAGTTTCCTTCTATTGTGATTAGAAGAGATAATTTATATAGTTTCAATCTTTCAAAACGTCTTAGTCCCTGTAAGGTTTGTTTTGTGGTCTACTATCATTGGCTGTCCTGGAGAATGTCCACTTGAATAAAGTATTTATTGCACTGTCATTGGGTAGAGTATTCTCTATATGTCTGTAATGTCCAATTGATTCATTATTCAATCATTTATTCCTTATTGATCTTATATCTAGTTTTTTTATCCATTAATAAAACCAAAATATTGAAGTCTCTATTAATGTAAGACTGTTTTTTCTCCCTTCATTTCAATTTGCTATTCACTTCATATATTGTGGAACCTGTGATGTTTGACACATATGCATTTATAGGTATTTATAGGTATATATTTGAGGAAAATTGATCATTTAAATCAATATGTAATGTTCTTTGTCTTTTGTAGCAGTTTTTTAAGGTATCTATTAGCTCAGGTTACTATAACAAAATACCATAGGTTGGTGTCTTAAGGAGGAAAAAATAATTTTCTCACAGTTCTGGAAGCTAGAAGTCCAAGACCAAGATTCCACTAGGGCTGGTTTCTGTGAGAACTCTCTTCCTGGCTTGTAGATGACTGCCCTCTTGCTGCATCCTCCATGGCCTTTACTCTGTACATTAAGATAGAGTGTGGTCCTTGCTGTTTCTTCCTTTTTTATAAGGACCCTAGTCCCATCAAATTAAGGTTCCACCCTATGACTTCACTTAACTTTTTAAATATTCTTACAGGCTTTATCTCCAAACATTGGGGTTGAGACTTTCAAGATGAATTTGCTTTGGAGAGGGGCACAATTCATCTATAAGAATATTTTGTCATACTAGTGTAGTCAATCCATCTCTGCTTTGGTTATTATTTGAATGGAGTGTTTTTTCCATTCTTTTAGTTTCCATCTATTTGTGTATTTAAATTTTAGAGTTTCTTTTAGATGGCATATATTTGTGCCATTAAAAAAAAAAAAATCTATTCTTCCAATCTCTGCCTTTGATTGGAGAGTTTAATCTATTTACATTTGATGTAACTACTGAAGGGCTTCCCTGGTGGCTCAGCTGGTAAAGAATTCTGTCTACAATGTGGGAGTCCTGCGTTCAATCCCTGGATTGGGAAGATCCCCTGGGGAAGGGAACAACTACCCACTCCAGTATTCTGGTCTAGAGAATTCCATTGATTGTACAGGCCTTGGCGTCGCAAAGAGTCGGACATGACTGAGCGACTTTCACTTTCACATTCACTGAAAAGGAAGGACTTACTTCTGCAACTTGCTCTTAAGATGTTTTCTAAATTTCTTGTAGCTTTTTTGACCCTTGTTTTCTCCATTACTGTCTGATTTTGTGTTTAACTGATTTTAGTAATGACACGCTTTGATGAATTCTCATTTCTTTTTGTGTATATTCTATAGGTATTTTCTTTGTGGTTATCATGGAGATCATATATAATATCCTAAAGTTATAATAATCTAATATGGATTGCCACCAACTAATTTTCAATCACAGGCAAAAACTCTGATCCTATACAACTCTGCACATTCTATGCTATCAGTGTGACTAATTGTACCTTTATAAGTATGTGCCCAAAACATAGATCTAATATTATTTTATGCTATTATGTTTTAATTATATAGAAGATATATATATATATATATATAATAGAGTTACAAAACAAAATTACTATGATATTGGTTTTTATTTTTGCCTATATCAGAGATTGTTATATCTTCAGAGGGCTTTGAGTTAATATTGTTTAGTGTCCTTTCATTTCAACCTAAAAAATTCTCTTCAGCATGTCTTGGAAGGCAGGTCTAGAGGTAATGGTCTCCCTTAGACTTTGTTTATCTGAGAATGTCTTAATTTCTTCATTCATAGAGGACTGTTTTTCCTGGAAAGAACATTTTAGGGTGACAAGTATTTTTTTTTTTTTTTTCTCTCAGCACCTCTTATCAACCATTGCCTTTCGCCTGCAATATTACTGGTGAAAAATTGATTTATATTTGTATTGAGGATTTCTTTTTCATAAGTTGATTTTCCTTGTCTTGACTTACAGCAGTCTCTTTGTTGCTCTTTGTGGGTCCCTGAATTTATTCCCATGTGGAGTTTTTTTAGCTTCTTGTAAATTCATGACTTTCAACAAATTTTGGATTTTTTGTGCATGCATTATTTCAAATATTCTTTCTCCCCCGTTTCCTCTCTCTTCTAGGATTCCCATAATGCATATGTTGGGCTTGATTGATCTTGCCCCACAAGTCCATTAGTCTGTGTTTACTTTTCTTCATTTGTTTTTCTTTCTGCTCTTCAAATTTGGTTATTTCTGTTATCATATCTTTATGTTTGCTGATTCTTCTTCCTGCACAAACTTTATCTGAGTCACTTTTGGTGAATTTTTCATTTCAGTTATTGTACTTTTCAGTTCTAGTATTAATTTAATTTCTTTTTATCTATTTTTGATATTATTTTTTGGTTCATGTATCATTTTCCTGATTTCCTTCAGTTCTTTGTCTATGTTTTCCTTTAGCTCTTTGAGTATATTTAAGAAAATTGTTTTAAAGTACTTTTCCAGTAAATCTGATGTCTGGACCTCCTTTGACATATTTCTGTCCAGTTATTTTGTTTTCCTGAATTAACCATGTTTTCCTGTTTCTTTGTGTGACTTGTGATTTTTTTTTTTTGGTTGAAAATTGGGCATTTGATTATTATAATATAGTAGTTATGGAAATCAAAGAAGGGTGGTCCCAAGATGGTGGAGGAATAGGAAGGGGAGACCACTTTCTCCCCCATAAATACATCAAAAGATAATCTTCAAGTGGAACGACTTCCACAAAAAAAAGTTCTGAACGCTGGCTGAAGACCCCAGATACCCAGAAAGACAAAAATTCTCTTCAAGGTGAGAGATTTTATTACTGGCTTGATTGCTCTCTTATCTTTTGACTCTCTTTTTTCTCTTCCTGGTCACCTCTATCTCTCTGCTTCCTCGTTTCTTCTCTATATAACTCTTTGAATCTCTTTGGGTATTCCTGTCTGTGGAGAGTTGTTTCACCCTTAGCCTAGGGACTTTATCTTCTGTTCTGTGTGGACAGAAAAGTCTTGGTGCTATTGTAAGAGGGGGACCAAAACCCAGAGGTTGGAGGCTCAACTCCAGATCTTTGACCAACACAGAACTCCTGATCTCAAGGAACATTAATGGATGAGAGCCCACCCAAAAGCCTCAATACCTACACTGAGACCAAGATCCACCCAAGAGCCAGAAAGCTCCAGTATAAGACACTCTACACTAATCTTCCAGCAAAACAGGAACACAACCCTGAACATTAAAGACAGGCTGCTCAAAGCCATACCAAACCAACAGACACCCAAAAATGTACTACTGGACACTGCGCTGCCCTCCAGAGTGACAAGATCCAGCTCCACCCACCAGAACACAGACACAAGATCCCCCAAGGAGGAAACCTTCACAAGCCACTGATCCAAACACACCCACAGGGAGCAGACTCCACAATTAAAAGGAACTACAACCCTCCAGCCTGCAGAAAGGAGACCCCAAACACAGCAATCTAAACAAAATGAAAAGGCAAAGAAATATCCAGCAGGTGAAGGAACATAATAAAAACCCACCAAACCAAACAAATAAAGAGAAGATAATCTACCTGAAAAAGAATTCAGAATAATGATAGTAAAAATGATCCAAAAAATTGAAAACAAAATGAATTTACAGATAAATAGACTAGAGACACAGATTGAGAATATGCAAGAGATGTTCAGCAAGGACCTAAAAGAAATAAAGAACAGTCGATCAGTAATTAACAATACAATAACTGAGATTAAAAACACTGGAGGAAACCAACAGTATAGTAACTGAGACAGAAGAAAGGATAATGTGCTGGAAGATAAAATGGTAGAAATAAATGAGGCAGAGTGGAAAAAAGAAAAAAAGAATATGAAGAAATGAGATCAGCCTCAGCGACTTGAAACAATGTTAAATGCCCCAACATTCTAATCATATGTGTCCCAGAAAAAGAAGACAAAAAGAAAGGGCATGAGAAAATATTTGAGGAGAAAATAGTTGAAAACTTTCCTAAAATGGGAAAGGAAATAGCCACCCAAGTCCAAAAAGCCCAGAGAGTCCATACAGGATAAACTCAAGGTGAAATATGCTGAGACACATATTAATGAAACTAACAAAGATCAAACAAAAACAGAAAATATTAAAAGCAGCAAGGGAAAAGCAACAAATAACATTCAAGGGGATCCCCATGAGAATAACAGCTGATCTTTCAACAGAAACTCTGCAGGCCTGAAAGGAATGGAAGGATGTACTTAAACTGATGAAAGGGGAAAACCTACAACCAAGATTATTCTACCCAACAAGGATCTCATTCAGATTTAAAGGATAAATTAAATGCTTTCCAAACAAGCAAAAGCTGAGAGAATTCAGCACCACCAAACCAGCTCCTCAACAAATGCTAAAAGATCTTCTCTAGACAGGAAACAAAAGTTTTGTAAGAATGAACCCAAAACAATATAGTAAATGGTAATGGGGTCATACTTATCAATAATTAGCTTAAACATAAATGGGTTAAATACTCCCAACCAAAAGACCAAGACTGGCTGAATGGATAAAAAAATAAGACCTGTTTACAAGAGACCCACCTCAAACCTAGGGACACATGCAAACTGAAAATGAGGAGCTGGAAAAAGAAATTGCCTGTAAATGGAGACCAAAAGAAAGTGGGAATAGTAACACCCATATCAGATAAAATACACTTTAAAATAAAGACCATTAAAAGAGACACTTTAGAGACAAATTATAAGAGACACGTTATAAGAGACAAATTAGAAAAACACTACATAGTGATCAAGTGATCTATCCTCTAAAATAGATATAAGAATTATAAATATATATACCCAACATAGGAGCAGCTCAGTACATAAGGCAAATGGTAACAAATATGAAAGTGGAAATTTACAGAAAGACAAAAATAGTGGGGGACTTTAATACTCCACTTACACCAATGGACAGATCATCCAGACAAAATTAAAAAGGAAACACAAGGTTTAAATGATACATTGAAACAGTTAGAGATAATTGATATCTACAGGGCATTTCATCCAAAAGCAATGTATTTCACTTGTACCTCAAGTGCACATGGAACATTCTCCAGAATAGATTACATCCTGGGCCACAAATCTACCCTTGGTAAATTTAAAAAAAACTGAAATCCTTTTAAGCATCTTTTCTGATCACAATGACATAAGATTAGATATCAACCACAGGGAAAAAAACTATAAAAAACAAAAAATATGGAGGCTAGGCAAAATGCTTCTGAATAACCAATAGGTCACCAAAGAAATTAAAAAAAAATCAAAATATGCATAGAAACAAATGATAATGAAAGCATGAGAACCTGAAATATACAGAATTCAGTAAAAAGCAGTGCTAACAGGGAAGTTTATAGCAATAGAAGCCTACCTTAAGGAAGAAGAGAAACATCAAATAAACAACCTAAATTTCCACCTAAATCAACAATAAACAGAATAATAAAAATATGTCAAAGTTAGTAGAAGAAAAAAAATCACAAAAGTAAGAGCAGAAATAAATGAAAAAGAAATGAAGCAGACTATAGCAAAGACCAATGAAACTAAAAGCTAGTTCTTTGAGAAGATAAACAAAATAGACAAACCATTAGCCAGACTCATCAAGAAAAAAAGGGATAAGACTCAAATCAATAAAATTAGAAGTGAAAATTAAGAAATTACAATAGATAACACAGAAATACAAATGATCATAAGAGAATACTATGACCAACTATATTGCAATAAAATTGACAACTTGGAATAAATGGACAAATTTCTAGAAAAGCATAACCTTCCAAAAATGAACTGGGAAAAAATAGAAAATTTGAACAGACCAATCACAAGCACAGAAATAAAAATTATAATAAAACATTTTCCAATGAACCAAAGCCCAGAACCAGATGGCTTCACAGGTGAATTCTACCAAAAATGTAGAGAAGAGATAACATCTATCCTACTCAAACTCTTTCAGAAAATTGTGGAGGAGGGGAAAACTCCCAAACTCGTACAAGGCCAGCTGCACCTTGATACCAAAGTCAGACAAAGATGCCACCCAAAATAAAAAACAACAGGCCAATATCACTGATGAACATAGAGGCAAAAATCCTCAACAAATTTCTAGCAAACAGAATCCAATACCATATTTAAAAGATTATGCATCATGACCAAGTGGGCTTTATCCCAGGGATGCAAGGATTCTTCAATTTTCACAAATCAGTCGATGTGATACACCATATTAACAAACTGAAAGATAAAAACCATATGATTATTTCAATAGATGCAGAGAAAGCCTTTGACAAAATACAACACCCATTTATGATTCTCCAGAAAGTAGGCATAGAAGGAACATATGTCAACATGATAAAAGCCACAGACAACAAACCCAAAGTAAACATTATCCTAAATGGCAAAATATTGAAAGCATGTCCTGTAAAATCAGGAACAAGACAAAGGTACCCACTACTCATCAATCTCACCACTACTATTAAGCATAGTTTTGGATGTCCTTGCCACAGCAACCAAAGAAGAAAAAGAAATGAAAGGAATCCTGATTGGAAAAGAAGAAGTAAAACTCACCCTGTTTGCAGATGACATGATTCTTTACATAGAAAACCCTAATTATGCCACAGGAAAATTAGTAGAGATTATCAAGAAATATAGTAAAGTTGCAGGATATAAAATTGAAACACAGAAATCACTTGCATTCCTAGAAAACACTAACAATGAAAATTGCCAGGAGAAATATCAATAACCTCAGATATGCAGATGACACCACACTTATGGCAGAAAGTGAAGAAGAACTAAAGGGCCTCTTGATGAAAGTCAAAGAGGAGAGTGAAAAAGTTGACTTAAAGCTCAACATTCAGAAAACTAAGATCATGGCATCCGGTCCCATCACTTCATGGCAAATAGATGGAGAAACATTGGAAACAGTGGCTGACTTTATTTTTCTGGGCTCCAAAATCACTGCAGATTGTGACTGCAGTCATTAAATTAAAAGACGCTTACTCCTTGGAAGGAAAGTTATGACAGATCTAGATAGCATATTAAAAAGCAGAGACATTACTTTACCAACAAAGGTCCATTTGGTCAAGGCTATGGTTTTTCCAGTGGTCATGTATGGATGTGAGAGTTGGACTATAAAGAAAGCTGAGCACAGAATTGATGCTTTGGAACTGTGGTGTTGAAGAAGACTCTTGAGAGTCCCTTGGACTGCAAGGAGATCCAACCAGTCCATCCTAAAGGAGATCAGTCCTGGGTGTTCATTGGCAGGACTGATGTTGAAGCTGAAACTCCAATATTTTGGCCACCTGATGCAAAGAGCTGACTCATTTGAAAAGACTCTGATGCTGGGAAAGATTGAGGGCAGGAAGAGAAGGGGACAACAGAGGATGAGATGGTTGGATGGCATCACCGACTCAAGGCACTTGGGTTTGGGGGACTCTGGGAGTTGGTGATGGACAGGGAGGCCTGGCGAGCTGTGGTTCATGGACTCGCAGAGTTTGACACGACTGAGTAGCTGAACTGAACTGAAATGAACAATGAATAATCAGAAAGAGAAATTAAGGAAACAATCCCATTCACCATTGCAGCAAAAATAATAAAATATCTAGGAATAAATTTGCCTAAGGAAACAAAAGACCAAGTGCTTGAACAGGTGGAGCTATGCAGAAAGACTGGGCAGAGGCCTTTTGATCACCATCTACAAGAAGCTTGTAAAAAGACTGACAGGGCTGTAATGTCTGCCACAGAGGCACAATTGGCGCCTCCAGGGTCCCCGCAAGCCAAGTAGCTGCACCACTTTCACGATCAACTCTCACTGGGGCAGAGTTGCCACAGGCAAAAAAAAAAAAAAAAAAAGTCTTGTGTTTATGCACGCAGGGTCACTTCTGTCCTGTTTGACTCTTTGTCACCCTGTAGATTGTGGCATGCCAGGCTTCTCTGTCACAGAGGGGGTTTTCCAAGCAAGAATACTGTAGTACATTGGCCGGTACTGGCTGCCATACCTTTCCAGAACACTATATTAACTGCTGCCATAGCCGCCAACCCCCCTGAGTACTGGTGCTGCCAGAACCCATGCGACCCAAGCAGCTGCACCACCTCTGCACCTGGCCCTCACAGGGGCAAACACAAGCTCTTCAGGGTAGCCTCAGGAGCTAACCCCAGTAGACGACCCAAATGCAGAGGTGGAAATAAAACCACAGTTGAAACCCAGGGGCAGTGTGGCTAAGGAAGAAGACCCAAAACATTCCCAACAGCTGTACAAGCTGCAGACTAAATCCACATGATCAACTAGGCAGACTCTGTGTCTATGGAATATATAAAAGGACATTGAGAGCTCCCACAAAAGAAAATGCACTAGTTCTGATACCTGTAGACAATGGAGGCAAGAACACACAGGAGCAGGACCAGATTAGACTATAAGCTGCCCCCACAACAGGCCCAGAGATCAGGACAGTGTTGGAGGGCATCCTAGGGAGGTAAGGTTGACTGTTATTCCCAGCATGGGAAAGGACACTGACAGCAGTGACTCGAGAAAAACATTTATTATTCTTTTGACTTGTTCTGTAGATTCTTTTGGACATTTTTTCTTTTTTTCCTTTTTATCCCCCTCTATTGTAGTTGTTGATTGTAGTTTTGAGCTTTTTTTTTTCCTCAGTCACATTTTTTATTATTGTCATAAACCTCTGCCTCTACGTTGGGCTTTTGCAATTCTGTGGAGTTTTCTTTTTTTCTTTTCCCTTTTTAAAATTATAATTGTTTAAACCTATTATTATTTTTTCTACATTTATTCCTTTGTTTGCTTTTCTTACTGTTCTTTACCCCTTTTAGTTAATTTTTAATGTATATAAATCTTCTTTATCTACCTCTATTTAACTTTGCATGTCTATTCTTTCTTTCTTTTCTTTCTCTCCTTTCCTCTCAACATATTTGCTTTATTTTCATTGCTTTATTCCCCAATTGGCACCTTGCTTTAGTTTTGTTTTCTAGTTTGTGCTTTAATTAGTTTTGTTCTGGTAGATATAAATTTTGGTTTCCTTTGTTTTCCAGGTCAATCTATTGTACTTAATTTTTCTTGGACTGTTTTGATTTTGCTTATGGATGTATATGTGTATATTCAGTCACACTTTCTATTGTTGTTATACACCTCTGCCTCTGCATCGGGCTTTTGCAGTTTTATGGAGTTTCCCTTTTTTTCCCTTTTTTCTTTCTTTTTCCTTTTTTTTTCTTTTTTCTCTTTTTTATAATTTTAATTTTTAAAACCTATTATATTTTTCCTACATTTATCCCTTCGTTTGTCGTTCCTACTGTTCTTTTCTCCTTGCAGGTAATCCTTAATGTATATAAATCTTCATCTACCTCTATTTAATTTTGCATATCTATTCTTTCTTTCTTTGCTTTATTTCCTTTCCTCTCAACATATTTGTTAGTTTTGTTTTCATTGCTTTATTCCCCACTTGGCACCTTGCTTTAGTTTTGTTTTCCAGCTGTGTTTAAGTTTGTTTTGTTCTTAACTGGTAAATATAATTTTGAATTCTTTTGTTCACTAGATCAATCTGCTGTACTTTATGTTTGTTGGACTGTTTTCACTTTGCTCATGGGTGTATATATATGTATATATATGTGTGTGTGTGTGTGTGTGTGTGTGTGTGTGTGTGTGTATTCCATTATTTGATTTATTATTTGCCTGATTTTGTAACTTCATTTGTCTGGGGTTTATCTTTGGTTTCTCGTTTTTGGATATTTGTTTACTCTCCCTTAATGCCATAACAAACCACTTGTGGAATTTTTGTTCCTGACCAGAGATCAAACCCTGAGCCTTTAAAGTGGTAGCACTGACTCCAGGACCCTAGACTACCAGAGAACTAACCCCAGTGAGCATCAAATAGTGAGAACTTCCTCAAAGGAAACCACTTGAATACAAGACCTGGCATCACCCAATGACCAGTTGCACCCTGTGCATGATGCCTTATCTAAACCACAAACAAACAAAAATACAAACTCAATCATCAGCAGACAGGATTACCACTTCACTCAGTCTTGCCCATCAGAGGAAAAACAAACAACAACAACAACAAAAAAAACAAAATCTCAGCACAAATTTCACTCTATATGAAGTTCACACAAACCACTGGACCAACCTTAGGAGGGCAGAAACCAAAAGGAAGAAAGAATTCAACCTTCTTCAAGGAAAGAATTCAACTTTCCTTGAAGCCTGGGAAAAGGAGACCTGAAACACAATAACTTAAACAACAACAACAACAAAAACAATGAAAAGGCAGAGAAATGCTGCACGAATGAGGGAGCAAACTAGAAACACAGAAGTAAAAATGAAGAGGAGGTGAGAAAATTACCTGAAAAAGAATTCAGAATAGTGATAGTAAAGATGATCAAAAACCTTGAATTGAAAATAGAGAAAATGCAAGACTCAATTAACAAAGACCTAGAAGAATTAAAGAATAAGCATACAGAGACAAACAACACAATTACTGAAATTAAAAATACTCTAGAAGGAATCAATAGCAGAATATCTGAAGCAGAAGAATGAATCAGTGATCTGGAAGATAAAATGGTGGAAATAGCTTCTGAAGGGCAGAATAAAATAAAAAGAATGAAAAAAGCTGAGGACAGTTTCAAAGACCTTTGGGACCATATCAAATGCACCAACATTCGAATTATAGGGGTCCTAGAAGAAGAGAAAAAGAAAAGATATGAGAAAAGTTTTGAAGAGATTATAGTGGAAAATTTCCCAAAATGGAAAAAGAAATAACCAATCAAATCCAAGAGGCACAAAGAGTCCCATACATGGTAAACCCAAGAAGAAACATGCCAAGACACATAGTAATCAAACTAACAAAAACTAAACACAAAGAAAGCTTCAAGGGAGAAACAACAAGTAACATACAAGGGAAACCGCATATACTTAATAGCTGTTCTTTCAGGAGAAATTCTGCATGCCAGAAGGGAAATGAAGAATATATTTAAAGGACTGAAAGGGGAAAATCTGCAACCAAGATTACTGTACTTAGCAAGGATCTCATTCAAAATTGATGGAGAAATCAAAAGCTTTTCAGACAAGCAAAAGTTAAGAGAATTCAGTACCACCAAACAAGCTTACAACAAATGATAAACGGACTTATATAGTCAAGAAATACAACAGAAGGAAACAGGTCTGCAAAATCAACACCAAACAATTAGAAAATGGCAATAGAAACTTATATATCAATAATTAATTTAAATCTAAATGGATTAAATGCTTCAACCAAAAGACATGGACTGGCTGAATGGATACAAAAACAAGACCTACATATATGTTGTCTACATGAAACCCACTTCAGACCTCAAGACACATATACACTTAAAGTGAGAGGATGGAAAATATATTCCATGCAAATTGGAAGCAAAAGAAAGCTGGAGTAGTAATCCTCATATCAGACAAAATAGACCTTAAAATAAAGAAGATTACAAGAGATAAAGAAGGACATTACATAATGATTAAAGGGTCAGTTCAAGAAGAAGACATAGCAATTGTAAATATCTATGCAGCCAATATAGGAGCACCTCAATACATAAGACAAACACAGACATAAAAGGAGAAATTGACAGTAACACAGTAATAGTCAGAGACTTGAACATCCCACTACACCAATGGACAGATCATGAAAACAAAAAATTAATAAGGAAACACAAGTCTTAAATGATACATTGGATGAGATGGATCTCATTTATATTTCAGGACATTCCATCCAAATGTAGAAGAATACACCTTCCTCTCAAGTGCACACAGAACATTATCTAGGATAGACCACATCTTGGGTCACAAATCAAACCTCAGTAAATTTTAAAAAATTGAAATCATATCAGGCATCTTCTCTGACCACAACGCTATGAAACTAAATATCAATTACAAGAAAAAAGTGTAAGAAAGAGAAACACATGGCTATTAAGCAACACGCTTTTAAATAAGCAACAGGTTACTGAAGAAATCAAAAGGGAAACCAAAAAAATTCTAGAAACAAATGACAATGAAAACACAAGTAAAAACCTATGGGATGCAGCAATTCTAAGAGTGAAGTTTATAGCAATACAATCCTACCTCAAGAAACAAGAAAAACATGGAATAGACAACCTAAACTTTACACCTAAAGCAACTGGAAAAAAAAAAAAAGAAGGAAAAAGCACCCAAAATAATAGAAGGAAAGTAATCACAAAGATCTGAGTGGAAATAATTGAGAAAGAAAGAAACAACAGTAAAGATTAATAAAACTGAAACCTGGTTCTTTGCAAAGATAAACAAATTAGACAAACCCATAGCCAGACTCATCAGGAAAAAAGAAGAATCAAATTAACAAAATTAAAAATGAAAAAAGGAGAGGTTACAACAGAAAATGCAGAAATACAAAGGATTATAAAAAACTATTATGAACAACTATATGGCAGTAAAATAGATAACCTGGACGAAATGGACAGATTCTTAGAAAAGTTCAATCTTTCAAGACTGAACCAGGAAGAAAAAGAAATTATAAACAACCCAATTGCAAGCACTGAAATTGAAGCTGTGATCAAAAATCTCCCAGAAAACAAAAGCCCAGGACCAGATGGCTTCATAAGAGAATTCTATCAAACATTTAGAGAAAAGCTAATGCTTTTCTTTCTAAAACTTTTCCAAAAAATTGCAGAGGAAGGAACACTTCTAAACTCATTCTATGAGGCCAGCATCACCCTGATACCAAAACCAGCCAAAGACAACACACACAAAAAAACTACAGACCAATATCACCGATCAACATAGATGCAAAATCCTCAACAAAATGTTAGAAACAGAATTCAGCAACATATCAAAAAGCTCATACTCCATGGTCATGTTGGGTTTATTCCAGAGATGCAAGGATTATTCAATATATGGAAATCAATCAATGTGATACACCATATTAACAAATTCAAATGTAGAAACCATATGATCATCTCAGTAGATGCAGAAAAAGCCTTTGAAAAAATTCAGCACCTATATATGATTAAAACTCTTCAAGAAATGGGCCTAGAAGGAACCTATCTCAACATAGTATAGGCCATATATGATAAGCCTACAGCAACAGCTTATTTAACTTTATCAAAGTGCCCCAACATTCAAATCATGGGTGTCCCAGAAAAAAGAACACAGAAGGAAAAGACATGAGAAAATATTTGATGAGATTATAATTGAAAATTTCCCTAAATGGGGAAGGAAATAGCCACCCAAGTCCAGGAAGCCCAGAGAGTCCCATACAGGATAAACCAAGGAGAAACAAGCCAAGACACATATCAATCAAACTAACAAAAATTAAACACAAAAAATAAATATTAAAAGCAGCAAGGGAAAAGAAACAAAAACATACAATGGGTTCCCCATAAGGCTAACACCTGGTCTTTCAACAGAAACTCTGCAGGCCAGAAAGAAGTGGCAGGAGATAATTAAAATGATAAGAGGGAAAACCCTACAACCAAGATTGCTCTATTCAGCAAGGATTTCACTCAGATTCAAGAGAGAAATCAAAATCTTTACAAACAAGTAAAAGCTAAGAGAACTCAGCAGCACCAAACCAACTCTTCAACAAATGCTAAGGGAAGTTCTCTAGATAGAAACACAGAAAATTCTTTAAAAAAAAAAACCCCAAAGTGTCCTAAGTTGGTGAAGGAATAGGACGGGGAGACCATTTTCTTCCCCACAAATTCATTGAAAGTTCATTTGAACGCTGAGCAATTTCCACAAAACAACTTCTGAATGCTGGTGGAGGACACCAGGCCCCCAGAAAAGCAGCCCATTCTCTTTGAAAGGAGGTAGGACAAAATATAAAAGATTAAAAAGAGAGACAAAGAGTTAGGGATGGAGACCCATCCCAGGGAGGGATTCATGAAGGAGAAGTTTCAAAACACCAGGAAATCCTCTCACCAGCGGGTCTGTGGGGAGTTTTGGAATCTCAGAAGGCGACATAACTGGGAGGAAAAGGAAAACAAAAACCCACAGATTACATGCCTAACCGCAAATCCCAGGGGAGAAGTAGCCCAGCCGCTTGCATTGGCCAGCAGCGAGTGGGGGCTGAACAGGGAGGCATGGGCTGCATGCTTAAGGTAAGGACCAGGTCTGAAAGCCCTGAGGACAATCTGAGGGAGCTAACCTGAGATAGCAAACCAAACTGTGGGATAGCCAAAGAGAGATAAAAAAGAGAGAGAGAACTTTACCGCAAAAAGCTAAGGCACAACCTGGCCCTCTCACAGAACAAAGGATTGAGCGAATACCAGAGGAGAGCTAGCCGGCTGTGAAATGGCCCCTCCCCCAACACAGGCTCAGTAGTTGCAGCTTACAGGCCCTGGAACGCCAAGGATTCAGTAGTTGTTGTACATGGCTCAGTAGTTGCAGCTTGCAGTCTCTAGAGTGCAGGCTCAGTAGATGTAGTGCACGGACTCAGTTAAACTGCATCATGTGGTATCTACCCAGATCAAGGATCAAACGGGTGTCCCTTGTATTTGCAGGCAGATTCTTATCCACTACCGTACCAGGAACTGTATTGTACATTTTTGATTTATTGTTACCATGTAGTCCATGTATGTTGACCTGTAATGATATCTACTTGTTTTAAACTGGTACTCATTTAAGTTAAAATATATTATAAAAATCTATATTTTTTATTCCCCTTCCATACATTTTGGTTTTTAATATCATATTTTGCATCTTCATACTAATCTCTTAACAGCTTATTCTAGACAAAATTGCCTTTACATTTTTGTATGTCAGTACACATACTAGCTTATTTAAGTAATCTTTAAACCTTATTATACAGTTGCATTTGTTGATACGACTTTCCCTTTTCTATAAGTTCTTACTATTTTCCATTTATAGAGGAGAGGGCTTTTCAACTTTGCCTTTAAGTTAGGCTTATTATTGGTGGCTCAGAGAACAAAGCTAGTGGAGGTGATAGAATTCCAGTTGAGCTATTCCAAATCCTGAAAGATGATGCTGTGAAAGTGCTGCACTCAATATGCCAGCAAATTTGGAAAACTCAGCAGTGGCCACAGGACTGGAAAAGGTCAGTTTTCATTCCAATCCCAAAGAAAGGCAATGCCAAAGAATGCTCAAACTATCGCACAATTGCACTCATCTCACACACTAGTAAAGTAATGCTCAAAATTCTCCAAGCCAGGCTTCAGCAATATGTGAACCGTGAACTTCCTGATGTTCAAGCTGGTTTTAGAAAAGGCAGAGGAACCAGAGATCAAATTGCCAACATCTGCTGGACCATGGAAAAAGCAAGAGAGTTCCAGATAAACATCTATTTCTGCTTTATTGAGTATGCCAAAGCCTTTGACTGTGTGGATCACAATAAACTGTGAAAAATTCTGAAAGAGATGGGAACACCAGACCACCTGATCTGCCTCTTGAGAAATCTGTATGCAGGTCAGGAAGCAACAGTTAGAACTGGACATGGAAAAACAGACTGGTTCCAAATAGGAAAGGGAGTACATCAAGGCTGTATATTGTCACCCTGTTTATTTAACTTCTGTGCAGAGTACATCATGAGAAACGCTGGGCTGGAAGAAGCACAAGCTGGAATCAAGATTGCTGGGAGAAATATCAATAACCTCAGATATGCAGATGACACCACCCTTATGGCAGAAAGTGAAGAGGAACTAAAAAGCCTCTTGATGAAAGTGAAAGTGGAGAGTGAAAAAGTTGGCTTAAAGCTCAACATTCAGAAAATGAAGATCATGGCATCTGTTCCCATCACTTCATGGGAAATAGATGGGGAAACAGTGGAAACAGTGTCAGACTTTATTTTTCTGGGCTCCAAAATTACTGCATATGGTGACTGCAGCCATGATATTAAAAGACGCTTACTCCTTGGAAGGAAATCCAACCAGTCCATCCTAAAGGAGATCAGTCCTGGGTGTGCATTGGAAGGACTTATGCTAAAGCTGAAACTCCAATACTTTGGCCACTTCATGTGAAGAGTTGACTCACTGGAAAAGACTCCGATGCTGGGAGGAATTGGGGGCAGGAGGAGAAGGGGATGACAGAGGATGAGATGGCTGGATGGCATCACAGACTCGATGGACGTGAGTCTGAGTGAACTCCGGGAGTTGGTGATGGACAGGGAGGCCTGGCGTGCTGCGATTCATGGGGTCGCAAAGAGTCGGACACAACTGAGCGACTGATCTGATCTGATCTGATCAGATGGTAAAGAATCTGCCTGCAATGCAGGAAACCCAGGTTTGATCCCTGGGACTGGAAGATCCCCTGGAAAAGAGAAAGGCTACCCACTCCTGTATTCCTGCCTGGAGAATCCCATGGATAGAGGAGCCTGGCAGGCTAAAGTCTATGGGGTCGCAGAGTCAGACACGACTGAGTCACAAAGACACTTTTATTATTGATGTACTCTTTTTCTTTGAAAAGTTTTTCCCTTATATTCTAAATAATAATCTTGTTAGAGTATAGTAAATTACAAGTTTTCCCCTTCAGTTCAGTTCAGTTGCTCAGTCATGTCAGATGCTTTGTGACCCCATGAACCGCAGCACACCAGGCGTCCTTGTCCATCACCACCACCTGGAGTCCACTCAAACTCATGTTCATCGAGTTGGTGATGCCATCCAACCATCTCATCTTCTGTCATCCCCTTCTCCTCCTGCCCTCAATCTTTCCCAGCATCAGAGTCTTTTAAATGAGTCAGCTGTTCGCATCAAGTGGCCAAAGTATTGGAGTTTCAGCTTCAACGTCAGTCCTGCCAATGAACACCCAGGACTGATCTCCTTTAGGATGGACTGGTTGGATCTCCTTGCAGTCCAAGGGACTCTCAAGAGTCTTCTTCAACACCTCAGTTCAAAAGCATCAATTCTTCTGTGCTCAGCTTTCTTTATAGTCGAAATCTCACATCCATACATGACTACTGGAAAAACCATAGCCTTGATTAGACGGACCTTTGTTAGGGAAGTAATGTCTCTGCTTTTGAATATGCTGTCTACTTTGGTCATAACTTTCCTTCCAAGGAGTAAGTATCTTTTCATTTCATGGCTGCAATTACCATCTGCAGTGATTTTGGAGCCCCCCAAAATAAAGTCTGACACTGTTTCCACTCTTTCCCCATCTATTTCCCATGAAGTGATGGGACCATATGCCATGATCTTAGTTTTCTGAATGTTGAGCTTTAAGCCAGCTTGTCCACTCTCCTCTTTCACTTTCATCAAGAGGCTTTTTAGTTCCTCTTCACTTTCTGCCATAAGGGTGGTGTCAACTGCATATCTGAGGTTACTGATATTCTCCCGACAATCTTGATTCCAGCTTGTGCTTCTTCCAGCCCAGCGTTTCTCATGATGTATTCTGCATAGAAGTTAAATAAACAGGGTGACAATATACAGTGTTGATGTACTCCTTTTCCTATTGTTCCATGTCCAGTTCTAACTGTTGCTTCCTGATCTGCATACAGGTTTCTCAAGAGGCAGGTCAGGGGGTCTGGTATTCCCATC
Source organism: Bos javanicus (assembly GCF_032452875.1). Classification (NCBI taxonomy): domain Eukaryota; kingdom Metazoa; phylum Chordata; class Mammalia; order Artiodactyla; family Bovidae; genus Bos; species Bos javanicus. The sequence continues at coordinate 98,625,585 of NC_083897.1, forward strand.
TCTTTCAGAGTTTTCCACAGTTTATTGTGATCCACACAGTCAAAGGCTTTGGCATAGTCAATAAAGCAGAAATAGATGTTTTTCTGGAACTTTCTTGCTTTTTCTGTAATCCAATGGATGTTGGCAATTTGATCCCTGGTTCCTCTGCCTTTTCTAAAACGATCTTGAACATCTGGAAGTTCACGTATTGCTGAAGCCTTGCTTGGAGAATTTTAAGCATTACTTTACTAGCATGTGAGATGAGTGCAATTGTGCAGTAGTTTGAGCATTCTTTGGCATTGCCTTTCTTTGGGATTGGAATGAAAACTGACCTTTTCCAGTCGGGTGGCCACTGCTGAGTTTTCCAAATTTGCTGACATATTTAGTGCAACACTTTCAGAGCATCATCTTTCAGGATTTGAAATAGCTCAACTGGAATTCCATCACCTCCACTAGCTTTGTTCATACTGATGCTTTCTAAGGCCCACATGACTTCACAGTCCAGAATGTCTGGCTCTAGGTGAGTGATCACACCGTCGTGATTATCTTGGTCGTGAAGATCTTTTTTGTACAGTTCTTCTGTGTATTCTTGCCACCTCTTCTTAATATCTTCTGCTTCCCTACCATTTCTGTCCTTTATTGAGCCCATCTTTGCATGAAATTTTCCCTTGGTATCTCTAATTTTCTTGAAGAGATCTCTAGTCTTTGCCATTCTGTTGTTTTCCTCTATTTCTTTGCACGGATCACTGAGGAAGGCTTTCTTATCTGTCCTTGCTATTCCTTGGAACTCTGCATTCAAATGCATATATCTTTCTTTTTCTCCTTTCCTTTTCGCTTCTCTTCTTTTCACAGCTATTTGGAAGGCCTTCTCAGACAGCCCTTTTGTTTTTTTGCAGTTCTTTTTCTTGGGGATGGTCTTGATTACTGTCTCCTGTACAATGTCACGAACCTCCATCCATATTTCTTCAGGCACTCTGTCTATCAGATCTAGTCCCTTAAATCTATTTCTCACTTCCACTGTATAGTCATAAGGGATTTGATTTAGGTCATACCTGAATGGTCTAATGGTTTTCTTCACTTTCCCCTTCAGCACGTTGCATATATCATGCTACTCCCTTCTGTCATGGAAATTTTCTGCAGGAGAATTAGCTGATAGCATTATGGGGATTCTCTTGTACATGAATTTTTTCCTCCCCTTGCTACCTTTAGAATTCTTTCTTCAGATTTAATTTTGCTATTAAAATGTTCTATTCATTGGTGTGAGCATGTTTGGTTTCATGTTGTTTGCGACACTCTATGATGCTTACTGCATCTTGGCATCTCTTTCATTCTTCAAGTTTGGGAACTTTTCAGCCAAAATTAATTCAAATATTTTTCAGTCCTCTTCTCTTCCTGTTTTCTTTTTGGAATATTTATCATGCTAATTTTGGCACACTTATACTCCTAGAGATCTCATACACTGTTTTCATTTCTTTCATTTATCTTTCTGCTTTAATGATTGGATGATTTCCATTATTATGTCTTCCAGATTACATATGCATTCCTCTGTATCACTTAGTCTAGTACTCACTCCTTCTAGTTTTTTTTAAATTTCAGATATTGAATTATCTATTTTTAATTGAGTCATTTTCATATTTCCTACTTTCGTCTTAAAATGATCAATTCTTTACTCCAATTCAGTTAACATTTTTATTGTTGTTCAGTCACTAAGTCATGTCTGACTCTTTGGGACCCCATGAACTGCAGCACACCAGGTTCTTTATCCTTAACTACCTCACAGAGTTTGTTTAAATTCATGACCATTGAGTCAATGATGTTATCTAAACATTTCATCCTCTGCCACCGTCTTCACTTTTTGTCTTTAATCTTTCCCAGCACCAGGGTAATTTCCAATGAGTTGGCTCTTTCCATCAGATGGCCAAAGTATTGGAGCTTCAGCTTCAGCATCAGTCCTTCCAGTGAATATTCGGGGTTGATTTCCTTTAGATTGACTGGCTTAATCTCTTTGCAGTCCAAGAGACTCTCAAGCATCTTCTCCAGCACCACAACTCAAAAGTAAAATTTCTTCAGTGATTCAACTTCCTTTATGATCTAACTCTCACATCCATACATGTCTATGGGAAAAATAATAACTTTGACTATACAACATTTGTCAACAAAGTGATATCTAAGCTTTTTAATTCACTAAGTTTACCATAGCTTTCCTTCCAGAATCATGCATCTTTTAATTTCACGGGTACAGTCACCATCTGCAGTGATTTTTGGAGCCCAATGAAAGAAAACCTGTCACTACTTCCACTATTTTATCTTCTATTTGCCATGAAATAATGGAACCAGATATCATGATCTTAGTTTTATTCGTGTTGAGTTGCAAAGCCAGCTTTTTCACTCTCCTCTTTCACCCTCATCAAGAGGCTTTTTAGCTCCTCATCACTTTCTGCAATTAGAGTGGTATCATCTGCATATCTGAGGTTGTTGGTAATTCTCCCAGTGATCTTGATTCCAGTTTGTGCATCATCCAGCCCATAATTTTGCATGATATACTCTCATAGAAAGTGAATAAGCAAGGTGACAGTATGCAGCCTTGTCATACTCCTTTCCAATTTGGAACCAGCCAATTGTTTCATGTGCAGTTCTAACTGTTGCTTCTTGACCTGCATACACGTTCCTCAGAATACAGGTAAGGTGGTCTCGAATACTCATCTCTAAGAATTTCCCACAGTTTATTGTGATCCACACAGTCAAAGGCTTTAGCATAATCAATGAAGCAGAAGTAGATGTTTTTCTGGAATTCTCTTACTTTTCATATTATCCAATGAATGTTGGCAATTTGATCTCTGCCTTTTCTAAACCCTACTTGTACATCTGAAAGTTCTAAGTTCACATACTGCTGAAGACTAGCTTTAAGGATTTTGAGCATAAAATTACTAGCATGTGAAATGAGTGCAATATTATGGTAGTTTGAACAATCTTTTGCATTGCCCTTATTTGAGATTGGGCTTCCCTCGTGGCTCAGATGGTAAAGCGTCTGCCTGCAGTGCGGGAGACTTGGGTTCGATCCCTGGGTTGGGAAGATCGCCTGGAGAAGGAAATGGCAACCCACTCCAGTACTCTTGCCTGGAAAACTCCATGGACTGAGGAACCTGGTGGGCTACAGTCCATGGGGTCGCAAAGAGTCGGAGACGACTGAGCGACTTCACTTTATTTGAGATTAGAATGAAACCTGAGCTTTTCTAGTCCTATGGCCACTGCTGAATTTTCCAAATTTGCTGACATTGAGTGCAGCACTTTAACAATGTCTTTAGAAATTTAAATAGCTCCTGTGTATTCTTGCCACCTTTTCTTAATCTCTTCTGCTTATGTTAGGTCCTTACGATTTCTGTCCTTTGTCATGTCAATCCTTACATGAAATGTTCTCTTGATATCTCCAATTTTCTTCAAGAGACCTGTAACCTTTCCCATCTATTGTTTTTCTCTATTTGCATTGTTCACTTAATAAAGCCTTCATATCTCTCCTTTCCATTCTCTGGAAATCTGCATTTGGTTTGTTATATCTTCCCCATTCTCCCTTGTCTTTGGCTTTTCTTCTTGCCTCAGCTATTTATAAAGCCTTCTCAGAACCATTTTGCCTTCTTGCATTTATTTTTCTTTGGGATAGTTTTGGTCACTGATTCCTGTACAGTGTTACAAAACTTAGTCCATATTTCTTCCAAAAATGGACAAATTTCTAGAAATGTACTGTCTTCCAAGAGTGAACCAGGAAGAAATAGAAAATGAACAGATAAATTACCAGTAATTTAAATTAAGCAGTAATTATAACAATTCCATGAAACAAAATTTCAGAATCAAATGGCTTTGCAGAGAAATTCTAGCAATCATATAAAAAAAAGTTAACACTTATTCTTCTCAAATTGTTCAAGAAAATTGCAGAGGAAGGAAAACGTCTGAACTGACTCTATAAAACCAGAATCACCCTGATACCAAAAGTAGACAAAGACTTTTTAAAAAAGAAAATGCAAGTTAATATCACTAATGAACCGAGATGCAAAACCCTCATCAAAATATTAGCAAACAGAATGCAACAATAGGCAGCATATTAAAAAGCAGAGACATTACTTTTCAGACAAAGGTCCATCTAGTCAAAGCTATGGTTTTTCCAGTAGTCATGTATGGATATGAGAGTTGGACCATAAAGAAAGCTGAACATTGAAGAAGTGATACTTTTGAACTGTGGTATTGGAGAAGACTCTTGAGAGTCCCTTGGATATCAAGGAGATCCAACCAGTCAATCATAAAGGAAATCAGTCCTGAATATTCACTGGAAGGACTGATGCTGAAACTCCAATACTTTGGCCACCTGATGTGAAAAACTGCCTCATTTGAAAAGACCCTGATATTGGGAATGATTGAAGGGGACCACAGAGAATGAGATGGTTGAATGACATCGCAGACTTGATGGACATGAGTTTGAGCAAGCTCTGGGAGTTCGTAATGGACAGAGAAACCTCGCGTGCTGCAATGCATAGGATCACAAAGAGTCAGACAGGACTTAGCAACTGAACAGCAACAAGGAGACAGTGACTGGCAGGTGAAAAGTCAACAGTGATAGACTGGGGTGTGAACAATGCTGCAGTAATGCAGACTAGGGGTGTGCTTCCCTCTGAAAGTACTTAGAAAACTGCTTCTTAGAAAACTGAGCAGTTATATGTCGAAGACTAAATCTATAACATTTGCTAACACCATAAACAGAAATAAAGTCAAAATTTATTTGAACCTACATGTGAAACCAGGAATAATAAAATTCCTAGAAAAAAAACATAACCAGAAGACTCTTTGACGTAATTATTTATATTATATTTTCATTTGTTTCCTAAAGCAAACAAAAGCAAAATAAAGAAACAGGATGTAATTAAACTTAAAAGCTTTTGCACATTAAAGGAAACCATTAATGAAATGAAAAAGCAACCTACCTAATTGAGACTATCTTTGCAAATGATATGACCAATAATGGGTTAATATGCAAAATATATAAACAGCTAGTACAACTCAATATCAAAAAACAAAGAGGGCGGTCGTAAGATGGCTGAGGAATAGGATGGGGAGACCACTTTCTCCCCTACAAATTCATCAAAAGAACATTTGAATGCTGAGCAAATTCCATGAAACAACTTCTGAACAGTGGCAGAGAACATCAAGCACCCAGAAAGGCAGTCCATTGTCTTCGAAAGGAGGTAGGACAAAATATAAAAGATAAAAAGAGAGACAAAAGAGTTAGGAATGGGTACCCGGCCTGGGAAGGGAGTCTTTAAAGAGAAGTTTTGAAACATCAGGAAACCCTCTCACCGGCGGGTCTGTGGGGAGTTTTGGAGTCTCAGAGGGCAACATAACAAGGAGGGAAAAATAAATAAATAAATAAACCCCACAGATTACGTGCCTAACGGCAGCTCTCAGCAGAGAAGTAGCCCAGATGCTTGCATTCACCACCAGCAAGCAGGGGCTGAACATGGAGGAGCAGGCTGCATTACTTAGGGAAGGACCACCTGAATGACCTGAGGGCAATCTGAGGGAGCTAATGTGAGATAGCAACCTAAACTGTGGGACAGCCAGAGAGAGAGAGGAAGAAAAAAACAAAGAACCCTATTAATGAGTGGGCATAAGTCCTGAATAGACTATTTTTTTTTTTCATTTCCAAACAAGAAAAAACTACAAATGGCCAATTGGTACATGAAATAATACTCACAATTATTAAAATTCATCAAAAAAATGAAAGTCAAAATCACAATGAGATATCACTTAAAACCTGTCATAATGACTCTCATCAAAAAGACCACAAATAACAAATGTTGGTGAGAAAATGGAACCAGTGTACAATGTTGGTGGGAATGTAATCTGGTTTAGACACTTTGAAAACATTATGGGGTTTCCTCAAATAATTAAAATATAGTACAGCAATTCCACTTCTGGCTACATATCCAAAAATAAAATGGAATGTACTGTATGATATCATTTATATGTGGAATATAAAAAAATAACAAACAAATTAGTGAATGTAACAAGAAGGAAACAGACTCACATATGTAGAGAAGAAACTAGTGATTATCAGTGGGGAGAGGGAAGTGGAGAGGGCCATAATAGGGGTATGTGATTAAGGGATGCAAAATACTTTATGTAAAATAAGGTTTAAGAATATATTGTACATAATTGGGAATTTAGGTAATATTTGATAATAAGTATAAAGTATATTATAATCTTTAAAAATTGTTCAGCACTGTTATGCGTATGAATTATATAATATTGGTAATCAACTATATCTCAGTTAAAATTTTAAATAATAAAAAAGCTTTTTTTTTTCCTTCACACAGTATTTCTTCAAATGCTTCCATTTTTTATGTAGTTCTGAGTTCCTAGCATACATAATTTTCCTTTTCTTCAGATAACGTTTTACATTATTAGAAGGGATGTGGCCTTGGGTGTGATGGAAAACCAAGAGCAAGGCCCAATATAAAAGAGGCAAAACTGATACCTTAGGAGACCTGTGTAGCAGAGAAGGGCTTATCTGTTTATTCTTCCCAGTAAGAAGAGGAAGCAGTATGTAGAAAACATAAAAAAAAATATAGGCAAATGTAACAGAGGGGTGTGTGGTGGCTATTTATATGGTGTTGTTTGATGAGTGCTAGGAAGGTTCTGCAGTCCATGGGGTCATGAAGAGTCGGACACGACTGAACGACTTGACTTTCACTTTTCACTTTCATGCATTGGAGAAGGAAATGGCAACCCACTCCAGTGTTCTTGCCTGGAGAATCCCAGGGGCAGGAGAGCCTGGTGGGCTGACGTCTATGGGGTCATACAGAGTCGGACATGACTGAAGTGACTTAGCAATAGTAGTAGCAGGAAGGTTCTCTGCCCCCAGATTTCTCTCTTACATTCATGAAATTCTACTCTCAGTGATTCATTTTTTCCAGGAACTTAGCAGTGGATTTTGCAGAGAAGACTGACTTATTGGCTTGAAAGGAAGTTCTCTGAATCTTGTTGTAACTCTATGTGAGGATCTGAGGAAGAACTTGGGAAATAAATCTCAGAGATGTAAGGGGCCTTGGAGAGATACAGATGATGTTTATGAAAGAAATAAATGAGAACCCTCCCCTCACTTTTTGCTGAGAGGTGCTCTTTATATTCACAATACAGTGTCCAGATCAGCAGCATTGGCATCAGTTGGTAACTTGTTAAAAATGCAAAATCTCAAGTCCTACTACATACCTACTGAATCAGAATTTGCATTTTAATAAGATCCTCACATTATTCAGGGCTTCCCTTGTGGCTCAGACAGTAAAGGATCTGCGTGTAATGCAGGAGACCTGGGTTTGATCGCTAGATTGGGAAGATCCCCTGGAGAAGGGAATGGCTACCTACTCCAGTATTCTTGACTGGAGAATTCCATGGACAGAAGAGCCTGGGGACAGAAGAGCCTACAGTCCATGGGGTCACAAAGAGACACACCTGAGAAACTAGCACTTCACTTTCATATTATTTATGTACACATTCAAATGTGAGAAGCTAGAGTTTTTCATAGTTATAGTTCCTTTATTTCCATAGTTACATCGTATTTCATTGTCTGAATGTACTACAACTTTTTTTAATTGAAGTATAGTTGACTTACAATATTATATTAGTTTTACACATACAACATAGTAACTTGATACTTTTATAGATTATACTCCATGCAATTTTATCATAAATATTTACTATATTATTTGTGCTATACATTACACCCTAGTAACTTATTTTACACCTAGTAGTTTGTACCACTTAATCGCATTCACATATTTTGCCCCTCCCCTAAACCTTTTCCTTTCTAGTAACCACTAGTGTCTTTCTGATTTGTTGTATTTGTTCATTTGTTTTATTTTTTATAATCCACATAAAAGTGGATAAAGTATTTTTCATTCTCTAAGCATAATACCTTCTAGGTCCATCTATCTTGTTACACATGGTATATTTTAATTCCTTCAACAGCTGATATCACATCTTCTTATCCATTCATTGGTTGGTGGACATTTACTACTACAAGCTAGAAACTTCTAAAGTAACAAAGGAGCCTGCAGTGGTTCCAATTTGGTTCCTTCCAGCCTCAGTATCTTCTTGGAATGTTCTCATTTATGCCCTGATGTTGTTCCTACTGTCATTCCTAGAACATAGCCAAAACCTAGACACAGACAGACCCTGGGGCTCTCTGTTGAGATTCATTAATAAGAAAGTTAAACAAAAAACTAATCAATGAATTAATTACAAACAATGTACATAATAACAGGTTTTCAAAGTTTATCTTTGTATAAATATAACATTAGTAATTTTTTTCCTGTGTGAAACAGCCAACACAATAGCCTATTGAGAGAATATGAAATACAGGTTTCTGATTCTACAAATGTAATATATGTAGAATATTACAGTTACCCTTTTCTCAAGGTAACTAATTCCCTTCTTGCCCCAGATTGGCTGGCTTTGCTTTTCAATTACTTCACTAGGGTTTTACTCCCCTTCAGGTTCCTCCCAGCAACATGAGGTGGGCAGTATCTTATTTCTTGCTACATGGCAGTTGGTGATGGACAGGGAAGCCTAGCATGCTGCAGTACATGGGGTCACAAAGAGTCGGACACAACTGAGTGACTGAACTGAACTGAACTGAACATGGCAATGGCTTTCCATGAGTAAGAACAGACACAAAAGACCTTCACTTTTCATTCTTAAGCCCTAGTTCCCAAACTCTGTGTGCCTCAGAATTACTGAGGGTACTTGTTAAAGATGTATATTTCTTAGTTTCAACTACCAGGGTTTCTGTATTAGGTGGCTATGACTCAGGTGTGCTATACCGTACTTTGAGAATATTGTCTTAGGGGAAAGATGCTAGCCAAATGAGAGAAAGAGTTTTAATTAACAATGTTTCTTCCTTTCTCTGGACTTCAATATTTCTATCAGTATTTACCATTTAGGGTTGGCTGGACCATATGTTTCCCATGGTCTTTTATATTTTCATTAGCCCATAGATATGTATACACAAAGTAGTCAGTGTGTATACTACGACAAAGGCAGTGCCAGTGCTGTGAAAACTAAGAAAAATGACTGAGTCCAAATATGAAAGAGGGCCCAACAAACCAGGAATGTGGTTAGGTGAGCAGATTGCAGAGGGGTTGAAGGAGCTGGTGCTTTACACCTTCAACAGAGGAAACTCAGGGAGATGCCGTCTTTGGCTTCAGGAGCTGTAATATAGAGAAGAAAGAGCAGATAGGGCCTCCGTGGCTCTACCCATGTATGCATAGAAGGGAAAGTGTGAGAATATTAAGTATTTAGTGAATACTTAACATGCTTACCTGAAATCTATAGGGTGACATATTTCAGCTTCACACAAACACAACATTTCTGACCATGAAATGTACTGTCATAAGGTTAATGAACTCTCCATTACTGAAGGGTGAAAGCTAATTTTTGCTTTATGGGAGTGCCACACGTGCTTGCATGCTAAGTTGCTTCAGCTGTGTCTGACTCTTTGTGACCCTATGGATGTAGCCCACCAGGCTCATTTGTCTGTGGGGTTCTCCAGGCAGGAATATTGGAGTGGGTTACCATGCCCTTCTCCAGGGAATCTTCCCGACCCAGGGATCAAACCCACATCTCCTGCAGCTCCTGCATTGTAGGTGGATTCTTTACTACTGAGCCACCAGGAAAGCCCCATGGGAGTGTCATATTTAAACATTAGATAGTGACAAGTGCTGGCAAAGGTTGTTGAGGAGTGGGGAGAAAAGAGGGTCAGATGAGATGGTTTTTAAGGTCCTTTGTCAAAGTACTAAGAACCAGTGAAGTTAGCCTTTGACATTCCTGCTTCACTTTTCTGTACCCACTTTGGCCCCAAATCCCTTGTGCTACCTGCCTAGCCTACTAGGGGCATACAGTAAGGCTACAGAGACTTTAGCAACCCTCTTTCCTCTCCAGAGTTATTTTGCCCCAGGTTCTGGACCCCTCTGACATCAGAAAAATCTAGGAAATCCTAAACAGTTACCAGCATCCTGTCTGAGGATGCCCAATTCTATGTTTTCTGGTATGTAGAAAGGATGCAGTTTTATGTCATTGTCTATGTGTGTGTGTGCATGACAGAAACAAAAATGAATAATAAAAAACATTAAAATAGTATAGATGTTAAAACTGTAAAATTGGCTTGAATTTTAAGCAAAAAAGGCTGAAGCATTCAGAAACTCTCATCTGGGGACTGTCTGACTCTTTAATTCTGTGTGGACTGCTGAAAGAGGAAAGTGTGAGGAAAGGCAGGCTTGAAGAGTACTGAAAGGCAACCTGGGATGAGAGTTGCCCTGCTACTAAGGACCTCAGGTAAATTGGCTTCTTTCTCTGGTTCTTAGTACCACCATCTGTAATGTGAAGTTGTTGGCTCAATGGTACATGGCAAGAGAATTTGGGCCAGCACCCGCTCCCTCATGGTCATATAAGATGGTAATATCTCCATTAGTCATATCTCCAATTCTCAAAATACTCACAAGGCAGGGCTACATGGGCCCTATAAGACCATTAGAAAAGCAGCAGAGGGTAGTGATTAAGAGATTAAGAAATCGCAAGCTTTCAGGTGGTCCTGGATAGCAGTCTTGACTCTTCTACCTAGGAGCTATGTGTCTTTGGGCAAGTCACTTAATTTCTGTTTTCTATCTGTAAAATGAGAGCCCAATAGCACCTGTATTACAGGATTTTAAGGATCGTCAAGGAAAACAGTGATTGACAGTACTCAGAAATTTGTGCTACAAAGTAAAGGCTGAATAAATGGTAGCTATTATTGTTACCATTATCTCATCCCTGCTCCTGGTGCCTTGGGCTTTCATCAACATTGCACTGTGGACAGAAGTTGTGTTCCTTAAGCAGGAACAAGTTTGAAAATTATGACCATCACTGCAAGGAGAAGCTGCCTCTTCCTCTGTCCTCCTTGAAGTGTGAGACATTTGGGAGTGGTGCCTTCTGTTTCTGTGGACTCTGAGTTGGGGCTTATTCTTTCTGTTGGGCTAGGCACAACCACACAGCTGGGTCTCCTGCTACTCATGCTTACAGTGTTGCTGTGCCCTTGCTGGTTTAAAGAATATGAACTGAGGGCAGTGGGCTGTTTTCCTCTGGCTGGGAATTTGGCCAAGGGACACAGGAAACACAACTAGGGTGGGGCCAGGCTTTCTAGCTGGTAAGCAGGAACAATAGGAAGAGAGGGCTTTAACTGGGATTTCTGAATAGGGAAAAAATAGAAGAAAGATGAACTGACAGAGGGGAGCTCCATGAAGACTCAGGTCCACACCTGCACTATTTGGTCCACATTCTAATGTTAGCCCAGTGTCTTCTGAACTGATACACCAGTTTCCTGTATGTATTTGAAAATGGTGCTTCTTGGCAGGTCAGTGAACTGCAATTATGGAGAATATGCATGCAAGCATGCATTCACTACATACTGAGTGACAATGTAGTGGAATCGTTAGGAACAGGACTCTGCAGCTAGACTGTCTGGGTTTGAACTTTTACTCCAAAACTTACCAATTGTATTATTTTACTTCTCTGTGCCTCAGTTTCTTCATCAGTAAAATACAAATAATACTACCTACCTTGTAGTCTTTTTCTGAGCATTAACTGAGTTAATAGTGAAAGGCATCTACAGCAGTGCCTGACACACACTCCACAAGTGTTTATCATCCCCATTAAGTCAATAAGCAGTTCAATCATTAATTTAAGGAGGGAAGTTCAAAAGGGAGGAAATATATCTATGCTTAGGACTGATTCACATTGTTGAAAGGCAGAAACCAACACAACATTGTAAAGCAATTATTCTCCTATTAAAAACAAATTTAGAAAACTTTAAAAAATTAAAAAAGAATTTAGTCTTCAGTCAATGCTTACTCTGTGCCATATTGGGTACAGAACATAAAAGTGATGTATAGGATGTGGCACTTGCTCTCGAAGTCCTTATATCTAGTAGTGTTATGCAAAGAGCTTTGAGTGATGGGGCAGAAGACCTGAGTTTGAGATCTGGCTCTGCTGCCGCTGCTGCTGTCACTTCAGTCGTGCCCGACTCTGTGTGACCCCATTGACGGCAGCCCACCAGGCTCCCCCATCCCTGGGATTCTCCAGGCAAGAACACTGGAGTGGGTTGCCATTTCCTTCTCCAATGCATGAAAGTGAAAAGTGAAAGTGAAGTTGCTCAGTCGTATCGACTCTTAGCGACCCCGTGGACTGCAGCCTACAAGCTCCTCCATTCCTTGGAATTTTCCAGGCAAGAGTACTGGAGTGGGGTGCCATTGCCTTCTCCAGACCTTGCTCTACTACTTGCAAATCTAGAGTAGTAGGTTGAAATGGAGGTAATCTGGCTTAACACTATCCTCCTCCTGCCATGTAATATGTAAAGTCCCCTAATGCCTGCTAGAAAAAGACAATCAAATTCTGATTGAAACCTTCAGAACAAGGACTCACTCCCTATCCAGGTTAGCCATGACACATTACTTGACTACTCTATGCCTCAGTTTCTCATCTGTTCAGATCAGTTCAGTTCAGTCGCTCAGTCGTATCCGACTCTTTGCGACCCCATGAATCGCAGCACGCCAGGCCTCCCTGTCCATCACCAACTCCCGGAGTTCACTCAGACTCATGTCCATCGAGTCAGCGATGCAATCCAGCCATCTCATCCTCTGTCGTCCCCTTCTCCTCCTGCCCCCAATCCCTCCAAGCATCAGAGTCTTTTCCAATGAGTCAACTCTTTGCATGAGTTGGCCAAAGTACTGGAGTTTCAGCTTTAGCATCATTCCTTCCAAAGAAATCCCAGGGCTAATCTCCTTCAGAATGGACTTGTTGGATCTCCTTGCAGTCTAAGGGACTCTCAAGAGTCTTCTCCAACACCACAGTTCAAAATCATCAATTCTTCGGCACTCAGGCTTCTTCACAGTCCAACTCTCACATCCATACATGACCACAGGAAAAACCATAGCCTTGACTAGACGGACCTTTGTTGGCAAAGTAATGTCTCTGCTTTTGAATATGCTATCTAGGTTGGTCATAACTTTCCTTGCAAGGAGTAAGCATCTTTTAATTTCATGGCTGCAGTCACCATCTGCAGTGATTTTGGAGCACAAAAACAATAAAGTCTGACACTGTTTCCCCATCTATTTCCCATGAAGTGATGGGAACAGATGCCATGATCTTAGTTTTCTGAATGTTGAGCTTTAAGCCAACTTTTTCACTCTCCACTTTCACTTTCATCAAGAGGCTTTTTAGTTCCTCTTCACTTTCTGCCATAAGGGTGGTGTCATCTGCATATCTGAGGTTATTGATATTTCTCCCAGCAGTCTTGATTCCAGCTTGTGCTTCTTCCAGTCCAGCATTTCTCATGATGTACTATGCATAGAATGATGGCAAATAATATGTACATTAGAAGCTTGTTGTGAACATCAAAAGAAAGAATATTTGTGAATCTGTTAATCACCCTAACACTTTAATATTCTTTTCATTAGGGTCAAGGAACATCATTGCAAAGTAGATGTAAGATTGGAAGTCTTTCAAAGGGGGCATCAGTCCTTTAGATTAATATTCAGGGTTGATTTCCTTTAAGATTGACTAATTTTATCTCCTTTTTGTCCAATGAACTCTCAAGAGTCTTCTCTAGAACCACAGAAAGAGCCAACTCATTGGAAAAGACCCTGATGCTGGGAAAGATTGATGGCAGGAGTAAAAGGGAGTGACAGAGGATGAGATGGTTGGATGACACCACTGACTCAATGACTGTTAGTTTGAGCAAACTCTGGGAGATAGCAAAGGGCAGGGAAGCCTGGTGTCCTGCAGTCCATGGGCTCATAAAGAGTCGACATAACTTAGTGACTGAACAACAACAGCAAAAGGGGCAAGAGAAGTTTATTCTCCCATCTTGTGATACATGTGTGTAGGGGATGGGTGGCTATGTATTAATCACCAGAGCTAAAATGAGAAGCAGAAGGTGGAACTTACATTATTCTTGGGAGTGGAGCTAAAGGGGATTTTCATAGCTTGGTGGGCTGGGGATCACGGTGGGGAGAAGAGAAGCTGTGCTGTCAGCTTTCAGCCCCCACAGAGATGCACCTGTGCTGACTGCTAGACTGTGACAAAGAGAGGTATGGCAGCTGGAACTTGTCTACAGGGAACTGACTGTAGGCTCATGTACCAGGTCTGGCACACTCCCAAAGGTTTGCAACTTTTTGACTGACACATGGATCCCTGCCTTTGCCCAGAGGCATGCTGCCACATCAAGTTGCCAAATGTTTGTGGCAACCAGAGTGTAGTCTCAGGTTATCAGTTACTAGAGCGTAGACTCAGGTTTTCAGTTACTAAGGACTGTCTGACTGTGTTCTCAACATCTCTGTCAACAGGATAAAGGAAAGGAAGGAGGAGGAAAGCAGTTCTGAAGGACACATCTTTAGAGCTCATACCAAAGCTCCTGTATTTGAGAAATATGATACAAAGCCCCTCCCTATCACATTCTGAGCCTACCTAACAAATACAGATTTCTATCACTACTTTTAGGGTGCTGACAGGCTGACCCCTGATGCCACTGGATATACCGAGAAATAAGAAATAAGAGGGATTGGTGCAAACATTATTTTTTTTTTTAATTTTATTTTATTTTTAAACTTTACATAATTGTATTAGTTTTGCCAAAGATCAAAATGAATCCATCACGGGTATACATGTGCTCCCCATCCTGAACCCTCCTCCCTCCTCCCTCCCCATACCATCCCTCTGGGTCGTCCCAGTGCACTAGCCCCAAGCATCCAATATCGTGCATCGAACCTGGACTGGCATTTCGTTTCATACATGATATTTTACATGTTTCAATGCCATTCTCCCAAATCTTCACACCCTCTCTCTCTCCCACAGAGTCCATAAGACTGTTCTATACATCAGTGTCTCTTTTGCTGTCTCATACACCGGGTTATTGTTACCATCTTTCTAAATTCCATATATATGCGTTAGTATACTGTATTTATGTTTTTCCTTCTGGCTTACTTCACTCTGTATAATAGGCTCCAGTTTCATCCACCTCATTGGAACTGATTCAAATGTTTTCTTTTTAATGGCTGAGTAATACTCCATCGTGTATATGTACCACTGCTTTCTTATCCATTCATCTGCTGATGGACATCTAGGTTCCTTCCATGTCCTGGCTATTATAAACAGTGCTGCGATGAACATTGGGGTACATGTGTCTCTTTCCCTTCTGGTTTCCTCAGTGTGTATGCCCAGCAGTGGGATTGCTGGATCATAAGGCAGTTCTATTTCCAGTTTTTTAAGGAATCTCCACACTGTTCTCCATAGTGGCTGTACTAGTTTGCATTCCCACCAACAGTGTAAGAGGCTTCCCTTTTCTCCACACCCTCTCCAGCATTTATTATTTGTAGACTTTTGAATCGCAGCCATTCTGACTGGTGTGAAATGGTACCTCATAGTGGTTTTTCATTTGCATTTCTCTGATAATGGGTGATGTTGAGCATCTTTTCATGTGTTTGTTAGCCCTCTGTATGTCTTCTTTGGAGAAATGTCTATTTAGATCTTTGGCCCATTTTTTGATTGGGTCATTTATTTTTCTGGACTTGAGCTGTAGGAGTTGCTTGTATATTTTTGAGATTAGTTGTTTGTCAGTTGCTTCATTTGCTATTATTTTCTCCCATTCTGAAGCCTGTCTTTTCACCTTGCTAATAGTTTCCTTTGATGTGCAGAAGCTTTTAAGTTTAATTAGGTCCCATTTGTTTATTTTTGCTTTTATTTCCAATATTCTTGGAGGTGGGTCATAGAGGATCCTGCTGTGATGTATGTCAGAGAGTGTTTTGCCTATGTTCTCCTCTAGGAGTTTTATAGTTTCTGGTCTTACGTTTAGATATTTAATCCATTTTGAGTTTATTTTTGTGTATGGTGTTAGAAAGTGGTCTAGTTTCATTCTTTTACAAGTGGTTGACCAGACTTCCCAGCACCACTTGTTAAAGAGATTGTCTTTAATCCATTGTATATTCTTGCCTCCTTTGTCAAAGATAAGGTGTCCATATGTGCGTGGATTTATCTCTGGGCTTTCTATTTTGTTCCATTGATCTATATTTCTGTCTTTGTTCCAGTAGCATACTGTCTTGATAACTGTGGCTTTGTAGTAGAGCCTGAAGTCAGGCAGGTTGATTCCTCCAGTTCCATTCTTTCTCAAGATCGCTTTGGCTATTCGAGGTTTTTTGTATTTCCATACAAATTGTGAAATTATTTGTTCTAGCTCTGTGAAGAATACTGTTGTTAGCTTGATAGGGATTGCATTGAATCTATAAGTTGCTTTGGGTAGTATCCTCATTTTCACTATATTGATTCTTCCAATCCATGAACATGGTATATTTCTCCATCTATTAGTGTCCTCTTTGATTTCTTTCACCAGTGTTTTATAGTTTACTATATATAGGTCTTTAGTTTCTTTAGGTAGATATATTCCTAAGTATTTTATTCTTTCCATTGCAATGGTGAATGGAATTGTTTCCTTAATTTCTCTTTCTATTTTCTCATTATTAGTGTATAGGAATGCAAAGGATTTCTGTGTGTTGATTTTATATCCAGCAACTTTACTATAGTCATTGATTAGTTCTAGTAATTTTCTAGTGGAGTCTTTAGGGTTTTCTATGTAGAGGATCATGTCTTCTGCAAATAGTGAGAGTTTTACTTCTTCTTTTCCAATTTGGATTCCTTTTATTTCTTTTTCTGCTTTGATGGTGCAAACATTATTAATTGAGCCTTGGAATACTTGGTCATGTTGCTGATGCATCTTAAGTCTGGGAGCATGAAGCAGTGAGTAGCATGAGAATAACGTTAGACACTTAATGCCATGAATCAACTAACATGTACCCAGTCCTTTTCTGAACATAGTAGATTACTAAGAAAAAGTCTCACTCCTAGCCTCCAGGAGACTCCCTCCATGGGACTATTCCCCAAGAGGGACAGTTAAGCCCATCAGGCAAGGTTCTGAGCTACAAACAATAGAAATCAACTCTGATTTAGTCATTCAAGGAATGGCAAAAATGAAACAGTCATATATGGGCAACAGATTGAGGCCAGCCCTGGGAACATAACCTGAGTCTGACAGGCTCCAAAGCCCATCCTCTATCTGTGTTCATGGACTAGCAATAGTAAAAATAGTCCATAATTGTGTAAATTTTACAAGTTTACATATTGTTCTATTAAAATCATTATATGTTATTATGATTACTTGATCTGCACAAATAAAGCTTGGAGTACACAGGGAAGGTGTTATTTTGACCATTCTCCAGATGAGGTAAATGAGGTTCGACAGGATTGGATACTAGAGCCAAGATTTCAAATCAGAGTTTCTACTCCAAATCTGATATTCTTTTCCTTATACATGTCATGGATCCCTCTGACTATATAAGTAAAGGAGATGACCCACTTGGTGCTGATCCCAAGAATCATAATTAGGGGAAAGCAAGTATAGAAAGACAGATGACACAAAAAAGAAGGTCCTAGCTAAAAGTTTCATCATAGAGGACTGCTTCAAGAATGAATGAGCTCCTCAACACCAGGGAATAAAAACTGAAGATTGCTTGCTGGAACAGAATGGAGTATCTGTCTGAGTCTCTTAATACTTCCTGTAATTGGCTTTTACCAATCAAGACTGGTCTTAAGATACCTACTCAGTTTTTCAAGCATCTCAGAAACAGAGGCCATTTATCTTTGTTTCCCTGACTTCAGTCCACCTAATTAAGTTCTCCACAAATTTGTGGGTGGTTTTCTATGCCTTTTTCTCTGAGCTGAACCATCTGTTTCTTCTCAGCCTCTCTTCTAGGATCAACAAGCTTGTCTGATACCTTTTTGTTTTCCTTTTTCCTGATTATTGCCTTTGTAACTTTACCTGTGGAATGGTTCTCATATAAGATATTGTTGTCATCTCCTCCTCTTGCTGCTTCTTTGCTCCCTTTAACATACTCAAAATTACTCCCAGCTCTAATTATCTCTACCCACTCCCCAAGCCATCCTAGAGCTCTACAACATGGTCTCAAGGTTTCCCAAATAGTAATTTCCTCTTCAGCACATTCACATCTTTTTCCCACCCCTCCATTCTGACTTTTAAACTCCTCTAGTATCCTCACACTAGTCACCTGAGGTGATTAGGTCAAGAATTCTTCCCAAATTTGACAGGGGGAAACTAAGGCCCCAAGGAGGTAGGATGAGCAAGTTCCTCTAGCATGGGCATTGGCGATTTTTTTTTTTCCTGTGAAGGACTGGACTGTAAATATTTTAGGCTTCAGGGCCACTGTGGTCTTTATCATTCCTTCTCCTCTTCCTCATCTTTCTCCTTCAACAATTTAAAAAGTGAAAATCATTCTTCCCTAAGGGCCTTTCAAAAACAGGCCCCTTACTGCATTTTGCCCAAACTTCGTAGTCTATCAACACTTGCTATAAAGAATCCTTCCCATCTAGTATTTAAAAATCTTCACTTTCAAGAAGTTCTCTTCAAGATCTAACTCTTGTTTCCACTTATGTATTTTAAGACAATTCAACTTTGGTAAAATTTTTCTGTAAAAAGTTTGTTATTGTTGTTGCTATTTTCCAAAGTGCTCATGAAAGTGTGTTGTTGAACCGTGAAATATGCTAGGATTCTTGGCCTCTGGAGGAGAGGAATTCAATCCAGGTCCAGTGACAAGGCTTGATCACTCAGAGCTTTTGTGTAATAAAGTTTTATGAAAGTATAAAAGAGATAGAGAAAGATATAAACATCAGAAGGGGGCAGAAAGAGTGTCCTCCTGCTAGACTTTAACAGTATGTTATATACCTATCAGTAAGCTGTTAATTAGAGAAAAGAGATGTCTCAAAACTCAGAGTG
This sequence comes from Bos javanicus, assembly GCF_032452875.1. Taxonomy (NCBI): domain Eukaryota; kingdom Metazoa; phylum Chordata; class Mammalia; order Artiodactyla; family Bovidae; genus Bos; species Bos javanicus. The sequence goes on from NC_083897.1 coordinate 98,644,477, forward strand.
GCACCAGGCCCCTCACCCACAACATGCATTTTGAGATAACATTGACACCAGGTGAGTCATTCCGGGCCATAAAATGACTGACATGAATCGAAGAAAGACAGGTTTTCTGCTCTCTGACATAAATCACAGCAGGATCCTCTATGGCCTACCTCTCAGAATAATGGAAATAAAAGCAAAAATAAACAAACAGGACCTAATTAAACTTAAAAGCTTTTTCACAACGAAGGAAACTATAAGCAAGATGAAATGACAGCCTTCAGAATGGGAGAAAATAATAGCAAATGAAGCAACTGACAAATAATTAATCTCAAAAATATACAAGCAGCTCATGCAGCTCAATTCCAGAAAAACGAAAGACTCAATCAAAAAATGGGCCAAAGAACTAAACAGACATTTCTCCAAAGAAGACATATAGATGGCTAACGAACACATGAAAAGATGCTCAACATCACTCATTATCAAAGAAATGCAAATTGAAACCACAATGAGGTACTATCTCACGCCAGTCAGAATAGCTGCTATCCAAAAGTCTACAAACAATAAATACTGGAGAAGGTGCGGAGAAAAAGGAACCCTCTTACACTGTTGGTGGGAACACAAACTAGTACAGCCACTATGGAGAACAGTGTGGAGATTCCTTTAAAAACTGGAAATAGAACTGCCATACTATTCAGCAATCCCACTGCTGGGCATACACAACAAGGAAACCAGAATTGAAAGAGACATGTGTACCCCAATGTCCATCGCAGCACTGTTTACAATAGCCAGGACATGGAAGCAACCTAGATGTCCATCAGCAGATGAATGGATAAGAAAGCTGTGGTACATATACACAATGGAATATTACTCAGCCATTAAAAAGAATACATTTGAATCAGTTCTAATGAGGTGGATGAAACTGGAGCCTATTATACAGAGTGAAATAAGCCAGAAAGAAAAACACCAATACAGTATACTAACACACATATATGGACTTTAGAAAGATGGTAATGATGACCCTATATGCGAGACAGCAAAAGAGACACAGATGTAAAGAACACTCTTTTGGACTCTGTGGGAGAAAGCGAGGGTGGGATGATTTGAGAGGGTAGTGTTGAGACGTGTATATTATCATATGTGAAGTGGATCACCTGTCCAGGTTTGATGCATGAGACAGGGTGCTCAGGGCTGGTGCACTGGGATGACCCTGGGGGATGGGATGGGAAGGGAGGTGAGAGGGTGGTTCTGGATGGGGAACACATGTGCACTCGTGGCTGATTCATGTCTATTTATGGCAAAAACCACTACAATATTATAAAGTAATTAGTCTCCAATTAAAAAATTAATTTAAAAATTAAAAAAATAAATAATAAGGACAGGTTTCCAAGTAAATATATAGTTTCATTAACAGATTAGGAGAGCTATGTGTGAGTAAAACATATAGGTTTGTTGAGCCTTTATCAGTTCTGAGTCTTAAGTAGAACCAACTTGAAGAAAGACAGAGTCTAGGGTAAATACACAGTTCATTAACATAGCTTAAGAAAAACATTTCCATAAGAAAAACACATTGGTTAGCTCAAGGTTTGAGAAAAGTTAAGTTCAGGTGGAGCCAGGTGTCATTATGCCAACACAGAATTTTAAGAGAAATCTCTTTTTAAATGGGTATAGAGAAGGGGAAAAAATCTAACACTTGTTTGTTTCCTCCTGCCCCTTAAGAGAGAGATAAAAAATGTCTGACAGTATTTTCTCCATTTGAGACCCCTGGCCTTCCTGCCTGTTACCCTCTCACTCATCTCCTGCTGCTCTTGTCCATTTCTCAGAATTTTTTTTTTAACTACTCTAAGGTACTGTTCTTTTTTGTACAGTTCTTCTGTGTATTCCTGCCACCTCTTCTTAATATCTACTGCTTCTGTTAGGTCCATACCATTTCTGTCCTTTATGGAGCCCATCTTTGCATGAAATGTTCTCTTGGTATCTCTAATTTTCTTGAACAGATCTCTAGTCTTTCCCATTCTGTTGTTTTCCTCTATTTCTTTGCATTGGTTGCTGAGGAAGGCTTTCTTAATTCTTCCTATTCTTTGGAACTCTGCATTCAGATGCTTGTATCTTTCCTTTTCTCCTTTGCTTTTCCCTTCTCTTCTTTTCACAGCTATTTGTAAGGCCTCCCCAGACAGCCATTGGCTTTTTTGAATTTCTTTTCCATAGGGATGGTCTTGATCCCTGTCTCCTGTACAATGTCATGAACCTCCATCCATAGTTCATCAGGCACTCTATCTATCAGATCTAGGCCCTTAAATCTATTTCTCACTTCCACTGTATAATCATAAGGGGTTTGATTTAGGTCATACCTGAATGGTCTAGTGGTTTTCCCTACTTTTTTCAATTTAAATCTGAATTTGGCAATAAGGAGTTCATGATCTGAGCCACAGTCAGCTCCTGGTCTTGTTTTTGTTGACTGTATAGAGCTTCTCCATGTTTGGCTGCAAAGAATATAATCAATCTGATTTCAGTGTTGACCATCTGGTGATGTCCATGTGTAGAGTCTTCTCTTGTGTTGTTGGAAGAGGGTGTTTGCTATGACCAGTGCGTTTTCTTGGCAAAACTCTATTAGTCTTTGCCCTGCTTCATTCTGTATTCCAAGGCCAAATTTGCCTGTTACTCCAGGTGTTTCTTGACTTCCTACTTTTGCATTCCAGTCCCCTATAATGAAAAGGATATCTTTTTTAGATGTTAGTTCTAAAAAGTCTTGTAGGTCTTCATAGAACCGTTCAACTTCAGCTTCTTCAGCGTTGCCGGTTGGCGCATAGACTTGGATTACTGTGATATTGAGTGGTTTGCCTTGAAAATGAACAGAGATCATTCTGTCATTTTTGAGATTGCACCCAAGTACTGCATTTTGGACTCTTGTTGACCATGATGGCTACTCCATTTCTTCTAAGGGATTCCTGCCCGCAGTAGTAGATATAATGGTCATCTGAGTTGAATTCACCCATTCCAGTCCATTTTAGTTCACTGATTCCTAGAATGTTGACGTTCACTGTTGCCATCTCCTGTTTGACCACTTCCAATTTGCCTTGATTCATGGACCTGACATTCCAGGTTCCTATGCAATATTGCTCTTTACAGCATTGGACCTTGCTTCTATCACGAGTCACATCCACAACTGGGTATTGTTTTTGCTTTGGCTCCATCTCTTCCTTCTTTCTGGAGTTATTTCTCCACTGATCTCCAGTAGCATATTGAGCCCCTACTGACCAGGGGAGTTCCTCTTTCAGTATCCTATCATTATGCCTTTTCATACAGTTCATGGGGTTCTCAAGGCAAGAATACTGAAGTGGTTTGCCATTCCCTTCTCCAGTGGACCATGTTCTGTCAGACCGCTCCACCATGACCCGCCCGTCTTGGGTGGCCCGATGGGCATGGCTTAGTTTCATTGAGTTAGACAAAGTTGTGGTCCTAGTGTGATTAGATTGACTAGTTTTCTGTGATTATGGTTTCAGTGTGTCTGCCCTCTGATGCCCTCTTACAACACCTACCATGTTACTTGGGTTTCTCTTACCTTGGATGTGGGATATCTTTTCATGGCTGCACCAGGAAAGCACAGCTGCTGCTCCTTAACTTACAAGAAAATCAAGATGGTGTGATCACTCACCTAGAGCCAGACATCCTGGAATGTGAAGTCAAGTGGGCCTTAGAAAGCATCACTATGAACAAAGCTAATGGAGGTGATGGAATTCCAGTTGAGCTCTTTCAAATCCTGAAAGATGATGCTGTGAAAGTGCTGCACTCAATATGCCAGCAAATTTGGAAAACTCAGCAGTGGCCACAGGACTGGAAAAGGTCAGTTTTCATTCCAATCCCAAAGAAAGGCAACGCCAAAGAATATTCAAAGTACCACACAATTGCACCCATCTCACACGCTAGTAAAGTAATGCTCCAAATTCTCCAAGCCAGGCTTCAGCAATACATGAACTGTGAACTTCCGGATGTTCAAGCTGGTTTTAGAAAAGGCAGAGGAACCAGAAATCAAATTGCCCACATCCGCTGGATCATCAAAAAAGCAAGAAAGTTCCAGAAAAACATCTATTTCTGCTTTATTGAGTATGCCAAAGCCTTTGACTGTGTGGATCACAATAAACTGGAAAATTCTGAAAGAGATGGGAATACCAGACCACCTGACCTGCCTCTTAAGAAACCTATATGCAGGTCAGGAAGCAACACTTAGAACTGGACATGGAACAACAGACTGGTTCCAAATAGGAAAAGGAGTAAGTCAACGCTGTATATTGTCACCCTGCTTATTTATCTTATATGCAGAGTACATCATGAGAAACGCCGGGCTGGAAGAAGCACAAGGTGGAATCAAGATTGCTGGGAGAAATATCAATAACCTCAGATATGCAGATGACACCACCCTTATGGCAGAGAGTGAAGAGGAACTAAAAAGCCTCTTGATGGAAGTGAAAGTGGAGAGTGAAAAAGTTGGCTTAAAACTCAACATTCAGAAAACAAAGATCATGGCATCCGGTCCCATCACTTTATGGGAAATAGATGTGAAACAGTGGAAACAGTGTCAGTCTTTATTTTTTTGCCTCCAAAATCACTGCAGATGGTGACTGTAGCCATGAAATTAAAAGAGGCTTAGTCCTTGGAAAGAAAGTTATGACCAACCTAAATAGCATATTCAAAAGCAGAGACATTACTTTGCCAACAAAGGTCTGTCTAGTCAAGGCTATGGTTTTTCCTGTGGTCACGTATGGATGTGAGAGTTGGACTATGAAGAAAGCTGAGCATCGAAGAATTGATGCTTTTGAACTGTGGTGTTTGAGAAGACTCTTGAGAGTCCCTTAGACTGCAAGGAGATCCAACTAGTCTATTCTGAAGGAGGTCAGCCCTGGGATTTCTTTGGAAGGAATGACGCTAAAACTGAAACTCCAGTACTTTGGCCACCTCATGCGAAGAGTTGACTCATTGGAAAAGACTCTGATGCTGGGAGGGATTGGGGGCAGGAGGAGAAGGGGACGACAGAGGATGAGATGGCTGGATGGCATCACTGACTCGATGGACGTGAGTCTGAGTCAACTCCGTGGGTTGGTGATGGACAGGGAGGCCTGGCATGCTGTGATTCATGGGGTCACAAAGAGTCGGACACGACTGAGCTACTGAACTGAACTGAACTGAAGGTACTGTTCTAAATGAAAGTGGGCTTCCTTGATATCTCAGTTGATAAAGAATCCGTCTGCAATGCAGCAGATCACGGTTTGATTCCTGGGTCAGGAAGATCCGCTGGAGAAGGGATAAGCTACCCACGCCAGTATTCTTGGGCTTCACTTATAGCTCAGCTGGTAAAGAATCCGCCTGCAATATGGGAGAACTGGGTTCGATCCGTGGGTTAGGAAGATCCCATGGAGAAATGAAAGGTACCCACTCCAGTATTCTGGCCTGGAGAATTCCATGGTCTGTATATTCCATGGGGTTGCAAAGAGTCAGACAGGATTGAGTGACTTTCATTCTACATCACATTGTACTGTTCTAAATGAAAGTTCATTGGAGGAAAATAAGAGTTAATGGCATTGATGGCCTCTCATTGATTGATTTGTAGCATTTTAAATCATCTGGGACTGTTTCTGGGCAAAGAAAAAAATCTTCCATCCTGTTGCTGGGGTAGTAACGTAACAGCCTCTTCCTGTTAGAGATGCAAGGTGTGTCTCTTCCTGTTTGGGGAAATCGACAATGAATGGAAGGGCATGAGAACTCCTTCTTTAAGACTCTCCAGCTTCATTTTTAGTATAAGTTATCTTTTTTTATTTTCTCATTTTTCCCTTGTGATCAATACTTTTCTCTGACAACTTTGCTGATCAAGAGTCAGATTCTCAACATATATTCCCACACAAGGGATGGTATCTATAGATGCATTCACTGCCATAGAAGCATTGGCATCATTAAACTGATAAGCTGTCTGAATATATAGGTATGTTAGCAAATTTATAAAGGGCATCATTTATGTTGATTGTCCCACAGAAACTCTTTTATCTCATTTTCCCATACCTGGATTGGATTAGATTAAAGCAAGGATTGAGGTTAGGTGAGCTTAGTACCCTAACTTTATTAAATGGGCCCACAGAACAAGTTAGTAAAATTATTTATAAGGTGAACTAAAGGGACATTACTGTCTTGAATAGACTGAGATTCCTAGTGACAAATCCAACAATTAGAGAGGTTTCTCCTTTTCATAATAGATTAAGAAATGTGGAATGGGTCCTGTATAAAATATCGTGGGCATTGTCTTTCCATGAAAGAGAGAAAGAAAAAGGAAAACAAAAACAAGCAGAGGTTAAAAAGATATATAAATCTGGCCCAGACATCCTGAGAAACTTGTCTCCATCCAATGCTGTCTCCTTGAGTTCTTGGAATTCTGTACTTTCGGGTCACCAACTGATTTGCATATCCAGTCAGGAGTTTGGTGTTTTGTTTTTTTTTTTTTTTTTTTAGATGTAACATGTGAATCCAAAAGTCTGTCCCTTTCAGTTTGGTGACACAAAAATCAGTCATAGTACCTGATAGGTATCTTTCCAGTGAGGCTAGAGAAGGCCCTCTTGAAAGTGTTTTTTGTAGTAAACAAAATTTCCAGATTGCAGAATGGTGTTGAGTCTTCATTTCCTGGGAACATGGTATGAAAAGATTGCTTTACTAAAGCATGGATAATTTCGATAAAAACAAGTAAGCCTTTACAATATTGAAGTATATTCCCATTTTACTAGCTGTGAATCAAAAGAAGAAGCAGTCAGGTGCATTAGACATCCTGTCACATGGAGAACATACTCCTATTAAACTTACACATTGGCATGAAAAACAAGAATATTTAATAAGAGTTTAAGAACCTTTAAGGATCAAGTAAGAAGAAAAATGATAAATGCTACAACCTTTGTTGCAAAGATACAATTTGCCAATTGCTTTAACTTAAAGTAGAAGAGAAGGGGTCCTTCAGGGCTCAGAAATCACTGCAGATGGTGACTGCAGCCATGAAATTAAAAGACGCTTACTCCTTGGAAGGAAAGTTATGACCAACCTAAACAGCATATTCAAAAGCAGAGACATTACTTTGCCAACGAAGATCTGTCTAGCCAAGGCTATGGTTTTTCCTGTGGTCATGTATGGATGTGAGAGTTGGACTGTGAAGAAGTCTGAGTGCCAAAGAATTGATGCTTTTGAACTGTGGTGTTGGAGAAGACTCTTGAGAGTCCCTTGGACTGCAAGGAGATCCAACCAATCCATTCTGAAGGAGATCAGCCCTGGGATTTCTTTGGAAGGAATGATGCTAAAGCTGAAACTCCAGTACTTTTGCTACCTCATGCGAAGAGTTGACTCATTGGAAAAGACTCTGATACTGGGAGGGATTGGGGGCAGGAGGAGAAGGGGATGACGGAGGATGAGATGGCTGGATGGCATCACTGCCTCAATGGACGTGAGTCTGGGTGAACTCTGGGAGTTGGTGATGGACAGGGAGGCCTGGTGTCCTGCGATTCATGGGGTCGCAAATAGTCGGACATGACTGAGCAACTGATATGATCTGATACCTGGAAACAAAACATTAAAACAATTGATTTTCTATTTGAATTTTATAAATTATTGCCTCGTTTAGTATTATGTTCTTGAAGACATCAAAAATCGTTGAGGTCCTTCAATGGACCGGAACCTGGTGTTCCGGAGTCGAGCAATGAGAATGTAAAGGAGAGAGAAAGAGGCTGACAAAGCCAATAAAGCCCCTGCACGGGGCTTGCTCTGTTCACGAAGGCCTTAGGCCCCCTTTCGATGGGGTGAAGTTGCAGAGCGCCTTCTCGACAGGGTCTTAGAAGTCCGGACAGGAAAGTGAACTCAGAGAGCCTCTGCGCTCCAGGGGATCAGCCTGAAAAAGAGAAAGAGGGAGAGAGAGAGAGAGAAAGCAAGACACGGGGACCAGAGCTCTGATGGAGCAAAGGTGTTTTAATCAACATGGTGGGGCATATATACTGTAGTTATTATCAGCAAAGATAAATGTTAAAATGCCAGACTTACAAAAATAGGAGACCCATATTAAAGAGAGAGAGTTGTAAACAATCACTTTTACCATATGGTGCACAAGAAGGAGGAGGGTACCTATCACTGTATAGAAAAACTAATGAAGGAAATGCCTGGATTCCTCAACCCCCAGGAGAGGCTTGCCTCTCCTCTTAAATTCCTGAATATTCAGGAATTAATAAGGAACAGAGAATTCCTGACAGATCCAAAACAGCACACAGGAAGCCTCTTGTTAAATGCTTCCTGACAACCAGAGTCCTTTCTGTGAATTTTTCTGATGGTGAAACACTTGAAAAAGCATCACAGTGAAGCAATAACTGTCTATAAATGTCAAAAAGACCTGAAAATGCTCATTACAAAAGATTTGATGAAAGTTCATTATAATGAAATTGACAAGGCATCTGCTTATTTCTGTGATATACCTGTTAAAATTATGGCTGGTAACATTATATATAGAACACGTGTATTAAGTACCATTTCATATTAGAACACTTGTACTAAACTTATATGCAGAGTACATCATGAGAAACGCTGGACTTGAAGAAGCACAAGCTGGAATCAAGATTGCCGGGAGAAATAGCAATAACCTCAGATATGCAGATGACACCATCCTTATGGCAGAAAGTGAAGAGGAACTAAAAAGCCTCTTGATGAAAGTGAAAGTGGAGAGTGAAAAAGTTGGCTTAAAGCTCAACATTCAGAAAACGAAGATCATGGTATCTGGTCCCATCACTTCATGGGAAATAGATGGGGAAACAGTGGAAACAGTGTCAGACTTTATTTTTGGGGGCTCCAAAATCACTGCAGATGGTGACTGCAGCCATGAAATTAAAAGACACTTACTCCTTGGAAGGAAACTTATGACCAACCTAGATAGCATATTCAAAAGCAGAGACATTACTTTGCCAACAAAGGTCTGTCTAGTCAAGGCTATGGTTTTTCCAGTGGTCATGTATGAATATGAGAGTTGGACTGTGAAGAACACTGAGCACCGAAGAACTGATGCTTTTAAATTGTGGTGTTGGAGAAGACTCTTGAGAGTCCCTTGGACTGCAAGGAGATCCAACCAGTCCATTCTAAAGGAGATCAGTCCTGGGTGTTCTTTGGAAGGACTGATGCTAAAGCTGAAACTCCAGTACTTTGGCCACCTCATGTGAAGAGTTGACTCATTGGAAAAGACTCTGATGCTGGGAGGGGTTGGGGGCAGGAAGAGAAGGACGACAGAGGATGAGATGGGTGGATGGCATTATTGACTCGATGGACATGAGTTTGAGTGAACTCCGGGAGTTGATGATGGACAGGGAGGCCAGGTGTGCTGGAATTCATGGGGTCGCGAAGAGTTGGACACGACTGAGTGACTAAACTGAACTGAACTGAAGCAATGTTTAGCTTTTTTAAAAGGTGAGAAGATTCAATCTTAAGTAATCAAAGACTTGATTAAGATAACGTGAAGCATAGGAAATAATTTTGATAAAACACACATCTTTATTTTCTAAGAAGATTACTTGAAGAAAAAGAAAAAACTTTCACAAGCTCTTATCAGGAGCAGATCAATAGTCCAATAATTTGTTGTTGCTCAGTTGCTCAATTGTGTTTGACTCTTTGTAACCCCATGGACTGCAGCATGCCAGGCTCTTTGTTCTTCACTATGTCCAGGAGTTTGCCCCAACTCATGTCCATGAGTCAATGATGAATGAATCAATGATGCCATACACCTGTTTCATTCTCTTTCACCCCCTTGTCCTCCCCTCAATCTTTCCCAGCATTAGGATATTTTCCAATGAGTCGGCTCTTTGCATCAGGTGGCCAAGTTATTGGAGCTTCAGCTTCACCATCAGTCCTTTCAATGAATATTCAGGGTTGATTTCCTTTACAATTGACTGGTTTGATCTCCTTGATATCCAAGTGACTCTCAAGAGCCTTCTCTAGCACCACATTTTGAAAGTATCAGTTCTTTGCCACTCAGCCTTCTTTATAGTCCAATTCTTACATCTGTACAGGACTACTGGAAAAACCATAGTTTTGACTAATACCTTGTCCTTACAGAGAGAAAAACCAAATCCCAATTTTACAGTGTATTTTTGACATTAAAGTCACTTAAAAACAAACTTATTTTAATCTTAACCAGTATGAAAACACATAAAACTCAGGTTTCAAAGATTCCTTTCCATCACCCTTGTGCAACTTACTATTTCCATTTCCATTCAACTTTTGTTCTGTCTTTTATGTTTTCCTATACTAAAACAATTAGCTTCACTTTAGGACAAAATTACTTTCTTTCCCCTTATTATTTCTAGTAGCCTTAAACAATTGTGAATGGTCTTTTACTGGCAAATTTATGAATACATTTCATGATTCCTAAAAGTGTATTTTCCTTGTTGCACATTTTTCAATATGGAATGTCTACTAAGAGACCCAAATATCTTTGGTTCTTTTGTAAAGGAAAACAAAAGTGGATGAACATATTCTTAGTAATGTTTCAATATTTTATTTGGAAATGATCTAGATATTTGATGACTACCTATAGTCCTATAGTTTAATATAACTTAGCAAAACTGTAAAGTTTCAGGTTACCAAAAAGACTTTGGGAAGCTATTTTAAACGTTCACTTAGAAACATTAAACTCATTTATATACATTTAATTTATTTGTTTTCAACCACTATGTTAAGATTGCTTATGGTAATTTCATCATATCAAGTTGTTTACTTCCTAAGAAATTTTGTGACAGAGATAACATGAATTTATCTGACCAATCAACCCAGGTAGAGTGAAAGTTTTCAGTGCTAACTCCAAAGACACACCTGTTTCAATTAAACCACCAACTTTAAGCTGGCTTTTATTTACTAAAAATTTACCCTAGATCATGGGCTTCCCAGGTGACTCAGTAGGTAAAGAATCCGCCTGCAATGCAGGAGTTGCAGAAGATGCGGGTTCGATCCTTGAGTCAGGAAGATCTCCTGGAGGAAGGCAGGGCAACCCACTCCAGTATTCCTAACTGGAGAACCCCTTGGACAGAAGAGCCTGGTGGGCTACCGTCCATGCAGTCACAAAGAGTTGGACATGACTGAAGCGACTACACATGCATGCACCCTAGATTATGTGAACTTGAAAATCATTTGGTTTAGTTTTTTTATATTTCTTTAATTTATATGAGTACTTGTTTGTTTTATGCCAATTAAATAGAGCTCTTTTGCAAATTAATTTTAACAATGCCATACAGAGCTAGAAGAGAAAAAAAAAGTCACACATATATACACATGTGTTTAGACACACATGAGCATATATACAGATGCAAACAGAGATCTTATAGTTTTATTTTAAATTTTAGTTATGTATCAGGTGCAATAACCCAAAAGTCAAAAGAATGGATGGATCCAAGTTGTGTTTCTGGCAGATGATCTAGGTTCAGGTTATTTGCTGTAGGTATGAGTCTTCTTAAAGCTGTTTTAGAGCAAATCTGTCTTTCAGAAACTCCTTCATAATAATCAAAGAATGCATTCCATTGTCTCTTGAGAGGTTTGAAATCCTCTTGTTCAAAAGTGACCCCTAAGGTATACTTATTTAAAACAAAGTTTCTTCCCATTGAACAGGACGGGTAACTTACAAAGACAGAAACAGAAAGCAGGTTTTCTCTTGGGCCTTTTAGAATATATTTATCTGTTATAAAAAAAATCTAGGTTGATAGATACTTACGTTTTTCCTTCTAATCTTTTTTTTGCCCCAGTTAACTTAGAAACAGTAATTAAGTCTTTAGTATTTAAATCTTCAGAGTGCCTGATTTTAAAGGAGCAGGTTTTCAAAAAGGAGGAGAAGAAGATGGCACTGGGGGCAGGATAGGTGCACAAGAATGTCTACCCACATGAAGAAAATGGGTGAGGGGAAAAGTAAACCTCAGAAGCCATTTTGTCTTATTTCAATTGTTTGTTCATATCAATTAATTTAGAAATTGTATTTTGCAAAGAAGTGATTGTAGAATTGTGAATATAATTGGAAGACTCCAGGTGCCAAGTAAAATAAAGGTGAAATTAAATTACCTTATCTTAGAACTATGACTTTATAATTTAGTTCTGAGAAAAATAAGCTTGAAAATTAAAAGTTCATTATAATGGCCACTGCAGTTCTAGATTAGTTTTGTTCATGTTGGCCCATTTATTTAAAAGTGTGTATATGTAGGGCTCATAGTTCTTAAATGTCCCTGAAGGAAGGCTGCCCTTAGAGCATTTAGATGACTGGGATTCTATTTCTCAGGATTTTTCCAAGAACAAAGGAAAATTGCTAGCTAGGCCAATTCCATTCCAAGAGGAGCTGCACCAAAGTGTTAGCACACTTCCAAAAGGGAAATAATTGATTACTTCTCTATGATAAAGCATTGACAGCAGGGACAGAGCCTTGAACCACAAAGGATAAAGCATTTCATGGTACTGAATTAAACTGGAGAACTCAAAATGCAAAGAGAATGGGCCCAGGATCTGAGAGACTCATCAAACCAGAAGAGGGTGACAAATCAGGGAAGTCATGAGCACAAGAGCTCAGTGCAGGTACCTTGCACAAGTACAGAAGTTGCTTCCTTCCATCCCCACTTCTGACATTATAACTGTCAAATTTAAAAATAAAACATACAGTTATCTCTTCAGTTAAATGAATTTATTTGGAAATAGCCAGAGAAATTGGAACTAAGGAAATACAACTTATAGTAGACCATAAGTAAATCCAAAAAACAAAGCTTGCTTTTATAGAACAAATAGGCAATTGGGAGGGCTTGTTCTAAACGAAGGTTTATTGGAGGAAAGTAAGAGTTCAGGATGGTGAAGATTTCTCATTAGCTGAGCTGTGGTATTTTTCATTGACTGGGCTTATTGCTGGGCAAGAAGAAAATTTTCCTTCCTTTTGTAGTATATAGTATATAGCAAACTGTAGTAGTATAGCAAACTTTTTCCTATTGGACATAAAAGGTACATCTTTTCCTGTTTGGGGGTATTCAATTATGAGTAATAGGGCATGAGCTCCCTCTACAGGGTTTCTCAACTTCAATTTTAGTTAGTTCATTTCAGTTCAGTCACACATGCTTGTCCAGCTCTTTGTAATCCCATGGACTTTAGCATGCCAGGCTTCCCTGTCCACCACTAATTCCTGGAGCTTGCTCAAACTTATGTCCATTGAGATGGTGATGCCATCCGATGATCTCAGCCTCTGTTGTCACCTTCTCCTCCTGCCTTCAATCTTTCCCAGCACCAAGATCTTTTCCAATGAGCTAGTTCTTTGCATCAGGTGGCCAAAGTATTGGAGTTTCAGCTTCAGCATCAGGCTTTCCAATGAATATTCAGGACTGATTTCCTTTAGGATTGATTGGCTTGATCTTCTTGCAATCCAAGGGACTCTCAAGAGTCTACTCCAACACCACAATTCAAAAGCATCAATTCTTCAACACTCAGCTTTTGTTATGGTCCAACTCTCACATTCATACATGACTACTGGGAAAACCATAGATTTGACTAGACAGATCTTTGTTGGCAAATTAATGTCTCTACTTTTCAATATGCTATCTAGGTTGGTCATAACTTTCCTTCCAAGGAGTAAGCATCTTTTAAATTCATAGCTGAAATTACCATATGCGGTGAATTTGGAGCACCCGCCCCCCACCCCACCCCCAAAAAAAAGCCTCTCACTGTTTCCATCGTTACTCTTCTATTTACCATGAAGTGACCAGATTGGATGTCATGACCTTAGTTTTCTGAATGTTGAGTTTTAAGCCAACTTTTTCACTCTCCACTTTCACTTTCATCAAGAGGCTTTTTAGTTCCTCTTCACTTTCTGTCATAAGGGTGGTGTCATCTGCATATCTGAGGTTACTGATATTTCTCCCGGCAATCTTGATTCCACCTTGTGCTTCTTCCAGCCCAGCATTTCTCATGATGTACTCTGCATACAAGTTAAATAAACGGGGTGACAATATACAGCCTTGACGTACTCCTTTTCCTATTTGAAATCAGTCTGTTGTTCCATGTCCAATTCTAACTGTTGCTTCCTGATCTGCATACAGGTTTCTCAAGAGGCAGGTCAGGGGGTCTGGTATTCCCATCTCTTTCAGAGTTTTCCACAGTTTATTGTGATCCACACAGTCAAAGGCTTTGGCATACTCAATAAAGCAGAAATATATGTTTTTCTGGAACTCTCTTGCTTTTTCCATGATCCAGCAGATGTTGGCAATTTGGTCTGGTTCCTCTGCCTTTTCTAAAACCAGCTTGAACATCTGGAAGTTCATGGTTCATGTATTGCTGAAGCTTGGCTTGGAGAATTTGGAGCATTACTTTACTAGCGTGTGAGATGGGTGCAATTGTGCGGTAGTTTGAGCATTCTTTGGCATTGCCTTTCTTTGGGATTGGAATGAAAACTGACCTTTTCCAGTCCTGTGGCCACTGCTGAGTTTTCCAAATTTGCTGGCATATTGAGTGCAGCACTTTCACAGCATCATCTTTCAGGATTTGAAATAGCTCAACTGTAATTCCAGAAGGCAATGGCACCCCACTCCAGTACTCTTGCCAGGAAAATCCCATGGATGGAGGAGCCTGGTGGGCTGCAGTCCATGGGGTAGCTGAGAGTCAGACACGACTGAAGTGACTTAGCAGCAGCAGCAGCAGCAGCAACTGTAATTCCATCACTTCCACTAGCTTTGTTCATAGTGATGCTTTCTAAGGCCCACTTGACTTCACATTCCAGGATCTCTGGCTCTAGGTGAGTGATCACACCATCGTGATTATCTGGGTCGTGAAGATCTTTTTTGTACAGTTCTTCTGTGTATTCTTTCCACCTCTTCTTAATATCTTCTGCTTCTGTTAGGTCCATACCATTTCTGTCCTTTATCAAGCCCATCTTTGCATGAAATGTTCCCTTGGTATCTCTAATTTTCTTGAAGAGATCTCTAGTCTTTCCCACTCTGTTGATTTCCTCTATTTCTTTGCATTGATCACTGAGGAAGGCTTTCTTATCTCTTCTTGCTATTCTTTGGAACTCTGCATTCAGATGCTTATATCTTTCCTTTTCTCCTTTGCTTTTTGCTTCTCTTTTCACAGCTATTTGTAAGGCCTCCCCAGACAGCCATTTTGCTTTTTTGCATTCTTTTCCATGGGGATGGTCTTGATCCCTGTCTCCTGTACAATGTCACAGACCTCCGTCCATAGTTCATCAGGCACTCTATCTATCATATCTAGGCCCTTAAATCTATTTCTCACTTCCACTGTATAATCATAAGGGATTTGATTTAGGTCATGCCTGAATGGTCTAGTGGTTTTCCCTACTTTCTTCAATTTAAGTCTGAATTTGACAATAAGGAGTTCATGATCTGAGCCACAGTGAGCTCCTGATCTTGTTTTATTGACTGTATGGAGCTTCTCCATCTTTGGCTGCAAAGAATATAATCAATCTGGTTTCAGTGTTGACCATCTGGTGATGTCCATGTGTAGAGTCTTCTCTTGTGTTGTTGGAAGAGGATGTTTGCTATGACCAGTGCATTTTCTTGGCAAAACTCTCTTAGTCTTTGCCCTGCTTCATTCTGTATTCCAAGGCCAAATTTACCTGTTACTCCAGGTGTTTCTTGACTTCCTACTTTTGCCTTCCAGTCCCCTATAATAACATTATAAAATATAATGTAAATAAATATTTATTTATTTATAAAATAAATATTTTTATTTTAATAAAATATAACTACATTTTAATGTAGTGCCTCATACTTATAAATGTTAGCTATTGTTATTTTCTTGAGTTGTACAGAAAGCCTACTTGAAGAAACAGAATTCCTGGATGAGGGTAGAAATGTGGGACTGAGGTAAAGAAACTTCCTGGCCTGGAGGACTAGGCTTCTATTCTTGGCCCGCCACTGGCTTGGCATATGACCTAGGTCAAGTCTCTTCCTCTTTTTTTTTTTTTTTAAATTTTTAATTTGTTTATTTTATTCATTGAAGGGTAATTGCTTTACAGAATTGTGTTGATTTCTGCCAAACAGCTACATGAATCAGCCATAGGTACACCTATGTCCCCTCCCTCTTGAAGCTCCCTCCCATCCCCCTGCCCATCCTATCCCTCTAGGTTGTTACAGAGCCCCAGTTTGAGTTCCCTGATTCATACAGCAAATTCTCATTCTCTATCTATTTTACATATGGTAATGTAAATGTCCATGTTACTGTCTCCACACATCTACCTTTTCCTTCCTCCCCACTTCCATGTTCATTTATCTGTTCTCTGTGTCTGTGTCTCCATTGCTTCCCTGCAAATACTTTCATCAGTACCATCTTTCTAGATTCCATATATATGTGTTAGTATATGATATTTGTTTTTCTCTTTATGACTTACTTCACTCTGTATAATAGTCTCTAAGTTCATCCACTTCATTAGAACTGACTCAAATGGGTCCCTTTTTATGACTGAGTAATATTCCATTGTACACATGTACCACAGCTTCTTTATCCATTCATCTGTCAATGGACATCTAGGGTGCTTCCATGTTTTAGCTATTGTAAATAATGCTGTAATGAACATTGGAGTGCATGTGTCTTCAATTTTGGTTTCCTCAGAATATATGCCCAGCAGTGGGATTTCTGGGTCATATGGTGGTTTTATTCCTAGTTTTTAAAGGAATATCCATACTGTTTTCCATAGCGGCTGTATCAATTTGCATTCCCACCAACAGTGCAACAGGGTTCCCTTTTCTCCAAACCCTATCCAGCATTTATTGTTTGTAGACTTTTTGATGATGGCCATTCTTACTGGTGTGAGGTGATATCCCGTTGTAGTTTTGATTTGCATTTCTCTAATAGTGAGCCATGTTGAGCATCTTCTCATGTGTTTGTTAGCCACCTGTATGCCTTCTTTGGAGAAATGTATGTTTAGGTCCTTTTTCCCACTTTTTGATTGGGTTGTTTGTTTTTCTAGTATTGACTTGTATGAGCTGCTTGTAAGTTTTGGAAATTAATCCTTTGTCAGTTGTTTCAAGTCCCTTCCTCTTTTTGGTCTCATTTTCCCAAAATAGATAATCTCACTGATCATATGAACATTTTGTGAGTCAAACAGATTCTGCACAGGCTGTGCTCATAAATATAGGAAAGATACAGATTAAAGACATACTTCAGGTCAAGTGAAGTTAACTCTGCAGACCAGACCCGAGGAAGAGGATCAAAGAGACCATGAGCTAGTAACCTGACACCCGGGACAACCATCAAAAAGGCAGAAACTGTCTTTAAGCTCTGGGCTCCACCCACTTTCTCCTCTTTTTCCTTTCTTTCCTTTCAGCCTCTGAATATTAACCTGCCTTCTTGCCTCTCTCTTAGCAAATTCTGTTCCAGCCTGTTCAGGGCAGAGGGGCAAAAAGCATTGAATGGAGAAAGATTTCATCATGGGTGAGCTTCTAGTTCTAGTCCCAGCTGTTCTCGGAAACATTCTTGGGACTTCTAATCTCCTTTTTGCTTCCTTGAAGAGGCACCTCCTCTACTGTTCCCTTTCTCTTTCCCTCTAAGTTTCTGCTGCCCTTGTGGATACCTCTGTTAAAGCACTTATCAAGCTGTATTGTAATTGTTTATGTCTACAAGTCTCTCCCAGTAGAATATGATCTCAGATGAGAAGCTGTATGTGTCTATAATCTTAGTGGTATCCCTCTCTTAGCTAAGGGGTCAATGCTTAGTGGGTGGTTGACTGGTGAACTCACTTCCTGCTGTTTTTCTGTGTGAAAGCAGGAGCATGGAGGAGCAAATGAGAGAGAGGGAAGAATGGACTGAATCCTTACCTGCTGCTCCCTTGGTTTTGTAGTTTAGACAAGATAAGTATCTTCTCTGGATCTCTAGAACCTCTTTATAAAATGAAAGGATCAAAGTGATAGACTTTTGAGATAACTTGTGCTTTTTTTTAATTTATTTTTTGGCTTTTTAATGTATTTACTCAATTATCAAGATCTGATAATAATAGCTGTTAAGTTTTGTCCTTCTCCAGTATATTTGCATTTAAATAAGAATTGAAGGATGTTTTGGCACACAGGATAAGCTGTGATCTTCCCCAATCCTAAATTAGTGGGGTCCAAATGAATGCACTTTTGCTTTGCAAAGGTCCGAAAAATTTAGTGGTCCAGTGGTGACAAAGTATGAATCATTTATTTGATTGTGACAAATCTGCAAAGAACCTTGTTTGTGGCTTTGCGTAATCTAGCTCTCTCTCTCTCTCTCTCCCCCTCTCTTTATCTCTCTCTCCTTGTCAGCTGGAAATAACTCACCAACCCTCCCTCTCTGCCTTTGTGGCCCCATCCCCTGCTGTGACCATGGAGACTCTCAGCAGCTGTCGGACTACCTTCCTCTCTGATCTGGTGCCCAATGGTTACCTGGTTCAGGTCTTCCCAGGCCACCCTGAGGTAGAAGGCCTGGCCAGGGAGGTAGGGCTGGAGAAGTCTGAGCAGTGTGACCAAGGTGATTTGAGCTCCAGGGAGGAGAATGGTCAGAACAAGAAGAAAATCAAAGTCAACAAGATCTGGGATTTTATGAGTCGTAGAAAAGAGGCCTCCAGTCAGGCGAAGAGACCCCAGTCCATGATTTTACTGGGAGACAGTTCCAGACCATCAGAGTTGAAGCCCAAAGTCACATTAAAAGATCGAATGAAGGCATTCAAAAGGTTGAAGCCTTCGACTGGGGCCTCCAAGAATACTACTCTTAGGAGCAGTAAGGTCCAGGAACCCCAGGAGGTGTCACATATTTACCACATGAGAAAGGCCCAGGAGGCCTCAAAGCCTTTTCGTTATTCCTACTCAGGACACAATGAGGGCCTGGAGCCCTTCCTTGCAGATGTGCAAAGACTGATGCCCAAGAACCAGAAAGTGTTGGCCTTTGATGATTTTGGCATCCATGTGGAGGAGGATCACTGGGAAAAAGAGTCCTCTGAGCAGTCTGGTAGGGGCAGGTGGGCCAGGAGCTACCTGAAACACACATTCCCTGGAGACTGCGAGGCCCCATGTAGATCAGCTGGAGACTCCAGAATCCAGGATCCTGAGTCTGCCATTAAGGCCTCCACCTTAGAAGGGAATGTGGAAAGGGGCTACGAGGAGAGCCTTAGGCACCTGCGTCGAGACAAGGCTGTGCCTTTTGGTAGTGTTGTCAAGTTCTTCAGCAATGTGGCTGAGATGGCCCGCAAGTGGCGTGCATTATCCCGGGAAGAGCTGCAGATGAGCCACCGGCGTGACAAGACCTACTTCATCAGTGGTGGCAGTGAAGCCCTCATCATAGAGGGTGCTGCCTCCCAGGCCTCCTTCCCACTCAGCCAGACCCCTGAGGTTATGGTGTGGGGCAATGTCATTGAGAGGTGCCAGCACTGTCACCAAAAGGCCTCACAAGCCTCATGCACATTTGAAATGAGCATTGAGGGCAAGAAGACTTTGGGCCAGGCCCTTGAAGACCCCTGCACTGCTGCTGCATTAGTCTCAACCTCCACCTCACCTGTCTTTGAGCTCCAGGATGACCCAACTCCACAGACTGGGTGCAGTTGCCATTATGGCCATGTCTTCACCATGGAGAGCTCCTCAGAGGAACTTGATGAAGACATTGAGACTGTGGTCAACATCCTTAAGGAAGATGACAGTGCTGGACAGTCCCCTGAGCCAGGCACCTGTGCCAAGTTAACAACCAAAGCTGTCATGGAGAAGCTAGAAGAGAAGCCCAATGAGATGGAGAAACCAGAGGCCTGCAAGGGGCCCGGGGCATCCATCCAGGGAGGACAGCCCCAGGATTCTGACTTGGATATGAGAACAGCAGGTGCAGACAGAAAAGCCAGCAAGTCCAGTACTGGAGTCCTGGGTACTCAGGTAAGGTGGGAGCTGACTTTCCAAATCACCATTTGAAACATTCAGAACCCCGGAAGCCAGTTAAACTCTCATGCCTTCCCCATTACCCTACCTTCCATCAGGAATGTCCCAGAAGGAATGTTCCCACCAGTCAGTTGCCTGGGAATTGACTCATCCTAAAAATACTGGGCAATTTTTGTCCCTTCATTGGGCTGAACGCCTGCAGTTACATCTCAATTCAACCTTGAACAAAAACTGAAGCTCTGGGAATGCCAGCAGAATGACCAGGGTCATTTAATTATGCTCAAGAGAGCCATAGTCTCCTATTTTCCTTAGCTGTGGGGCATTTCCATGGCTTTGCCACCCTATCCTTCCCCACCAACAGGAGCTGAATTCAGAGACTAGTGTCCAGCAAATCCTCTGGGACTGAGTGTCAGGAGACCTGGATTTGTGTCTCAGTTCTGTTCTCAGTTGTCCATATGACTTTGAGACAAGTCCTTTCATCTTGTTGGACCTCAGTTTCCCTGTGGAGGGGAAGGCGCTTTCTTGGTGTCTGGAAAATCTCTAGGTGTCTTCTGACAACAACACTCTGTTGTTCAGCCTGAAGAATGTAAGTAGAAAACAGCCCAATAACCTTCTTCCAGCATTCATTATATCCAACATCTGTCAGGGTGTAGTCACATTACATTGTTTTCATTTAATTAAAGTAACCTTGTGAGGATGGAGTGATTATCCTCATTTTACCAGTGAAGAGGCAAGCTGAGAGGGGTTTAATGACTTATCCAGAGTCATAGATTGTAGCAGAATTTGGATTCAAATTTTCACTTTTGACTCCAAGTCTGGTGCTTTTGTCTAGTTGTCTGTAGTGTTCCAGGGATTTTACTTGAGTGATGACAAACAGGTACTCACCATGCCCTCATGCATGGACAAAAAGAAATGTGCTAAAAGTAGTAGGAGGAATGTTGGATAAGTATGAGAAGGGACTATCTGGCTTTGGGACTTAAGAATGTCTTTGTAAGCAGATATTCTGTAGTTTATCCAGATAATTTTATGGCAAAGTGTTTTTTAAGGGTAGCTAATTAAAATTCTTCTTGGTGGTGGTGATGGGAGTAGTCTAGCCTGATAGCTCTCAACCTGTCCTGTCATCTTTCAAATCATACTTTGAGAGAAATTGGGTCCCAGCAGGACAAAAGCAATAAGCCTGCTTTTTCTGGAAGGGAATTAATATGTTTATAAATATTTTATTTTTATTTTTATCATATTTGGTAAGCTTTAAGAATATAAAGATTGGCATAATATTATTAGGAGTAAATTTTATTGCAGTGGTTTTAAGACCAACAATCAAACAAGCAAACAAACATACTTAATGATTCCATTAGCTGATAATTGCAGTTGGAGACTGCATATCTGATGTTACCAGTAACTAGGAAAAGGGTCATAGATGAGCAAGCACCTCACTAAGTGGCTGTGTGGACTGGACACAGAGATGCTTTGTAGGTCCTTTAAAAGCACGGGCTTTGGAGTCACAAGGGCTTGAGTGGGATTTTCCTTCTCATCTGTGAAACAGGATAAAACACATCCTATATAAGGGGACTTGTTATGGGGAATCAAATAAGCTAGAGTACCCAGTCTATCACCTTTTGTGACACATTGCAGGTTTCCACAAAGTGGTAACTGTTGCAATTATTAAATTTTGGTAAATTATTAATAATTGTGAACAATATCCAGCCAGGAAAACAATTCAAAACAGTACTGCAGCTGGTGAAGGCTGCTGAACAAAGTGTCTGAAGTCAGGAAACTGGCTTCTTTCTAGTGCCATTTATATCCTTGAATTTGTGAACTTAAGACAGATATTTCCCCTCTATGGGTCTCAATTTCTCCATATGATCCAGAGAATCTGTACCGGATAATTCTTGAGTATCTTTCCTCTTTGCCATTCTCTAGTTTTTTCCTCTCAGCTATTTCTCTGAGTCCAGTGGGAGACCTCTTACTGTGCAGTGGGTTGTTTTGGATTAGATCTCTTTGGCAGGCTTCCTGTGCCCTCTGCTGGTTGCTCAGATATGCTGCCTATCTTTCCTTGGAGTAGTAAACAGCAGCCTAGACAGACGTTGAGGTCCAGGGAATAAGCAAAGTGTATTGGAAAAGCTGCATGCCAGGAAACATTGGTGTAGGACAGGGGTCCTGTTGACCGTCTGATCCAGTCACTCTGTTTTACAGATGATGGGGACACTGAGTGCAACAGGGACAGGATTTCCCCTGATACACAGAAACGGTGAGGCAAGTGGGATATGAGAGTTCTAGTCTAGGATCAGCCACAAATTTCTCCTGACAGACCCCCCTCTCCCTTTGGGTTTTAGCATCTACCAAATCTTCATCCTTCCCAAAGACACCTTGCAGGTCCACTGTGAGGCTAAATTGACATAATGAATATGAAAGCAGTGCATTGTTAAGTAGCAAAGACCATGTGATTACAGTGGATCATTACATGCTAATAAAGGTGAAAAACCCTGCTTGCAGAATGGCTTAGGTCTTTTTGTGTTTCCTAAGGAAACTGCTCGGCTTGCCCCACAATGATGGGGTTTACCTTCAAGGGAATAATATCAGGATGTAGGGATGGGCTTTCTTCAGAGTCCTTAATTTGGAGTTTATCAAGGGAATTGAAACTTCTCTGTGCCTCACTCTTTGTATTAGGAAAACCAGGGAATTGATATTAATTATAGCTAACATTTACGAAGTGCTTATTATGCACTCAGGCACTTACACGTATGGACTCATTTCATCACACAACTACCCTCTGAGTCATGGAATGTCTTTAAAATACAGATGATAATAATACTTACTTCATAGGGGTTTTGGGAAGATGAAATGAGTGCTTGCTTATAGTAGTGTCTGGCTAAGAGTCATGGTGCAATAAATGTTAGCTATTTGCATAAGTTATTAAAAACAAGATTGTTACTTTAAAAAGTATTCACAACCTAAGAAGTTGAGAGTTATGTTTTATTTGGGAAATGTTATGTTATGTTATATGTGGGAATTTTTAGGACTTCAAACCTGGGAGACAGCTTTTCGAGTATCTCTGGGAGAACTAATCTGAGGAGGCGAGGAGAGGAGCCAGGCTATATAGAAGTTTTTCAAAAAGAGGCAAGTAGTCTGAACATCAAAAGGTTACTGTTAGTTAAGGAAAACCAGATAACCCAAGTTAAGGAATTTAGCAATTTAGCACTTTTCTGTGTATGGGAAGATGCAAGAGTCTGGGTTCACTGAAATCATTCCTTTGATATGCACCTGAGCTATCTGGGCCAGTATCCTGTTTGCACATTCTGAGTTTCTCATGACTCACCAAGGGGAGTGATTGTAGTCTAATGGCTACTAGATGACAGATATTCTTCTTCCTGAGTTACCTTAGTACTCACCAGCTCACATTGGAGGGCTGCAATGGCTGATGACTGTGGCATCCTTGTTTACTGATACGGCAGGAAATATTCCATTCTTCAACATATAACAAGAAGAGACTGTACCTCAAGACTGGCATTAGCTAACACTTTAGTGAGGATTAGTAGAGTACAAATTGAAGGAAAAAGGGAAAGAAAGATAAGCATTCTTTAGATTTGAAAGGGACTTTGTAGAGTGCTTTTCCATATATAAATTGATTGCAAAACTAATTATCATTATTATTATTTTCATATGATAGATAAGGAACTTGAGCCATGGTTTATGAGAAACAAAATATTGAAGCTGGAAGCAAAATGCCTATTATCAAATTTGTGGTTTGTCAACTGGTATGACAGAACATACAAACACTTGCTCGTCAGTTTTCATTAAAGATTAAGACTTTTATTTATTTATACTTTTTTTAAATTTTATTTTTAAACTTTACAATATTGTATTGGTTTTGCCAAATATCGAAATGAATCCATGACAGGTATACATGTGTTCCCCATCCTGAACCCTTCTCCCTCCTCCCTCCCCATACCATCCCTCTGGGTCGTCCCAGTGCACCAGCCCCAAGCATCCAGTATCGTGCATCGAACCTGGACTGGCGACTCGTTCCATTTATGATATTATACGTATTTCAATGCCATTCTCCCAAATCATCCCACCCTCTCCCTCAAGTTTAGAATTGTAATATGTGCAATTAAAGCTACAGGGATAGTAAGAAAACTATTTCAGTATTCAAGGAGAGTAGGATGTGTATTTTCAGGAAAAGATGGTATGAGGAATGGAAATGCATTTTGTTTAGAGGAAGAAAGTGATTTTTCCCCTAACACTGGTTATTTCTGTATGGAATGAAAATATGAGACAAATAAGTATAGATACAAAAAATTATGAGAGGTTTGTAAAAAGGAAGCCCTGAGAAAAGAGTTTTGTACAAAGTCAGGCTGGGATTAGATTATGTTTAATTAAGAAAGTGGATTTTGTTACAGAAGGTAGGCAGGTGTAGGCCTAGAGTTTGGTTTTCTCTCTTTGCTAAGAGAACAAAATTTTCTGGGACTGTTGAACTACTTTTGATAACAGATTGTGAGTTTCCTTGCCTTCTAAATGATCTGTATCTGCATTAAAATATTATATTGTCACTTCTGCTGAAAAAATAAGTATTGTTTCATACTGATCTATGATGCTTTTAATATTTGCTTTTTGTTTTTTTTTTTAATTTATTTTAATTGGAGGCTAATTGCTTTACAATATTGTAGTGGTTTTGCCATACACTGACATGAATCCACCATGGGTGTACATGTGTTCCCCATCCTGAAGCCCTCTCCCACCTCCCTCCCTAACACATCCCTCTGGGTCATCCCAGTGCACCAGCCCCGAGCACCCTGTATCATGCATTGAACCTGGACTGGCGATTCATTTCACATATGATAATATACATATTTCAATGACATTCTCCCAAATCATCCCACCCTCACCCTCTCCCACAGAATCCAAACGACTGTTCTATACATCTGTGTCTCTTTTGCTGTCTTGCATATAGGGTTATTGTTACCATCTTTCTAAATTCTATAAATATGCATTAGTATACTGTATTGGTGTTTTTCTTTCTGGCTTACTTCATTCTGTATAATAGGCTCCAGCTTCATCCACCTCATAAGAACTGATTCAAATGTATTCTTTTTAATGGCTGAGTAATATTCCATTGTGTATATGTACCACAGCTTTCTTATCCATTCGTCTGCTGATGGACATCTAGGTTGCTTCCACGTCCTGGCTATTAAAAACAGTGCTGCAATGAACATTGGGGTACATGTGTCTCTTTCAATTCTGGTTTCCTCAGTGTGTATGCCTAGCAGTGGGATTGCTCTGTCATATGGCAGTTCTATCCCCAGTTTTTTAAAGAATCTCCACACTGTTCTCCATAGTGTTCCCACTAACAGTGTAAGAGGGTTCCCTTTTCTCCACACCCTCTCCAGCATTTATTGCTTGTAGACTTTTGGATTGCAGCCATTCTGACTGGCATGAAATGGTACCTCATTGTGGTTTTGACTTGCATTTCTCTGATAATGAGTGATGTTGAGCATCTTTTCATGTGTTTGTTAGCCATCTGTGTGTCTACTTAGTTCTTTGGCCTATTTTTTGATTGGGTCGTTTATTTTTCTGGAATTGAGCTGCAGGAGTTGCTTGTATATTTTTGAGATTAATTCTGGCTTTGTTTGCTATTATTTTCTCCCATTCTGAAGGCTGTCTTTTCACCTTGCTTATAGTTTCCTTCATTATGCAAAAGTGTTTAATTAGGCCCCATTTGTTTATTTTTGCTTTTATTTGCATTACTCTAGGAGGTGGGCAGGTGAGTCTTTTTAATATTTCCACCTTGTTGGGAAGAAGTCTCTAGAGTTTCACCTCAGTTTTATCTTATTTCATTGTTAATCAACCTAATTAACTATCCTAATGTTTTATTTGCATCTGTAAGACCCATTATGGTAAAGCTGGTTTATTTTTTTATTTGTTTGTTTTAAACTAAGGAAGTTCTTAGGTTAGCCATATATATTTGTGTGTGTGTGTGTATATATATATATATATACACACACACACATATATCTCACATACTAGCAAAGTAATGCTCAAAATTCTCCAAGCCAGACTTGAACAGTACATGAACCATGAGTTTCCAGATGTTTGAGCTGTGTTTAGAAAAGATAGAGGAACCAGAGATCAAATTGCTGACATATGTTGGAGCATAGAAAAAGCAAGAGAATTCCAGAAAAACATCTACTTCTGCTTCATTGATTATGCCAAAGCTTTTGACTGTGTAGAGCACAACAAACTATGAAAAATTCTTCAAAAGATTGGAATACCAGACTTCCTTCACTTGCCTCCTGAGAAATCTGTATGCAGGTCAAGAAGCAACAGTTAAAACTGGAAATGCAGGTGTTATTATTCAGCTGCCTGTTGCTCTGGCTAAGCCATGAGAAAAACACCATGGGGAAAGAATAAAAGCAAAATATAGCAATACATTATAATCTAAACAAAAGTACATCAGGTTTATTAGTTGGGGTCGTCAAGCCCTGCAAAGCTAAGGAAAAATATAGTGTGGACCTTGGAATGCTGGGTCAGTGCCACTTCAGAATGCTGCTTGTGCACACACGAAGATGTTTTCCCAAGGCATATGTGGGTCTATAACCTCCAACTGGGTGATACCACTTCTACAAGAAAATAACAAAGATAGTTCAAATTAATCAGTAAAATAAGAGACGTGACCGGGGATACAGGAGGCTGACTTCATCATAGCATAACAGATACGTTCTGCTTACCAAGACACTAAATAAAAGTGATGTGACTCCAAGGAACGGGGCTCTTGAACCAAGAGGTCTTGAGTCCCTCGGTCCCATCTTTTTAAAGCTTTAATTCTGTCTCTAGCTTCTTTTTCTCAAACTGTGCATCGACCACTTTTGATCCCTACTTGCTGTGCTGACCACAGCAAGTGGTGCCCAACATAGGGCTCCAAAGTGAAGGATAGCTGAGAGCAAAGCTAAAGTTGAAATATCGGTGCAGGGTCCTGAAGAACAGTGGGATGAGGTCTTGAAAATACCCCTTTGCATTAAGTAATACTCTCTCAGGCATTGAAACTGGGGTTAAGCATGGAAAATTCAGAAAGCTCAGAACGATACCGGCCATATATATGCTTCTTAAGGCAGCTTTTAAAAATGAGGGTGAGGGGGTAAAAAAAATAAGTGAAGGCCAGCTATTGGAAGTTTTACAAGCCATTAAGAAACATTGCTTATGGTTCCCTTCTCTCAGTACTTTAGATTATACTGTATTGCTATATTTTGCTTTTATTCTTTTCCCATGGCTTAGCCAGAGAAACAGGTGGCTGATTATTAACCCCTGAACCTTACCTGCCTCCTGGTAAATCTGTATGCAGGTCAAGAATCAACTGTTAAAACCAGACATGGAACAACAGACTGGTTCCAAATTGGGGAAGGAGTAAGTCAAAGCTGTATATTGTCACCCTGTTTATTTAACTTTTATGCGAAATACATCACGAAAAATGCTGGGCTGGATGAAGCACAAGCTGGAATCAAGATTGCCAGGAGAAATATCAATAACCTCAGATACACAGATGATACCACCCTTATGGCAGAAAGTGAAGAGGAACTGAGAGCCTCTTGATGAAGTGAAAAAGGAGAGAGAAAAAGCTAGCTTAAAACTCAACATTCAAAAAAACATGGCATACGGTCCCATCACTTCATGGCAAATAAGTGGAGAAACAATGGAAACAGTGACAGACTTTATTTTCTTGGGCTCCAAAATCACTGCAGATGGTGACTGTAGCCATGAAATTGAAAGATGCTTGCTGCTTAGAAGAAGAGCTATGACCAACCTAGACTGCGTATTGAAAAGAAGAGACATACTTTGCTGACAAAGGTCCATCTAGTCAAAGCTATGGTTTTTCCAGTAGTCATGTATGGATGTGAGAGTTGGACTATAAGGAAAGCTGAGAAGTCAAGAATTGATGCTTTTGAACTGTGGTGTTGGAGAAGAATCTTGAGAGTCTCTTGGACTGCAAGGATATCCAACCAGTCCATCCTAAAGGAAATCAGTCATGAATATCCATTGAAAGGACTGATGTTGAAGCTGAAACTCCAATACTTTGGCCACCTGATGAGAAGAACTGCCTCATTGGAAAAGACCCTGATGTTGAGAAAGATTGAAGGCAGGAGGAGAAGAGGACAACAGAGGATGAGATGGTTGGATGGCATCACCAACTCAATGGACATGCCTTTGACTCAACTCTGGCAGTTGGTAATGGACAGGGATGCCTGGTGTGCTGCAGTCCATGGGGTCACAAAGAGTTGGACACGACTGAGCGACTGAACTGACTGATATATATATATATATATATGGTGGGCAGGGCACTCCCTGAGTGAGTAAGACTGCACCCCCCCCCCCCCCCCCGCGCTTGTGGGTTCTGCTATCTAGTCCTTCCAGGACACTTGAAAAGGAAGAAGAAAGTCCAAAATGAGTACCACATTAAGGTGTTTCTGAATGCACCAAATTGTGAAGTTGATGCTGTTGCAGCCCCAATTTGGCAACCCACTCCAGTGTTCTTGCCTGGAGAATCCCAGGGACAGGGGAGCCTGGTGCGTTGCCATCTATGGGGTCGCACAGAGTTGGACACGACTGAAGCGATTTAGCAGCAGCAGCAGTTTATTTTCCAGAGAAGACAAGGGCACCCCACTCCAGTACTCTTGCCTGGGAAATCCCATGGATGGAGGAGCCTGGTGGGCTGCCTTCTATGGGGCTGCACAGAGTCGGACATGACTGATGCGACTTAGCAGCAGCAGCAGCACCAGCACCAGCGGCAGCCGTATATTTTCCTTTAAGACATTATAGTCTATGGATAGTGTAACCTTAATTCAGAATGTGCCTTAGTAAAAGTACAATTGGCTGACTTTCACCTTGTTTTTCTTAGCCTCTGACTGATTTGGAGGCCCCTACCCCTGTCCTCTAAGCTTAAAGCTGCTTAGTTCTGGTATCCCTCTAAGCTCACTTTCCAAAAGGCTGTGTCCTCCTGAATTGCATAGAATAGTGTTTCACAAATACTTCAAGTCCTAACGCTTAGTACCTGTGAATGTGACCTTATTTAAGAATAGGATGTTTGTAGATGTAGTCAAGTTAAAATGGAATCATACTGGATTAGAGTGGGCCCTAATCCAATGACTGATGTGTTTATGAATATTGAGAAATTTGTACAATAACAAAAAGACACAAAGAAGACCGTGGAATGATAGATACAGAGGCTGGAGTAATGTACCTGCAAGCCAAGGAATTCGAAGGATTGCTGAGAGCTACCATGAGCTAGGTCCAATAGAAGCAAGGTCCGATGCTCTAAAGAGCAATATTGCATAAGAACCTGGAATGTTAGGTCCATGAATCAAGGCAAATTGGAAGTGGTCAAACAGGAGATGGCAACAGTGAACGTCAACATTCTAGGAATCAGCGAACTAAAATGGACTGGAATGGATGAATTTAACTCAGATGACCATTATATCTACTATTGCGGGCAGGAATCCCTCAGAAGAAATGGAGTAGCCATCACGGTCAACAAAAGAGTTCGAAATGCAGTACTTGGATGCAATCTCAAAAACGACAGAATGATCTCTATTCATTTCCAAGGCAAACAATTCAATATCACGGTAATCCAAGTCTATGCCCCAACCAGTAACGCTGAAGAAGTTGAAGTTGAATAGTTCTATGAAGACCTCCAAGACCTTTTAGAACTAACACCCAAAAAAGATGTCCTTTTCATTATAGGGGACTGGAATGCAAAAGTAGGAAGTCAAGAAACACCTGGAGTAACAGGCAAATTTGGCCTTGGAATACGGAATGAAGCTGGGCAAAGACTAAGAGAGTTTTGCCAAGAAAATGCACTGGTCATAGCAAACACCCTCTTCCAACAACACAAGAGAAGACTCTACACATGGACATCACCAGATGGTCAACACTGAAATCAGATTGATTATATTCTTTGCAGCCAAACATGGAGAAGCTCTATACAGTCAACAAAAACAAGACCAGGAGCTGACTGTGGCTCAGATCATGAACTCCTTATTGCCAAATTCAGACTTAAATTGAAGAAAGTAGGGAAAACCATGAGACCATTCTGGTATGACTTAAATCAAATCCCTTATGATTATACAGTGGAAGTGAGAAATAGATTTAAGGGCCTAGATCTGATAGGTAGAGTGCCTGATGAACTATGGACGGAGGTTTGTGACATTGTACAGGAGACAGGGATCAAGACCATACCTATGGAAAAGAAATGCAAAAAAGCAAAATGGCTGCCTGGGGAGGCCTTACAAATAGCTGTGAAAAGAAGAGAAGTGAAACGCAGAGGAGAAAAGGAAAGATATAAGCATGTGAATGCAAAGTTCCAAAGAATAGCAAGAAGAGATAAAAAAGCCTTCCTCAGTGATCAATTCAAAGAAATAGAGGAAAACAACAGAATGGGAAAGACTAGAGATCTCTTCAAGAAAATTAGAGATACCAAGGGAACATTTCATGCAAAGATGAGCTTGATAAAGGACAGAAATGGTATGGACCTAACAGAAGCAGAAGATATTAAGAAGAGGTGAAAAGAATACATAGAACTGTATAAAAAAGATCTTCACGACCAAGATAATCATGATGGTGTGATCACTCACCTAGAGCCAGACATCCTGGAATGTGAAGTCAAGGGAGCCTTAGAAAGCATCACTACGAACAAAGCTAGTGGCAGTGATGGAATTCCAGTTGAGCTACTCCAAATCCTGAAAGATGATGCTGTGAAAGTGCTGCACTCAATATGCCAGCAAATTTGGAAAACTCAGCAGTGGCCACAGGACTGGAAAAGGTCAGTTTTCATTCCAATCCCAAAGAAAGGCAATGCCAAAGAATGCTCAAACTACCACACAATTGCACTCATCTCACATGCTAATAAAGTAATGCTCAAAATTCTCCAAGCCAGGCTTCAGCAATACATGAACCGTGAACTTCCTGATGTTCAAGCTGGTTTTAGAAAAGGCAGAGGAACCAGAGATCAAATTGCCAACATCCGCTGGATCATGGAAAAAGCAAGAGAGTTCCAAAAAAAACATCTATTTCTGCTTTATTGACTATGCCAAAGCCTTTGACTGTGTGGATCACAATAAACTGTGGAAAATTCTGAAAGAGATGGGAATACCAGACCACCTGACCTGCCTCTTGAGAAATCTGTATGCAGGTCAGGAAACAACAGTTAGAACTGGACATGAAACAATAGACTGATTCCAAATAGGAAAAGGAGTACGTCAAGGCTGTATATTGTCACCCTGCTTATTTAACTTCTATGCAGAGTACTTCCATGCAGAGTACTGAAGAAGGCATTACTCTTGCCTGGAAAATCCCATGGACGGAGGAGCCTGGTAGGCTGCAGTCCATGTGGTCGCTAAGAGTCGGACACGACTGAGTGACTTCACTTTGACTTTTCACTTTCATGCATTGGAGGAGGAAATGGCAACCCACTCCAGTGTTCTTGCCTGGAGAATCCCATGGACAGAGGAGCCTGGTGGACTACCATCTATGGTGTTGCACAGAGTCGGACACAACTCAAGCAACTTAGCAGCAGCAGCAGCATGCAGAGTACATCATGAGAAACGCTGGACTGGAAGAAACAGAAGCTGGAATCAAGATTGCCGGGAGAAATATCAATAACCTCAGATATGCACATGACACCACCCTTATGGCAGAAAGTGAAGAGGAACTAAAAAGCCTCTTGATGAAAGTGAAAGAGGAGAGTGAAAATGCTGGCTTAAAGCTCAACATTCAGAAAACGAAGATCACAGCATCCGGTCCCATCACTTCATGGGAAATAGATGGGGAAACAGTGGAAACAGTGTCAGACTTTATTTTTTGGGGCTCCAAAATCACTGTAGATGGTGATTGTAGCCATGAAACTAAAAGATGCTTACTCCTTGGAAGGAAAGTTATGTCCAACCTAGACAGAGTATTAAAAAGCAGACATTACTTTGCCAACAAAGGTCTGTCTAGTCAAGGCTATGGTTTTTCCAGTAGTCATGTATGGATGTGAGAATTGGATTGTGAAGAAAGCTGAGTGCCGAAGAATTGATGCTTTTGAACTGTGGTGTTGGAGAAGACTCTTGAGAGTCCCTTGGACTGCAAGATCCAACCAGTCCATTCTGAAGGAGATCAGCCCTGGGATTTCTCTGGAAGGAATGATGCTAAAGCTGAAACTCCAGTACTTTGGCCACCTCATGCGAAGAGTTGACTCATTGGAAAAGACTCTGATGCTGGGAGGGATTGGGGGCAGGAGGAGAATGGGACAACAGAGGATGAGATGGCTGGATGGCATCACTGACTCGATCAATGTGAGTCTGGGTGAACTCTGGGAGTTGGTGATGGACACAGAGGCCTGGGTGCTGCGATTCATGGGGTCGCAAAGAGTCCGACACGACTGAGTGACTGAACTGAACTGAAGCATGAGCTAGGAGGCAAGGAAATGTTAATCCCTGGAGTCTTCATAGAGAGCATGTCGCTGCTGATACCTTGATTTCAAACTTCCAGCCACCAGAGCTGTGAGAAGAAATTCTGATTGTTTAAGACACTCAGTTTGTGGTGATTTGTCATGGCAGCCCTATAAAATGTATGCTCCTCCAGCTAGAGTTCTGGCCCCAGGTACAGCCTGGAAAGAGATCTAATTAGGCTAATTAATATGGAGGTCTGTTTTCATCCTCACAGAGAATGATGAACCCCTTCTGCAAAATGATATTGAAATTAGTGGACTGTCAGTAATTGTGACCAGAGAAGTGGAGATGTTCAGATCATATAAAGAGGATTTAGGGGCAAGTATCTCCAAAATCTTACTGTAGAATTTGACTTCATGCTCTGTAGGTATCTCCCCCTCCCTTTATCCAAAATCAAAAGAATTAAGTGATGTAGTCCCTTCCATTTCTGGGGCTCAGTTGTTGTTGTTTTTTTTTTCCATCTGTTTAATGAGAGAGTTTGATTGTATGACCATAAGAGGCTTTCCAGCTCTAACAATTTATGGATCTAGGAGGCAGAGTTAGGATTAAGGAGAATTATAAAAAGCAAGCTTGTGACCATGTCTAAGGATTCATACAGATTTAGTACAGTAACTTGTACTTTCTACTGCTTTATTTTCAGAACTACCCAGTGGCTTTTGTTGTGCCTAAGAATGAACTGACTTTGATAACTTGTCTCAGCCCTTGGAAACTGGGTTACCAATTTGGCATAGAACCTTACCTGTATTGACCTAAAACAAATAGACTGCCAGATATTTCTCCAGCAAAGATGGGTTTCTTGGAATGCCACAAAGAAATACAATTCATGGTGTGCAACTTTGGCAGGCCATGTACATGTCCTTGCACAGAAAAGGAAGGAGAACACTTTTATACAGGAGAAAAGAAATTTGGGAAGGCTATGGTAAACAAAGAGTCCATGGCTTTTCATTGGCTGAGTCCTTGCCAGGAAAGAATATGAGTCTTTCCTCTTCTTTTTTAGTTTTGCTATTTTTTCCAAACCAAACTTGGCCCACTTACCTGATGGGCAGCAAAGCCAATCTACTGACACTAGGTTGTGGGGAAGGAAAGTGCTACATCAATTTTCTCTCCCTTGGTTCTTATTTTGTCATAGCAAAGACTTGAAATGACAGACCAGGATAGCTTTGGGAGGCAAGGTTTATTGAAAAAGCAGTACACTCTCAAGACATGAGAGCAGGCCAAACCCTGCAGGAGTGGTCCCATTCAATTCTGGCTTTCATTTTTATATCCTTTGTTCCCTCCCCTGGGTGGTTCAGTTCAGTTCAGTCGCTCAGTCATGTCCGACTCTTTGCGACCCCATGAATCGCAGCACGCCAGGCCTCCCTGTCCATCACCAACTCTTGGAGTTCACTCAGACTCATGTCCATCGAGTCATTGATGCCATCCAGCCATCTCACCCTCTGTCATCCCCTTCTCCTCCTGCCCCCAATCCCTCCCAGCATCAGAGTCTTTTCCAGTGAGTCAACTCTTCGCATGAGGTGGCCAATGTACTGGAGTTTCAGCTTTAGCGTCATTCCTTCCAAAGAAATCCCAGGGCTGATCTCCAGAATGGGCTGGTTGGATCTCCTTGCAGTCCAAGGGACTCTCAAGAGTCTTCTCCAACACCACAGTTCAAAAGCATCAATTCTTCAGCGCTAAGCCTTCTTCACAGTCCAACTCTCACATCCATACATGACCACAGGAAAAACCATAGCCTTGACTAGACGAACCTTTGTTGGCAAAGTAATGTCTCTGCTTTTGAATATGCTATCCAGGTTGGTCACAACTTTCCTTCCAAGGAATAAGCATCTTTTAATTTCATGGCTGCAGTCACCATCTGCAGTGATTTTGGAGTCTGACACTGTTTCCACTGTTTCCCCATCTATTTCCCATGAAGTGATGGGACTGAATGCCATGATCTTCGTTTTCTGAATGTTGAGCTTTAAGCCCACTTTTTCACTCTCCACTTTCACTTTCATGAAGAGGCTTTTTAGTTCCTCTTCACTTTCTGCCATAAGGGTGGTGTCATGTATATCTGAGGTTATTGATATTTCTCCCAGCAATCTTGATTCCAGCTTGTGCTTCTTCCAGTCCAGTGTTTCTCATGATGTACTCTGCATATAAGTTAAATAAGCAGGGTGACAATATACAGCCTTGACTTACTCCTTTTCCTATTTGGAACCAGTCTGTTGTTCCATGTCCAGTTCTAACTGTTGCTTCCTGGCCTGCATACAGATTTCTCAAGAGGCAGGTCAGATGGTCTGGTACTCCCATCTCTTTCAGAATTTTCCACAGTTGATTGTGATCCACACAGTCAAAGGCTTTGGCATACTCAATAAAGCAGAAATATATGTTTTTCTGGAACTCTCTTGCTTTTTCCATGATGCAGCGGATGTTGGCGATTTGATCTCTGGTTCCTCTGCCTTTTCTAAAACCAGCTTGAACATCAGGAAGTTCATGGTTCATGTATTGCTGAAGCCTGGCTTGGAGAATTTTGAGCATTACTTTATTAGCATGTGAGATGAGTGCAATTGTGTGGTAGTTTGAGCATTCTTTGGCATTGCCTTTCCTTGGGATTGGAATGAAAACTGATCTTTTCCAGTCATGTGGCCACTGCTGAGTTTTCCAAATTTGCTGGCATATTGAGTGCAGCACTTTCACAGCATCATCTTTCAGGATTTGGAGTAGCTCAACTGGAATTCCATCACTGCCACTAGCTTTGTTCATAGTGATGCTTTCTAAGGCCCACTTGACTTCACATTCCAGGATCTCTGGCTCTAGGTGAGTGACCACACCATCGTGATTATCTGGGTCATGAAGATCTTTTTTTGTACAGTTCTTCTGTGTATTCTTTTCACCTCTTCTTAATATCTTCTGCTTCTGTTAGGTCCATACCATTTCTGTCCTTTATCAAGCTCATCTTTGCATGAAATGTTCCCTTGGTATCTCTAATTTTCTTGAAGAGATCTCTAGTCTTTCCCATTCTGTTGTTTTCCTCTATTTCTTTGAATTGATCACTGAGGAAGGCTTTCTTATCTCTTCTTGCTATTCTTTGGAACTCTGCATTCACATGCTTATATCTTTCCTTTTTTCCTCTGCGTTTCACTTCTCTTCTTTTCACAGCTATTTGTAAGGCCTCCCCAGGCAGCCATTTTGCTTTTTTGCATTTCTTTTCCATAGGTATGGTCTTGATCCCTGTCTCCTGTACAATGTCACAAACCTCCGTCCATAGTTCATCAGGCACTCTATCTATCAGATATAGGCCCTTAAATCTATTTCTCACTTCCACTGTATAATCATAAGGGATTTGATTTAGGTCATACCAGAATGGTCTCATGGTTTTCCCTACTTTCTTCAATTTAAATCTGAATTTGGCAATAAGGAGTTCATGATCTGAGCCACAGTCAGCTCCTGGTCTTGTTTTTGTTGACTGTATGGAGTTTCTCCATCTTTGGCTGCAAAGCATATAATCAATCTGATTTCAGTGTTGACCATCTGGTGATGTCCATGTGTAGTCTTCTCTTGTGTTGTTGGAAGAGGGTGTTTGCTATGACCAGTGCATTTTCTTGGCAAAACTCTCTTAGTCTTTGCCCTGCTTCATTCCGTATTCTAAGGCCAAATTTGCCTGTTACTCCAGGTGTTCTTGACTTCCTACTTTTGCATTCCAGTCCCCTATAAGAAAAGGACATCTTTTTTTTGTGTTAGTTCTAAAAGGTCTTGGAGGTCTTCATAGAACCGTTCAACTTCAGCTTCTTCAGCATTCCTGCTTGGGTCATAGACTTGGATTACTGTGATATTGAATGGTTTGCCTTGGAAACGAACAGGGATCATTCTGTCATTTTTGAGAATCAACCCAAGTACTGCATTTCAGACTCTTTTGTTGACCATGATGGCTACTCCATTTCTTCTGAGGGATTCCTGTCTGCTTTAGTAGATATAATGGTCATCTGAGTTAAATTCACCCATTCCAGTCAATTTGAATTTGCTGATTCCTAGAATGTCAACATTCACTCTTGCCACCTCTTGTTTGACGACTTCCAATTTGCCTTGATTCATGGACCTGACATTCCAGGTTCCTATGCAATATTTCTCTTTACAGCATCGGACCTTGCTTCTATCACCAGTCACATCCACAGGTGGGTATTGTTTTTGCTTGGCTCCATCCCTTCCTTCTTTTTGGAGTTATTTCTCCACTGATCTCTAGTAGCATATTGGGCACCTACTGACCTAGAGTGTTCCTCTTTCAGTATCCTATCATTTTGCCTTTTCATACTGTTTATGGGGTTCTCAAGGCAAGAATCTTAAAGTGGTTTTCCATTCCCTTCTCCAGTGGACCACATTCTGTCAAAACCTGAGTGGTACCTGGGGCTTAATTGCTTGTGCCTTATGAAAATGAGGCATGAGCCTGAGACCAAACAGAGAAGCGGATGTGCCAGGCATATTTTCCCAGCAGAAGTCTTCAATCAGTTTCACAGTTCTCCTTTTTTGATTTTTATTTTGTTCACCCTCTGTGTGTGTGTGATCTCCTAGTCATCACTTTGTCTGACTGCAATTTTGGAACCTTTTCTTCCTAATCTAACTGCCTAACACGCCCCCCTCAAGAGATGGGAGGCCCAGTTCTTTAGGAGTAGGGACACCAAGATCTCTCTGACTACTTCCTGCTGAACTGGGGTGGCAAGGGGTGTTGAGCCTCTCCCTTTTGCTATTCTTAGGCCTTGGGGTCCTCAGGGTCTGGGTAACAGTGTCTATCTAAGGGCAAGTGGTAGATACCATCAGTATTTATCTGTAGTTCTGTGTATCCCCTCTGAAGCATTATGGCATTTTGTAATTCGGTTACCTGGGCAGAAACAAAATGGGTTAAACAATTAATAATGCATGGAGCAACCATGAGCAGAATTAGTATGGTGACAACAGTGATCAGCAGAGGCAGTAGCCAACACCAAATCCCTCCTCTCCAAGAAAAGATCCCAAAGAGGGACTGGAGCCAATCTGGAGGTGCCCCTGCTCAATCATTAAGATCTTAGATGATTTATATGATCTTTTTTTTTTTTTTTTGAACTTTTTGAGAACTGAAAAGCTTTCTTCAATTTTGATTGAGGTGTTAACTCCAAAACAGCAGGTCTCATTCAGAATGGCACAGGTTTCTCCTTGTTCTGCATTCAAAAGATCTATAGCCTGCCTATTTTGGAGTACCACCCCTTCCAAGCTGTCAATAGATTTGTTGAACCTCTAGAGCTGATACTGTGGCTTCCCATCCCTGTTGCATCATTATTGAAATATTAAGCACTGCCCTTGTGAGGAGGGTGATCCCCACAAACCAAAGAGCCCTGTAGCTATAGAATATCCTATCTCCAGTCTTTCCAAGATGGGATTATCACTAACGTATGTGCCTCCTCAACTGGATGGTATATGGTAAGAGGGGAGGTCGCATAAGTGTTGATATGTGACTTCTTTTATTGCCTGTTCCAGGAATGAGCTCAAGTTGAAGATAGCCCCTGTGGTTGTCCTTAGTTTTCCAATGGTAAGAAACCAGACTCTTGGAACCATCAGGACTATTGTGCAGATCATATACCATTTGGTCAGGAGAATAAAGTATAGAGATCTTTGACATAAGAAATGATATCCCATTCCTACAAGGGAAATTCCCACCTAATGCGGGCTGACCTAGGTTGTTAGATTTAGCCCTAGTTGGGTGAATCTGTTCCCTGTGCATCGGATGGAGGCCTGTGCTTGGTGGTGATACCCCCATTTTATATACTGTGTCACTATTGAGGGTGATGTTTGGCATGAGGGATGTGTTCGCATTAGTTGACAAATGGTGTTTCAGAAGGTGAGTGAAATAATATTATGAGGGTGTGCATGGACTGGTTAGTGTAGCATGGCCTTATTTCTCATGTATTTCCACAATCTTGGTCAGGGTTTCAGAGATTTGTTCCCCATATATTCCCCAGATCCTCCCCCAATCTCAACTCAGATAGATGTATATAATTGTATGTGGGCATCTGCGAACCAGGCTCCATTATTATTGTTAGGGAAGTTATTGGTTATTGTAGGTCTAATAGCCATACACTGTGCCACTTGTTTTCCAATTTTGGGGAAGAAGGTTCCATTTCCAGCCCCAAGGATTAGTGGCTAGAATTTCACATCATGTAATTCTTTCTGAAGTGTGTCCTGGGAAGCTTTTAGCTTTAGCATATTTGAGTCTAGCAACCCAGAGTTGAGAGGAGTTCAGTAGCTCCATAGTCCAGTTACAATGGGAGGATGAGTTAAGTGCCCCCCAGTGAAGAGATCACTAGGAATCTTTTTGAGTGGTTTTCCATCTCACCAAGGGTAACTCACAAAGCATTTGGGCATGATGCCAGACATTATTTCAACTTCCCTGATCTTTAAGATATTTTTTCCTTCTGAGTTAACTCATTTAGGTTTTGCAGAATTGAGAGTGGAACTTAGCCAATTTCCATTGACTTGTGTTAGGTTGGCAAAGGGTACAGTAATGGCCAATAGAGAGCACTCAAGCAAGTTACCATTGGCACAATTTTGTTTTTTATGGCCAGATCAGGGCACACCCAACAGTTAGACTTGTTCCGGCATTTGGTGACCTTGGTGATGGCCAGTCTTAAAGGATGTATCTATGAATAGCCTAAGCCAGACAGACAAGAAAGAGGTGCCACATCATGGAGTGTAGGGCATGAGGCTTAGACAAGAAAGAGGTGCCATATCATGGTGTGTAGGGCATGAGGCTTATGGGATCTGAGTATAGCAAATATGGAAAGAGTTTCCCTGGGAAAAGCAAATCAAGAGGGTAATTGTAATAAAGTATAAGCAGAGCAGTAGGCTTAACCTGAGAAATTCAGTTTCCTGAATATTCATCTGAATAGCACTAATCTGTAGTCTTGAATAGATATCAGAGGTCTCCCAAGGGTTCGCAGGTGTACTGAGCATCCTCTTTTTCCTTCCACAGCTTGACTCGAGAGTGGTGAATCTAGGAGTTATGTCCTGGTACCTTGACTGTAGGAGTAAAAAAGTAGGGTATAGGACCTTCCATGTAGGCTGAAATTGAGACCCTGGAGATTCATCTTTCTGAACTTTGATTAGCACCTGGGTCCCAAGAGCATACAAAGGTGACTATTTGAGCTCCATTGAGTCTTGATTATTTGCCCATAAGCACATCTCTCACTGAAATTGCCCACTAGTCATAGCATAGGAACAAAGGGCTTGGGATTCTGGGTCTAGAAGGAGGTCATTTACATAGACAAAGTGTCTTCCATATAATGTCTCACAGAGGCTGAGACTGACTTGTTCTCTAGGTGCAATGCAAGTGCTAAGGAGAACTAAAGGTAGGCCTTTCTCTACCCCAAAGAGGTCTCTTGGATTCTTTCTTATTGCTATTTTAAAAAATTGGTTGGCTCTCTCTACTTTTCCTGAGGACTGAGGTCTCCAGGGACAGTGTAGATAATAGTTTATACCTAGAGCTTATTTTTTTGTTTGTTTTTATTTATTTTTAAAAAATTTATTTAATTGGAGGCTAATTACTTTACAAAATTGTAGTGGTTTTTGCCATACATTGACATGAATCAGCCATGGGTGTACATGTGTTCCCCATCTTGAACCCCCCTCCCACCTCCCTTCCCATCCCATCCCTCAGGTTATCCCAGTGTGCCAGCCCTGGGGACCCTGTCTCAATGCATCAAACCTGGACTGGCGATCTATTTCACCTATGATAATATACACGTTTCAATGCTATTCTCTCAAATCATCCCACACTTGCCTTCTCCCACAGAGTCCAAAAGTCTGTTCTTTACATCTGTGTCTCATTTGCTGTCTTGCATATAGGGTCATTGTTACCATGTTTCTAAATTCCATATATATGCATTAATATACTGTTGCAGTACCCAGGCTTCTCATTGCAGTGGCTTCTCCTGCTGCAGAACATGGGCTCTAGGGTGCCTGGGCTTCAGTAGTTGTGGCACATGGGCTCAGTAGTTGTGGTTCCTAGGCTCTAGAGCATAGGCTCAATAGTTATAGTTCACAGGCTTAGTTGCTCCATGGCATGTGGGATCTTCCCAGACCAGCGATTGGTAACTCGGATGGTAAATAATCTGCCTGCAATGCAGGAGATCCTTGGCTGGGATCCCAGGGATTTGATCCCTGGGTGGAGAAGATCCCCTAGAGAAGGGAATGGCAACCCACTCCAATATTCTTGCCTGGAGAATCTCCTGGATAGAGGAGCCTGGTGGGCTATAGTCCATAGGGTTGCAAAGAGTTAGATATGACTGAGTGACTAACAGTTTCACTTCACTTGCTAGGAGAGGACTCTTCTTCTTGTTGGGCTCTGCTATCATTACAGGTCCTAAGAGCTCCCCGTTTTGATCTCTGGAATTTATTTATTTTAATTTTTTCTTTTAACTTTTAATTTTGTATTAGAGTATAGTCAATGTTGCAATAATTTCTGGTGAATAGCAAAGAGACTCAGCCATACATATACATGTAGCCATTCTCCCCCAAACTCCCCTCCCATACAGGATGTCTAATGAGGTGGATGAACCTAGAGCCTATTATACAAAGTGAAGTAAGTCAGAAAGAGAAAGACAAATACTGTATATTAATACATATATGGACTTTATTTAATTGAAGTTTTTATTAGGTTTTTACACTTGTTCCATCCAAATTGTTAACTTCTCTCCACATCCAGTCCTCTTAGGGATGAATAGTAAAGGTGGAAGAAACCTGTAATATGTTCATGTGACTTAGGAATATTGAGGAGGAACTTTAAGAATGTCAGCTCAAGGAACTATTTATCTTTTCTGGTCTG
Organism: Bos javanicus; assembly: GCF_032452875.1. Classification (NCBI taxonomy): domain Eukaryota; kingdom Metazoa; phylum Chordata; class Mammalia; order Artiodactyla; family Bovidae; genus Bos; species Bos javanicus. The sequence goes on from NC_083897.1 coordinate 98,685,648, forward strand.
TAGTTAGATAGACCTAGAAAATCCCATGGATGGAGGAGCCTGGTAGGCTGCAGTCCATGGGGTCGCTAGAGTCGGACATGACTGAGCGACTTCACTTTCACTTTTCACTTTCATGAGTTGGAGAAGGAAATGCCAACCCACTCCAGTGTTCTTGCCTGGAAAATCCCAGGGACGGGAAGCCTGGTGGGCTGCCATCTATGGGTTGCACGGAGTCGGACACGACTGAAGCGACTTAGCAGCAGCAGCAGCAGCAGTTAGATAGACCTACAATTCAGTAGTTGTGAGACCGTGGGCAACTCATTTATTTTTTCTGACCCTTGGTTTCCTTATTGTAAAATGGGCTACTAGCTACCTTATGGAGTAGTTATGAAGACTGAATGAGACAGTATGCATAAACATAGTAGGGTATCTAATACATAATACTGTGCTATACAGTTATTTCACAGATGTTACTTACTTCCCTCTTTTTCCACTTGGAGGTCAGGATTTTGGAAAAGAAAGAAGGATTGGGATTTAAAACAGATGGTTATGTTGATATCAAAGGAGAGGACTTGGTCTTAGCTAAAATGTGCTTCTGGCAAGAGAAAGTTTCTCTCTTTCAATCATTGTCTCTCACTCTCTCATTCTCATTTTTGTGCTTTATATGCATTATCTCATTTTTGAATCTTAATTCTACAAGTTAGGTGTTATCACAATCCCTTTTATGTAGATGAAGAAACTGAGACTTAACTTGCTCCAGGCCTCACATTGAGTAAAGGTTAAAGTTTATAGCAGATGCAGAATCCTCACTTCCTCCATCTTAATACTAACCAAACACACACAAAATGCTTAAGAAAGAGTAAACATATAGATGCTATTTTCTTTAAATAAGTTAATTTTCCTTTTCAACACTCCTTGATGTCTTTTAAGCTCTTTGTAGTTTGATCTTTGATCACATTTATTGATAATACATAGTGACCCTGCCTGAATTTGGAGGCTGGATCAGATGATATTTCAGATTGGAAGTTCTTCTGTTTAAGCAAAGTGTTGGCCCACACCCCAACCCCATGAGTAACTGATCCTGAACAGTTTTCTTTGCAGACTTTCTTTCCCCCAGCTGAACCATCACCAAGGACTGCACCACTCAAAATCCTTCTGGAAAAATGCCATTCTCTGTCCATCTCACAGAGCATCCCCATGGAGCTGGATCAAGTGGGTTGGAGGAGATCCAGGAAGCTTTGCACAGGTATGCCTTTTATGCCCTTTTTTTCTTGAGGTGGGATATGCTTGGCAGGCCTCATGCACAGACAGATTGTGTTGACATTATCCTACTTCTGTGACAACCCTTCCCTCCCCCCCGCCCCGCCCAGTTCCCTAGTACTCTTCCTCATTGGCACTTGAAAATTCACATTAGCAATGACAAGGTATAGATTTTTCCCTCTCCATGCTCTTCTTTTCTTATTTGGGGCCTTTAATATCAATACACTCAAATATCTTGCTAAAGCCTTCTTTTCCCCTCAAGGCCCTCTGTACCCAGTACCTTCCAGGTCTCATAAACTCTAGTTCCCCCTCTTCACCATTTTCATAGTACTCCTATATACACCTTCCTCCTGGCCTCAAATGGACCAGTCCCATTGTTCCCATCTCCCATGGTGTCATTCTAGCCCTGTCTCTTTTGCATCTTGCTTAAACTTACTCTCTGTGGGTCCCAGGTCATCCCGTGTTTTGCTGACCACTGACCATGGAAAGCCCCTCAAGGCTCAAGGCAACTTCATTTACCTCACTCAAAACACAGAGATTTCCCCCAAGCAAAACCAGTTACCTCCTAGAGCTTCAGGGTATATCCTTCCTAACTCAGGCCACTGACCCTGCCTGCTAGACTGTTGTCACTTGCAAGTAAAGCTCCATCTTTTGGTACAAATGGGAGAATCCATGCTCTCTTACCCATTGGCCTTAGACCACACCCTAACAGTCTCCTAGCAGACCCCACCACCAGTCATTTTACAGCAATATAATTTGCATGAATACTAAGGATACACAAGATTTCATAACATTCCTTTCCAAAGTTTTCTATAGTGTTACAAGCTCTGGGAACCTTGATCCTACTTCTCTGTAAGCCAAAGATTCCCTCAATCCCAAAGGATCTGTAGCTGCTCTGAACTGGCCACATCTTTTTTATTATCTTCACTTCATGTGTGGAGAACATGTGGGATGCTTTGACTTGGAGCTTATTTCCAACCCTGTGATTCCTTGCCAGAATTCTGTGAAGTTAGGAGCCAAAGAAATTGCAAGCTTGGGTCTTTTGTAGCATCATCTCCCTCAGAAATCCCCAGAAGCCAGCAAGGTGGTGAAAGGAAAGAGTGAAGAATTCTGAACGGAGATAATCCTTCACTGTCAAAATTAGGAGGGTCCTTATAGGTTTCTCAGTCCTCTTGATCTATGAATGGGGAAATAGGCTGATACAGGGAAAGGGACCTGTTCAAGGTCATAAGTCAGTTCATAACAGAGTTAAGATAGGACTTCAACCTCCTAACTTTCAACATGTCAGAATGTGATTTTACTACAGTTCTAGAACAAAGTCTTAAACATTGGAATTACAAGCTTTGATTACTTTCAAGCTCATCTGTACTGGAATAATAAGTCACCTCCTTCCCCTTAAAGAAAATGGCAAGTGGGACACAAATCAAGTCATCAAAGTGGCAGAAGATGCCTACCATAATTTCTAAGTCCTCTGCCTGAGAATAAGGCATGCTCTCATAATCCCCTGGGAGATTAGGCCAGGGGTATAAAGCAGGGGATATGGTCAGAGCTGTTTCCTTCCTCTCTCCCTCTTAGAAAATGAGCCCAACCCCTTAGCAATTCAGAAGCTTTTTAGCAGCTGCTCCACTCCACTGCCGATTGCATCAGAGTGCCCCACCCCCACCATGCTCCTGACTGCTAACAGCAAATAGCAATCACTCAGGGAGAGTCTGGTAAATTCAGGATTAATAGCTACCTTGAGGACTGTTATGGGCTTATTTATAAGCTATGGGTGGGAAAATGTACCCCTGAGTTTGGCACTTTCACCTCAGGGATATAAGTGGCTCCCATGTTTTCAAGGTCCCAAACAGACACTTGGGTTAAAAATATCCCTAGGAAGGAGGATGATATCAGGATCCCATTTGGGAAGCCTGTTTCAGCTCCTCTTACAACCCTGACTGTGATAGCAATGAGATCCAAGGATCCCATTCCCACTATGTTTAGTACCTGTTTTACTTCCATATTGCTCAAGGCCTGAAGGACTTCAGTTTTTTTTAGTGCTCAGTCTCTGTCCTTACATGTTTCTCTATAAACACTACCAGTTCCTTCCTCTTGGCTTCTAATCAGGAGTTTCCTAAGGCAGACTATTATAGTGGAAAGAATCAGCTTTGAAGTTGAACAGATCCAGGTTCAAATTACTGTTCCACCACATTGTGCAAGTTGCATAACCTCTTTGCACCTCAGTTTCACCATCTGAGGAATGAGATGCTGGATAACATCTGACTTATGGGATCATTGTGAAGAATGAGTGAAACAGAATCTATGAACATTCCTGCCACAGTTTCTGGCTTGCAGGGTGCTCAGTGATGGCAGTTTTCTTCTTCCCACTGCTCTCTACCAGTTCTGAATACCCAAGGACTTACCCCACATACACACTAACAGACATTACTATGGGGCCCAATTTGAATTTGCTACTTCCTCTGATTGTTCATTCATTTTCTCATTCACTCAACACATATTTATTGAACAAAACTAGAAAGTCAATGGAGTTTGCTCTCCAATAGCCTGTTGTGCTGGAAGGAGCAAAAATTTTGAAATCAGACATACCTGGATTTAACTCTTGGCTCTGTCACTTATTAGCTATGTGATGTGGAATAAATCACTTTACTACTTTGAGACTTAGTTTTCTTATCTGTAATGTTAGGGTAATAATTTGAACTTCACAAGCTCAAAGCAGATAGCAAACATAAAAGTGCTTTATAAGCTCTGAGGTGCTATACAACTAGATGGGAATGATAGTAATAGTAATAACAATAAACAAGTTAAGAAATAAGAGTTATGTCTTATACCTATCCAGGGCCCTTACATAGTTGAATATATATATATATATATATATATATATATATATAATATATATATATATATAAAATATAACACATATAATATAACACTCAGGTGTTAGAAGACCTGAGTTCTCTTACAGGTTTTCTCTTTAAAAAAAAAAAAAAAAAAATATATATATATATATATATATATATATATAAAATCAATTATATTATGATAATATTGTGTGTGTATATATATATGGCAATATTGGAAGTCAAGATTTACTTTCTAAATGAAGTATTGAAAAAGTGGAAGTGTTAGTCGCTTAGACATGTTAGACTCTTTGTAACCCCATCAACTGTAGCCTGCTAGGTTCCTCTATCCATGAAATTCTCCAGGCAAGAACACTGGAGTGGGTTGCCATTCCTTTCTCCAAGGGATCTTCCTGACCCAGGGATTGAACCAGGGTCTCCTGTATTGGAGGTAGATTCTTTACCATCTGGGCCACCAGGGAAGCCCAAATGAAGTGTATGTGTGTGGCGGGGCGGGGGGTGGGGGGGGGATGCTTCCTACTTGAAAGGGCCAGAATTCCAGAGCAGACCCTATGCAAGCATTACCCTTATGCATATCACCCCACATATTTGCTGAGCTATGCTCAAACCTCTTGAAGCTTGACTGACTCAGAAGCCCTTTTGGCAATGACAATCAAATAATTTCCCACTGAGGATCTATCCCTCCCAGTAGGGATGACTTTAGGTTCATATTGATCTAGAGTGTTGGAAAGTATAGCAAGAAGAACCTAATGCCACTCAGTTAAATGGCTCTGGGGCAGTTGTAAGCAATGCTAAGCAAGACACTGGCTGCAGCAAGGTAACAACAAACTGATATATCTTTATCTATTATTTTAGTATATCTGTGGTGAAGGTATCCTTTAGCCATGCTTAATGACTGAGCCAGGTGTTAGAAGACCTGAGTTCTCTTACAGGTTTTCTTTTTTTTTTTAAATTGAAGTGTAGTCGATTTAGAGTATTATGTTAGTTTCACGGGCATGTCATAGCAATTCAGTATTTTTGTAGATTATATTCCATTACAGGTTATGGGTTAGATAATAGGTATAACTACGTATACTACCTAGTATATCCTTGTTGCTTGTCTATTTTATATATAATAGTTTAAGTTATTAAAATTTTCATTTTTGAAGCCAATAATTGGGCAAATTCCAAAACAGTAGCAATATAGACTATTTCACAACATTTTAACATCTACTTAGCAGTCCATTTTTGCATTTTGTCTCCTCTAAGCAAATACACTAGATTAAAACAACAGTGCCCTTAACCCCAAGTTCAGTGCCTGAGTATTTCCAGTATTTATTTTGAGCACATAATAAAGCAGAGGCAATTACTTTTCTTGAAGATTTTATTTCCATTCAGAGCTTAGCAATTACTTTAGCTTCACATTATTCTTTTATAAATGATAACCAAATAGCCTATATAAGTGGTTAAAATCATAAAACTATTGTAAGCCAAGTCGATGGTATATATATAAAGTTAAAATGACAACTATACTGGTACATATTTGTTTTGAACCCTACTAAAATATACCAAAATAACAAGCTTTAGTAAAGAATGAGGTCCTTGGATAGACAGGGGGATAAAGAGTTATATCATCAAAAATTATTAGGGAAACTGTAGGCAAAAAAAATTATTCTACAGTTTTAACCAAGTAAAGGAGGAAAGAAGAGTACAACATCGGAGTGATAACAATTCAGGAAAACTCATTCACCATCCATCACAGACTTGCTCACCACATCAAGAGCACAGCACCAGGCTCTTCAGGCATTGCTACTCTCCTACTAAGTTTCTTTATGTGGAACATAAACCTACATTTATGGTAAGAACAAGATTTTATACTGCTCTTTAATCTCACAGCAAAAAAACAGGAAAAATTTGTTAGGGACAGACTGAACCTCAGACCATGTCTGTCAGACCGTGTATGTCTGTTAATCTCATACTCCTAATTTATCCCTCTCCCCTTAACTCTCTTCTTTGGCAATCACAAGCTTATTTTCTATATCTGTGAGTCTGTTTCTGTTTTGCATGTTGATTTACTTCTTTTTTTCTTTTTTAGATTTTACCTGTAAGTAGTAGCATATAGGGAGAAGGCAATGGCAACCCACTCTAGTACTCTTGCCTGGAAAATCCCATGGAAGGAGGAGCCTGATGGGCTGCAGTCCATGGGGTCACACTAGTTGGACACGACTGAGTGACTTCACTTTCATTTTTCACTTTCATGCATTGGAGAAGGAAATGGCAACCCACTCCAGTATTCTTGCCTGGAGAATCCCAGGGGCGGGGGAGCCTGGTGGGCTGCCATCTATGGGGTCGCACAGAGTCGGACATAACTGAAGCGACTTAGCAGCAGCAGCAGTAACATATAGTACATTCTTTCTTTGACTTATTAGACTAAGCATATTATCCTCTAGGCCCATCCACATTGCTGCAAATGGCAATATTTCATTATTTTTATGGCTTCAGGATCTTTTGTGGTTCCACATACATTTTGGGAGGGCTTCCCTAATAGCTCAGTTGGTAAAGAATCTGCCTGCAATGCAGGAGATTCCAGTTCAATTCCTGGGTCTGGAAGATCTGCTGGAGAAGGGACAGGCTACCCATTCCAGTATTCTTGGACTTCCCTTGTGGCTCAGCAGGTAAAGAATCCACCTGCAATGTGGGAGACCTGGGTTCAATCCTTGGTTGGGAAGATCCCCAGGAGAAGGGAAAGGCTACCACTCCAATATTCTGGCATGGAGAATTCCATGGACTGTATAGTCCATGGGATCACAAAGAGTAGGACATGACTGAGCAACTTTCACTTCACATACATTTTGGGATGATTTGTTATAGTTCTGTGAAAAATGTCATGAGTACTTTGGTAGGGATTACTTTAAATCTGTAGATTGCTTTGGGGAGTATGGCCATTTAAACAGTATTACTTCTTCCAATTCCAGAGCACTGGATATCTTTCCATCCCTTCTTTCATCTCCAATTTCATTCATTAATATTTTATAGTTTTCAGAGTGTAGGTCTTTCAACTCCTTGGTTAAGTTTACTTCTGCATAGCTTTATGTGATTTTTAAATGGTACTTTAAAAAATTTTTCTCTTTCTGATATTTCTCCCCATTACTGGAATCACTTGAGCAGAACCTTACCTCCCATGCCTCATTCACCTCAGTTCTGGTGGTTCTGAGTGGTATACTAGGTTGACCAGCAGCCAGAACCTCTCTAAAAGAAGCTGCAGTCAGTATTCAATCTAAAGGGTATTCTTTTACCACAGATAACTTGGACCAGGGCTCCAAGACACTAGAAACCTGCAAGAACATTGGTGGATACTTCAAACCTCAGGGACCAGGAACTGAGCATATTAATGAGGTAAGATCTGTTTTCTTAGTTCCTTTGGAACTTACTGGGCATCTAAGACCATTTATTTTCTCTAAGCTTTCTTTTTATTAGACAAATTGCAAATATTAGAGCTTCCAGTATGTGGAATGGAGACAATTTTTTAAATTGTTTTAAAATGGGTTTATTTTATGACTACCAAAAAAAAAAAATTGGGAGCATTAACCTTTTCTCCCTGAGGTTAATTTTCCTATGAGATAAATTGAAGACTTTTTATGACTTCCACACACCCTGCTGCTGCCAATGTATTTGGCTGCCTTTCCTGTAGCAGACTGGATGGTGGACTGTGAGATTTTTAAGGCATATGTGATTTGATTTACTTTTATTATACCCTCTGGGTTCATGATCATCTTCAGTGCTAACTGGTGGCATGTTTATATGCATTTCCTTGGAGAAGATGTTTTATAAATGCAGATATAATACCTGATGCTTAGGAATTCAGAGGCTTCTCTACCTCCATGTCTTCATATCCATGTCTGTTGAGTACTTAGGTGAGTGTAGTAAGTGTAGGTTTTTCTTGTTATATCTCTGTGCATGTGCATGCTTGTTCATATATATCTATTAATATACATGCATCTTTGTCCACCTACATATCTGAATTAGAGTACTTCTCTTATGCATGTATGGTTTTCCTTGAGCATGACTACAATGTGTTTTTTTAACTGAAGTTTTTGTTTGTGTGTGACCCCCTTTGTGTCTCTCCCTTTCTATATATCTATATCTCTCTATATCAACATATTTTTATCTGAGTTTATCTTTGGGTATTTTGACATTTGATACTTTTTTGTATGCATTTGTATCTATGGGCCTGTTAATTTGCATCTTTTTGGTTGAGGTGTGTGCAGATATCTGTTTTCTATTATGTCTCTATGTCTGCATGAGTCAGTCTATGTGGGAACAAGTATCTACAGCTCTGTGGTTAAACCCTGGTGAGAAATTACAGCTAAAATGCAATCCCCAGAGATATCTGGCCTAGTGACTTAGCTTTCACTAATCATTACCCTCAAACTTGAATATTCTTGCTCAGAAATAGACATCTAGTCACAGCACTTCAAGCCTGTTTCATGACAAAAACTCTTGGTCAGGGAGAGGTGTCATGAAGTTGAGAGTTTTGTTTTGTTTTGTTAGTTTGGCGGTTGCAAAGTATGGCCCAGAGGAAAAGTTCTATGGCACTTGGCTTGCCTTCTATTTGCTGCCTCCGCACACTTGCTTTCTTGCCAGCCTTCCCTCACTTGAGTTCCTTGGTCCAGATTCCAACTGATTCATTACTCCTAATACAAAGGGCATCAACAGACAAATCTGAACACCTGTTTTCATTTCAGCCAGATCTCCATGCTGGTCCTCTTTTTACTCCGAGAACAAATGATCAGCATACTTCTAATCAATAGTTTTTGTATGCTCAAAGGCAACAACTAGTCATGTGTGATAAGGCCCTTGCTTTGGGGAAGCCAGACTTTGTATGGCCTCAGGAAATGAAATCCAGGGAGGTGGTTCCAGCAGGATAAAGTGTCCAGACTCAATGATTAAAAGGAATGATGGAAGTCACCAAGAAAGCCTTGGGGAACTCTATGGCATTCACAATACTTGAAATACTTAAGCAATTGTTTTTGTAGTCCTGGTTCATCCTTGGTCTTTTTATGAGAGTAATAATAGTAATAAAAATGGCTTACATCAAATGGTCTGGATTCTCAGGAAGAAAGGAGCTTTCAAGGCTAGAAAGATAATACAGTTAGATGTAGTATAATTAACACAGACTTGATAATCAAGACACCCAAGTCCAATACTGGTTTTGCTAATGTTAGCTAATCTTAAGGTTGTTTAAGATCAACTTGAGACTTTTTCTCTGACTCTGTTAAATAGGGGCAATAATACGATGCCTTGCCCTCTCAGGATATGAGGCTCCAAAGAGATGATGGATATGGCTGCATTTTAAAAACTTTAACACATATTATTGTGATCAGAATCTCTACTCTGTAAAAAAAAAATTCACCAGATCCAGAGACTGCCTATAACCTAGAGTCAGGAGAAACACATTGGATCCTGAAACTTAAAGCTCATCCTCCCCAACTCTTCTACACTACTTTCTCCTCATCAACTTATTAATAAGAGAGAATCTAGAGTATTTTGGTTCAGCTTTATGAATATATAATTTACTCAAATTAAAACTCACCAAGTTAAATTATGAAATTTGAGGCAGTTTGAAAAATATGTATAGTCACATAACCACCAACACAATCATGATATAGAACATTTTATCACCCCCCAAAATTTCCCTCATGTACCTTTCTATTCCATGCTGTCCTCCCACTCCCCTGGCAGTTACTGATATACTTTTGATCTCTATAATTTTGCCAGAAGTTTTGAACCTGTGATAATTAATTTGTCCTCAAAAAGTTGTGAGGACAGTAATGATCCCTATTCTGAATCTTGCAGGGAACTGAAATGATTTTTTCTAAGTCACTCATTGTATTTGTTTATTCATTAATTTCTTCATTCAGAAGACAGACTATGTGCCAGGAACTGAGCTGGGTGCTTGGATACAGAATTTAAAAGACAAGTATGCTCTCAAGGAATCCATGGTCTAATTAGGAGAGAACAATAAACCAGTGAGGAATCAGATCAGTGGGATACATCCTAAGAAAAAAACGATCGAGCCCAAGTTTGTAAAAGAAGTGCTTCACTGTTTGAAAAAGTCAAGGAAACAGATTAGATCCTGAATCCCAGAGGAGGTGTTCTTTGAAAAATGATCAGAAGTTCTGAAAATGGTGTGTGTGTTTGGAGTGGGTGGTGAGAGGTATGGGATTGTTGTGAAGACAACAATCAGCACGTCATGCATGGGAAACTGTAAGATGGATGGATGGGGAGGTGGACATCCTGGAAAATTTAAAAAGAGTCCTAAAAGGCAGGAGTACTAGTGAGCTTGATAATAACCATGACATCAAGTTGGCAACTTTTAGGGAGTGCCAGAGTGACAATTATCTTCTGAAACCCTGGGGTATTGGGGCTTTCAAGACTGAAGTTGGACAAAAGTTCAGTGTTGAGAACAGATTTCCTTGCTCAGAATGCAAAGATATATTATCTTAGGACCTGGAGGATCCTGCAAGTTGCCATTTGCATTTTACCAAGAGCACAAGATCAGTAGAGGCTATATTCTTCTCAGCCCACTTTGGCTACATACTCAATATTATGGGAGCTTCAGTTTGTGGGAAACTCAGAGCTGGGAGTGATGTGTATGTCATGAAATTGTTATGCTGCCAGCATTGCTGTAGCTGACTATGAACTTTAGAGACTGGTGAACCTCACTCTACCAGAAGCTAAAATATTTCTTGAAGGAAAAGCTTTCCTCAGAAATTGGGCTCTGGAGTCAGACAGGTAGGGATTTCCATCTCCATCCTGGCTTGGATAAGGACCTGAGAGGGTTTTTTCCCCTCCTGATACAAACCAATTCTGAAGAGACCAGCAAACAGAAGAAGCTAAAACAGAGGGAACCTCCTTGGAAGTGAAAGGTGCAATAGATTAAAACCCTGTAGTTAGTACCAACTACATAGGATGGGGCCTATAGATCTTGAGAAATATAAGCCGGATCAAGGAACTATCCGAAAATGAACTGACCCCACACTTCCCACAACAACACCAGAGAAAGTCCGAGATGTATTTTTACTATTGTTTTGATCTATTTAAACTATCCAGAAAGTGTTGAACTATTTTTGATGAACTTGTTTCCTACACTGTGGCTACATGGCCACTCTAGGCAGCCCAGCTAGTAGAACAGAACCAATACATAAATGTATTTAATCACATACATAAAGAGATTTGTTATGAGGAATTGGTTCATATAATTGTGGAGGCTAGAAAATCCAATCTACAGACTGCACCAAGTGGGCTGAAAACTCAAGGGAAGTCAATATTCCATTTAGAAGGAGGAAGAACTGAAGTTCCAGTTAAAATCTAAAGGCAGTGCACTGGGAAATACTCTTTTGCTTGGGGGCTTCTATCTAGGCCTTTAACTGATTAGAAGAGGCCCACACATATTATAGAGGGAAATCTAATTTACTGATTAAAAAGTTAATCTAGTGAAAACATTCAGGAAGAAACATTCACACAAACCTACTTAAAACAAAATGAGAAGGAAATAGTCATGATAATTATAGTCCTCATTCCTATAACTGGTCACATAGTCATAGCTAGTATTCATAACCACATTCTTCCACTGTCCATTCAGTATTCCCTTTACTCTCAACAAGCACCTCAGCTGGCTGTACTTCTTTGCCTGACAGAGTGACCCAAATCTTCATTTCAGAAAAGTCCAGGTCATTAGCAGTCCTACATGGCTTGGGTTGTCATAGTTTTCCACTGACTTTAATCACTGGCATGGTAATAGTAAAAGATGCCATAAGGGATCTCATGTATTCCAGACATGCTCTTCCTTACTTCCATTGTGAAGTAACAGTCCAATTCCTCCTTGATAGTCAGGCATGATCACCCCAACCAGCACAGTAAATCCCATATTTGCCAATTGATTTAGAGACAAAATTTTGAGGACCTAAGTAGAAGTCCTATATGTGTGCTATGAAATCCCAGATGAGTTACATCTGACTAGTGGTAGAGGGGGCAGAAGAGAATCATGTAAAATTTCATGGACTGCTCACTTTTGAGCTGGGCTTTTAAGGACCCTCTAGAAATTCAGTGCTGACTTAAACCAAGGATATCCTCAAAGGGAAGATACAAGGCCTTTGAATGAGAAACTGCTATGTGCTCTGCCCTAGCCAAAGCATGTAAAACACATGCTTAGTTAAACTGGGAAATCAGAGAAGGTGGAACTCAAGTTACCTTCTTACCTGAAGCCAGTGTTCTACACTCTGTCCTCTCTCCATCTCTCACAGTGTTCTCTTTATTTCTTAATTTTTATTTTTAATTAATTAATTTTAATTAGCATACCAAGGAAACATTTCATGCAAAGGCGGGCTCAATAAAGCACAGAAATGGTATGGACCTAACAGAAGCTGGAGATATTAAGAAGAGGTCGCAAGAATACACAGAAGAACTTTTCAAAAAAGATCTTCACAACCCAGATAATCATAATGGTGTGATCACTAACACTCACCTAGAGCCAGATATCCTGGAGTGTGAAGTCAAGTGGGCATTAGAAAGCATCACTATGAACAAAGCTAGTGGAGGTGATGGAATTCCAGTTGAGCTATTTCACATCCAGAAAGATGATGCTGTGAAAGTGCTGCACTCAATATGCCAGCAAATTTGGAAAACTCAGCAGTGGCCACAGGACTGGAAAAGGTCAGTTTTCATTCCAATCCCAAAGAAAGGCAATGCCAAAGAATGCTCAAACTACCACACAATTGCACTCATCTCACACACTAGTAAAGTAATGCTTAAAATTCTCCAAGCCAGACTTCAGCAATACATGAACCATGAACTTCCAGATGTTCAAGCTGGTTTTAGAAAAGGCAGAGGACCAGAGATCAAATTGCCAACATATGCTTGATCATCGAAAAAGCAAGAGAGTTCCAGAAAAACATCTATTTCTGCATTATTCACTATGCCAAGGCCTTTGACTGTGTGGATCACAATAAACTGTAAAAAATTGTGAAAGAGATGGGAAAAGCATACCATCTGAACTGACTCTTGAGAAACCTGTATGCAGGTCAGGAAACAACAGTTAGAACTGGACATGGAACAACAGACTGGTTCCAAAAAGGAAAAGGGGTACATCAAGGCTGTATTGGAGAAGGCAATGGCACCCCACTCCAGTACTCTTGCCTGGAAAATCCCATGGGCAGAGGAGCCTGGTAGGCTGCAGTCCATGCGGCCGCTAAGAGTCAGTCACGACTGAGCGGCTTCACTTTCATTTTTCACTTTCATGCATTGGAGAAAGAAATGGCAACCCACTCCAGTGTTCTTGCCTGGAGAATCCCAGGGACGGGGGAACCTGGTGGGCTGCCGTCTATGGGTCACACAGAGTTGGACACGACTGAAGTGACTTAGCAGCAGCAGTAGCAGCAAGGCTCTATATTGTCACCCTGCTTATTTAACTTATATGCAGAGTACATCATGAGAAACACTGGGCTGGAGGAAGCACAAGCTGGAATCAAGATTGCCAGGAGAAATATCAATAACCTCAGAGATGCAGATGACACCACCCTTATGGCAGAAAGTGAAGGGGAACTAAAGAGCCTCTTGATGAAAGTGAAAGAGGAGAGTGAAAAAGTTGGCTTAAAGCTCAACATTCAGAAAACTAAGATCATGGCATCTGGTCCCATCACTTCATGGCAGATAGATGAGGAAACAGTGGAAACAGTGGCTGACTTTTTTTGCGGGGCTCCAAAACCATTGCAGATGGTGACCGCAGCCACAAAATTAAAAGACACTTACTCCTTGGAAGAAAAATTATGACCAACCTAGACTGCATATTAAAAAGCAGAGACATTACTTTGCCAACAAAGATTTGTCTAGTCAAGGCTATGGTTTTTCTAGTGGTCATGTATGGATGTGAGAGTTGAACTATAAAAAAACCTGAGTGCCAAAGAATTGATGCTTTTTAACTGTGGTACGGAGAAGACGTCCCTTGGACTGCAAGGAGATCCAACCAGTCCATCCTAAAGGAGATCAGTCCTGGGTGTTCATTGGAAGGACTGATGTTGAAGCTGAAACTCCATTAATTTGGCCACCCGATGTGAAGAGTTGATTCATTTTAAAGACCCTGATACTGGAAAAGATTGAGGGCAGGAGAAGGGAATGACAGAGAATGAGATGGTTGGATGCCATCACCGACTCAATGGACATGGATTTGGGTGGGCTCAGAGAGTTGGTGATGGACAGGGAGGCCTGGTGAGCTGCAGTTCATGGGGTCGCAAAGAGTTGGACACGACTGAGTGACTGAAGTGAGGCAATTACTTTACAATATTGTAGTGGTTTTGGCCCTACATCGACATGAATCAGCCATGAGTGCACATGTGTTCCACATCCAGAAGCCCCCTCCCACCTCCCTCCCCATCCCATCCCTTAGGGTCATTCCAGTGCACCAGCCCCGAGCACCCTGTCTCATGCATCGAACCTGGACCACCGATCCACTTCACATGTGATAATATACACTTTTCAATGCTACCCTCTCAAATCATCCCACCCTTGCCTTCTCCCACAGAGTCCAAAGGATTGTTATTTACATCTGTTTTTCCTTTGCTGTCTCACATATAGTGTCATCATTACCATCTTTCTAAATTTCATATATATGCATTAATACACTGTATTGGTGTTTTTCTTTCTGATATACTTCACTCTGTATAGTAGGCTCCAATTTCATCCACCTCATTAGAACTGATTCAAATGCATTCTTTTTAATCGCAGAGCAATATTCCAATGTGTATATGAAATATACAGCTTTCTTATCACAAAGCTTTCTTATCCATTCATCTGCCGATGGACATCTAGGTTGCTTCCATGTCCTGCCTATTGTAAACAGTGCTGCTATGAACATTGGGGTACACATGTCTCTTTCAATTCTGGTTTCCTCAGTGTGTGTTCCCAGTATTGGGATTTCTGGGTCATATGGCAGTTCTATTTCCAGTTTTTAAAGGAATCTCCGCACTGTTCTCCATAGTGGCTGTACTAGTTTGCATTCACACCAACAGTGTAAGAGGGTTCCCTTTTCTCCACACCCTCTCCAGCATTTATTGCTTGTAGACTTTTGGATAGCAGCCATTCTGACTGGCGTGAAATGGTACCTCATTGTGGCTTTGATTTGCATTTCTCTAATAATGATTGATGTTGAGCATCTTTTCATGTGTTTGTTACTCTTTTGTATGTCTTCTTTGGAGAAATGTCTTTTTAGTTCTTTGGCCCATTTTTTGATTGGGTAGTTTATTTTCCTGAATTGAGCTGCAGGAGCTGCTTGTATATTTTTGAGGTTAATTCTTTGTCAGTTGCTTCATTTGCTATTATTTTCTTCCATTCTGAAGGCTGTCTTTTTATCTTGCTTGCAGTTTCCTTTGTTGTGCAAAAGCTTTTAATTTGCTGGAAGATTTCAGATTACAGTTTCGATTTCCGTGCTTGTGATGGGTTTGTTATGATTTTCTGTTTCTTCCTGGTTCAGTTTTGGAAAGTTATACTTTTCTAAGAATTTGTTCATTTCTTCCCAGTTTTCTATTTTATTGGCATATGGTTGCTGATAGTAGTTTCTTATGATCCTTTGTATTTCTGTGTTGTCTGTTGTGATTTCTCCATTTTCATTTCTAATTTTGTTGATTTGATTCTTCTCCCTTTTTTTATTGATGAATCTGGCTAATGGTTTGTCTATTTATTTACCTTCTCAAAGAACCAGCTTTTAGTTTTGTTATTTTTTTTTTTTTGCTAAGGTCTCCTTTGTTTCTTTTTCATTCATTTCTGCCCTAATTTTTATGATTTCTTTCTTTCTACTAATCCTAGGGTTATATATTTCTTCTTTTTCTAATTGTTTTAGGTTTAGAGTTAGGTTATTTATTTAATTTTTCTCCTGTTTCATGAGGTAAGCTTGTATTGCTATTAACCTTCCCCTTAGCACTGCTTTTACTGAGTCCCATAGGTTTTCAGTTGTTGTGTTTTCATTTTCATCCATTTCTATGCATATTTTGATTTCTTTTTTAATTTCTTCTGTGATTTGTTGGTTATTCAGAAGCATGTTGTTTAGCATCCATATATTTGTATTTTTAATATTTTTTTTTCCTGTAGTTGACATCTAATCTTACCACATTGTGATCAGAAAAGATGCTTGGAATGATTTCATTTATTTGAATTTACCAAGATGAGATTTATAGCCTAGGATGTAATCTATCCTAGAAATGTTCTGTGCACACTTGAGAAAAAATTGAAATTCATTGTTTTGAGGTGAAATGTCCTGTAGATATCAATTAGGTCTAACTGGTCTATTGTATCATTTAAAGTCTGTGTTTCCTTGTTAATTTTCTGTTTAGTTGATCTATCCATAGGTGTGAGTGGGGTATTAAAGTCTCCCACTATTATTATGTTACTGTTAATTTCTCATCTCATACTTGTTAGCATTACATATTGTGGTGCTCCTATGATGGGTACATATATATTTATAATTGCTATATATTCTTCTTGGATTGACCCTTTTATCATTATGTAGTATTCTTCTTTTTCTCTTTTCATGGCCTTCATTCAAAGTCTATTTTATCTGATATGAATATTGCTACTTCTGCTTTCTTTTGGTCTCCATTTGCATGAAATATCTTTTTACAGCCCTTCATTTTCAGTCTGTATGTGTCCCTTGTTTTGAGGTGGGTCTCTTGTAGACAGCATATATAGGGGTCTTGTTTTTGTATCCATTCAGCCAGCCTTTGTCTTTTGGTTGGGGCATTCAACCCAATTACATTTAAGGTAATTATTAATAAGTACGATCCCGTTGCCAATTACACTGTTGTTTTGAGTTCGAGTTTATACACCTTTCCTGTGTTTCCTGTGCAGAGAAGATCCTTTAGGATTTGTTGGAGAACTGGTTTGGTGATGCTGAATTCTCTCAGCTTTTGCTTGCCTGTAAAGCTTTTGATTTCTACCTCACATTTGAATGAAATCCTTTCTGGGTACAGTAATCTGGGTTATAGGTTTTTCTCTTTCATCACTTTAAGTATGTCCAGCCATTCCCTTCTGGCCTGAAGAGTTTCTATTGAAAGATCAGCTGTTATTCTTATGGGAATGCCCTTGTGTGTTATTTGTTGCTTTTCCCTTGCTGCTTTTAATATTTGTTCTTTGTGTTTGATCTTCATTAATTTGATTAAAATGTGTCTTGGGGTGTTTCACCTTGGGTTTATCCTGTTTGGGACTCTCTGGGTTTCTTGAACTTGGGTGATTACTTCCTTCCCCATTTTAGGGAAGTTTTCAACCATTACCTCCTCAAGTATTTTCTCATGGTCTTTTTTTTTGTCTTTTTCTTCTTCTGGGACTCCTATGATTTGAATGTTGGGGCGTTTAACATTGTTCCAAAGGTCTCTGAGATTGTCCTCAGTTCTTTTAATTCGTTTTTATTTTTTCCTCTCTGTTTCATTTATTTCTACCATTCTATCTTCTACCTCACTTATCCTATCTTCTACCTCTGTTATTCTACTATTGGTTTCCTCCAGAGTGTTTTTGATCTCATTTATTTCATTATTCATTATATAGTAACTGTTTTTTATTTCTTCTAGGTCCTCGTTAAACCTTTCTTGCATCTTCTCAATCCTTGTCTCCAGGCTATTTATCTGTAACTCCATTTTGTTTTCAAGACTTTGGATCATTTTCACTATCATTTTTCGGAATTCTTTATCAGGTAGATTCCGTATCTCTTCCTCTTTTGTTTGGTATGGTGGGCATTTATCCTATTCCTTTACCTGCTGGGTATTTCTCTGCCTCTTCATCTTGTTTATATTGCTGTGTTTGGGGTGACCTTTCCAAATTCTGGGCTTCCCTGGTGGCTCAGAGATTAAAGCATCTGCCTGGAATGCGGGAGACCTGGGTTCAATCCCTGGGTTGGGAAGATCCCCTGGGGAAGGAAATGGCAACCCACTCCAGTACTCTTGCCTGGAGAATCCCATGGAGGGAGGAGCCTGGTAGGCTACAGTCCATGAGGTCTCAAAGAGTTGGACACGACTGAGCGACTTCACTTTCACTGTCCATATTCTGGCAGTTTGTGGAGTTCTCTTTATTGTGGAGTTTCCTCCCTGTGGGTAGGGTTGTGTGGGTGGGTTTTCAGGATTTCCTGGTTAGGGAAGCTTGTGTCGGTGTTTGGTGGGTGGAGCTGGATTTCTTCTCTCTGGAGTGCAATGAGGTGTCTAGTAATGAGTTATGAGATGTCAGTGGGTTTGGAGTAACTTTGGGCAGCCTGCATATTGAAGCTCAGGGCTATGTTCCTGTGTTGCTGGAGAATTTGCGTGGTATGTCTTGCTCTGGAGCTTGTTGGCCCTTGGGTGGAGCTTGGTTTCAGTATAGGTATGGAGGCTTTTGGGTGGGCTCTTGTCAATTAACGTTCCATGGAGTCAGGAGTTCCCTGGTATTCTCAGGATTTGGACTTAACCCTCCTGCCTCTGGTTTTCAGTCTTATTCTTACAGTAGCCTCAAGACCTCTCCATCTATACAGCATCAATGATAAAACATCTAGGTTAAAGATGCAAAGTTTCTCCACAGTGAGGGACACCCAGAGAGGTTCACAGAATTACATAGAGAAGAGAAGAGGGACTAAGGGACAGAGGTGACCAGGAGCAGAAGTGGGGGAGTCAAAAGGGGAGAGAGCCATCTAGCTAGTAATGAATTCCCTATGTGCTCTCCACAGCCTGGAACACCCAAAAAGGTTCACAGAGTTTCATAGAGAAGAGAAGAGGGAGGAGGGAGATAGAGGTGACCAGTAGGAGAAGAGGGGGAGTCAAAAGGAGAGATGCAGATCTAGTCAGTGATCATTTCCCTAAGTGTTCTCCACAGCCCAGAATATCCAAAGAGATTCACAGAGTTGGGTACAGAAGAGAAGGGGGAAGGAGGCGATAGAGGTGACCTGGGGGAGAAAAAGGAGAGTCAAAAAGGGGAGAGGGCAATTAAGCCGGTAATCACACTCCTAAGTAAAAATGGGTACTGAAAATTAGATTCATAAAGGTACAAAATTGATAACAAAGACTAAAAGGCGAAGATTAAAAATCTAGTGTAGAGGTCAGATCTTCAAAAATACAATATTAAAAAAATCACAGAAATTATAAAAAGTATATATGAAATTTGCTTTAAACATAGGGTCTTTTTTTTTTGCAAGGTAATAGTGGGTTATAAAAATGAAAATTGAAAGAGTAATAAAGGACTTAAAATTAAAAATTTTAAAAATGATAATAGTAAAATATATCTAGGAATTTCTCTGGAGCTGTTGCAGACACTGTGGGGTCAGTTCAGTTTCAGATCGTTCCTTGTTCCAGCTTATACTTCTTTTTGATGTCTGTAGGCCCCTTCTAATGTAGTTGGTGCTAGCTACAGGATTTAACCTGTTGCACCTGTCACTTCCCAAGCAGTTCCCTCTGTTCATTTTGGCCTCTTCTGTTTGCAAGTCTCTTCAGTGTATAATTTCCACTCTGGCACAAGGGGGTGGAGATGGTCACTTATTTAGGCTCACTTTTTCAGTTGTGCTGTGGGGAGGAAGGAACACTGCAAACAAATATCACTGGCATGTGTGGGGAGTGCTCGCAGTGTCTGGGCCACATTGGGTTTGCCCCCACTCATGGCATGTGTGCTTTCGTGGTCTACACTGCTCAAGCTCCAGGTTGCTCTGCAGGGGAACTGTCTAAAGTGCAGCACACCAGGCTTTCCTGTTCTTCACCATCTCCCAGAGTTTGTTCCAACTCATGTCCACTGAGTCAGTGATGCCATCCAACCATCTCACCCCCTTCTCCTCCTGCCTTCAATCTTTCCCAGTATCAGTCTTTTCCAATGAGTTAGATCTTTGCATCAGGTGGCCAAAGTATTGGAACTTTGGCTTCACTGTCAATCCTTCCAATGAATATTCATGGCTGATTTACTTTAATATTGATTGGTTTGATCTCCTTGCTTTCCAAGGAATTCTCAAGAGTCTTCTCCAGCACCGTAGTTCAAAAGCATCATTTTTATGGCTCTCAGCCTTGTTTATGATCCAACTCTCACATCCATACATGACTACCGGAAAAACCATAGCTTGACTATATGGACCATTGTTGGCAAAGTGATGTCTCTGTTTTTCAAAATACTGTCTAGGTTTGTCATAGCTTTTCTCCCAAGGAGCAAGTGTCTTTTAATTTCATGTATACAGTCACTACACACAGTGAATTTGGAGGCCATGAAAATAAAGTTTGTCATTGTTTCCATTTTTTCCCCATCTATTTGCCATAAAGTGATGGGACAGGGTGCCATGATTTTCATTTTTTGAATGTTGAATTTTAAGCCAGGTTTTTCACTCTCCTCTTTCATCTTCCTCAGTGGGGCTCTTTAGTTAGTTCCTCTTCACTTTCTGCATTAAGGTGATGTCATCTGCTTATCTTAAGTTACTGATATTTTTCCTGGCAATCTTAATTACAGCTTGTGATTCATCCAGTCTGGTATTTCACATCATGTGCTTTTCAACTGTGGTGTTGGGGAAGACTCTCGAGAATTCCTTGGACTGCAAGGAGATCCAACCAGTCCATTTTAAAGGAGATCAGTCCTGGGATTTCTTTGGAAGGAATGATGCTAAAGCTGAAACTCCAGTACTTTGGCCACTTCATGCAAAGAGTTGACCCATTGGAAAAGACTCTGATGCTGGGAGGGATTGAGGGCAGGAGGAAAAGGGGACAACAGAGGATGAGATGGCTGGATGGCATCACTGACTCGATGGACGTGAGTTTGAGTAAACTCTGGGAGATGGTGATGAACAGGGAGGCTTGGCGTGCTGCAATTCATGAGGTCGCAAAGAGTCGGACACAACTAAGCAACTGAACTGAACTCTGCCTATAAGTTAAATAAGCAAAGTAATGATATAAAGCTTTCACATATTCCTTTCCCAGTTTGAAACCAGTCCATTGTTCCATGTCCAGTTCTAACTGTTGTTTCTTGCCCTACATACAGATTTCTCAGGATGCAGGTAAGGTGGTCTGGTATTTCCATCTCTTTAAGAATTTTCCAGTTTGTTGTGATTCACAACAAAGTCATAAACTAAAGTCAAAGACTTTAGTGTAGTAATGTAGCAGATGCTTTTCTGGAATTCCCTTGCTTTTTCTGTGATCAAATGGATGTTGATAAATTGATCTCTGGTTCTTCTGTCTTTTCTAAATACAGCTTCTACATCTGAAATTTCTCAGATCAGATACTGTTGAAGTCTAGCTTGAAGGATGTTGAGCATTACCTTGCTAGCATGTGAAATGAGAACAATTGTGTTTGAACATTTTTTGCCATTGCCCTTCTTTGTCATTGGAATGAAAACTGTCCTTTTCCAGTCCTGTGGCCACTGCTGATTTTTCCAAATTTGCTGGCATATTGAGTGTGGCACTTTCACAGCGTCATCTTTTAGGATTTGAAATGGCTCAGCTGGAATTCCACCACCTCCACTAGCTTTGTTGGTAGTAATGCTTCCTAATGCCCACTTGACTTCAGACTGCAAGATGTCTGGCTCTATGTGAGTGACTACACCATTGTGGCTATCCAGGTCATTAAGACCTTTTTTGTACAACTTTTCCATGTATTCTTGCCACCTCGTTTAATACCTTCTGCTTCTGGACCTTAAATGTGAATGGACTAAATATTCCAACCAAAAGACATAGAGTGGCTGAGTGGATACCAAAACAAGACAGATATATATGCTCTCTACAAGAAACCAACTTCAGACCTAGGGAAATATATAGACTGAAAGTGGGAGCATGAAAAAACATAGTCCATGCAATGGAAATCAAAAGAAAGCTGGAGTAGAAATAGTCACATCAGAAAAAATAGACTTTGTAATAAAGACTGTTGCAAGAGATAAGGAAGGACATTAGATAATGATCAAGGGATAAATCTGAGAAGATAAAACAGTTGTGAATATTTATGTACCCAACACTGGAGAAGGCAATGGCAACCCACTCCAGTAATCTTGCCTGGAAAATCCCATGGACAGAGGAGCCTGGTAGGCTGCAGTCCATGGGGTTGCTAAGAGTCGGCCATGATGAGCAACTTCACTTTCACTTTTCACTTTCATGCATTGGAGAAGGAAATGGCAACCCACTCCAGTATTCTTGCCTGGAGAATCCCAGGGACAGAGGAGCCTAGTGGGCTCCTGTCTATGGGGTTGCACAGAGTCAGACACAACTGAAGCAACTTAGCAGCAGCAGCAGCATGTACCCAACACAGAAGCATCTTGATACTTAAGACAAATGCTAACTGGCATAAGAGGGGAAATCAATGGTAATACCATAATAGTGGGGCTTTAACACCCTGACTTCCCTGGTGGTTCAGATGGTAAAAACGTCTGCTTACAATGAAGGAGACCCGGGTTTGATCCCTGGGCTGGGAAGATCCCCTGGAGAAAGAAATGGCAACCCACTCCAGTATTCTTGTCTGGAAAATCCCATAGACAGAGGAGCCTTGTAGGCTACAGTCCATGGGGTCACAAAGAGTTGGACATGACTGAGCGACTTCACTTTCATTTTAACACCCCACTTACTCCAATGCACAGACCATCCAGACAAAGAATTTAAAAAACAAAAGCCTTAGATGACACATTATACCAGATAGAATTAATTTATATTTAGAAGACATCCCAAATGAAAGCAGCAAAATATACTTTCTTCTCAAATGCACTAGGAACATTCTCCAGGATAGATCTTATCTCAGATCAGAAATCAAGCCTCTGTAAATTTAAGAAAATTGAAATCATATTAAGCATTTTTCCAACCACGAATTTTAAAATCAATTATAGGAAAAGCTGTAAAAAACCCAAACACATGGAGGCTAAACAGTATGCTACTAAATAACCAATGGATCATTGAAGAAATCAAAGATGAAATTTTAAAATATCTAGAAATAAATGACAATGAAAACATGGTGACCCCAAACCTATGAAATGCAGCAAAAGCAACTCTACGAGGGAAATTTATAGCAATACAATCTCATCTCAAGAAAGGAGAAAAATCTCAAATAAACAACCTAACTTGACACCTAAATCAACTAGAGAGAAAAGAACAAACAAAACCCAAACTAGTTGAAGAAAAGAAATCATAAAGATCAGAGCAGAAGTAAGTGAAATAAAAATGAAGAAAACAATAGCAAAGATCAATGAAACTAATAGTTCTTTGAGAAAAACAAAGCTAAAAAAACTTTAGCCAGACTCATCATGAGAAAAAAGGAGAGGACCAAATCAGTAAAATTAGAAATGAAGAAGGTATGTTACAACTGTCACAGCACAAATACAAAGGATCATAAGAGAATACTACAAGCAACTATATGCCAATAAAATGGCCAACTAGGAAAAAAATGGACAAATTCTTAAAAAGATACTATCTTCCAATACTGAACCAGAAGAAAAAAAAAAATGTGAACAGACCAATCACAATTAATGAAACTGAAACTGATTAATAATTTTCCAACAAACATAAGTCCACTACCAGATGGCTTCACAGGCAAATTCTATCAAACATTTAGAGAAGAGCTAATACATATCCTTCTCAAACTCTTCCAAAAACTAGTAGACAAAGGACCACTCCCAAACTGATTTTATGAGGGTATCGTCACCCTGATACCAAAGCCAGGCAAAGATACCACACCAAAAAAAGTTACAGGCCAATATCACTAATAAATATAGATGCAAAAATCCTCAACAAAATAGTGAACCAAATCCAACAATATATTGAAGGTATTATATACCCTGATCAATTTGGATTTATCCCAGGGGTGCAAGGATTCTTCAAGTCATGAAAATCAATCTATGTGATACACTATATTAACAGATTAAAGAATAAAAACCATATAAACATATCAATAAATACAGAAAAACTTATAATAAAATTCAACACTCATTTATGTTAAAAACTCTCCAAAAGTGGTCTTAGACAGAACCTACCACAACATAATAAAGGCCATATATGACAAACCTACAGCTAATAACATACTCAGTGTTGAAAAGATGAAAGCATTTCCTCTACGATCAGCAACAAGATAAGGATGTTACTCATATCACTTTTGTTCAACACGCTTTTGGAAGTCCTAGACACAGATAGCAGAGAAGAAAAAGAAATAAAAGGAATCCACATTGGGGAAGAAGAAGTCAAACTGTCACTGTTTGCATATGACATGATATTATATATAGAAAATCATAAAGATGCTCCTAGAAAACTAGTAGAGCTCATCAATGAATTTGATAAAGTTACAGGATGCAAAATTAATACAGATAAATCTCTTGCATTCATATACACTAACAAAGAAAGTTAAGAAAGAGAAATTAAGGAAACAATTTCATTTAATACCACAGGAAAAATAAAATATTTAGGAATAAAGGAGCCGAAAGACCTGTACTCAGAAAGCTGTAATATATTGGTGACAGAAATCAAGGACAACACAAATATACGGAGAAATATACCACGTTCTTGGACTGGAAGAATCAATATTTTGAAAATTACTGTACTACCCAAAGAAATCTACAGATTCAGTGAAATCCCTATCAAATTACCTATGGAATTTCTCACAGAATTATAACAAATTATTTTGCAATTTTTATGGAAACACAAAAGACTCTGAAAAGCCAAAGCAGTCTTTTTGAGAAAGAAAAATGTGCTTGGAGGAATCAGGCTTTAGACTATACTAGAAAGCTACAGTAATCAAATAAGATGGTACTGGTACAAAAACAGAAATATAGGCCAATGGAATAGCATCAGTTCAGTTCAGTTCAGTTGCTCAGTCATGTCCGACTCTTTGCGACCCCATGAATCACAGCACACCAGGCCTCCCTGTCCATCACCATCTCCCAGAGTTCACCCAGACTCACATCCATCGAGTCAGTGATGTCATCCAGCCATCTCATCCTCTGTTGTCCCCTTTTCCTCCTGCCCTCAATCCCTCCCAGCATCAGAGTCTTTTCCAATGGGTCAACTCTTTGCATGAGGTGGCCAAAGTACTGGAGTTTCAGCTTTAGCATCATTCCTTCCAAAGAAATCCCAGGACTGATCTCCTTTAAAATGGACTGGTTGGATCTCCTTGCAGTCCAAGGGACTCTCAAGAGTCTTCTCCAACACCACAGTTCAAAAGCATCAATTCTTTGGCACTCAGCCTTCTTCACAGTCCAACTCTCACATCCATACATGATCACAGGAAAAACCATAGCCTTGACTAGACGGACCTTTGTTGGCAAACTCTGCTTTTGAATATGCTGTCTAGGTTGGTCATAACTTTACTTCCAAGGAGTAAGCATCTTTTAATTTCATGGCTGCAGTCACCATCTGTAGTGATTTTGGAGCCCCAAAAAATAAAGTCAGCCACTGTTTCCACTGTT
Source organism: Bos javanicus (assembly GCF_032452875.1). NCBI lineage: Eukaryota > Metazoa > Chordata > Mammalia > Artiodactyla > Bovidae > Bos > Bos javanicus. The sequence goes on from NC_083897.1 coordinate 98,711,124, forward strand.
CCCCCATCTATTTCCCATGAAGTGATGGGACCAGATGCCATGATCTTTGTTTTCTGAATATTGAGCTTTAAGCCAACGTTTTCACTCTCCACTTTAACTTTCATCAAGAGGCTTTTTAGTTCCTCTTCACTTTCTGCCATAAGGGTGGTGTCATGTATATCTGAGGTTATTGATATTTCTCCCGGCAATCTTGATTCCAGCTTGTGCTTCTTCCAGCCCAGCGTTTCTCATGATGTACTCTGCATATAAGTTAAATAAACAGGATGAAAATATAAAGCCTTGACAGACTCCTTTTCCTATTTGGAATCAGTTTGTTGTTCCATGTCCAGTTCTAACTGTTGCTTCCTGACCTGCATGCAGATTTCTCAAGAGGCAGATCAGGTGGTCTGGTATTCCCATCTCTTTCAGAATTTTCCACAGTTTATTGTGATCCACACAGTCAAAGGCCTTGGCATAGTCAATAAAGCATAGATGTTTTTCTGGAAATCTCTTGCTTTTTCTATGATCCAGCGGATGTTAGCAATTTGATCTCTGGTTCCTCTGCCTTTTCTAAAACCAGCTTGAACATCTGGAAGTTCACGTTTCACATATTGCTGAAGCCTGGCTTGGAGAATTTTGAGCATTACTTTACTAGCATGTGAGATGAGTGCAATTGTGCGGTAGTTTGAGCATTCTTTGGCATTGCCTTTCTTTGGGATTGGAATGAAACCTGACCTTTTCCAGTCCTGTGGCCACTGCTGAGTTTTCCAAATTTGTTGGCATATTGAGTGGAATATGAGTGGAATATGAATGGAATAGCATAGAAAGCCCAAAAATGAACTCACACATCTATGCTCACCTAATCTATGACAAAGGAGGCAAGAATATGTATACAATAGAGAAGGTAATATCTTCAATAAGTGATGTTAGGAGAAATGGACAGCTACATGAAAAGGATAAAAATAGAACACTTCCTAACACCACACACAAAAATGAACTCAACATGGATTGAACACCTAAATGTAAAGTCAGAAACTATAAAACTCTTAGAGGAAAACATAGATAGAACAGTCTTTGACATAAATTGCAGCAAGATCCTCTTTGACCCACCTCATAGAGTAATAAAAATTAAAAGATAAACAAATGGGATCTAATTAAATTTAAAAGCTTTTGCACAGCAAAGGAATCCATAAACAAAACAATAAGACAACTCTCAGAATGGAATAAAATATTTGCAAATGACACAATTGACAAGGAATTAATCTCCAAAATATGCGAATAGCTCATGCAGCTCAATATCCAAAACATTAAGGAAAGTGAAAGTGAAAGTGAAGTCACTCAGTCATGTCCCACTCTTTGCGACCTCATGGACTGTAGCCTACCAAGCTCCTCCCTCCATGGGATTCTCCAGGCAAGAGTATTGGAGTGGGTTGCCATTTCCTTCTCCAGTGGATCTTCCTGACCCAGGGATCAAACCCGTGTCTCCCGCATTCCAGGCAGACGCTTTAACTTCTGAGCCACCAGGGAAGCCCAATCAAAAACAGGATGAAAATCTAAATAGACACTTCTCCAAAGGAAACATTCAGATGGCCAAAAAACACATGTAAAGATGCTCAATAGCACAAATTATTAGAGAAGTGCAAATCGAAACCTCAACGAAGCATCACCTCACATAGGTCAGAATGGCCATCATCAGAAAATCTACAAACAATAAATGCTGGAGAAGGTGTGCAGACACAGAAACCCTGATACCCTGTTGATTGGAATGTAAATTGTACAGCCATTATGGAGAATGGTATAGAGGTTCCTCAAAAAACTAGAACTACCATAAAAATATAGAACTACCATATGACCTAGAAATCCCACTCCTGGTTATATACCTAACACAAATCACAATTCAAAAAGATGCATGCACCCCAATGTTCATTTCAGCACTATTTCCATTAGCCAGAATATAGAAGAAATCTAAATGTCTATCAACAGAAGAATGGATAAAGTAGATATGGTAAATATATACAGTGGAATATTGCTCAGCCATAAAAATGAACAAAGTAGCACCATTTGCAAAGATGTGGATAGACCTAGAGATGGAAAATACAGAGTGAAGTATGTCAGAAAGAGAAAAACAAATATTGTATAACATCACTTATATGTGCAATCTAGAAAAATAGTACAGATGAACTTATTTGGAAAGCAGAAATAGAGATACAAATATAGAAAGCAAACTTATGGATGCCAAGGGAGGAAGAGGGATGAGACGAAATGGGAGATTGGGATTGACTACTATGCATAAAATAGATAAATAATGAGAACCTATTGTACAGCACAGGGAACTCTACTTAGTGTTCTGTGGTGACCTAAATGGGAAGGAAATCTAAAAAAAGAGGAGAGATATGTATATGTATAACTGATTCACTTCACTATAGAGCAGAAAGTAATACAACATTGTAAAGCTACTATACTTCAACAAAAATTAATAATAAAATGAAAGAATTTGGTGCCTCCAACCATCTGTCAAAATGCACTCCACAAAGCCTTCTTTATAGAAATTCTCCTAGGGTCTATCTTAGATCCTGAACCTAAGTTACTCAGAGAGGGAGAGATATGGGCCTGGCTGAGTAAGTGTGATATAAATCTGCAAAGCAGGTATTGGTATTTCTTGTACCTTTAAGCAGGTGAGGTCTAAATAGATCTACTTGCAAACGCTCTCCAGTAGTTTTTTCCTACATTTTATTTATTTATTTTTTTTCTACAAGTACATTTTAATAGACTTTTAAGAAATAATGCTTTTCTCACCCAATCCATTAATGACTCAAAGGCTAAGAATTTGAAGATATTTTAATAATTAAACAGAATATTTAAATGGAAAGAAATTCAGAGATAATTACATCTTATCCCTTTCTTTATAATCAGGGGTAAGTGATACTCAGAGAAGTCAAATAACTTGCCCAAGGATACATACATGGTCCAAAGCAGAAATTCAACTAGAACCTAGCTCTTCTTATACAGAAGGTTCTTTTCACTAACACATGGTGTTCTTGAGTTTTAGGACAGAATCAGTGACCATACAGGGAAAACATTAGGCTTTGGAATTATGTAGTGATTTATACAGATTCTTGGGAACAAAGGTAACAAACTCGTCTCCATTTGCTTATAGAGGGTATTTTGGCCAGCTTTGTCCTACACAGTTTCCCAGCTTAGCCATTAGTGGAACAGAAAACACTGCCCACTTTATTGGCTTGCTGGCATCCCTTTCCTGAAAGAATGCTATTAAATGTGTTTGCATATAATTTGCATACTCATTTAATTTATTTATAATATCTCTTGAACTAATATCAATATATATAGAAATCTCCTCCATCTCATACATTGGTACACACAGAATCTCAAGCGTTCTTGGTGCTTGCATGTAAAAGATGTGTGCCATTAAGCAGTCTAACTTGCTGCAAGTGATGAAATATCTAAGAGGAACTTTACTCTGGGGAAAGGTTTGTGTTTCCAAGAATCTCTGTTAAAATACATATACATCTTAAGAGCAATCACATCTTTTATCAGCTTTCTTATCTTGGAAGGAATTGATTTAACAATCAGCCCAGCAAACCATAAGGCAGTGAGACACATAGTTGCATAGTGTTGAGGTAAGCCAGACCTAGGCTTGAATCTCAGCTCTGCTTGTGAATCGAACCTTGATTTCTTCTGCTATCCCATGGCACTGATGTAATAACAGATGTCATACCTCATGTGGTTTTTGTGAAGATTAAAGGAGGCAATTTAATGCTTCTTAACATAAGTTGCACTGGATAACATGCAGTTCACAGTATGGGTAGTGGATCTGAGTGAATTGTTTAATCAGAGAAAAGCAAATTTCTTGGGGTTGACTGGAATCAAACTGCTTATATTCAAATCTCAGTCTTGATATGCATTTTTTGGTAAAATTTTAGACAAGTTATTCAAAATTTTGTGCCTTAATTTCCTTTTTATAAACCAAGGACAAAGATGGACCCCACCATATAGGGTGATTTTGATGGTTGAATGAGTAAATATATATAAAGTGCTTAAACAATGCTTAGTATATAATAAATGCTATATGAGTATGCACCATTATGTCTCACCGATTGTACTGGTTCCTTAGAACTCTACCATCTCTACATCCTTTTCTTCTAACCTCTCCTCCTGCCACTTATACACCTGCCATTTACTGGAGATCATCTTACCTACATCTCTACCTTTAGATAGCCTCTTATCACACCAACAGATTCTGGCAGAGAGGTCTCCTACTCTTAAAGCTCTCCAAGGAAGATGCTTCAGCCACCCAAGATCCTTAAACAGATCCTACCAGTTCTAAAATCAGAATTTCTCTTCAGGTTTCATGTCCTGAAATGGGGCAAGTGAGGGCATCCTAATTAGCAAAAGAGTATGGTGCAAAGTATAACTTATATGCAGAGTACATCATGCAAAATGCTGGGCTGGATGACTCATGAGCTGGAATCAATATCAACAAGCTCAGATATGCAGATGATACCACTTTAATGGCAGAAAGTGAAGAGAAACTAAGGAGCCTCTTGATGAAGGTGAAAAGAGGAGGATGAAGAAGCTGGCTTAAAATTCAACATTCAAAAAACTAAGATCATGGCATCCGGTCCCATCACTTCATGGCAAAAAGATGGGAGGAAAATGGAAACAGTGACAAATTTTATTTTCTTGGGCTTCAGGATCACTGTGGATGGTGACTGCAGCCATGAATTTAAAAGATACTTGCTCCTTGGAAGAAAAGCTGTGACAAACCTAGATGGGCTATTAAAAACCAGAATATCACTTTGCTATCAAAGTATAGTCAAAACTATGCTTTTTTCAGTAGTCTTGTAGGGATGTGAGAGTTGGATCACAAAGAAGGTTGAGGGCCAAAGAACTGATGCCTTTGAACTGTGGTTCTGGAGAAGACTCTTGAGAGTCCCTTAGATAGCAAGGATATCAAACAAGTAAATCCTGAGGGAAATAAACCCTCAATATTCACTGGAAAGGATGATGGTGAAGCTGAAGCTCCAATATTTTGACCACCTGATGCGAAGAGCCAACACATTGGGAAAGACCTTAATGCTGGGAAAGATTGATGGCAGGAGGAGAAGGGGGTGACTGAGGATGAAATGGTTGGATAGCATCACTGACTCAATGGACACGAGTTTGAACAAACTCTGAGAGATAGTGACGTTATTGTACTATCCATGAGGTAGTCCATGAGGTCGCAAAGAGTTGGAAACAACTGAGCGACTGAACAACAGCATAGTGCAAAGAGCATTTCAGAGATACCTTGGTGTCATATGGATCTGAGTTCAAATGTCACTCTGCCATTTACTGGACCCATGACTTGGGCCAAGTCAAATTCCCTTTATGGAGCAAGTCATTTTTCTTTCTAGGGCCTTAGTTTTGTATGCTGAAACATGGGCATAATAGTTAAGTACCTACTGTATAGATTTGTGATGCAAATAATGAAACAAGGCATCTGAGAATCCAGCCCAGTACCTAGCACAAATTCAATAGATGATGTTGCCTGTTCTTATCATTAACAAAAACAATAGTGTTTTTTATGCCTATGCCAGGCTTTACCTCTCCTGTCCCTGGAACTGGTATGAGTTTAACTATGTCCCCTTCAAATTCATATGTTGGAGTCCCTATCACCAGTACCTTAGAATGTAACCTTTTTTGGAAATAAGATCATTGCAGAAGTACTTAGTTAAGATGAAGTCATACTGTAGTAGTGTTGGTCGCTCAGTCATGTCCAACTCTTTGCGACCCTATGGACTGTAGCTTGCCAGGCTTCTCTGTCCATGTAATTCTCCAAGCAACTATACTATAGTGGGTTGCCATTTCCTTCTCCAGGAGGTCTTCCCAATCCAGGGATCGAACTTGGGTCTCCTGCATTACAGGGAGATTCTTTACTATCTGACCCACCAGGGAAGCCTATACTGTAGTAAGGTGGACCCCTAATCCAATATGACTGATATCATTATAAGAAGGGGAAATTTGCACACATATATGTACACAGGGACAAGGCCACATAAAGATTAAGACATGATCTACAAGCCAAGAGACATCAAATATTGCCAAAAATAGTTTACCAGAAATTAAGAGAGAGGCATAGACCAGATTCTCCCTCACAGTCCTCAGAGGGAACCAACTCTGCTGTCACCTTGTTTTCAGACTTGTAGTCTCCAGAACTGGGAAGATAAATTTCTGTTGTTTAAGCCACTCGGTTTGTGATACTTTGTATAGTAGCTCTAGCAAACTAATACACAGTCTAACAAACTCCACCTGAGCCCAGGTATTTTCACTGTGTCCCAGGAATTCAGCTGCTTCCTCTGTTTCTGCCATCAATCCCAGAAATAAAGCAGCTGCTTCTGGCAGTCCTGATGCACTCTCACTATTAGGATCTGGCTTGGCACTTCCCAATCTTTGTCCAACTGCCTGTGTAGTGCTAACTGTAGCAGAAACTTGTTTGTGTTAGACAAAGAAAGAATGAAATGACTTGAAGCCACCAGAGTGTAGCTTCATTTCAGCTATAAGTGACTATTTTTATCATTGTTTTCTGCCTAGAGATGGTCTCCTAGCTAGTCAGTTTTCATAAACCTTTTAGCTGTAGGCTCAATTCTTCCCTCTTCCCTTTTCTTCTCCCCAAATATAGAGTGCTGTAAGATGAGGAGCCAATTTTTCTGACTCTCTGAGCTAGGGGCTGGGGAATGGCTTAAGTGTTAGAGAAGGTCAAGCCAAATACTGGGCCTACAGCAAAGATTTATGAGGTAGGCATATGTTGGTGGCCCTGTCTTAGTTGTCACTGTTTCTCCAGAGACTTAATCAAAATAATAATCACACACCACAGTAGGAATGAGGCTTCCAATCCATCATATCCACTTGGCAAGATATACGCCATCCAGCTGATTCATGTTTTCTCACTGGCTGTGCACAAACAGAACTCAGTGTGCTTGTTACAGAGGAAGGGAAGAGCATTAAGAAGGAGACTGTGGGCAATGAAAGAGGAAGAAGGAAGGATTGGGAATGAAAAGAATAAAATAAAGATAAAGAGCAGGATAGACCAGGCTAGACTTCTTAGCCTTTGAAGTGGTATTGAATTGAGGAACCCTGTTAAAGGAAAAAGGGAAATTAATAGTGCTACTTTACTGGATCATCATTTGCTGAGAAGAATTTATACATTTATTAAATGCCTGTTTCCTGCCAGACCCTTTGTGCACACTACTCTCAATGAGGAAATTCAGGATCCAAAAGTGCAATTCCAAAGCCTTCAGATGGTCTCTCACTTATTGCAGGTACACGTTTCAATATGCCTTGTGGGGATCCTTAGCTTGGAATTAGAAATAATAAAAAGAATTATAAGCTCCCAAGGATAGGTATCAGGTTTCCATCATTGTCTTTGGTGTCAATTAAAAATTAAAATACAGAAGAATAATAAATCTCCATGCTATTCAGCACCATATGGACCAGCCCCTGCTTGATGCTCTTCACATATTAATCATTTTCCAAATGATATTATCAACTTGGGAGATAAAATGGTACTCACAATATACCAGGGAACCAAAGGAGATCTGAAACATGAAAGAGTCACCCCAGGAGAATGAGCATAACCCATGGCATGCTTTAGGAAGATAGTAGATAAGTCTATTTGTAAGTCAAAACATATTGGTCATCAATACACCCAGAAGCCACTCCTATAATTGATTTGACTGCTAATCTGTTGTATACGCACTAATCTGGAATCAGGAGGCTTAACCAGATGACCCTTCAAGGTCCTTGCTAGTTTCCTATTTTCTGGAATGGAAGATACTGGAGTCACTATTGGTGGTTAATATTTTGGCTTCTGACAGTTTCACCTTGGGTGAAATGGCAATGGTGACTGTAGGAAGAAGCCTATTTTTAAACTTTTGTATTTTGATATTTTAGTTATTATTACATGTGGGTCTAATACTTTCCATGGGTCATTTTAGCAGAAGAACTAATGAAAAACAGCTTTTAAATGAACATTAGAGTGGCTCTCTAGGTTACTGTGGCATGCTTGGAAATAACTTTCAGATCAGAGGCAAAAAAGCAAGAGATCAAATGAAGAAGCTATCCTCAATAGAGAAGGATAGGATGGAGCTCAATTAGCCAACTAACACCAACAGTCCTGGCGAACAATTTTGTATCATTTTTTTTTTCCTTCAGTAAAAAAAGCGGATCCACTTTAGACTTGGATTAGGCACACCTATCACTTTGTCCCTTGGAGCCTCCAAGGGCCAAGGGAAATGCACAAAAATATCTTAAACCCAGAGAACAAATTACTTATACCAAGATAAAATATAGAACAAGTCCTCTACACCCACTCAGCTTCAAACATCAGCATTAAAGCATCTCACATAAAACATTTGATACAGTCTACTAGAACCTGGGTTGCCTTTATTTTTTTGTTCCTAAACTATAACTATATGGAGGGAGACTTACCACCAAATGTTATGCCCGCTGGATTCCTTGCTGTAAATTGGACAGAGGGACCCTGGCTGCATTTCCCAGGTTCCAGGAGATTCAATTCTACCCTTACTGCTTCTCAGATCTCTGAGGTCCTGCCTTCTGACTCAGGTTTAAACAGAAGAGTATGATAGCTTACATGAACAATGTCAGATTCGTGATTTTGGAAGATTTCACTTCGGGATCAGGGTTGATACTCAAGAGCTTTTGTGTAGAAGAGTTTATTACACTATAAAAAGGGACAGAGATCGTTTCTGACATAGACATCAGAATGGGGATGGAGAGTGCCCCCTCACTAGTCTTAGCAAGGGATCTATATACTTCTTCAGTTGGTTATTACAGTAAATCAAAAGAATGTCTCAAGGTTGTAAAGATCTTACCAGACCCACTTCCACATTCTACATTTTAAGATAAGGGGATTAGAACTAACAATAGAAAGGTCTTACCAGTGATCAAGACCATCCCCATGAAAAAGAAATGCAAAAAAGCAAAATGGTTGTCTGAGGAGGCCTTACAAATAGCTGAAAAAAAAGAGAGAAATGGAAGGCGAAGGAGAAAAGGAAAGATATACCCATCTGAATGCAGAGTTCCAAAGAATAGCAAAGAGAGATAAGAAAGCCTTCCTCAGTGATAAATGCAAAGAAATAGAGGAAAATAATAGAATGAGAAAGACTAGAGAGCACTTCAAGAAAATTAGAGATACCAAGGGAATATTTCATGCAAATACGGACACAATAAAGTACAGAAATGGTATGCATTTAACAGAAGCAGAATATGTGAAGAAGAGGTGGCAAGAACACACAGAACTATACAAAAAAGATCTTCATGACTCAGATAACCACGATGGTGTGATCACTTACCTACAGCCAGGCATCCTGGAGTCCAAAGTCAAGTGGCCCTTAAGAAGCATCAATATGAACAAAGCTAATGGAGATGATGGAATTCCAGTTGAGCTATTTCAAATCCTAAAAGATGATGCTGTGAAACTGCTGCACTCAATATGCCAGCAAATTTGGAAAACTCACCAGTGATCACAGGACTGGAAAAGGTCAGTTTACATTCCAATTTCAAAGAAAGGCAATGCCAAAAATGTTCAAACTACCACACAATTGCACTCATCTCACACATTAGCAAAGTAATACTCAAAATTATCCAAATGAGACTTCAACAGTATATGGACCAAGGGCTTCCAGATGTTCAAGCTGGATTTAGAAAAGAAAGAGAAACCAGAGATCAAATTGCCAACATCCATTGGATCATAGAAAAAGCAAAATATCTACTTCTGCTTTATTGACTATGTCAAAGCCTTTGACTGTGTGGATCACAACAAACTGTGGAAAATTCTTAAAGAGATGGGAATACCAGACCACCTGACCTGCCTCCTGAGAAACCTGTGTGCAGGTCAGGAAGCAACAGTTAGAAGCAGACATGGAACAATGTACTGATTCCAAATTGGGGAAGGAGTATGTCAAGGCTGTATATCATCACCCTGTTTATTTAACTTATATGCAGAGTACATCATGTGAGATGCCAGGCTCGATGAAGTACAAGCAGGAATCAAGAATGCCGGGAGAAATATCAATAACCACAGATATGCAGATTTCACCACCCTTATGGGAGAAAGTAAAGAAGAATTAAAGAGCCTTTTGATGAAAGTGAAAGAGGAGAGTGAAAAAGCTGGCTTAAACTCAACATTAAAAAAAACTAAGATAATGGCATCTAGTCCCATCACTTCATGGCAAATAGATGGGGAAACAATGGAAACAGTGGCAGACTTTATTTTCTTGGGCTCCAAAATCACTCCAGATGGTGACTGCAGCCATGAAATTAAAAGATGCTTGCTCCTTGGAAGAAAAGCTAAGACAAATCCAGACAGCATATTAAAAAGCACAGACATCACTTTGCCAACAAAGGTCCGTCTAGTCAAAGCTATGGCTTTTCTAGTATTCAGGTATGGATATGAGAGTTGAACCATAAAGAAAGCTGAGAAATGAAGAATTGATGCTTTTGAACTGTAGTGTTGGAGAAGACTCTTGAGAGTCCCTTAGACTGCAAGGAGATCCAACCAGTCAATGCTAAAGGAAATCAGTCATGACTATTCATTGGAAGGTCTGATGCTAAAGCTGAAACTCCAATATTTTGGCCACCTGATGCGAAGAACTGACTCACTGGAAAAGACCCTGATGCTGGGAAAAACTGAAAGCAGGAGGAGAAAGTGACAACAAAGGATGAGATCATTGGATGGCATTGCTGTGTCGATGGACGTGAGTTTGAGCAAGCTCTGAGAGTTGGTGATGGACAGGGAAGCATGGTGTGCTGCAGTCCATGGGGTTGCAAAGAGTCAGACATGACTAAACGATAGAAATGAAATGAACTTAACCAAACCAGACCCATTCCTTTAATATATATTTTAAGATAAAAGGATTAGTCAGCAGGTTCTTAAATAGGAGAAACATGTCCTCAAGCAGGATACTTTGTTGTTATATAATCCTTAGTACAGAGTGTAAGATGGGTTTTTTTGTTGTGTAATGATCAGTTCTGGGCTTTAAGGGAAAAAAAAAACACACACACACTTTATGCGACTGAGACTAAGGAATGTAGAAAAAATATTTGTACTTATCTCCTCCTTGAGAACCTCAGACTCCTATCCCCTCCTTGAAAGCCCCAGATCCCTTTCTCCTCCTCAGGCACCCCGGACTTCTTATCAACATACCTAAGAATTGACTCTCTCAGGTATGGCCTTGAGGCCTAAGCAGGGCTCCCAGCTCCAAACTGGAAATGGCTTTTACAGAATAGAATTGAATGGCTCTGAACTAGGAGGTCATCTAGTAAACGCCATTCACTTACTGACTGTTGTAACCTTGCTGTTGCTTTACCTGTTGTTCAGTTGCTCAGTTGTGTTGGACTGTTTGCAACCCCATGGACTGCAGATGCCAGGCTTCCCTGTCCTTCTCCATTTTCCGGAATTTGCTCAAACTCATGTCTATTGAGTCTGTGATGCCATCCAACCATTTCATCCTGTATTGTCCTCTTCTCCTCCTGCCTTCAATCTTTCCTAGCATCAAGGTCTTTTCCAGTGTCAGTTCTTCCCATCAGGTGGCCAAAGTATTGGAACTTTATCTTCAGCATCAGTCCTCCCAATGAATTTTAAGGACTGATTTCCTTTAGGATTGATTGGCTTGATCTCTTTGCTGTTATATCCAGCAAAGATATAACAGCACCATGGTGATCTCCAGCACCAAAGCTCAAAGGTATCTATTCAGTGCTCAGCCTTTTTTATTGTCCAGCTCTCCCACATCTGTACATGACTACTGGAGAAACCATAGCTTTGACTTGACAGACCTTTGTTGGCAAAGTATTGTCTGCTTTTTAATATGCTATCTAGGTTTGTCATAGCTTTTCTTCCAAGGAACAAGCATCTTTTAATTTCATGGCTGCAGTCACCATCTGCAGTGATTTTGGAGTCAAAAATAAATAAATAAAGTCTGCCACTGTTTCCATTGTTTACCCATCTATTTGCCATGAAGTGATGGGACCAGATGCCATGAACTTCATTTTTTGAATGTTGAATTTTAATCTAGCTTTTTCACTCTCCTCTTTCACTTTCATCAAGAGACTCTTTAGTTCTTCACTTTCTGCCATAAGAGTGGTGTCATCTGCATATCTGAGGTTGTTGATATTTCTCCCAGCAATCTTTATTCCAGTTTTTGATTCATCCAACCTTGGGCCCACTATTTCCTCTGTCTGTGCCTCAGTTTCCCCATCAGTAAAATGAATAGAAATTACTTCCTAGCATTGTTGTGAGGATTAAATGAGGGAATATATGTAAAGAATTTAGAACAGTGCCTGGCACATACAAGAGCATATGTAGCATCAGCTATCACAGTGATAGTTATACTGCTACCTTCATGTTTCACATGAGGAAACTGAGGCACAGAGAGGTGAAATCATTTGCTTAATGTCCCATTGTTCCATTAAACCCCCTAATTAGCCCTAGTCTCTTGACCCAGTATACTTTTTTGTAAGCAAAGATAAAACCACCTTTGCAGAAAATGGTTTCAAAAATTTTGGCCAATTCCATATTATTGGTCAGAGGTAAATCATATCATGCCTGGATTATCTAAATTCTTAACAAGTATTTCAGAGTCTAGCTTACAAAGATACTCCATAATTAATATTTATTGCATAATGAGTTGTTCTGAACAAACAACCCAAGAGAAGACTCGACACATGGACATCACCAGATGGCCAATACCAAAATCAGATTGATTATATTTTTTGCAGACAACAATGAAGTTCTAAACAGTCAGCAAAAACAATACCGGGAGCAGACTGTGGCACAGACCATGAACTCCTTATTGCCAAATTCAGACTTAAATTGAAGAAAGTAGGGAAAACCAATAGACCATTCAGGTGTGACCTAAATCAAATCCCTTACAATTATACAGTAGAAGTGACAGATTTAAGGGATTACACCTGATAGAGTGCCTGAAGAACTATGGACAGATGTTCGTGACATTGTACAGCAGGCAGGGATCAGGACCATCCCCAAGGAAAATAAGTGCAAAAAGGCAAAATGGTTGTCTGAGGAGGCCTTAAAAATAGTTGTGAATAGAAGAGAAGTAAAAGGCAAAGGAGAAAGGGAAATACATACCCATTTGAATGCAGAGTTCCAAAGAATAGCAAGGAGAGATAAGAAAGCCTTCCTCAGTGATCAATGCAAGGAAATAGAGGAAAACAATAGAATGGGAAAGACTAGAGATCAAGAAAATTAGAGATACCAAGGGAATATTTCATGCAAAGTTGGGCACAATAAAGTACAGAAATGGTATGCACCTAACAGAAGCAGAAGATATTAAGAAGAGGTGCCAAGAATACACAGAAGAACTATACAAAAAAGATCTTCCCAACCCAGATAATCACGATGGTGTGATCACTCACCTAGAGCCAGAAAAGGCTCACTATGAACAAAGCTAGTGGAAGTGATGGAATTCCAGTTGAGCTATTTCAAATCCTAAAAGATGATGCTGTGAAAGTGCCATACTTGATATGCCAGCAAATTTGGAAAACTCAGCAGTGGCCACAGGACTGGAAAATGTCAATTTTCATCCCAATCCTAAAGAAAGGTAATGCCAAATAATGCTCAAACTACTGCACAATTGCACTCATCTCACAAACTAGTTACCTTACTAAAATGCTCAAAATTCTCTGTAAAATTTGATCTGTAAAATTCCAGATGTTCAAGCTCGATTTAGAAAAAGAAGAGAAACAAGAGATCAAATTGCCAACATCTGTTGGATCATCGAAAAAGCAAGAGTTCTAGAAAAACATCTGCTTCTGGTTTATTGACTATGCCAAAGCCTTTGACTGTGTGGATCACAGCAAACTGTGGAAAATTCTGAAAGAGATGGGAATACCAGACCACCTGACCTGCCTCTTGAGAAATCTTTATGCAGATCAGGAAGCAACAGTTAGAACTGGACATGGAACAACAGACTGGTTCCAAATAGGAAAAGGAGTATGTCAAGGCTGTATATTGTCACCCTGCTTATTTAACTTATATGCAGAATGAATCATGAGAATCACTGGGCTGGATGAAGCACAAGCTGAAATCAAGATTGCCAGGAGAAATATCAATAACCTCAGATATGCAGATGACACCACCCTTATGGCAGAAAGCAAAGAACTAAAGAGCCTCATGATGAAAGTGAAAGAGGAGAGTGAAAAAGTTGGCTTAAAGCTCAACATTCAGAAAACGAAGATCATGGCATCTGATCCCATCACTTCATGGCAAATAGATGGGGAACAATGGAAACAGTGGCAAACTTTATTTATTCATTTTTGACTCCAAAATCACTGCAGATGGTGACTGCAGCCATGAAATTAAAAGACACTTACTCCTTGGAAGAAAAGTTATGACCAACCTAGACAGCATATTAAAAAGTAGAGACATTACTTTGCCAACAAAGGTGCATCTAGTCAAAGCTAAGGTTTTTCTAGTAGTCATATATGGATGTGAGAGTTGGACTGTAAAGAAAGCTGAGTGCTGAAGAATTGATGCTTTTGGAACTGTGGTGTTGGAGAAGACTCTTGAGAGTCCCTTGGACTGCAAGGAGATCCAATCAGTCCATCCTAAAGGAAATCAGTCATGAATATCCATTGAAAGGACTGATGCTAAAGCTGAAGCTCCAATACTCTGGCCACCTGCTGTGAAGAACTGACTCATTTGAAAAGACCCTGATACTGGGAAAGATCGAAGGCAGTGGGAGAAGGGGACGACAGAGGATGAGATGGTTGGATGGCATTACCAACTCAATGGACATGAGTTTGAGTAAACTCCAGGAGTTGGCACTGGACATGGAGACCTGGTATGCTGCAGTCCATGCGGTCACAAAGAGTCAGACACGACTGAGTGACTGAACTGAACTGAACTGAAACTTCTTCCATACTTCCTGTCTGTACAGTAGCTGGGAGGCTCATTTAGTGCAATTCTTTACCTGAGACTTGATGTCTTCCTCCATACTGGAAAAGAAATATTGAAATGCAAAAGTAGGTATTTGAGGATAGTTCTAGTGGAAGAAATTACTGATATTAAAGGTTTGCTAGGCCCTAGAACCAGTGGTCTGCTGGTAGATGTTTAACAACCAGCCCTCCACTGCGATAGAGGGTAGGACGAGTGAGACCTAATTTGTAGCATTCACTGATTTCAGACTACCAACTCCATGTCATTAAATGCAAATTTAGGAAGAGATGTGCAGAAGCGTATATTATGTAGTATTTCCATGATGCATATATTATATATTATATATGTGTATAATGTAGCAGTAATATTATACATAAATTGTGAAATATGGTAAAAAAAATTCTTAGAAGTGATGACTTTTGAGTACTTATTACCTTGTTTATAATATAATTTATTTAATTCTAGGTTTATATAATTTAGTTACATTTTATTTTTCATTTTTAATCATGATAAAAAACACAGGATTAAGTATATTCACATTGTTGTGAAACAGATCTTCAGGACTTTTTCATCTTGAAAAACTGAAACTTTAGTCTGATTATCCAACTTTATATTTCTTCCTCTCCCAGCCACTAGCAACCACCATTTAACTTTTTGTTTCAAATTTGATTACTTTGGATACCAATGTAGGTAAAATCTTACATGCAGTGTTTATCTTTTTGTGACTGCTTTATTTTACTTGGCCTGTGTGTGTGCTCAGTCGTGTCTGACTCTTTGCAACCCCATTGACTGTAGCCCCACAAGGCTCCTCTGTCCATGGAATTTTTCCAGGCAAGATTACCAGAGCAGGCTGCCATTTCCTATCCCAGGGGATCGTCTTTACCCAGGGATCAAACGCATTTCTCGTGTCTCCTGCAGGCAGATTCTTTACCACTGGACCACCTGGGAAGCACATTTTACTTGGCACAATGTCCTTACAGACATGTTATAGCATATGTAGAATGTATTTCCCTTTTTAAAGACTTAATAATATTCCATTGTATGAATATAGCAAAGTTTGTTTATCTATTCATTCATCCATAAATACTTGGGTTGCTTCCACCTCTTAGCTATTGTGCATAATGCTGCTATGAAAATGGATATTAATTTAATTTTAAATGATGGCTATGTTTAACAACTTGCAAAGATCCTCAGAATTTGACAATCAGTTCTTGAAAGCTAGTACTAGCTGATTTCAGGATATCACTGCTTGAAACTAATGATCAGGGGTGTACACAAACCTTCCCTTGAAGATTTTAAAACTGGGGGACTTTGTCTGGGGTATATTAAAGCATGCCTCCCATCTGGGGATAGAGAAATAGATAAAATTATCAGGAATTTTGGACTTGTGTGATTGCAGAACTGGGAGGTCCCTGAGATAATTCAACCTTGTTACTCAATGGACCTGGGAATTTGTTAGAAATATAGGACCCCAGACTCCACTTCAGACCTACTAAGTCAAAATTTCCATTTTAACAGGGAGGTCATGTGTACTTTAAAGCTTGAAAAACACTAGTTTGGTGCACCGCTATTCCTAACACATACACATCACTCTACCTCTCCTACACCATTATACAGATGAAAAAATTTAGGTCTACAGAAAGAAACTTTTCCAAAATTAGAGTGTATATCAGAGGCAGAGGTGAAAGCAAAACTGCTGAACCTGTAAAGGAGCCTTCTGTATCCTTCATTCATCTCTGATTATATAAAAATATATATTAAAAATATAGTCTGAATTATTTATGAATAAAATGATATGATGGTATATTTGGGTTTTGCTTTACAATATTCTGGAAAGAATGTTTGTGTGTGGGAAGGATTTGGATAAAATAAGAGTGACTGGTTTGCTAACTATTGAAGCTGAGTGATAGATACATAGGGATTCATTATATGACTCTATTTGTGTGCATGTATGTGTTTGAAAATTTCCATAACCAAAAAAGTTTAGTTGGAGGGAGGGTTCCAATAATACGGTAGTAGCTGAAGGTTTTAGATTATTGGTGGATTTTATTTACCCAGAAAGTGAACTCTGTATCCAGAAAATCCCAGCAGCTGCATGGATCCCAGGAAGGAGGGAAGCTGGCAAAAGACATTCCTTCTGTCCAGGAGCCTGAGTATCTGACACTTGGAGGTGGGCTGGATTTACATAATTAGTACTCTTTTGCCTCTACCAGACGAGATAGGAGAAGGCTTGAAAAAGAGTCCCAAGCACTGAAAAGCAGAATCTCTCATCTGATTAGATCCTGACACACTGGGGTGTTGCCCTGTCAGGCTCTTCCAACCCAATCTGTTTGGAAAGCATCTAGTCCTGGGAATAAGAAGGGACTGGGATAGCAATGAGTAGGGAGATATACCTACTAACTAGACATTCAGCAAAACTAAATTAGGGGAAAAGGTGAAAACTTTTTGTTCTAAAGATGGCACCATGCTTGTTGAATTTTATAGAAGACTGATATCTGAGCCCAGATCTAGGGTTGGAAGCAGGGATGAAAGCCACATAATTCACCGTAGGCAAGGATTTGTTCTTCAGAAAGTTGGGGTATAGTTCAGAGACAGTTTGGGAACAGGAATCACCCAGCATCCTGTCTCTTTTCTGATTTCCTGACTCTCAGGAACCAGAAAATGACTGAAGCTGCTCCTTTAGGAATTATAGAATTCTCAGAGCTGTTTCCATTTCTGATTTATGGCTGTAATAGGATGGGAGAAGACTGTGAAGTTGACAAATGAGAGAGATACTCTAATAGAGTCCCACTCTCTGAGAGACTTTCTGCCCCACCCAGTCTCCTAAAAGTTCTCCCAGCTTAGGATCCACAGCTGTACCCTTGTGGCCAAGAGACCCATGTTTAACAATATGATTGCTTGTGGTATATTTATTTGGTGGAGTTCACAGAAGAGTGCACTTCAAGTCTCCCAGTCCTTTGTTACCCAGTCAGGGAAGGCCTTGTATAAAACTGTGACCCCTGAAGTTCCCCAAAGTTTTTCCAGCTCTCTTATTCCTAGAAATTAAGGCTTTTTATTTTAGTACATGTGAAAAACATTATAAATACCACTGTGATGATTGGACCTGGGCAACTACCAGGGCTGGGAGGTGGGGGATATAGGCCTCTGTGGTATAAGTCATTTGGGTTGGAGGTGTGGTGTACCTTATTTAGTGGGGTATAGAGGAAGGCCTGGCAAGGAGGAACAGCTCTCTGAGGAAAACTAAAAAAAATGATATATCTTACACTATAGTCTGTTCCTAGTACTAGGGTAAAAGTCCTAGAGAAAAATTATTCAAGTCACAAGAATGTCGGGGGCTCCCAAGCCATGAAACAGTCTAGGGCTAGGGGCTGGGAAATCCACTCTTTGTACTATTTCTCTGCTTTTGTATGTGTTCAAAAGTAGATCTCCCTCAGTCTAAAGTGTAAGTGGTTTGGTCTATCCTTAAGCCAAACTCAAGTAGGCCTGGGTTACCATAGAGTGTTAAGGTATACAGAAAATATACCAAAATAGCATTGCTGAGCTTAAAGCATGGAAGGGTTTTAAATCCCCCCACCTTGATACATGCATTATTTCACCTAACAGTAGTCTCCAAGGTGTGCCCTCAGAACTCTCTCTGCTCTGTTCAGTCACTCAGTCATATCTGACTCTTTGCGACCCCATGAATTGTAGCCCGCTAGGCTGCTCTGTCCATGAGATTCTCCGGGTAAGAATACTGGAGCAGGTTGCCATTTCCTTCTCCAGGAAATCTTCCTGACCCAGGGATTCAACCCATGTCGCCTATGTCTCCTGCATTGACAGGTGGATTCTTTACTACTGCAGTACCAAGGCTCCTTAAAATGATTGCACTAATCTATATTTCCCGTTTTTAAACATTTTCATTTATTATAAGAACTTTGAAACATCTATAAAAGTAAAGAAAACAATATAATGACCCCCCCATACCCATTATATGGCTTCTGCAATTAGTAATTTATCTATTCCTCCATCTAATCCTTCATTAAAATTTTCTTTATTATTTTGATGCAAATCTTGGACATCATATCTCTCTAAATTACAAAGATTCTAAACATTATAACTAATACCATTATCAAACCTAGAAATATACTAAGAATAATTCCTTACTAGCATCTAGTATTCAATCAATGTCCAATTTCCTTGCTGTCTCACAAAAGTTATTTTTAAACAGCTGTATTCCCATACAGATCCTAATAAGATACATATATTAAAAATGACTAACATGTCCCTTAAGTCTCTGTTGAATTTAGATTCTCTTTCTCTTTCTCTCCACCCCTCCTTCTCTTTTTCTCAGTGTATTTATTGAACAAACATGAACTGCTTAATTTGTCCTATAGTGCTTTCTACTACCTTGTCTGCGTTTCACTGACCACATCTTTGTGGTAGACTTCAATGTTCCCCACTATTCTATTTCCTGCAAATAAGAGACATCTGGAGGCCTTGATCAGATTCAGATTCATTTTTTGGCAAGATTGTTTCACAAGCAGTTAAATGTCATCCCATTCAGAAGCATTTAATGGTCAGTGGCTCTCTATTTTGATATTATTGTCTTATTTCTTTACAGACGGGAGATGCAGATTCAGACAAGGGCAATGCTAACCAGAGCTGGGAAATCTATCAAGGCCAGATCTTCTGACTCCCTAGCCAGTACTCTTTGCCCTATACTACATCCTACTAGGTCCTTGGAGGAAGTATTTAATGAACAGGTCAGGAAGACCAGTGGGAAGAACTGGCTACTTTTTCTGTTTCAAGCAGAATTTCTCCTTAGAGTCCTAGGGGTCTCTGGCTCCAGCTTTAGCCCAGTATTCCTAAAGCAAAGTTTAGAAAAGCTTTATTTGGAATAAAAGGCAGGGGTGAGTGTCCTCACTTGTTTAGGAAAATTTCAAATAGGGTGGGGCAAAGTGGCTCCTACAAGATGGGAAAGGAAAGGAATCATTTGGCTTAAAACAGGAGGGGTATATGTATGAATTGGTGGAACTGAAAGTGTGAGGGGAGGGCCTTGTCTACTAGGAGAAGCATCCTGGGCTCACTGCCAGTGGAGTCTAGAAGAAAGAGAAGATAGGAGGTAAGAGAAAATATGGAGTGAGAATTCTGGGAAATCACCCTGAAGGAAGAGGTTGGCCTTTGGTGCTTCTGCTCTTTGTATTGATAGAAGGGAAGAAGAGCATTCTCAGCCTTCCTAAAAACACCCTTTCTGCCTAGAGATTACCTAGTGATTGATTGGTAAGTTCAGATTCTGATTGCAAAGACTGGTTTATCTATTGATTTATGTCAATCTTAGATTTCTATCATGTTTCAAGGACGAAAAGGGCTATTAATTGAGCTTAGGTGATCTGGAAATTCTTTGACAGACCTTAGGAGGTCATCTTCATCCCCTACCTTTCCTAAGATATTCCCCCAATTTCCTTCCCTCCAGTTCTGTTTCCCTTTTTTAACAACCTTCACTACTGGGCATTCTTTTCTTAAAGTTAACTCAAATCCTTCCTAATGAAGCATAAACTCATTTTCTTTTCCTTTCCTTTTCAGAAAGGACAAACACCTCCAAGCCATAAAAAAATAACTCAAATACTTAGTATTATGGTTCAGACCTCCATTATATCCTAGGCTGATGATTCTACTTAGCTATCTCTATGCCTCATCTCTCATCCCTCTCATCATCATCATCTAGTCCTTAATCTTCACAAGAGAGAGCACTGCTCATGTTAGAGAAACTGTAGAACATTATGATCAGAGTATGGACTGCATGCTTAATCAACTATCCAGTTTGGCTACTTCCTGGCTCTGTGACCTTAAATTAACTTCTCAGGTCTGTTTACTCAAGTGTAAAAGTATATATTATATTGTTGTGAGAGTTAGGCATACGTTAGGCACTTAAAACAATATCTGGCACATAGTTTAGGCTTTGATTTTGACATTTCTTCTGCCTGAACTAACCATTCCCTATTGTCTCTTTTCTCTGTTTCTTGAATTCTACCATGCTTCTAAGTCCAACTCAAATGCTACCTCTTCCCTGAAGACTTTCTTGACTCCTCAATTGGAATCAACCATTTCCTTCTTTATGTTCTAGAGGATTTTTATTTGTATAGGTCTTATGACATCTCCACATTGTCATTGCTTACATGTGATATCTTAATGATATGTCCTTAAGAGAGATTGCCAGATACACACCTCCCACTTCATCTACTGCTCAGTCAGTGGGGATGGTATTATTCATAGATGCTTGATGTTTAACCAAGTGGTTCAATCCCGGACACGACTGAGCGACTTCACTTTCACTTTTCACTTTCATGCATTGGAGGAGGAAATGGCAACCCACTCCAGTATTCTTTC
Source organism: Bos javanicus (assembly GCF_032452875.1). Taxonomy (NCBI): domain Eukaryota; kingdom Metazoa; phylum Chordata; class Mammalia; order Artiodactyla; family Bovidae; genus Bos; species Bos javanicus. Next base: position 98,732,443 of record NC_083897.1, read on the forward strand.
CTGGAGAATCCCACAGATGGCGGGGCCTGGTGGGCTGCCGTCTATGGGGTCGCACAGAGTTGGACACGTCTGAAGTGACTTAGCAACAGCAGCAGAAGCAGTATATCCCAGATCGTCTGACTTAGTCTGTTAAATAAATATAGGCTGTTGTTAATCTCCTGGTTGTAGATCATAGAGCATCTGATTCTTATCCAAAGATTGAATATGAAGTTAGGCTTCAGAAACAAACTTAGAATATCCTCTTATTAACTCAACTAAATCTTATAACAGTATAGTATAACCACAAGGAACTACTGGGGAGTGAGTCTTGGCAAAGATAGGCCCTAATTAACAAAACTAGAATTAAACATACAGTGAAGCATAAGTTTTTTGAAGTTACACCCATTTTTATTAAACACAGTCAAGACAAATTTGTTTTTAAAAATAAGTTTGGTCCATTGACTATAGATGCATAGGCCTGCCATCAAATTTTGCTTAGGTGAGGATTTTTTCCTCTAGATGTTCCCAAAGTAATTTGATATTTCTCTATATGTTAGGAGACAGTCTTTTTATTTATCTGATAAGGCTTTTCAGAACCAAGGTGTCTCAAATTTCTGGAGGGACAAGGCAGAGAGAAAAGAAAAATGCTTTAATTTTACCCACAGGTATAAATCACCAAATTGTTTTGAACCATAAGTAGCTTGAGAAGACCTTCTTTATATCTGAAAACAAAGATTAGAAGCCAGTAAATATGTCAGACCAAAAGTCATGAAAATTATAATCATATGTAGCAGTTTATTTCATCCCTCATTATTAATTTTTGTCCTATTGGCCTTGCCTGATGATTGAGGATGATAGTGACAGTGATAGTTTTTAGAAGTTTGTGAAGTTTTTGTTAAGGCTTGTATGATTTGTTCAGTGAAGTAGGTGCCTTAATTGCTAGGGATTTTAGAATGTATACCCAAGTGGAAGACACATTTTAAACCATTTTTTTCTCTAAGGTGAGAGAAAAAGCCAGGAAAGGCTTTATCCCATCAAAAAAAAAAAAAAAAAATGAGGTTTGTCAGGGAGCCAGGAAAAGCCAAGTAACCTTCTTGGATTTCCCATAGCTTGGGCTGTTTGATTTATAGTCATTGTTTATCCATTTTAAATCCTCTGACTTGCTGCTGCTGCTGCTGCTAAGTCTCTTCAGTTGTGTCTGACTCTGTGTGACCCCATAGGCAGCAGCTCACCAGGCTCCTCCATCCCTGGGATTCTCCAGGCAAGAATACTGGAGTGGGTCATCATTTCCTTCTCCAATGCATACATGCATGCTAAGTCGCTTCAGTCATGTCCAACTCTATGCGACCCCACGGACAGCAGCCCACCAGGCTCCTCTGTCCACAGGACTCTCCAGGCAAGAACACTGGAGTGGGTTGCCATTGCCTGCTCTGCCTGACTTATGAGTAGGCTGTTGCCATGTTTCAAGGACATCAGAGTAAAAGTCTGAAGTGAGGGGTTAATATTTGTAGATGCAGAGTGATCTTTGTCTATACATGCCATAGTCTTCATAGATCATTGTGAAATAATATTTATTTTATCACAGTAACAGTAAGTTTTAAAAACAAATATAAATCACTAAAAGGCAAAGAAATTTACATAGTCTGTTATCAAAAGCTGCATTCCAAGAAAACATTATTCTTTTAACAGGGAGAGAAAACCAAATTCTAGTCTAGTACCAGCTTATAGTCACTGTGAAACAATAGTTATTCACTTAGTCAAAGTAATAATAAAAGGTTTCAAAGGCAGTTTAATATCCTAAGAAACTTGTACCATGCACAGAACTCTCTTCTTGGGTTTCACGTCCCACAAACCTTTTTTGCACTTTCTGTATTCATCACTTTATTTGCCCATTCATAGAACTGCCATCTGTAAGGCACATTTACTTCTTTTTCCCTTAATAAAATGTAATTTCATTCCTTAAACCCTTTTTTACTGAAAACATACATCCTACTTTCCTTCAGAAACCATGAACTGTCATTTATATTAATATGCTATAGATTGGTAAACAAAGTTTTTGTCTCATTTGCACTTTCTTTCCTTTAAAGTTTCTTCATAATGAATTCTTAAGATATGTCTATGTTAATTAGATTCACAAACAAACATTAATAGTGAATATTTCCCAGTTCACGTGAACCTGAAATTCATTTACTTTAATTTTTCTTGAATTTGGAGTTGTTTGACTTGCAATCACTTACTTTTCTTTAGGCCAATTAAATTAGAGCTCATTTACAAATTAACCTGAGCAATATTATCCAGAGACAAAGACATACACTGAGACATACATATATATCCAGACAGACAGAGATCTCACAGTTTTCTGCTTTAAGATTTAAAAGGTCTCTTTGCCCTTTTCTTTTCCTTGGCTTGAAGTTCTACTAATTTGCCCAAGGCTAATATCTGAGGCAAAGTGGGTTGTCTATTTCAATAACATGAAAAGAGTTAACTACAGGCTTTTGCCTAGGCATGTTTCTGTTATACCAGGGTTCAGTTCAGTTCAGTTCAGTCTCTCAGTTGTGTCCAACTCTTTGCGACCCCATGAACTGCAGCACGCCAGGCCTCCCTGTCCATCACCAACTCCCGGAGTTCACACAAACTCATGTCCATCGAGCCAGTGATGCCATCCAGCCATCTCATCCTCTGTCGTCCCCTTCTCCTGCCCCCATCCCTCCCAGCATCAGAGTCTTTTCCAATGAGTCAACTCTTCGCATGAGGTGGCCAAAGTACTGGAGTTTCAGCTTCAGCATCAGTCCTTCCAATGAACAACCAGGACTGATCTCCTTTAGAATGGACTGGTTGGATCTTTTGCAGTCCAAGGGACTCTCAAGAGTCTTCTCCAACACCACAGTTCAAAAGCATCAATTCTTTGGCGCTCAGCCTTCTTCACAGCCCAACTCTCACATCCATACATGACTACTGAACAAAACCATAGCCTTGACTAGACGGACCTTTGTTGGCAAAGTAATGTCTCTGCTTTTGAATATGTCATCTAGGTTCGTCATAACTTTCCTTCCAAGGAGTAAGCGTCTTTTAATTTCATGGCTGCAATCACCATCTGTAGTTATTTTGGAGCCCCCCCAAAAAAGTCTGACACTGTTTCCACTGTTTCCCCATCTATTTCCCATGAAGTGATGGGACCAGATGCCATGATCTTAGTTTTCTGAATGTTGAGCTTTAAGCCAACTTTTCCACTCTCCTCTTTCACTTTCATCAAGAGACGTTTTAGTTCCTCTTCACTTTCTGCCATAAGGGTGGTGTCATCTGCATATCTGAGGTTATTGATATTTCTCCCAGCAATCTTGATTCCAGCTTGTGTTTCTTCCAGTCCAGTGTTTCTCATGATGTACTCTGCATATAAGTTAAATAAGCAGGGTGACTAGATACAGCCTTGACGTACTCCTTTTCCTATTTGGAACCAGTCTGTTGTTCCATATCCAGTTCTAACTGTTGCTTCTTGACCTGCATATAGGTTTCTCAAGAGGCAGGTCAGGTGGTCTGGTATTCCCATCTCTTTCAGAATTTTCCACAGTTTATTGTGATCCACACAGTCAAAGGCTTTGGCATAGTCGATAAAGCAGAAATAGATGTTTTTCTGGAACTCTCTTCCTTTTTCTATGATCCAGCGGATGCTGGCAATTTGATCTTTGGTTCCTCTGCCTTTTCTAAAACTAGCTTGAACATCTGGAAGTTCACTGTTCAGGTATTGCTGAAGCCTGGCTTGGAGAATTTGGAGCATTACTTTACTAGCGTGTGCTGCTGCTACTGCTAAGTCACTTCAGTTGTGTCTGACTCTGTGCGACCCCATAGACAGCAGCCCACCAGGCTACCCCATCCCTGGGATTTTCCAGGCAAGAAAACTGGAGTAGGTTGCCATTTCCTTCTCCAATGCATGAAACTGAAAAGTGAAAATGAAGTCGCTCAGTAGTGCCCGACTCTCAGTGACCCCATGGACTGCAGCCCACCAGGCTCCTCCTTCCATGGGATTTTCCAGGCAAGAGTACTGGAGTGGGTTGCCCTTGCCTTCTCTGACTAGCATTTGAGATGAGTGCAATTGTGCAGTAGTTTGAGCATTCTTTGGCATTGCCTTTCTTTGGGATTGTAATGAAAACTGATTGTTCCCATCCTGTGGCCACTGCTGAGTTTTCCAAATTTGCTGGCATATTGAGTGCAGCACTTTCACAGCATCATCTTTCAGGATTTGAAAGAGCTCAACTGGAATTCCATCACCTCCATTTGCTTTGTTGGTAGTGATGCTTTCTAAGGCCCACTTGACTTCACATTCCAGCATGTCTGGCTCTAGGTGAGTGATCACACCATTGTTATTATCTGGGTCATGAAGATCTTTTTTGTACAGTTTTTCTGTGTATTCTTGCTACCTCTTCTTAATATCTTCTGCTTCTGTTAGGTCCATACCATTTCTGTCCTTTATCAAGCCCATCTTCACATGAAATGTTCCCTTGGTATCTCTAATTTTCTTGAAGAGATCTCTAGTCTTTCCCATTCTGTTGTTTTCCTCTATTTCTTTGCATTGCTCGCTGAGGAAGGCTTTCTTATCTCTCCTTGGAGTTCTAAAAAAAAAAAGTATTTTAACAAGTCCACTTTTTCTAATTGCACATGCAAAAAGAACCGGTTTTGCAATTTCAAAAAGATTTCATTTAACCAGGTTTCTCCAGGGTTTAAAGAATATCATAGCCATCCTTTGTCAAAAATTCCATCTCTCCTTTTTTATAGCCATAGTATCATAGCTAAAGTATAGATCGAACAGTGCTCAAATTGGCTCTGCTGACGGGGCAGACTGAAGATGTTGTCCTAGCAGGGATTGTTCCTTTGGGGAGGTGGGGTCTTCATTTGATCAGAAGACTCTGAAGGATTAAGGGAACTTGCAGGAGTAGGGAAAGCTTGGTTTTTTCTCATCCCCTCCTCGCCTCCCACCCCCCCTCCACCCCAGCTCTGAGAAATATGAGGAGTTAGAAGGGGAGTACTTTCTTATGGGAGAAAGTCCTGGGCTGGGAGATCTGATGAAGGGAGAGATGGGAGGGAATGAGAGGATAGGGCATGAACAGAAATAGATATACAGCATGAATCCCTTAGGTCTAGATTCTGACTGAGTGCCATAAAGATTTGAGTGTAAGGAATGATAAAAGAGATCAAGTTGGAGGATTATGCTATAATTTAGTGTGCCATTAAGAAGCCATTTTTCTTCATTCCCCAATTTGTACTGACTCCAAGTTTTGTTGCAAAAGAATCTGAGTCTCTTTAAGATTTTCAGGGTCAGAATTTTTCCAATTCCTGAAAACATAGCCTAGAGGTGAGTGTGAGGGAGGTTCTCAACATGTACTCAAGCCCGTTCTTACAATGGGAGTAACGAGAGTTCACCAGCCACAGAAGGTGTCCCAGCTGTCCCAGCTGTCCCATTGAACCCTCCATGTGTCACAAGGTATTTTGTAGCTAATGGCACAAATGGTCAACGATCCCAATGACTGTGTCTGACAGTGAGAGGGGACCCCTGAGCATGTGACAGAGAGTGGTACAAAACTGTGCAGCTAGGCCCAAGCCTAGGCACAAACTGTGTGCAAATGCACTGGTCAGTAGCCTAAGACCAAAAATAATAGAAAAGAGTTTCCTGGATCCAATTGTGACCCAGTTTTTGATGACTCCCTGAAACATGAAAGGCATTCTTTGGGATGATTCCGAGGCTAGTCCTAAGGCTCCTGTGAATTCATCCAAACCAAGGGAGGAAAAGTGAAAGAGACAGAAAAGACAGGCTGTGGAATCCACCTTATAATACTGCTGGGAAGGTCTGGGGAATGGGCTTAGTGTTTTGCCTGAACCAGTATGTGCCTGAAGTCACATGGACATTGTCTTGCTGGGGGCAGATACTCTGATAGCCTGTCTGTTCTGTGACCTCATCTTGTCACAGGAATCTTAAAGTGGCAGGTGCCCTAATGGCCTTTAACTGTCTGACCCATGCCTGCACACTTTTAATTGGCCTGGTCCTCACCTTAAGGGAGAAGCAGGAAAAAGAAGAAAGGAGAACCCTCACCTGTTTGGGTGGCAGCTCCTGGGGCACAGTGGGCAATGGGACCTTTGTAACACACCAGAGAGCAACTCTGACCAGAGTTCCTCAGTTGATTCCACAGCCACTTGCCTGTTGGCAGAGGGTTCGAGGAAAAGGAAAAGAAAGAAGAAAGAAGAATGGGGTAGGGCCCCCGAGAGTCCCCAAATGGGCCACCAAATGTTGAGGCAGTCCAACCATGAGTTGGAAAAATATTTCCAGACACAGAGCATTTCAGAAGAAAGGGAGATTATTAAGAACAAAGAGCAGAGATAACTTGGGCACTGAGAGCACAGTGGGCCGACCTCTTCGCAGACCAGGGAGAATCAACAGTTTCCAAAAGTTAATAGCCAATTTTTATAGCCTCAAGATAAAGAAAATCCTTTCTGGAAGGTTGACATTAGGTGATTGGTTGGTGTGCTATAGGGTGTTTACTGGAGTGGGCATCTTTGCCTAATTTGGAGTCAGGAAGCTTGTTAGTGATGATTAGGGGCTTTTGGCAATGGTTACTGCTGCTGCTGCTAAGTCACTTCAGTCGTGTCTGACTCTGTGCGACCCCATAGACGGCAGCCCACCAGGCTCCCCCATCCCTGGGATTCTCCAGGCAAGAACACTGGAGTGGGTTGCCATTTCCTTCTCCTATGCATGAAAGTGAAAAGTGAAAGTGAAGTCGCTCAGTCGTGTCCGACCCTCAGCGACCTCATGGACTGCAGCCTTCCAGGCTCCTCCATCAATGGGATTTTCCAGGCAAGAGTACTGGAGTGGGGTGCCATTGCCTTCTCCAGGCAATGGTTACAAAGGGGCCCAATTACCTTTCTTCTTGGTTCTGGGCTCCACTTCTGTGACCTTGGTACAAGGCCTCACACCTGTGGCTTGGGGCAGAACTCAACAGTTCGTTTTAGTTCCCAAGGCCTGATTTTTTTTGAACATCTGAGTCACACACATACACACACACACACATACACATACAAACATGCACACATGCATTGCCATCTTTCATGCTTTATATGTAAATTTCTCAATCATTGCACTGCTTACTGCATGGTTATTAAGATCTATCAGGCCTCCATATGGTGAGGGGAGATGGGAGGTGAGGGCTTTCTACTGGAAAAGCAATTTCAAGTTGCATCATGCCACAAGTGTGTGTTGGTAAATGTTCACTCAGGAAATTCTGAAAATATGTAATGTTATATACTAATTTCCTATATTTAATTTTCTCAATAGCAAAGTGACCATACTAGGAATGACAAAGCACATTTATAAGTAATACAAGGAATAAGAATCCTTTTTCCTATTTCCCTTACCCAATGGTGATTGTATGGTATAGTACAGGATGGTAAATATGTCACCCATGCTCAGTCTATGTCCAAACCAGACAGCAATAATCAGTTATGACCCCTCTTTCCTCATTAAGTGCTACAGGCAGCTATCACACAACTGATCACAGTCTGTATCAGTCAAGAAATCCATTTTCTTTCCTCAAAGTGAGTGAAAAGTCAGGGTTTTAGGATAGTAAAGGCCTAGAGTCTCCTTCCACTTTTTCCACTTACAAGCTCTGTAGCCTTTGGCAGGTCATTTCTCAGAGCCTCAGTTTCCTTATCTGTGAAATAAGGAAAACAGGACTGCCATGAAAATTCAAAGTGTAAAACACTTGACACATAGTCGATATCCAACATGTTATCACTGAGTTCCAGAACCTTATAATTAATATGTCTGCCTTTCAGAATTCTTTTTAAAAGGGGCTAGGGGCACTTGAGAATTTATCAGCAGCTAGTGGGGCAAATGCAACCCAAGAGATAAACGGTATCAAAGAAAAACCTTACTGAGCTGAGCCATTTTTTGGTCAGACCTTGTTTCCCTTGACCCTGGGCATTCACAGTCCTTATGCCCAATCTGTTCTTTCCTCAGAATTTCCTTGTTGTTGTTTAGTCGTTCAGACGTGTCCAACTCTTTTCGACTCCATGATTTACAGCAGTCGGGCTTCCCTGTCCTTCATTATCTCCCAGAGTTTGCCATCCCCTTCACCAGTGGACCACATTTTGTCATAACTCTTCACCATGACAACCATCTGTCTTGGGTGGCCTTATATGGCGTGGCTCATGGTTTCATTAAGTTATACAAGACTGTGATCCATGTGGTCATTTTGGTCAGTTTTCTGTGATTATGGTTTTCATTCTGTCTGTCTTCTGAAGGATGAGGCTAAGAGGCTTGTGGAAGTTTCCTGATGGTAGGGACTAGATGTGGGGAAAGTTGAGTCTTGCTCTGGTTGGTAAGGCCATGCTCTGTAAATCTTTAATCCAATTTTCTGTTGATGGGTGGGGCTATGTTCCTTCCCTGTACTTTGGCCTAAGGCCAAACTATGGAAGGGGTAATGGTGACCTCCTCCAAAAGGACTTATGTCAGCATGCTGGGCTTTCCAGGACTGTGGCTGTTATTGTCCCTGACCCCACAGCAGGCCACTTTTGACCTTCACCTCTGCCAGAGATTCTCACTTACAGGTAAATCTGGCTCGGTGTCCTGTGGGGTCAATGCTCCTTTTCCTGGGTCCTGGTGTACACAAGGGTGCCCTCCAAGAGTCTCTGTTTTCCCAGTCCTGTGGAAATTCTGTAATCAAATCCTGATGACCTTCAAAATCACATTTCCTGGGGATTCCCATCCCTTTGTTGGATACCCAGTTTGGGAAGTCTGTTGTGGAGCCTGAACTTTCACAACAATGCAAGAAGTTTTTTGGTATAATTGTTTTCCAGTTTGTGTATTACCCATCTGGCAGCTCTATAGTTGGGATAATGGCAACCTCTTCCAAGAGGACTTATGCAACATGCCGCACCTCCCAGGACTTCTGCTGCCAGAGCCCCTGTTCCCATGGCAGGCTGCTGCTGGCTCATGCCTCCATAGGAAACCCTCAAATAATCGCAGGCAGGTCTGACTCAGTCTCTTGTGGGGGTCACTGCTCCTTTCCGTGGGTTCTGGTGTGCACAAGGTTTTGTTCATACCCTCCAAGTGTCTCTGGAAGGCATGAGGTTTGATTTTAAACATGATTGCACCACTCCTCCTACTGTCCTGCTGTGGCTTCTCCTTTGCCCTTAGATATGGGGTATCTTTTTTTGATGGGTTCCAACATTCTCCTTTTGATCATTGTTCAGCAGCTAGGTGTGATTTTGGTGTTCTCCCAGAAGATGAGTGCATGTCCTTTTACTATGCAACCTTTTATTAATTTTGTTTCCTGAGAAACTAATAAATGCTTCAAGATATTTAATTGGGACAAAACAGCACTTCATGGAGAGCCATGCTTTTGCTAGTCTCCTACCTTTTCTGGTGGCTCAGTGGTAAAGAATCTGCCTGTAATGCAGGAGCCACAGGAGACATGAGTTTGATCCTTGGGTCAGGAATATCCCTTGGAGAAGGGAATGGTAACCCACTCCAGCACTCTTGCCTGGAGAATCCTATGGACAGAGGAGCCTGGGGGGCTACAGTCCATAGGGTCGCAAAGAGTCAGACACAAATGAAATGAGTGAGCACACATGTACAGCCACTCCTAGGAATTTAATTCCTAGTTGCCTAGTTTTCTAGGGCTGCCATAAAACAAGCATCACAACTTGGTGGCTTAAACAACAGAAATTTGTCTCACATTTCTGGAACCTAGAAGTTCTAAATCAAAGTATCAACAAGGTTGGTTCCTTCTGAGGGCTATGAGGGGAAATCTATTTCATGCCTTATTCATATCTTTTGGTTGTTTGCTGGAAATATTTGGCATTCCTTGGTTTTTGCTGTATTATTCTAATCTTAGCTTTCATCTTTACATGGCATTCTACCTGTGTGTGTGTAAATCTAAATTTCTGTTTTATATAAGGGCACCAGTCATACTGGTGTATAGGCCAACCCTGTTACAGTATGACCTAATATTAATTAATTAAATGTACAGTGACCCATGAAATTAAAAGACACTTGCTCCTTGGAAGAAAAGTTATGACAAACCTAGACAGCATATTAAAAAGCAGAGACATTACTTTACCAACAAAGTCCATCTAGTTAAGGCTATGGTTTTTCCAGTAGTCATGTATGGATGTGAGAGTGGGACTATAGAGAAAGCTGAGTGCTGAAGAATCAATGCTTTTGAACTGTGGTATTGGAGAAGACTCTTGAGAGTCCTTGGACTGCAAGGAGATCCAACCAGTTCATCCTAAAGGAAATCAGTCCTTAATATTCATTGGAAGGACTGATGGTGAAGCTGCAACTCCAATACTTTGGCCATCTGATGCGAAGAACTGACTCATTGGAAAAGACCCCGATGCTGGGAAAGATTGAAGGTGGGAGGAGAAGGGGATGACAGAGGTTGAGATGGATGGATGGCATCACCGATGCAATGGACATGAGTTTGAGTAGGCTCTGGGAGCTGGTGATGGACAGGTAAGCCTGGCGTGCTACATCCACGGGGTCACAAAGAGTTGGACACGACTGAGTGACGGAACTGACTGATTGACAGTGACCCTGTTTCCAAATAAGTGCATATTCTTAGGCATTGTGGTTTAAGACTTCAATGTATCAATTTGAGGGGAGGTACAATTCAACCGATGACACCGATCGTCTGATGAATTCCCCCAAAGACCATCAGTACTACTACTCCTACTGATATTCAGATCTGTATGTCAACTGCCTGATGGACTAGTCCATCTATATGTCTCTTAGGCATTTCCAGCTCAATCCAGATGCTTTCCCTGCTACCACCACTAGGATCTCACTTAAACTTGGCTCTCCTTCTGAGTGATTGCTGGTATTAGCTCTACCATTCTCCTAGTCATGTAGCTGTTAAACCTCAGTCTTCTCTGACTCCTCCCTCTTTCTTCCCCTCCCATTATAATCATTTGTCAGGCCTTGAAGATTCTAGTTTTATGATATCTTAATTATGTCTTGTCTTGCTTCTCCTTTGTCCTAATTGAAGGCTGGTATCATGACTGAAGCGACTTAGCAGTAGCAGCAGCATTGCTTTTCACCCCACAACCTCCTAGCTGTTCTCCCTACTTCTCATCTCACCTCCCCTCGGGTCCATCCTCCTTGGCGTATGAGTCTGTCTTTAAGCATAGTTCTTCCCGTGGCTCCATTCACCAGCAGCAGTTGCTTTCCCATTTCTGAGCCTTTCCTGTGTTGAACCTGCTCCATTTAATGCCCTCCCCTTACATTCACCAATTTAAATTTTAGCTGTATGCCCATACAGTTTCTGGGCTCTATTTATAATTCTCCAAAAGCACTTAACATATTCTACCCTGTCTCAGAGCTGTATAATGTTTTATCTCCATTATTACCGTCCACACACACACTAATACAATGTAATTGTGTTAAGGCAAGATCTGAGGCTTCCTCATCATGGTATTCTACATGTCTGGCTCACAGCAGGTGCCCAATTTGTTGAATGATTTAAAAAACCTTGAACCTTGCTGCCCTGGTCTCTCTGTGCACTGCTGTATATTGCCGCATAAAACCCAGCCCTCTCAGGTTTAAAAAAATCTTCTAAATTGGGTCAGTTTATTGACTAGGAATATCAGCTGCTTAGAGCTCACCAACCAACCTCCTCAGCAAGCACCTTCCAGTGAGCTGATAGGGAAGCCCGGGACAAAGAGGGATTGGATGAGCTCCCCCCACCTAGCAGCAGCTGCTCAGCAGTAGGATAGGGGAGGCTCAGAGAGCAACAAGGCCAAATATACAGGTCAAAACCCGATTTATACAGGCATAAAAAAACATGTGGTGACCTTAATGGCAAGGAGGCTTATCATCTAAAACTTACTGTGTCAGACATCCCAGAAGCATTCATTGAGGGATAACTTTCTAGCCTACCCCTATTCTAAACTTCATTTGAATCTTCTTTTGACTTCTCTTTGAAATGAAATACACACACACACACACACACACAGCTGTTACTGGGTATATAAAATAATCATTTTTACATCCTCTGTTACTAAACTTGGACACAAAGACTTTTCATCTGCCCACTTCTCAGCAGTGGAGATGAGCATGAAGACATCACAAAGGTGAACTGTCTTACACAAGGTCATAAGGTACCAAGGAGGGGCTCAAGCTTAAAATTAGAAGGTATCTTTGCCATCTTTTCTCCTTGCAAGAGTCCAAGGATGGAACGATGCATCACTGGAAATGAGCTCTCCAAAGGACTAGAGGGGGCAAATAGTGAGATGCAAATAAGTAGAATCTGAGGCCTAGAATACCTAAGAGCACCACTGTAGCAAATGCCAAGGGAAAGGAATTGCCCACAGCTTAAAAACATGGGCCCCAGGGTGTGAATGACATAAACAAATGATAAAATGTGTGTTGCTACTGGCTACAAAGAGAAAAGTAGTTTATTGAATAAATGAATGATGTGATTATATGGACTGCAATAGCTCTTCACTTCTTAGGTAATGGGTAAGAGTGTGGGCCCCAGGCTAGTCTGTTTTCATTCCAGTCTTGATTCTACCACTTGATTCTTGTGACCCTGGGCAAATCATTTAAATTCTCCGAATCAGAAAACTTAAGCCTTAGTTTTTTTTTAGTTTCCTCACTCAGAAGATGGTGCCTGTTATTCACAAATATATATTGAACACATGCTATCCAGGCACTGTTTTAGGTACTTGGGATATAGCAGTGAATATAACAGACAGAAATCTTGACCTTGTAGAACTGGCATTCTACTTAAAGGGATAGTTACAAATGATAGTCCTCACTTCTTAGAGCTGTAGGGAGGGGTAAATGAAAGAATTCTTAAAAGGTGCTAGGCACAGAGCTTGTACCAAATGAATGTTCCAGGTTAAACTTGACTTGGCAAAATGGAGAACTTAGATGTTTTAGAGTAGTGAAAATGGTGCCTACCTTCCTGTCCTGTCTTTCCACTCTTCCATTTAGCTCCAGCCCTATTCAGAATGGAATAGATACTGTACTGATGAACATCCAAGATCAGAAGAAGGTAGAGGAAGTGGCATTTAAACTTGACCTTTAAAATGAATGGAAGAATAAAGAGGTGGAAAGGCCATTACAGGCCAGGCCAAGGTCTTTGGGCTTTGTTATGTGTGGGAACACTGACAGTTTAGGAGTAAAACTGTCACAGACTAGGGAAGCTTTGACTGGGTGAAGAGTAAGAGGTCTCTATTCTTTGACATTGGAAGTGGGTGACAGAGCTTCAGTTCTATGGGGTGTGTCTGTGTGTGTGTGTCTGTGTGTGTGTGTGTGTGTATGTATAAATTAACCGGAATTTCAGCAAGTCGTTCTCAGGGGAGGAATCCAGCATTAATCTTGGCAAATTACATGAAAGATCTTATCATTGTTCTGAGGTAGAGTTTATAGAAGCCAATTGAAGCTACAGTCAAGCCAATGAAATATAGAGGCTGGGAAAGTCCAGGTAACTGGAAGGGCAACAAATAGTGATGATTCTGTAGCTTGAATTCAGGTCCATTATCCCCTGACTCCCTTCCCTCTGGACTTGTAACACCTTTTCCCACCCTGAAAGCCAACAAGAGCCCTGACTGCACCAATTTCCCCAGCTTTTATTTCAGTGGAACAGAATCAGGCACGATTTCCCAGATCTTTTGCCCCTCTGTGGAGGGTCGTTAAAGGACAGTACATTTGCTACCCTCAGCCTGGGCTTATTGTCTGTTGCTATACTACTGATATGGCCTCCATATAAGACTGACTTTTTTTTTCTTCCCATGTCAAGATTTCTGGCTTTCACCTTGCAGTGAAACATAGCAGTAAAGAGTTTGTTGGCTCTGAAATCAAACTGCTTTTGTTTGAAACCTGTTTCTGTTACTTCCAAGCAGTGTGATCTTGGGCAACATGGTTAATTTTTCTGGACCTCAGTATCTCTGTGTATAAATTGTGGAGGATAATACTTACCTTACAGGATTGTTATGTATGAGGATTCGGTAACTTTCTTCAGGTAAAGCTACTAGAATTTTGCCTAGCTCATAGGAAGTGCTATCTAAGCTATAAGCTAATGTCTTGCTCTAGTCACTTCCCCTTTGGGGGAAGGGGCTCTCTTTCCTCTTATGTGCAATACAATAATGCTTACCCTGTAGAGATCCTAAAGTCAGGAACCAAATGAATGAGATAGCATTTTAATAAGAAAAGTAATAAAGAATGCAGTGTATTTTCAGGGAGTGGTATAATGTCTAGGGCATGTTTAAGCAGAGTTTTGGGTATAACTGTAATTAATGCAAATTGTTGAAATTAAGGTGTAGATATGATTGGTGACCTTCATCTAATGACTTAGATAGCTGAGATTAATTGTGGAGGGTTGCACCAACCTCTATTTTGATTGACATTAGGTGGTCTCTCTCTTACACACAACTTTAATTTTCCAGACAGTGAAATATTTCACAGCCACTTGTTACTTTTGACTGTTATAACTTAACACTTACATGTAGCTAGGTTATAGCTAATATTTAATAATGTCAAAGGTAATTTTATTCAGTCAGTCCTATTAAAGGAGTTATAGATATTTGACTAATTTAAAAATTTATTTAAAAATTAGAAAACTAATATTATGATAAGTAACTTTTAATCTTATGTTAGAGTTTTGGAATTTCCATGCAAAATCAAAAAATGGCCATGTAAAATATCAGGAATGTGAATAGAGTCCAGTCAGGTCAATTTCCTCATCTGTCACCTGGGATTGATAATCCTTTCCCTGACAGGACAATGGTAAAACTAAAATGTGATCATAAATGTCAAAATGAGTAAAAATTATAAAGTAATATATACCTATGAATTATAATAACAGTAATACTAACAATAATGATCATGTATTGAGTATCTACTTTGGGCTAAGTGCTTTTAATAATGATAAGCAACACTCCATGCCCAATGCTATTTACAAAATTTACATGAATTAATTCTCACAACAACCTTAGTAAATACTGGCATCATCATCATCCCTGTGGTACAAGGATGACACTGATGTACAAAATCACTTGTCCTAGGCTAATAGCTAATATGTGGCAATTCTGGGATTTGATCCCAGATAGTTTGATTGTGGAATGTATACATATAATCACTATACTGCATGCCTTTAGAGTCTTTCAGAGTTGTGTTGGGTAGTGTTGTTTAATGACAGTTAATCTACCCTGAAAAGCTCTCCCATTGGCCAAATAGTGGCAAATTTTTAAAAATGCAAAAACATACACTCATTTCCTTCTCCACAAAACCAAAACATCATGGGTAAATGAATGAGTTGAGTCCATAAGAGTCTTGAATCTATAAGCATGCTGCTGCTGCTGCTGCTGCAAATAAAACACTGACTCAATAGAATTGGGTAGAAATGCTTCAGGCAGCAACAATAGTGATAATAGCTAACATTTATTAAGTTTAATGCTTATTGACTTTATTAGATTACTTACTGTGGACCAAAGTGAAGTTGCTCAGTCGTGTCCGACTCTTTGCGACCCCATGGACTACAGCCTATCAGGCTCCTCTGTCCATGGGATTTTCCAGGCAAGACTGTGGACCAAGGACTGTTCTAAATAATTTACACATATTAGCTCATCTAATCCTCACAACAGATGCAATCATTGTCATCCCCATTTTACACATGAGATAAATTGAGGCACAAAGAGGTTATATATTATATCCAATGTTCTAAGAATAACAAATGGTAGAGAAAGGATTTACAACCCAAGCAGTCTGGCTCCAGAGTCCTTTGTACTCATCCATCATACATTACTCCCCAAATACATTCACTTATATTCTTTCCTGAGGCTAAATCCTGGGTCGTTAAATATAGTAATTAACATTTGTTGAATGCTGACTGTGTGTCAAGCACTGTGACAGCTTTGCAGAAAGGGAGATAGATCCCTTCCAGGGCCCAAGAGTAGGACTTTTAGTATTCTTATCTAGCACTTGGAAATTAATTGTCCGAGGAGACACATGTGCTGACAAAGCAAGAGACTGTTGGGAAGGGACGCCCTGGCAGGGAGCAGCAGGGTAAGGGAAACTAGAACTTCCCTGCCATTGGGGTCACAGTCTCAGGTTTTATGGTAATTGGGTTAGTTTCTGGATTGTCTCTAGCCAAACACTCTGACTTAAGGTCCTTCCTGGTGGTGTGTGCATCACTCAGCCAAGATGGATTCCAGCAAGGATTCTGAGAGGTTGGTAGGACATATAGACTCGATTCTCCTCTCTGCTTTTGACTTTTCCTGAATTCTTCTGGTTGGTGGAAGTTTGTTAGTTCCACATTCCTTGCCAAGACCTCCTTTTGTAAAATAATCTATGCAAGTGGCTACTATCTTGCCTTCCTAGGGCAGGTGGTTTTAGTCAGTGTTTTCTCTAACAACAAGACCAATTACAAACAAATTTATTTAATCTTCAAAATAATCCTGAAAATCAGGGACTATTTTTTAATCCCCAATTTGAGAAAAGGAAATAATTAGAAAGGATTATATGAGTTACTACTACAAACAAAACACTTAGATCTGTGCCAGGAGTGTCAAGAATGGGGGCCCAAAGTCATAAAACTAGCTAAGTGTTGAAGATGGCATTTGAACTTCAGTCTTTCCTCTACCCAAGGCTATGGCAACAATACCTCCTCAATGTGTTCACCTTCATGGTCCCTCTAGATCTACTCTCCACACTTCAGCCAGAGTAATTTTTTTCTGAAATGTAAATCCAAGCAAATTCCTTTCATTTTTCCCCTTTGGTTTTTGGATAAATCCCCTCTAGGAGGCCCAGTGGCTACATCTGGGAAGGAGGGAAGAGCCATAGGTGAATGGCTTCTGAGAGATTGGTACTAACTCCTGCAGGGCTTTGGAGGCCTTGTTTGGATTTTATGTCAGAAGTCACTGGAGGTGTTTGAGATGGGCAGTAACATGATTTAAATGGCTCTCTGGTTTCTAGGAGGAGAATGGTCTCCAGGGCCTAAGGGAGCTGGGAGCCCAGTGAGCAAGACTGCTGCAACATCCAGGTGGGAGAGAGTGTTGGTTTTGACGAAGTGATCAGAGTCTGGAAATATTATTATTTAGAAGGTAAAACTGATGAGCTTTGCTGACAGACTGGTTAGGGGTGTGAGGGAAAATGAAAAGTCAAAATATTGCCACTAGTTTTTTGGCCCCATCAATTATGTGATTGGTGGCATTGCTGGTTAATGAAATGGGGAAAATGGGGGCAAGGGAAGGGAATTAGTGAAAATTCAGAGTTTTTTGTCGGATATGTTTGAGATGCATATAAGAGAAAGAAGCTGTGGGAATTCAGAGCAGGAGGCAAATATTTCCAGATGTGGAGATCAGGGGAGACTTTCTGACAAAGGTGGCGTGTATGTTATACTGGGCTTGGAAGAAGAGGTAGGATTGGGTATAACAAGTTAGTAGAAGGAAGGGCCATGAAAGAGGATAGAGCAATGTTTCTTAAACTGCAGAAGTTTTGCCTTTTTCAGTGATAACTTTACTTATTATTTTACTTTAAAGTAACCCATTTTTTTTTAAAGTTTGATACTAAAAAAGAGCTTTATACTGGTATTATAAATTGATTTTTGTTATCTGTTCTGAAATACACGTTTAAAATAAGCATCTATTAAAGATCTTGTTGATGTAATAACAGCTGGCATTTGTTGAATACTTACTGCATGGTAGAAACAGTTCTAAGTGCTGCAGATCAATAATTTTGTTTCACTCTGACACTAATTGCTTATAAATTCTGTTCTAAGTGCTTTACATGTGCTAGTTCGTTTAATACTTTGTGACAGTGTTATGCTATAGGGATTGTCTTTCATGTTTGACAGATGGGGAAGCCATAGCCCAAAGGGGTCAGACAACATGCCCAGAGTTGCACAAATAGTGAGTAGCAGAGCTGGTCTTTGAACTCCAGGTCTGAATCACTACTCCACTGGCTCTCAGTCTTGGTTGGCTATGAAAATCACCTGTGTAGGTTTTTTTTTTTTTAACACTCACATTTAATATTCATTTTTTTAAATACTCACCCCACCCAGACCAATTAAATCAGAATCTCTGGGGTAGGACTTCAGCATTATATCTTTGGAAAGCTCCTGGACAATTCTCATATACATCCAGGAGTGAGAATATGTGCCCTATGCAGTAAGACTTCCACCATGCATAGTCACCCCTTAACTACAACACTCTGGAAAACATGAGCTTAGGGCATTTGAGGCAGAGAAAAGCAGGCAAAAGATGAAGATGTTCATTAGCAGCTCAAATAAATGAATGTGGCCTCCTTTAGATTCACAGAGGTCCAGGAGTTCATGCATCTGGTGGGGAAGCAGCAACTGACACTGGGGATGTACTGGGTAGAGGGTCACACAGTCCTCCAAGATGAACTTGGATCACCTGGTTCCCAATTAACATGCTGTCTGATCTTTTCACCAAATTTAATTTGCTGGCAGATTATTAACTTCCAGTTGCTGAAATGTGCTGGGGCCTGAGAGGGGGAAGGAAGCCTAGCAACAAATTACATGGCTTAGCAACGAATTTCCACACTTCAGTTACAGCAGATGTGGGAGTCTGTCTGCAAAATTGCCACTGTTGGAGCTGAAAAGACTAGTCATAAACTAGTCATGCAGTAGCAGCTGGTAGCAAGTAAGGGGAAAGTACCTTACCACTAATTCACTGCTTACATATTTTTCACTCAGTTTCCCCAACGCTAAAATAGGGATAGGTTCCAGGGATCAAATGAAAAATGTCTTTGCTTTTTTAGCAAATATGAACTTGGATTAAGAGTTATTTCATTTTGTATTTATCATTTATAGGGCACTTACCATGTGTATTCATTTCCTATTGCTACTGCACAAATTACCACACACTTGATGGCTTAACACAAACAACATTAATTTTCTTAACGTTATGGAAAGCAAAAGTCCGAAATAGGTCTCACTAGTTAAAATTATGGTGTCAGTGATAATGTATTCCTTTTGGGAGACTTTAGGAGAGAATGCATTTCTTGCTTTTTCCAGCTTCCAGACACTGTTGACACTCTTTAGCTTAAGGCTACAGTCCTTCTTCAAAGCCAGCACTGGCTGATCAAGTCTTTTTCACATCACATCACATCATTCTGACACCTACTCTTCTGCCTCCTGCTTCCACATTTAAGAATAATCCAGGATAATCCCCCTATTTCAAAGTGTCTGATAAGTGTTGACTGAAAAAAAAAAAAGAAAAAAAAGGACACAATATGAGAGCTGTGAGTTTCAGTTTTATTTGAGAACTTATTGGGGACTGTAGCAGAGGAGACAGCCTTGAGAAACTGCTCCAAAGAAGTAAGAGGGGAGATCAACATATATGTGATTTTGGTGACAGGAGTACCTGCAACCAAGCACACAACTTGGTAGAAGTTTGCTGTTAGTCATGAAAAATAGATGTCTTAGTTAATGGTTTTAGTGTGCTTTTATAAGCATGGGAAGATGCAAGAGCTTGGGTTCATGGAAAAAAAAAAATGTTCTGAAAACATCTACCAATAAGAAGGTCTATTCTTCCAGTTTCCCAGAATACAGAGTGCCTAATTCCTGATATCCAACCTGAACTGTTTTCAGGGTATGCTAAAGGTCAGTGATTATAGTGGCTAGTGACATAATTATTGTAGAACTAGATGGTGAGCAACATTTTTAGTTGTCATTAGCAACCTTAATTCCATCTTCTATCTTAATGCTCCTTTGTCCTGTAACCTTTGTCCTCTCTTTTGTTCTGTAATCTAGGATTGAGAGGGAGTGAAGTCACTCAGTCCTGTCCCACTAGATATCTTTGGGACACAATTAGTCTGCTTACCACACCATGAGTGAGTGAGTGAGTGAAGTCGCTCAGTCCTGTCTGACTCTTTGTGACCCCATGGACTGTAGTCTATCAGGCTCCTCCATCCACAGGATTTTCCAGGCAATAGTACTGCAGTGGGTTGCCATTTTCTTCTCATGAATCAGTCACTATTCTAAGTGCTGTACATGTATTTAGTTTAGCTCAGTTCAGTTCAGTCGCTCAGTCATGTCTGATTCTTTGCAACCCCATGAATTGCAGCATGCCAGGCCACCCTGTTGATCACCAACTCCTGGAGTTCACTCAAACTCATGTCCATCGAGTCAGTGACGCCATCCAGTCATCTGATCCTCTGTTGTCCCCTTCTCCTCGTGCCCCCAATCCCTCCCAGCATCAGAGTCTTTTCCAATTAGTCAACTCTTCACATGAGGTGGCAAAAGTATTGGAGTTTCAGCTTCAGCATCAGTCCTTCCAATGAACACCCAGGACTGATCTCCTTTAGGATGGACTGGTTGGATCTTCTTGTAGTTCAAGGGACGCTCAAGAGTCTTCTCCAACACCACAGTTCAAAAGCATCAATTCTTCAGCACTCAGCTTTCTTCACAGTCCAACTCTCACATCCATAAATGACCACCGGAAAAACCATAGCCTTGACTAGACAGACCTTTGTTGGCAAAGTAATGTCTCTGCTTTTGATTATGCCATCTAGGTTGGTCATAACTTTCCTTCCAAGGAGTAAGTGTCTTTTACATTCATGGCTTGCAATCACCATCTGCAGTGATTTTGGAGCCCCAAAAAATAAACTCTGACACTGTTTCCACTGTTTCCCCATCTCATTCCCATGAAGTGATGGGACCAGATGCCATGATCTTAGTTTTCTGAATGTTGAGCTTTAAGCCAACTTTTCCACTCTCCTCTTTCACTTTCATCAAGAGGCTTTTAGTTCCTCTTCACTTTCTGCCATTAGGGTGGTCTCATCTGCATATCCGAGGTTATTGATATTTCTCCCGGCAATCTTGATTCCAGCTTGTGTTTCTTCCAGTCCAGCGTTTCTCATGATGTACTCTGCATATAAGTTAAATAAGCAGGGTGACTAGATACAGCCTTGACGTACTCCTTTTCCTATTTGGAACCAGTCTGTTGTTCCATATCCAATTCTAACTGTTGCTTCCTGACCTGCATACAGATTTCTCAAGAGAAATTTTTCAGAGCTTTCCACAGTTTATTGTGATCCACACAGTCAAAGGCTTTGGCATAGTCAATAAAGCAGAAATAGATGTTTTTCTGGAACTCTCTTGCTTTTTTGATGATCCAGCGGATGTTGGCAATTTGATCTCTGGTTCCTCTGCCTTTTCTAAAACCAGCTTGAACATCTGGAAGTTCACGGTTCACGTATTGCTGAAGCCTGGCTTGGAGAATTTGGAGCGTTGCTTTACTAGCGTGTGAGATGAGTGCAACTGTGTGGTACTTTGAGCATTCTTTGACATTGCCTTTCTTTGGGATTGTAATGAAAACTCACCTTTTCCAGTCCTGTGGCCACTGCTGAGTTTTCCAAATTTGCTGGCATATTGAGTGCAGCACTTTCACAGCATCATCTTTCAGGATTTGAAAGAGCTCAACTGGAATTCCATCACCGCCACTAGCTTTGTTCGTAGTGATGCTCTCTAAGGCCCACTTGACTTCACATTCCAGGATCTCTGGCTCTAGGTGAGTGATCACACCATCGTGATTATCTGCGTCATGAAGATCTTTTTTGCACAGTTCCATGTGTTCTTTCCACCTCTTCTTAATATTTTCTGCTTCTGTTCAGTCCATACCATTTCTGTCCTTTATCGAGCCCATCTTCGCATGAAATGTTCCCTTGGTATCTCTAATTTTCTTGAAAAGATCTCTAGTCTTTCCCATTCTGTTGTTTTCCTCTATTTCTTTGCATTGATCGCTGAGGAAGGCTTTCTTAGCTCTCCTTGCTATTCTTTGGAACTTTGCATTCAGATACTTATATCTTTCCTTTTCTCCTTTGCTTTTCGCTTCTCTTCTTTTCACAGCTATTTGTAAGACCTCCCCAGACAGCCATTTTGCTTTTTTGCATTCTTTTCCATGGGGATGGTCTTGATCCCTGTCTCCTGTAAATGTCACAAACCTCTGTCCATAGTTCATCAGGCACTCTCCCTGATGAACTATGGACAGAGGATCTAGTCCCTTAAATCTATTTCTCACTTCCACTGTATAATCATAAGGGATTTGATTTAGGTCATACCTTTATGGTCTAGTGGTTTTCCCTACTTTCTTCAATTTAAGTGTGAATTTGGCAATAAGGAATTCATGATCTGAGCCACAGTCAGCTCCTGGTCTTGCTTTTGCTGACTGTATAAAGCTTCTCCATCTTTGGCTGCAAAGAATATAATCAATCTGATTTTGGTGTTGACCATCTGGTGATGTCCATGTGTAGAGTCTTCTCTTGTGTTGTTGAAAGAGGGTGTTTGCTATGACCAGTGCGTTCTCTTGGCAAAACTCTATTAGCCTTTGCCCTGCTTCATTCCATATTACAAGGCCAAATTTGCCTGTTACCCCAGGTGTTTCTTGACTTCCTACTTTTGCATTCCAGTGCCCTATAATGAAAAGGGCATCTTTTTTCGGTGTTAGTTCTAAAAGTCTTGTAAGTCTTCATAGAACTGTTCAACTTCAGCTTCTTCAGCATTACTGGTTGGGGCATAGACTTGGATTACTGTGATATTGAATGGCTTGCCTTGGAAATGAACAGAGATCATTCTGTTGTTTTTGAGATTGCATCCAAATACTGCATTTCAGACACTTTTGTTGACCATGATGGCTACTTCATTTCTTCTAAGGATTCCTACCCACAGTAGTATATATAATGGTCATCTGAGTTAAATTCACCCATTCCAGTCCATTTTACTTCACTGATTCCTATTAGCCTCACTTAATCTTCACAACGACCCTCTTAAACAGAGAGTATTACTATTTCCAGTTTACAGACAAGGAGACTGAAGCATGCAGAGGTAAATTAGATTGCCCAAGGTCCCACAACTAAGAAGTAATAGAGTTAGAATTTGAACCCATGGGATCTAACTCCAGAGTTTAACACTCTTACCTATTTACCTAACCAACAATGGTGCAGATGTCCCAACCAGATTGGGATGGAGTCTCATTCAATTGTATATACCCCAGTGCCTAGCACACTCCCAGGCTCACATGACTGTTGAACTGAATCAAGTAAGTAGGCATTTATTTAATGGAGAGCAGATATGAATAATTGATTAGAGGCAGAAAGATACAGTATCATTTATGATAAAGAAATAAAATGCCTGGGACAAGGAAGGGACCAAGAGAAAGATTTTTTTTAAGGTATTTTAGAATTATAGGGTAGTTATTTGGGTTAGATCTAATTATAATTTTCTCTCCAGCATTCATCTTTACTACCTCAAAGCCAATCTAATGCTTGTCTTACGTATTAGGAATTACATTCAGCTGCTGGTAACAGAAATGAAATATAACAGTAGCTAAAATAACATAGACAATTATTTTTCTATCATGTAAAAATGATCTAGATAGAGGTAGGCTGTTCAGGGCTGGTATGGTGAGTCTATCATCCTTAGCACATGGTTTTCATCCTTAAGGTCACAAGTTAGCTACTAGAACTCAAGCTGTCACATCTGTATTACAAACAGTGGGAAGGACAAAAATGGCATATGCTACCTGCCATCGTTTTAAGGAGCTTTCCTGAAAGCTCCCCCCAAGAACTTCCACTGACCTCCTATTTGGCAATCTTAGTAGCAAAGGACTCCTGATACATTCATACTCAAGAAGAAGGGAAATGGGTTTTTGTTAAGCAACTAGTTTCCCTAAAACAACTCTTAAGAATGAGAAACAAGCCTCTGAGAGTTCATGACTCTGCCTCCTCAGCATATCTTTCTCCAGGAAGCCCTAGGATGGGACTGTCTATCCCTTGTTTGGAAGAATGCTGTGAAATTTAAGGAGGGAGAGGTAAATCATAAATGCCTCTAGGAGTTTAGTTGATAAGTTACATGAGCGGTATTATAGAGTGAATTCATTTGAAAGTGGTGAGGAACATGGCAAAACCCTTTCTAAAGGAGGCAGCCACTATTTAGCCCCATTGGACCCTGGTCATTTGGAGAAGTGAACCTACTTTGCCAGATCTTATAATTTAGTTCAGTGGAATTTGGAAATCCAGATTTTTGTGCAATATTGTTTTTTTTTTAAATGTTGGATCAAATTTTCTTAAAATTTTGTGATACAAACTAAACAGATTCTAGCCCCAAGATACTAGTTTTCAACCACTGGTTTAATGAAAAAAGCGCTACATTTGGAGAACAGGATGCTAGTTCCAGATGCGCTGTGTGACCATGTGTAAGTATCTTCCTATCTATGGGCTTCAGAGTCCCCATCTTTATTCTGAAAGTGTTTGACTAGAGAATTTCTATGGAGTCTTTGAGCTCTGATGTTCTATAATTTTTCCTTATATGTAATAGTCAAATGAAAGATCACTTTATTTAAAGTTTTCTAGATATTTATTCAAAATTTTGTTTTTTAGGAGACATAACCCATCATATATTGATTTTCTATCTCTGGAAATATTATTTAGTCACTTATTTACCATTTGTTGTCAAAACTTTCTTAAATAGAACCTACTTGCTTCATCCAATTCATTTAGGAATTTAATACCACTGAAAGTCCTACTGAACTTAAATTTTCTAATGTGTTCTGTCAGTGGTGACATTAACTAATAAATGGTTGATATTTCCATCTAGCTCAATTATTTCTTGTAACATTTCAGCAAAGGTTGGTGGGGAAGATGGGGAGTACTGGAATGAATCAAATCTAACAAGAATTCTTCTGGGGAAGAGTGAAAGAAGCAGACAGCTAATAGCAGAAGGATATAAAATTAATCAAGAAAAACTGCTATTTAAAAAAAAGAAAAAAAAAAAGAAAAACTTCTATTTTTGAGCACCTACATCTGCTTTCTATATATTATGTCATTTGATATACCCACAAACTAATTAGAGGTATTTTCTTCCGCTTTTATAGTATGGAGCAGGGAAGGGTAACATCTTTCTGTAAAGGGCCTTATAGTAAATATTTTAAACTTTGTGGACCATATTAGGTCTCTGTTGCATGATTTTCCTTTTTTTGAACAATTCTTTCAAGATGTGCAAGAATACACAAAAACAGCATAGCATGTGTGCAGGATTTGGCCCACATCTGCTAATGCCTGTTTGAAAAGGTTAAGAACATTTACACTGCAGACAGCAGATTTAAAATTCTGGATCTGCCTCTTAGTAACTGTGTACAATTGAACTAGTCACTTAGACTCTCCCTTGCCTCAGTTTTTTCATCTGTAAAAATGGGATAATTATACAACTTACCTCACAGGGCTGTTGTGGAGATTCACTGAGTTATTATTTGTAAGTGCTTAGAACAGTGTCTCTGGAGAAGGGAAAGTCTACCCACTCCAGTATTCTGGCCTGGAGAATTCCATGGAATGTATAGTCCATGGGGTTGCAAAGATTCGGACACAACTGAGAGACTTTCACTTTCACACTTTAGAGCAGTGTTTCACACATAGTGTTGATTGAATAAACAAGAAAGGCTAGAATCTGATCTTGGAATGGGAGGATGTTTGGAGAGTGTGCTTCTAACTACTCTCTGCTGCTGCTGCTGCTAAGTTGCTTCAGTCGTGTCCGACTCTGTGCGACCCCATAGATGGCAGCCCACCAGGCTCCCCCGTCCCTGGGATCCTACAGGCAAGAACACTGGAGTGGGTTGCCATTTCCTTCTCCAGTGCATGAAAGTGAAAGGTGAAAGTGAAGTCGCTCAGTCGTGTCTGACTCTTAGCGACCCCATGGACTGCAGCCTACCAGGCTCCTCTATCCATGGGATTTTCCAGGCAAGAGTACTGGAGTGGGGTGCCATTGCCTTCTCCAGACTGCTCCCTAGTGTGCTTATAATTGTACCCTATGGGTAGCTGCTCCTTATACATCTATTTCTGGTAGTCCAGTGTTTCCAATGTGGTTCACAACTACAGCTGCTCTGCTCTCTGTATTAAGTGTCTCACATGACACACCAAGCACACAGAATTGCTGGCCAGTCCAGCCCAGGTCCATGTGCCTCTTGAACCAGAATCTTTATGCCACACTGCCTCTATATAGACCACTCAAGAAGCTGTTATCTAGGGAGCAAACACTTCCCCTTCCCTAAAAACACATACCACTGTTATGTCAGCTTTCCATGGGCTAACCCTCTTACTAACCCGTAAAAGAACCCCTCTCAACTGTACTTGACAAAGCTGACTATTCCTTCATCATTGAAATTCTGTCTTCCTTGGTTTCCAGGATGCTCTTCTGGTCTCACTCCTTCCTCACTGACTGCTCCTTCTCAGACTCCTCTGCTCCTTTCTCCTCATTTTCCCAGTCTCTAAATGTTAGAAGGCTCCAGGGCTCAGTCTTTGGACCTTTTCTCTTCTCCATTTATATTAGCTTCTTTGGTGAATTCCTCATCTAGCCTCATAACTTTAAATAACATTTATACATTAATGACTCCAAGCTTATATCTCTGGCCTGGCCTGCCTGGACACATCTAGCTGCCAATTTAATATTTTCACTTGGATATCTAATAGGCATTTCAAACTTAATATGTCCCAAACTGATTTCTTGATATAAAACCCCATATCTGGTTCTCTTGCAATCTTCTCTGCTTCAGTAAATAGTAACTCCCAAATACTTTCTTCTAGATGCTCAGATCAAAATCCTTGATAACTCATTTTCTCTCACATCCCACATCCAATTCATCAGGAAATCCAGTTGGTTCTACCTTCAAAATTCATGTGGAATTGATTATTTCTCTCATGCTACCACTCTAGTCTAAACCACTATCATCTCTCACTGTTACTGCATTATTCTTCTTTCTGTCCTCTCTGTTTCCTCCTTTAACCCCCTAGAGTCAATTCTTTACACAGCAGCCAGAGTGAGCTTGTTAAAACTTAAGACAAATCATGTCACATATTACTTCTTGGCTCACCATTCTTCATTTTTCTCCCACCTCACTTAGAGTAAAAGCCTAATCCTCATGATAATCTATTAGACCCTACATGCTCATGCCTATTACCTCCATGACCTCATTTCCCACCATTGTCTCTTATTGCTTACTCCATTCCAGTTATACTGCCCTTCCCTATCTTATTCCAAATCACCAGGCATATTCCAGTCTCAGGCCTTGCTTGCTATTCCTTTCACCTGGAACACTCTGACCTCAGATGTCTACATTGCTTTCTCACTTCAATCAGATCTAGTTCACATGTCTTCTTAGTGATATTGTCACTGACTATCCTTTTAAAAATTGCATGTTTGTTACCCCCATCTTCTCTGCCTTTTCACCTAACAGCATTTTTAACCATTTGACATACCATAAATTTTATTTATTTATTTTTCCTTGTTATCTGCCTCTTTCTGCTAGAACATAAGTTCTATGAAATCAAAGATTTTTTGACAGCTTCATTCACCAAAATATCCCCAGTACCAGATACAGAAAGTGCCTAGCACATAGAAGGTGCTCAATAAATATTCTTTGAATAAAAATAAATGACAAGAATTCTTCCCTGCCACTGCCTACTTATATCTCTTTACATCTCCCCAAGAATATAAGATAGACCTAATCATCCTGAGACAGAGAAGGCAATGGCAACCCACTCGAGTGTTCTTGCCTGGAGAATCCCAGGGACGGGAGAGCCTGGTGGGCTGCTGTCTATGGGGTTGCACAGAGTCAGACATGACTGAAGTGACTTAGCAGCAGCACCCATCCTGAGAAGACAAAGCAGCAGGCTCACAGAAGAATCACACCCCAAAAGGAAAGAAAGATTGATGGAAAATAAGCAAGTGGTCTTATGCCTGCCTGTATTTCATTTGTCTGACTCCCAGGGTTTCATGAGGCTCTTTCAATGTATGCTCTGTGCTTTGGAGACTAGGATATTTTCATTGCTCCTAACACAACTGTCCCCCTATCCTAGGCCCTCTTTTCTTCCTGGCCATCCTGAATATTAGACCCCAAACACTTTATTTTGTGACAGGCTCAGATTCCTCACCAGAGCAAAGTGACAGACATGATTCATTACTTGTAGGGACTATAGTTTGTGTGGGGCTATTGGATGTACAAGTATGTGTGTGTGTGTGTGTGTAACTACATATAGTTTGTATCATATTTGGACCCACTATGTATGAGTGTCACTTCATGTGGTCAACAACAGATCTGTCAAGGTCTTTTACCATCCTTAGAGATCCTTACTGCAATCTTTTCAACCCTACCCCCTACCTCCATCCCACAGTTAATCACTATCATCAGGGTTAACATGTGCCAGAAACTGTGCTAAAGACTTTATGTGTATTCACTTGTTTACTCTTCACAGCAACTTTTTGATATAGATAGTATTAGTATTCTTGTTCTTCTGATGAAGAAACTGGGATCCAGAGAGATAAAGTAAATAGCTTATGTTACTTTATCTTGCTCTCAGCCAATGTTGGCTTAGGAAAACATATTTTAAACTCTTTTGACTGGAACCCACATTAAAAACTATATATTCAACATCACAACTAACATACAAAATAGAAATGAACTTTTCAAACAATTTATTATTTGCCATGTAGTTAGGCATTATTTATTATTTGCCATGTAGCCTGAAACTTTCTCTTCAGTTAAAAAAAAAAAGCTAATCAGGACACACCTAATTGGTTTTATTACCCAAATGGGTCCACATTAGTGGACATTCATTGAAGGCTTGCAGTCTACCCTTTGAAAATCAGTGCTTTAGGCTCAGTGCCCCCTTTCAAGGTTACTTTCATTTCTCAGAGACCTCAAAAATGTCTCCAGTTCCAAAAGGGGGTTATTATAATACTGGAATGTGAAGAATCAAGAGGAGCATTAGTTGTGGAGGCGGAGATGGAGACACCCCTAGTATGCCTTAAAGCCTCCAGTAAAAGGTGAACCCTACATGAGTCACTGTACCCTTTTCAGAAATACCCTCTCTGAATCCATGTGGAGCCCTTTTTTTTTTTTTTAATTAATTTTATTTTATTTTT
Source organism: Bos javanicus (assembly GCF_032452875.1). Classification (NCBI taxonomy): domain Eukaryota; kingdom Metazoa; phylum Chordata; class Mammalia; order Artiodactyla; family Bovidae; genus Bos; species Bos javanicus. The sequence continues at coordinate 98,761,347 of NC_083897.1, forward strand.
AAACTTTACATAATTGTATTAGTTTTGCCAAATATCAAAATGAATCCACCACAGATATACATGTGTTCCCCATCCTGAACCCTCCTCCCTCCTCCCTCCCCATACCATCCCTCTGGGTGGTCCCAGTGCACCAGCCCCAAGCATCCAGTATCGTGCATTGAACCTGGACTGGCATCGCATTTCATACATGATATTTTACATGTTTCAATGCCATTCTCCCAAATCTTCCCACCCTCTCCCTCTCCCACAGAGTCCATAAGACTGTTCTATACATCAGTGTCTCTTTTGCTGTCTTGTATACAGGGTTATCGTTACTGTCTTTCTAAATTCCATATATATGCGTTAGTATACTGTATTGGTGTTTTTCCTTCTGGCTTACTTCACTCTGTATAATAGGCTCCAGTTTCATCCACCTCATTAGAACTGATTCAAATGTGTTCTTTTTAATGGCTGAGTAATACTCCATTGTGTATATGTACCACTGCTTTCTTATCCATTCATCTGCTGATGGACATCTAGGTTGCTTCCATGTCCTGGCTATTATAAACAGTGCTGCGATGAACATTGGGGTACACGTGTCTCTTTCCCTTCTGGTTTCCTCAGTGTGTATGCCCAGCAGTGGGATTGCTGGATCATAAGGCAGTTCTATTTCCAGTTTTTTAAGGAATCTCCACACTGTTCTCCATAGTGGCTGTACTAGTTTGCATTCCCACCAACAGTGTAAGAGGGTTCCCTTTTCTCTACACCCTCTCCAGCATTTATTATTTGTAGACTTTTGGATTGCAGCCATTCTGACTGGTGTGAAATGGTACCTCATAGTGGTTTTGATTTGCATTTCTCTGATAATGAGTGATGTTGAGCATCTTTTCATGTGTTTGTTAGCCATCTGTATGTCTTCTTTGGAGAAATGTCTATTTAGATCTTTGGCCCATTTTTTGATTGGGTCATTTATTTTTCTGGAGTTGAGCTGTAGGAGTTGCTTGTATATTTTTGAGATTAGTTGTTTGTCAGTTGCTTCATTTGCTATTATTTTCTCCCATTCTGAAGGCTGTCTTTTCACCTTGCTAATAGTTTCCTTTGATGTGCAGAAGCTTTTAAGTTTAATTAGGTTCCATTTGTTTATTTTTGCTTTTATTTCCAATATTCTGGGAGGTGGGTCATAGAGGATCCTGCTGTGATGTATGTCAGAGAGTGTTTTGCCTATGTTCTCCTCTAGGAGTTTTATAGTTTCTGGTCTTACGTTGAGATCTTTAATCCATTTTGAGTTTATTTTTGTATATGGTGTTAGAAAGTGTTCTAGTTTCATTCTTTTACAAGTGGTTGACCAGATTTCCCAGCACCACTTGTTAAAGAGATTGTCTTTAATCCATTGTATATTCTTGCCTCCTTTGTCAAAGATAAGGTGTCCATATGTGCGTGGATTTATCTCTGGGCTTTCTATTTTGTTCCATTGATCTATATTCCTGTCTTTGTGCCAGTACCATACTGTCTTGATAACTGTGGCTTTGTAGTAGAGCCTGAAGTCAGGTAGGTTGATTCCTCCAGTTCCATTTTTCTTTCTCAAGATCGCTTTGGCTATTCGAGGTTTTTTGTATTTCCATACAAATTGTGAAATTATTTGTTCTAGCTCTGTGAAGAATACTGTTGGTAGCTTGATAGGGATTGCATTGAATCTATAAATTGCTTTGGGTAGTATACTCATTTTCACTATATTGATCACGTGGAGCCCTTTTTAAAATGCCTTCTCTGAACATAAATTCATTAAACAAACATTTTCTAAGCCTCTGAACACTAAGTGCTCTGCCAGAGGCTGTGGGGAAGCAAAATTATATGGGGCAGACAAGCTCATAAACATCTAACTACATATAGCAAGCAGTAACAAGTGACATAAGGTTGCCAGTAAAATGTCGTGAGCATACAGAAAAAAAGAGATGGATTTCAATTTGGGTTGAGGCTTCCTAGAAGAGATGACTTTTGAACCATGCCTGGAAGGATGGCTAGGACTTAGACAAGCAGAAGTAAGGGAAACATTTCTCAAATGATATTTTTAAAATTAATTAATTAATTTGAATTGGAGGCCAATTACTTTACAATATTGTAGTGGTTTTTGCCATATATTGACATGAATCAGCCACAGGTGCACATGTGTTCCCCATCCTGAACCACCCTCCTGCCTCCCTCCCCATCCCATCCCTCAGGGTCATCCCTGTGCACCAGCCCTGAGCACCCTGTCTCATGTATTGAACCTGAGCTGGCGATCTATTTCACATATGGTAATATACATGTTTCAATGCATTCTCTCAAATCATCCTACCCTGGTGTTCTCCCACAGAGTCCAAAAGTCTATTCTTTAAATCCATGTCTCTTTTGCTGTTTTACATATAGGGTCATCGTTACCATCTTTTTAAATTCCATATATATGCATTAATATACTGTACTGGTGTTTTTCTTTCTGACTTACTTCACTCTGTATAACAGTTTCATCCACCTCATTAGAATGGATTCAAACGCATTCTTTTTAATAGCTGAGTAATATTCCATTGTATATATGCACCACAGCTTTCTTATCCATTTGTCTGCCAGTGGGCATCTAGGTTGCCTCCATGTCCAAGCTGTTGTAAACAGTGCTGTGATGAACATTGGGGTACACGTATCTCTTTCTTTTTTTTTTAATATAAATTTATTTATTTTAATTGGAAGCTAATTACTTTACAATATTGTATTGGTTTTGCCATACATCAACATGAATCCGCCACGGGTGTGCACGTGTTCCCCATCCTGAACCCCCTCCCACCTCCCTCTGCATACCATCCCCCTGTGTCATTCCAGTGCACCAGCCCTAAGCATCCTATATCATGCATTGAACCTGGACTGGCGATTCGTTTCACATATGATATTATACATGTTTCAATGCCATTCTTCCAAATCATCCCACCCTTGCCCTCTCCCACAGAGTCCAAAATACTGTTCTATACATCTGTGTCTCTTTTGCTGTCTCCCATACAGGGTTATCATTACCATCTTTCTAAATTCTATATATATGCTATATATATAACATATACTGTATTATATGTTAGTGTACTGTATAGGTGTTTTTCTTTCTGGCTTACTTCACTCTGTATAATAGGCTCCAGTTTCATCCACCTCATTAGAACTGATTCAAATGTATTCTTTTTAATGGCTGAGTAATACTCCATTGTGTATATGTACCACAGCTTTCTTATCCATTTGTCTGCTGATGGATATCTAGGTTGCTTCCATGTCCTGGCTATTATAAACAGTGCTGCAATGAACATTGGGGTACATGTGTCTCTTTCATTTCTGTTTTCCTCAGTGTGTATGCCCAGCAGTGGAACTGCTGGGTCATATGGCAGTTGTATTTCCAGGTTTTTAAGGAATCTCCACACTGTTCTCCATAGTGGCTGTACTAGTTTGCATTCCCAAGAACAGTGTAAGAGGGTTCCTGTTTCTCTGCATTCTGTCCAGCATTTATTGTTTATAGACTTTTGATAGCAGCCATTCTGACTGGGAGGTCAGGTGGTCTGGTATCCCATCTCTTTCAGAATTTTCCACAGTTTATTGTGATCCACACAGTCAAAGGCTTTGGCATAGTCAATAAAGCAGAAATAGATGTTTTTTCTGGAACTCTCTTGCTTTTTGATGATCCAGCGGATGTTGGCAATTTGATCTCTGGTTCCTCTGCCTTTTCTAAAACCAGCTTGAACATCTGGAAGTTCACAGTTCATGTATTGCTGAAGCCTGGCTTGGAGAATTTGGAGCATTACTTTACTAGCGTGTGAGATGGTGACTGCAGCCATGAAATTAAAAGATGTTTACTCCTTGGAAGAAAAGTTATGACCAACCTAGATAGCATATTGAAAAGCAGAGACATTACTTTGCCAACAAAGGTCCATCTAGTCAAGGCTATGGTTTTTCCAGTGGTTATGTATGGATGTGAGAGTTGGACTGTGAAGAAAGCTGAATGCTGAAGAATTGACGCTTTTGAACTCTGGTGTTGGAGAAGACTCTTGAGAGTACCTTGGACTGCAAGGAGATCCAACCAGTCCATTCTGAAGGAGATCAGCCCTGGGATTTCTTTGGAAGGAATGACGCTGAAGCTGAAACTCCAGTACTTTGACCACCTCATGTGAAGAGTTGACTCATTGGAAAAGTCTCTGATGCTGGGAGGGATTGGGGGCAGGAGGAGAAGGGGACGACAGAGGATGAGATGGCTGGATGGCATCACTGACTCAATGGACATGAGTCTGAGTGAACTCCGGGAGTTGGTGATGGACAGGGAGGCCTGGCGTGCTGCAGTTCATGGGGTTGCAAAGAGTTGGACAAGACTGAGCGACTGAACTGAACTGAACTGAACTGATTCTGACTGGCATGAGATGGTACCTCATTGTGATTTTGATTTGCGTTTCTCTGATCATGAGTGATGTTGAGCCTCTTTTCATGTATTTGTTAGCCATATGTATGTCTTCTTTGGAGAAATGTCTGTTTAGTTCTTTGACCCATTTTTTGATTGGGTCGTTTATTTTTTTGGAATTGAACTGCATGAGCTGCTTGTATATCACATGATATTATTTTAAAAGCATGTGAGCTGGAAACTGTAGATACTCAGAGAGACTAAAGAGTATTTAGAAGATCTAGGGCCAGGTTATAGAGACTTGTTAATATCTTTTTAAATAGTTTGAGCTTCGTTTTGTAAGCCATAAGGATTCATTAAAAAATGTTTCATGAGAGGAACATCAAATAATGCTTTAGGGCTCTAACTCTGGAAGTAGAGTGAGAATGGATTGGACGGCAGCAAAAATGGAGGTATATTGGCACTTAAGCAGTTGATGTGATGGTCAGAAGAGAAATAAAGGCTTGGCCTGAAGCAACTGTTATAAGTATGGGAAGGAGGGGATAAAGAAAAAATGCCATAGGGGCAGAGCCAACAGGACTTGGCAACTAATTGTATGTATATGTATAGGTGATGCCTTCTCTCTTCCTTCCTGGTTTACCCCTCACCTCTGGACTTCCACAGAAGCCTGATGAATTCTGTTAATCCACCTATACCAGGAAGAGGAAGCATGGGTGTGGATGGGTGTCTCCCGCTATGCAACTGGTGAGGAAGAAGAAACATTGCATCATAGGTAAGCTAGGAGGCTAGGCTGAATGCAGTCACCTTGTCCTGTTGCCATAGCATTTCAGAAGATCATTGAAAGGGACCTTCAGTTCAGTTCAGTTCAGTTGCTCAGTCGTGTCCGACTCTGGATCCTGCTGTGAAGATATTCTGCTGTGAGGAGTGGTCAGATGAGGATGGAATGTAGCAAGGAGGGAGCCTTTAGGAAAAGTCTTAGCCTTGACCTCTTAAGCTCACCTCTTTCCGATTCTTCCTCCTTTCCTTTCCTCCCACCTCCTCCTCCCTCTTCTTCTTTCCCTTTTCCCCTTCCTCATCTACCACTGCTTCCTCCTCTAACTTCTTTACCCTCCTTTTTCTCCCTCCATCACTTCATCCTTTTACCTCTCCTCCTTATTACCTTATTTTTCTACTTATTCTCTTCATTTCCTCTTCTTTTTCTCCCATTTCTCCCTCCTTTTTTTCTCCCCTCTCCCTTGACTGTCCTCAGCACCTTCACCAGGAAAAAAAAATGTCCTTGAAGTTCAGGAGTCAGAATTTGGCAACTGAGAGGTGACTCAAGTCATCCAGGTTGATGGGAGTCAGGGGGTGGGGGGGCAAGTGTTCTTGAAGGAAACGTACCTTCTGTTAAATGGACACCTTGCTGGTTTTCTTTGCAATGCTTTTCCTGGCCAAGCATGCCTCTGGCTGGAAGAGTCTCTTCTTGTCCTCTGACCATCCCACTCTTACCATCCCCAGGCCTGGGGAATGGTTAGCAGAAGATATAGTAGTTTTCTCAGAGAAGCTCTCAATGAGAACTGGGACTGGAGCCCATGGCTCTTGCTTCTTCTTTACTTTTTCTATTGGCCTCTCACTTCTGTAAGTGTGGGCCATGGGTCAGTAGTATCTGTATCACCTGATAATCTATTAGAAATGCAGAACCTTAGGTTCCATGCCAGACCAAACTGAGTCAGAATATTCATTCAGAACACCCGTGAATATTAAAATTTTAAAGGCATTGCTCTTCATGGACTACATCCCTATACAGACAAAATCATTCCTAAATCATCCCATTCTGAGTTTGTCTGAAACTGTGTCTGCATGCTAAGTCACTTCAGTCATGTCTGACTCTTTGCAACTCTATGCACTATAGCCAACTAGGCTCCTCTGTCCATGGGATTCTTTAGGCAAGAATTCTAGAGTGGGTTGGCATGCCCTCCTCCAGGGGATTTTCCTGACACAGGGATCAAACCCACAACTCCTGCATTAGCAGGTGGGTTCTTTACCACTAGCCCCACCTGGGAAGCCCCCCTGGAACTATGAAGAGGTAAAGAAGCAGAAGGTCAGAGAGCCCTAGAAAGCAGGAATCACCACTCAGATGTCCGCAGAGGCTAGATAGGGGCCAGTAGTCAGGCACATTGGCTCTAAAGAAGGAAGCTGCCACTTAGCTAAGCTGATGGCTGTATGGTGGGAATACCAGCCCTAGGTATGTTTCTAGAGAAGCTGGAACTTCATATTTTATATGAAATATCCCAATTAAAAATATATATCCATATATATTTGTTGAGCATCCCAAAACTTAAAGCACTGGTGGGCTGTTGGCCAGACTTTCCATTTTCAGCCTTTGATGTAGTCTTGGTTTGTTTTTAGCAGCAGGGATGCTTTGTTTAACCAGAATCTTAGCTAGAAATTTAATGCATTAAGCAGATGAAAGGAGAACTACTTGGTTGAAGTGGGGCCCAGAGCTCCTCCTACTCAGCCTCCTTCATGTCCCCCAGAAAAAGAAGTGGCCTCTGAAGGACATTCTCTACACTTTGTAAAACCACAGATCAAAAAGCATTAAAAGACTCTAACAACAACATTTGACAGGTAAAAAGTCTGAATGGCTTGTCCAAGGTCACACAGCAACTCAGCAGTCATCTGACTCCCAGTCCAGTGTTTTTTTCATCTTGGCTCACTGACTTCTTTGCACGGTTCTCTAACACACCCTTCCATCAATGGAAGATTCATTCTACAGCATCTCTGGCAGGTGTTCTTCCAGACTCTACTTTGTTGCCTTCAGTAATGGGAAACTCATCACTTCATAAGGTTGAACATCAACATGTGAGTTTGTTTTGCCAGAGAATCTTTGAGCAGATACACAGGCAATACCTCTGCCCAGATGGGGATTTTTTCTGTTCACCCAACTGAAGCTAGTAGTTCATGCAGTTATTTCAGCTCCTATCTTTGTAACTAAAAATGAATAGTGTATTTTTGAATAGGAAAGAAAATCTCTTAGATAAAGAAGAAGTTGTTTGAGGCTGAAAGGCATAGCATATGGGAGAAAGAGAAGAGGGAGAGAAGGAGGAAAGAGGTGAGTGCTAGGAAAAGGGTTTGACTGAAATGAATGTGAAATTATTTTATTTATCTAAATTTAAGAGTAAAGACCCTATGGAGAGCTTACAGGAGAAGAGTAACTAATGGATCTCTACCACAGAGGAAGGAATAGGCTTTTCATCTGACTTGTGGCTGTGATCAAGCTAAAGTTGCCTTGGGGGAAGGCAGTTGGGCCAAGGACCCTTACATTTCAGGGAAGTGATTTCTGTAGCAGCTCTAGCCTCAGCTCTGCCTGCTGAGGCCTGAAGAAAGACAAGTGTGACTATTTCCTTCCTGCTCTTCCTTGGGCTGCTTGAAGCTACATTAAGAGCTTGTTTCAAGTGTCTCATGATCCATTGGATCTCTACTCTGGCTTGGATCTGCAAGATCATTGAGCTGCTTGGGGAGCTTAAGGATGAGGAATTGTGTTCCTAGACAAGTGACTATCTTAGCTGATGTTCCCTCAGAAGAAACGGGAGTACACATGTTCAGCAAACCTTCTTCCCCAAATCAGGAACCTTAGCTGATCTCAACATCTCTGACTATTAATTATTCATCCATATATACATGAAGATGTTTCCTACCCTTTTTTTAGCAAGGAAAATTACCTCAATGACTCCAACCTAGTGGCATGAGTTTGGTCTAGAGATGGGCTTTCTATGCTTTAATGTGCATGTGAATCACTAGGAATTTAGTAAAAATACTGGTGTTAAGTCAGTACGTCTGGGGTGGACCTGGGAGTCTGCATTTCTAATAAACTCCCAGGTGATGCTGATGTCACTGGTCTGAGCTCCAGACTTTGAGTAGCAGCAAAGGGATAGATGACCTTAAAAATTCATCTAGTTGGATTTTTCTTCTCAAAGTCTAAGCCAATGTATATTAAGTCTATATATTTAGATATATACCAATACACACTTTTCCTATTGCACTAACATCTTGCTTTAAATTCTTCCCTGTTTTTGCTTATTTGGGATGACATCTATCGTGTTTAGCACTTCTTCCTCTCCTGCCTTCAAAACTCTCAACTCCTTGGAAGCACAAGTCATCTGCATCTGGCACCTACTCTCCTTTCTTTTTTACTTTCCTCTCCTGATATTCTGGTCCTGCCTGCTTCTCTGACATTATCTCCCACCACTGTCTTGTGTTTTACTACATTCTGCCATGTTGATCTTTTTCTGCCCCTCACACATATCAGTCTAATTTCCAGTTCTGAGCCTTTGCTTTTGTTGTTCCTGTTGTTTGGAATGTTCTTCCCCCAGCTCATTTTTTAAATTAACTAATTAATTTATTTTGCTGTGTCTGATCTTAGTTGCAGCACACAGGATCTTCATTATGTCATGTGATCTTTCCTTGTGGTGCACGGACTCTCTCTAGTTGTGGTACCCAGTCTCAGTAGTTGTGACATGCAAGTTCCAGAGTGTGAGGACTTCAATAGTTGCAGCATGTGGGCTCTCTAGTTGTGGGGTGTGGGCTTTGGAGCACATGGGCTCAGTAGTTGCAGCATGCAGGCTTAGTTGCTCTGTGGCATGTGGAATATTAGTTCTCTGACCAGGGATCAAATCCATGTCCCCTGCATTGCAAGGCATATTTTTAACCACTGGACCACTAGGGAAGTTCCAGCTGGTTTCTTATCATTGTGGTGTCAACTCTGATGTCATCTCCTCAGAGAGGCCTTCTTTGGCCACCTAGCTAAAATAATGTTTTCCTTTCTCAGTTACATTTTATTATATCACCCTGTTTATTCAGGTATTACCTAAATCAAATCCCTTATGACTATACAGTGGAAATGAGAACTAGATTTAAGGGACTAGATGTGATAGAGTGCCTGATGAACTATGGACGGAGGTTCATGACACTGTACAGGAGACTGCAATCAAGACCATCCCCAAGAAAAAGAAATGCAAAAAAGCAAAATAGCTGTCTGAGGAGGCCTTACAAATAGCTGTGAAAAGAAGAGAAGCAAAAAAGCAAAGGAGAAAAGGAAAGATATAAACATCTGAATGCAGAGTTCCAAAGAATATCAAGGAGAGATAAGAAAGCCTTCCTCAGTGAGCAATGCAAAGAAATAGAGGAAAACAACAGAATGGGAAAGACTAGAGATCACTTCAAGAAAATTAGAGATACCAAGGGAACATTTCATGCAAAGATGGGCTCAATAAAGGACAGAAATGGTATGGACCTAACAGAAGCAGAAGATATTAAGAAGAGTAGGCAAGAATACACAGAAGAACTGTACAAAAAAGATCTTCATGACCCAGATAATCACGATGATGTGATAACTGACCTAGAGCCAGACATGCTGGAATGTGAAGTAGGCAAGAATACACAGAAGAACTGTACAAAAAGATCTTCACAACCCAGATAATCACAATGGTGTGATCACTCACCAAGAGCCAGACATCCTGGAATGCGAAGTCAAGTGGGGCTTAGGAAGCATCTCTATGAACAAAGCTAGTGGAGGTGATGGAATTCCAGTTGAGCTATTTCAAATCCTTAAAGATGATGCTGTGAAAGTGTGGCACTCAATATGCCAGCAAATTTGGAAAACTCATCAGTGGCCACAGGACTGGAAAAGGTCAGTTTTCATTCCAATCCCAAAGAAAGGCAATGCCAAAGAATGCTCAAACTACCACACAATTACACTCATCTCACACACTGGTAATGCTTAAAATTCTCCAAGCTAGGCTTCAGCAATATGTGAACCATGAACTTCCAGATGTTCAAGCTGGTTTTAGAAAAGGCAAAGGAACCAGAGATCAAATTGCCAACATCCACTGGATCATCAAAAAAGGAAGAGAGTTCCAGAAAAACATCTATTTCTGCTTTATTGACTATGCCAAAGCCTTTGACTGTGTGGATCACAATAAACTGCTGAAAATTCTGAAAGAGATGGGAATACCAGACCACTTGATCTGCCTCTTGAGAAACATGTATGCAGGTCAGGAAGCAACAGTTAGAACTGGACATGAAACAACAGACTAGTTCCAAATAGGAAAAGGAGTATGTCAAGGCTGTATCTAGTCACCCTGCTTATTTAACTTATATGCAGAGTACATCATGAGAAAAGCTGGGCTGGAGGAAGCACAAGCTGGAATCAAGATTGCTGGGAGAAATATCAATAACCTCAGATATGCAGATGACACCATCCTTATGGCAGAAAGTTAAGAGGAACTAAAAAGCCTCTTGATGAAAGTGAAAGAGGAGAGTGAAAAAGTTGGCTTAAAGCTTAACATTCAGAAAACGAAGATCATGGCATCTGGTCCCATCACTTCATGGGAAATAGATGGGAAAACAGTGGAAACAGTGGCTGACTTTATTTTTCTGGGCTCCAAAATCACTGCAGATGGTGATTGCATCCATGAAATTAAAAGACGCTTACTCGTTGGAAAGAAAGTTATGACCAACCTAGATAGCATATTCAACAGCAGAGACATTACTTTACCAACAAAGATCCATCTAGTCAAGGCTATGGTTTTTCCAGTGATCATGTGTGGATGTGAGTGTTGGACTGTGAAGAAAGCTGAGCGCCGAAGAACTGATGCTTTTGAAGCTTTGGAGAAGACTCTTGAGAGTCCCTTGGACTGCGAGGAGATCCAACCAGTCCATCCTAAAGGAGATCAGTCCTGGGAGTTCATTGGAAGGACTGATATTGAAGCTGAAACTCCAATACTTTGGCCACCTGATGCGAAGAGCTGACTCATTTGAAAAGACCCTGATGCTGGGAAAGATTGAGGGTAGGAGGAGAAGGGGACGACAGAGGATGAGATGGTTGGATGGCATCACCAACTCAATGGACATGGGTTTGGGTGGGGTCCGGGAGTTGGTGATGGACGTTGAGGCCTGGCGTGCTGTGTTTCATGGGGTCGCAAAGAGTCAGACACGACTAAGTGACTGAACTGAACTGAACTGTTTATTATTTTCATAATAAGTATTCATTACCTAATATTAACTTATTATTTTGGGAGTTTAATATCTAAATCTCTTCATTATAATATAAGCTCCCTGAGAATAGAGATCTAATATGTGTTTTTCACTTCTGTATCCCTAGTACCTAGAACAAAACTTGGCACATAGTAGGTGCTTTAAGCATAATTGTTAGCTGGTAGAGTATCTTTCTGGATATTCTTCCTCATTCATTGAAGACTTTAGCTCCTGTAGCATCACTTGTTTTCATCTTTCTCTGGTCTGTCTAACCTCAATATTCCTGTAGTTGGCTTATTCAACCCTGGCCTCACTTTCATCTCCTCAGTCAGAAAACTCCTGTGGTAATCTTTGGTCTTGTTATAGCAAATATCTCAATGAATTGCCTCCAGAATCTCAATATCAGGCATTTCCCCGCTGATCATTTTCCTATTCTTCCAGCCCACTTACACTGGTGCATCTACTCCAGCAATTCTTCCACATCATCAAGATATATAATGTCATTAACCTAACCCATACTCATCATCCCTTCTCATGTCTTTTCTTTTCTGTCCAACTTAGGTTACCTGGTCTGTTATTATTATCAATTCCTTGAAAACATTTTCAGCTCTATTTCCCATTTCTTTTCCTATTGTGTTTTCCTGGCAAATCTACCCCAGATTTAACCAACCACCTATCCTTTCTGTACCTGTGCTTGAACAGCAAGGGAAACTGAATAAAAAGTCCCACGGTTGAGCTGACTAATTTTGCTTTACCACAAGTCTCAGCTGGACACTCAACACTTCCTGTTTAAATCTCCTCTCATGATTCCAGTGTGTAACTGAGACTGAGAACCATTGGTCTTAGAGGACTATTACATACTTGCTCAGAAGCACTTGCACCCTTGTGCATTTTTTTTCTTCCTTCTTGCTAGAGTATAAGAAGTAGCTCTGTTCCTGCCAAGAGCAAGTAACATGTCTTATGCTCTGGACCTTTCCCTATCACCTTCTTGAGGCCTTTGCTCCTGCAAGTATCCCTTCTGCTGAACCAGTGCCTCTGAGAATTTAAAATACATGCAAATCACCTGGATTTCTAGTTAAATGCAGATAGTGATTCAGTGGGTCTGGGATGGGGCCTGAGGTCTATGTTTATAATAAGTGTCCAGGTGATGATAAGGCTGTTGGTCTGTGGACCATGCTTCAAGTAGCAAGGTCCTATGTCATCAACCTTTCCTTCTCACCCTCATCATCATATAAGCATGCTCTTAAACTCTTATTTAAATTTTAAAAAAGAACAACTTGATCACACATACCATTTCAAATATTACCCTATTTCCTATTCCCTTCAGCGCAAAACTTTTCAAAGAGATATCTATGCTCTTCCAACTTCTTTACCTTCATTAACTCTTTTCCCCCTCATTCACTCCTCAGCTCATTCCAGGATGACTTCTGTTACCTTTGTGCTAATGAAGCTACTCTTCTTAAGACCAATGGCTATGACTGTCTTACCAATACAATGGTCATATCTCTATTAATATCATCATCCATTCAAGTTCTCAGTGTCATTTCTCAGAACTTTTTTATGTGAATAAGATTTCTTCTGGTTTTCTTTCTACTGTACTGACCACTACTTCTCAGTCTCCATTTTTGACCCCTCCCTCTCAACATTAGTCTAATTCTTGAGGGTCCAGGACCCTTTCTTACCTACATTCTCTCTCTAGATAATCTCATCCTGTCTACCTGAGGATGACTCCAAAATGTATATTTCCCAGCAGATATTTGCTCCTGAGGTCTAGGCTTGTATATCCCATTGTCTTTCTGACATCCCTTCTAACAATATGACTCAAGTATAGCTCACACTTAATACATCAAAAATGGAAGTCTTGATTTCCTCCCCTCCTCAAATCTGTTTATTCTAGTCTCTTCATATCAGCAAATGGTGCAACCATCTACCCAGTTGTTCAAGCCAGAAACCTAAAGGCATCCTTAATTTCTCCTCTCTTTGCCTCATACTCTACATACAACCCATCACCAAGTTCTGTTGTTTCTACTTCTAAAATATATCTCAAATATTTTTACCTCTATTTATCATCTTCACTGCCTTTCCATCACAAGATACATCATCTTTTTCCTGGATGACTACAACAGCTTCAACCTATTGTCTCTCTATCAATTTGTTTATCATTTAACAACCTAAGTGGTCTTTTACAATACAAATGTAAATCAGATCGACTCATTCTCTTGCTTGCTGCTGCTGCTGCTGCTGCTAAGTCGCTTCAGTCATGTCCGACTCTGTGTGACCCCATGGACTGCAGCCTACCAGGCTCCTCCATCCATGGGATTTTCCAGGCAAGAGTACTGGAGTAGGGTTCCATTCTCTCCCTGTTGTTCTCAAAATAAAGGTTTTATATGAAATGTTTCTGTCAAATATGTCTCCTACACTCTCCTACTTTCTTTCTATGTTTCAGCCTCACTGGGCTTCTAATTCCTGGGGCTCTCTGTGCACATGCATGCAAAGTTGCTTCAATCATGTTTGACTCTTTGCAACACTATGGACTGTGTAGTCTGCCATGTTTCTCTGTCCATGGGATTTTCCAGGTAAGAATACTGCAGTGGATTGTCATGCCCTCTTCCAGGGGATCTTCCCAACTCAGGAATTGAACCCGCATGTCCTTGTGTCTCCTGCAATGGCAGGTGGGTTCTTTACCCCTAATGCCACCTGGAAAGTCGAATCTTTTGGACTTTCTGTTTTCTATGCCTGGAATACTTTCCCCCTACCTCTTTACATGGTTGGCTCACATTCAGGCTATAGTCCTCAACTTAAATGTCATCTCCTTGGAGAAACTTTTTAATCTAAATTCTGTCTTCCCTCACAGTGACTCTTGATTCTTTCACTTTATTTCTCTCATAGCATTTGTCACCTTCTGTATTAACATATTTATTTACCTCATTTACTTGTTTATTGGATAGAAATGAAGGCACCAATGGTGTCTGTTTTGTTCATTGTTATATAATCAGTGGTTAACATACTATGCCTGCCACATAGGCAGCCATATTTATTGAATTTACAAATGAATAAACAAGAATAGATAAATGATATACGTAAATAATATTTTGTCAAGACGTCAGAGGTTATAAGGTGGATTTGAGCATTGGACTCTCAATACTAGCATCATAGTAGTTGTGTACATTTAACTTTTATCTTTTTTCACTGCCACATTCCACTCTCTGTCAAGAATCAAAGGTCTTAGTCTCATTCCAGTTCAGCCATTAACTTACTCTGTGACTCTGGGAATTACATTTATTCTTGGAGGCTACATTTGATTGTCAGTCACAGAAAAATAACCAAACAGATCACACAGACCACAGCATTGTCTAACTCAATGAAACTATGGGCCATATGAGCCATCTAGAGCCACCCAAGACAGACGGGTCATGGTGGAGAGTTCTGACAAAAGGTGGTACACTGGAGGTGGGAATGGCAAATCACTTTTGTATTCTTGCTTTGAGAATCCCCTGAACAGTATGAAAAGGCAAAAAGATATGACACTGAAGATGAGCTCCCCAGGTTGGTAGGTGCCCGGTATGCTCCTGGAGAAGAGTGAAGAAATAACTCCAGAAAGAATGAAGAGATGGAACCAAAGTGAAAACAATGCCCAGTTGTGATGTGACTGGGGACGGAACTAAAGTCCAATGCTGTAAAGAACAATAGTACATAAGAACCTGGAATTTTACGTCTGTGAATCAAGGTAAATTGGAAATGCTCAAATAGCTGATGGCAAGAGTGAGCATTGACATTTTAGGAATCAGTGAGCTAAAATGGACCAGAATGGGCAAATTTAATTCAGATGACCATTATATCTACTGCAGTGGGTAACAATCTCTTAGAAGAAATGGAGTAGCCCTGATAGTCAACAGAAGAGTCCAAAATGCAGTACTTGGGTGCAATCTCAAAAATGACAGAATGATCTGTTTCCAAGGCCAACCATTCCATATCACAGTAATCCAAGTCTATGCCTCAACCACTAATGCCAAAGAAGCTGAGGTTAAACAGTTCTGTGAAGTCTTTCTAGAAATAACACCAAAAAAAAAAAAAAAAAAAAAGAATTCCTTTTTATCATAGGGGACTGGAATGCAGAAGTAGGAAGTCAAGAGATACCTGGAGTAACAGGCAAGTTTGGCCTTGGAGTACAAATTGAAACAGGGCAAATGCTAACAGAATTTTGTGAAGAGAATGCACTGGTCATAGTAAACACCCTCTTCCAACAACACTAAGGATGACCCAACACATGGACATCACCAGATGAGCAATATCAAAATCAGACTGATTATATTCTTTGCGGCTGAAGATGGAGAAGCTCTATACAGTCAGCAAAAACAAGACTGGGAGCTGACTGTGGCTCATATCATGAACTCCTTATTGCAAAATTCAGACTTAAATTGAAGAATGTAGGAAAAAATCACTAGACCATTCAGTTATGACCTAAATGAAATCCCTTATGATTATACAGTGGAAGTGACAAATAGAGTCAAGGGATTAGATCTGAAAGACAGAGTGCCTGAAGAACTATGGACAGAAGTTCATGACATTGTACAGGAGGTGATGATCAAACCATCGCCAAGAAAAAGAAATGCAAAAAGGCAAAATGGTTGTCTGAGGAGACCTTACAAATAGATGGGAAAAGAAGTGAAAGGCAAAGGAGAAAAGGAAAGATAAATCCTTCTGAAGGCAGAGTTCCAAAGAATAGCAAGGAGAGTTAAGAAAGTCTTCCTCAGTGATCAATGCAAAGAAACAGAGGAAAACAACAGAATGGGAAAGACTGGAGATCTCTTCAAGAAAATTAGAGATACCAAGGGAACATTTCATGCAAAGATGGGCACAATAAAGCACAGAAATGGTATGGACCTAACAGAAGCAGAAGATATTAAGAAGAGGTGGCAAGAATATACAGAAGAACTATACAAAAAAGATCTTAATGACTCAGATAACTATGATGGTATGATCATTCACCTAGAGCCAGCTATCCTGGAGTCTGAAGTCAAGTGGGCCTTAGGAAGCATCACTACGAACAAAGCTAGTGGAAGTGATGGAATTCCAGCTGAGCTATTTCAAATCCTAAAAGATTATGCTGTAAAAGTGTTGTCAATATGCCAGTAAATTTGGAAAACTCAGCAGTTGCCCAGGACTGGAAAAATCAGTTTTTATTCCAATCCCAAAGAAAGGCAATGCCAAAGAATGTTCAAACTACCACACAGTTGCACTCATCTCACATGCTAGCAAAATAAGGCTCAATATTCTCCAAATGAGGCTTAGACAGTACATCAACAGAGAACGTCCAGATGTTCAAGCTGGATTTAGAAGAGACAGATGAACAAGAGATCAAATTGCCAACATGCATTGGATCAGAGAAAAAGCAAGAGATTTCCAGAAGAACATCTATTTCTGCTTTATTGACAATGCCAGAGCCTTTGTGTGTGTGTATCACAACAAACTGTGGGAAATTCTTAACAAGATGGGAATACCAGATGACCTTACCTGCCTCCTGAGAAATCTGTATGCAGGTCATAAAGCAAGAGTTAGAACCAGACATGAAACAATGGATTGATTCAAAATTGTCAAAGGAGTATGTCAAGGCTGTATATTGTCACCCTGCTTATTTAACTTATATGCAATGTACATCATGCAAAATGCTGGGCTGGATGAAGCACAAGCTGGAATCAAGATTTCTGAGAGAAATATCAATAACTTCAGATATGCAGATGACACCACCCTTATGGTAAAAAGTGAAGAGGAACCAAGGAACCTCTTGATGGAAGTGAAATAGGAGAGTGAAAAAGCTGGCTTAAGACTCAACAATCAAAAAAATGAATATCATGGCATCTGGTCCCATCCCTTCCTGGCAAATAGATGGGAAAACAATCAAAACAGTAAGACACTATTTTCTTGGGCTCCAAGATCACTGCAGGTGGTGACTGCAGCATGAAATTAAAAGATGCTTGCTCCTTGGAAGAAAAGCTATGACCAACCTAGACAGTTCATTATTTTACCCACAAGTTCCATTTAGTCAAAGCTATGGTTTTTCCAAAGACATGTATAGATGTCAGTTGGACCATAACAAAACCTGAACACTGAAGAATTAATGCTTTTGAACTGTGGTGTTGGAGAAGACTCTTGAGAATCACTTGGACTGCAAGGAGATCCAACCAGTCCACTCTAAAGGAAATCAGTCCTGAATATTCATTGGAAGGACTGATGCTGAAGCTGAAACTCCAATTCTTTGGCCACCTGATGCGAAGAACTGACTCACTGGCAAACACCCTGATGCTGGGAAAGATTGAAGGCAGAGGAGAAGGGGAAGACATAGGATGCGATGGTTTGATGGCATCACTGACTCAATGGGCATGAATGTGAGCAAGATCCAGGAGCTGGTAATCGACAGGGATTCTTGCCCTGCTGCAGTCCATGGGGTCGCAAAGAGATGGACACTACTGAGCAACTGAACTGAACATGTTATCATCTCTAAAATGAGAATGTTGAAGAAGATAATCTTGGAGATCATTGCCAACTTTGATATATATGCATAAGTGATTGTTTAAGATTATTACAATTTGGATGAAGCACAAGCTGGAATCAAGATTTCCAGGATAAATATCAATAACTTCAGATATGCAGATGACACCACCCTTATGGCAGAAAGCAAAGAAGAACTAAAGAGCCTCTTGATGAAACTGAAAGAGGAGAGTGAAAAAGTTGGCTTAGAGCTCAACATTCAGAAAACTAAGATCGTGGCATCTGGTCCCATCACTTCATGGCAAATAGATAGGGAAACAGTGGAAAAAAAAACTCTGGGAGTTGGTGATGGACAGGGAGGCTTGGCGTGCTGCAGTCCATGGAGTCACAAAGAGTCAGACACGACTGAGTGACTGAACTGAACCGAAGACTATTACATAAATGACGATTAGTTTATTCATTGGATAATTGAGAAATGTGATGCAGAGAAGCTGGGCACTTGAACCAGGTTACCCAACTGTAGCGAATTCAGTTCCTTATTCTGCACAAAGCCACAGCCACATTAGATAGTGACTAATTTGCGCTGGTAGCTCTGCCCTCAGAAGCCTGCCTCTGAGTTCCTTGAATCACGATGGACTCAAATAAAGAGAATGTAGCTGGGGACATATCTATGATTGTCTCTCTCCTCATGCTGCTCATGGCTGAAAAGAGCATTTGGCACTTGTCCACTGAGAGCTGCTGCCCGGCTAATTACCAAATAGGCTTCTGGGAGATCACAGGACTTCAAAGGCGAGGTCTGGGGCACAGACCTTTTCTGAATACTTACTGGCTGCCAGGGTTTGCGCTAAGTACTTTCTTTCCATGGACAAATTTATCAAATGTTCAAAACAATCTAGTAGACAATATTATTACCCTTATTTCACAGATAAGAAAACTATCGAGATGCAGAACATGAAATATCTGGCTGAGTAATTACCAAAGTCAATAATTAAATTCAAGCAGTTCTGGCCTCAGAACTTATACTCTAACCTTCTACATTGGGTACCTGCTAAGTTGCTTCAGTTGCATCCAACTCTTTGTGACCCCAGGCTTCTCTGACCATAGGATTCTCTAGGCAAGAATACTGGAGTGGGTTTCCATTCCTTTCTCCAAGGGATCTTCCTGACCTAGGAATTTAACCCGTGTCTCTTAAATGTCTCCTGCATTGGCAGGCAGGTTCTTTACCACTAGTGCCACCTCATTGTATCACCTATAGCTGCTCATAGGTTTTAGGCAAATAGCACTCCAGACATACTGGATTTGGTAGTGTCTATGCCCAAATAGGGAAAGGAGTACATCAAGGCTGTATATTGTCACCCTGCTTATTTAACTTATATGCAGAGTGCATCATGAAAAATGCTGGACTGGAAGAAGCACAAGCTGGAATCAAGATTGCCAGGAGAAATATCAATAATCTCAGATATGCAGATGACACCACCCTTATGGCATAAAGTGAAGAGGAGCTAAAAAGCCTCTTGATGAAAGTGAAAGAGGAGAGTGGAAAATTTGGCTTAAAGCTCAATATTCAGAAAACGAAGATCATGGCATCCGGTCCCATCACTTCATGGGAAATAGATGGAGAAACAGTGGAAACAGTGTCAGACTTTATTTTTTGGGCTCCAAAATCACTGCAGATAGTGATTGCAGCCATGAAATTAAAAGACGCTTACTCCTTGGAAGGAAAGTTATGACCAACCTAGATAGCATATTCAAAAGCAGAGACATTACTTTGCCAACAAAGGTCCGTCTAGTCAAGGCTATGGTTTTTCCTGTGGTCATGTATGGATGTGAGAGTTGGACTGTGAAGAAGGCTGAGCGCCAAAGAATTGATGCTTTTGAACTGTGGTTTTGGAGAAGACTCTTGAGAGTCCCTTGGACTGCAAGGAGATCCAACCAGTCCATTCTGAAGGAGATCAGCCCTGGGATTTCTTTGGAAGGAATGATGCTAAAGCTGAAACTCCAATACTTTGGCCACCTCATGCGAAGAGTTGACTTGTTGGAAAAGACTCTGATGCTGGGAGGGATTGGGGGCAGGAGGAGAAGGGGATGACAGAGGATGAGATGGCTGGATGGCATCACTGACTCGACGGACGTGAGTCTGAGTGAACTCCGGGAGTTGGTGATGGACAGGGAGGCCTGGCGTGCTGCAGTTCATGGGGTCACAAAGAAAGAGTTGGACATGACTGAGTGACTGAACTGAACTGATGCCTACGGGATCAACATCTGATCTTCCACATATGTCATACATTAACACTGAAATATTTGCCCTCAGATCAGTTCTTCCCTCTTCTCCTGCAAACTAAATTTCTCATAGTCCCTTGCTATCTCACTTGTTTTGTCCAAAGGAAGACGCCTGTGGGAGACTGGTGAACAGGAGGAAGAGTATTCCTTTACCTCCTGCTTCAGAGTCTCCTCAGTGACTCTAGTTTCTGGGGACAATTCCTCTATTCATGGCACCTGCACCATCAGGCCAACCACCCCATGCTTTTAGCTTC
Organism: Bos javanicus; assembly: GCF_032452875.1. Taxonomy (NCBI): domain Eukaryota; kingdom Metazoa; phylum Chordata; class Mammalia; order Artiodactyla; family Bovidae; genus Bos; species Bos javanicus. The sequence goes on from NC_083897.1 coordinate 98,781,756, forward strand.
AATTTAATACCAGTTTCTGGGTTCTGACAATGTTACCTTTTCCCATTACCCATCTAGCTCTAGATGGGTAGAAAACTAGTAATAGCTTTCTATGGTTGCTACATGTTGGCTTGCCCCACCATCCCCTATTTGGCTTCTTTGTTTTGACAGTGTGATTTGTTCTCTGTATTAAACCATTCAGAAGAAATATCTAGAGTGGTTTGTATTTTCCTGACTGGGTCATTATTGATATAGGCAACTTCTATAATCCCAAGGCTTCTCACTATCACACAAATTGGTGTATCTCCTTCAAAGCATGTGTCACAACCTTTCATTACTTTGTTTGTTTACTTTTTTGTTGTTTATCTTTTCTCCACTTCAAGTAGATTACAAAGTCCATGAGGAACTTTGTCTTGTATTTTGAATAGCTATCCCAATGCCTGGAACAAGGAAGCTCAATAATATTTTTTATGTTTTGTCTTTTTATTTATTTTTTAATTGGAGTACAGTTGCTTTACAATGTTGTGTTAGTTTATGCTGTACAATGAATGAATCAGCTATATGTATACAAATATCCCCTCAATAATATTGTTGACTGAATGTATCCATTAAAAAAAAATCCAAATTTTATTGGATATCTCCTATATGCCAGTCACTACTGTAGGAGATAGCAAGGTTAGTAATTCATTGCCTCTGCTTAAAAAAAAAGAAAAACAACTTATATTTCCACTTAAGTGACATTAAATAGAAAAATGTACACATAACTAGTGTATTAATTTGCCAGGGCTACCATAATGAAGTACTGCAGTCTGGGTGGCTTAAATAACATAAATGTACTTTCTTACAACTCCAAAGGCTGGAAAGTCCAAGATCAAAGTAGTCTTTTCCAAGGCCTCCATGTCCAAATTTCCTCTTCATGTAAGGACACCAGACATATTGGAGTAGGGCCTATACAATGACCTTGTTTTTACTTAACTACCTCTTTAAAGACTCTGTCTCCAAATACAGTCACATTCTGAGGCACTGGGGTTTGCACTTCAACATACGAATTTGGGGGCGGGGTGCACAGTTCAGCCTATAACAATCAGTGAGTAAAAGATTATTTTCAATTGAGAAAACTAAAGGTGGAACTATAGAAGTTAGATGAAAGGTGATAAAATCAGGTCTTAGAGTATTTCAGAAAAGCTTTCCAGAGGCTGTGTGCCTAGTGTCAGGTCTTAAAGAGATTTTTATAGAGTCGTGAGAGTTGAATGGGCTGGTTGGCCATGGAGGTGCATTCAAGAGCCTCAGTCTGAATGAAGGTCCCTAGATGAGACAGTGAGGAGACATTGTAGAATCTCTGAATACTGAACCATCAGACTTGAAAGGAAGTTGAAAGGTCACCCGGGCTAAGTTCCCATTTGATTCAGGAATCCCTTGCCAAAGGACAATTCAGCTTCTGCTTATACCCCTCCCAGGACTGAATACTCATTAAGGCAGTTATTTTGATATTAGGCCAGCTCTGTTTGGCCAAAACAATGCCTTGGATGAAGAGGGGAGCATTTGCTCAAAAGGAGAGATCAGTAAAGTAGTGTGTGGGGCATGCCAGTGATGTCTTCATACCAACCGCCTTCAGGCACTTCTTTCTGATGTCATATTTTAATTCCTTCTTGCTGTAACCCCAGTCTCTGCTTTTTGTAATCCCTTTCTTGCTTGAACCTCCCTGTGGGTCAGGAGCCTTGGATTCTTGCCTTCTTTGGTTGTGCTACCATGGGCAAATATCTTTCACTCTCTAGTCTTCAATGTTCATGTCTATAATAAGGGACTAATTAATTAACACTGACTGTAATGTCTTCCTCACAAAGTTATTGTAAGACTATATGCAATAATAATAGGTATGAATGTGACCAACAGCATCAACTCCCAGCAGATGCAGAGGGGCCAGTCTGGGTTGAAGAGGTGGGTGGTTTCTCCGTTTGCCTGTTTTGCTGATGTTCATTTGACTTATTCTCAGCAAAATAAGCAAATGGAAATTTCATCCATCAACAAGCTACCTTTTATATTCCTGAGGGTGTCAGGAAGAATCATGAGGGTGTGTGTGTGTGTGTGTGTTTGTATGAACTATAGCAAAAAGAAGCATGGAAAGCTGCAGAGGGTAAAGTTGAGACTATCTTTTTTATGTGACCTTAGGTAGGTCTCTTCCATCATCTAAACCTCCACTTATTTATCTGTAATATGGATATACCAATGCCTGCCTCCACAAGGTTGTTCTGAGAAGTGAAAGTGATAAAGCAGGAGAGTGTTGGCATGGCTTCACGGGGGCAGGATCGTATTATTTCAAAGCCTGGCCGAACGAACACCTCTGGCAACTTTGGAAAAGACTTTTCGCTGACTCGACACAATTGGGGAGCCCCACAATAAACAGCATCTAACTCCAGCACAGCCGGAGGCAGGCAGAGGTGGCAGCTGCCTTCTCCTGTGCGGAGGTTATTCACCCACATCATCTCCCTGCATCCCTGCCTTCCAGATCTCAAGCCTTGGCAAGGGACAAAGGCGGTCGGTGGGAACCCCCCCTCCCACATCTCCCCAGGCCAAGCACCTCGGGAGCTGTGGGGCAGAGAGGCAGAGCCTGCTGCAGGGATGGAAAAACCTGAATGAAGGGGAGGTCCAGAGAAGAGGGGATTGGGCTGTAGGGCTGTGAAGGAAACGAGGGGGAGGGGGCGCTGGGGCTTTCGCTTCCTCCAGCGCTGCCAGCCCAGCCTGCCTGAAACAACCCGCGACAGCCTCCAGGGCCTTGACGAGAAGCCGGACTTCATTAGCACCATGCAGTGGATAAGGGGCGGATCGGGAATGGTGAGTGAACATAACCGCAGCTTCCCCAGCTTCAGTCCCCTAGCCCCACCCCCAGTTCCTTCACCAGCCGCCATGCAGTGAGCCCCCTAGCTTCTGCACACAGCCCTCTCCGCTGTCCTTGAGATACCAGCAAGCTTGCTGTGGCCATTTTAGGAGTCTTTGCTCGCCTGCCTGTGAGGAAAGCCCCCTCCCTTCTCCGTCCCCTTTCTTACCACCCCGGAGTGGGAGTGGGATAAGAGTGTGTGTGTGTTGGGGGGCGGGGGGTCACCTGGCAGACCAGAGAGGCAAGGGGGTGGGTAGAGGGACTCTCTGGGATCAGTGAGTCTCTCAGGAGAGAGGATTGGCTGGGGGCGGGTGGGGAGGCTGGGGGGTGGCACGGGGTTGGGAAAAAGGGGGGAGTTACAAAGCCTGGGATTGTGCAGGGGGCAGTATGGGAGAATTGCATTGTCCCCCAAGTAGGCTGTGTGTATCCCCTTACTGGGAGAGCCAGAGAGCCCCTCTCAGAGAAGCTGCCTGGGGGAGTCCTAAAGCCTTTCTTTGCCTAGGCTGGGGTCACCCTGTCCACACTTGAGGCTTTGCCAAGGAGAGGCTACAGAACCTGCCATTCTGGAAATGGGTCCGGCCCCATTCGGTTAGAACTCTCTCTGCCACCCCCATCCAAGGAGTGTGTGCTTGTGTGTGTGTTTACTATCATCCTCCCAACAGTTCACTGTATGCTGTTATGTTCCCTTCTCTACTTGGAGACCTTGGAATGACTTCCTTTGCAGAGAGGAAGTGGTGGCTTCATCTTGATGATTCTCTGACTCAGCGAGGGGTAGCTCAAGTCTGGTTTGGGACTCTGGGGCATGGGAGGCCACCATGCCTTTGTCTTCAGCTGGGAGGCATCGGCAAGAGAGTCTTGGAGGTCAGTCAGGTTGGGTGAGCAGGCACTGATGGCAATGCCAGCCTACAGTTCCCCACTGCTACCCATAACCTGCAGCTGAAGGAAGGTAGCCTGAAGCTTTTGGGGAAAAATGGATATTTAACTCCTTTTTTGTTTCCATTCTGGAAGGGAGGCGTAAATCTGGTGTGGGCTAGGACTGTGTTCAGAGGAGTTTCCTCAGACCTCTGTTTCAGTGGTTCTTGAAATCATTCAGTCTGTATTTGCCAGGGCTTCAAGGGACTCTTCTCAGATCTTCCTCTTTCTGTGGGGTCCCATAAGGCTATTTCAAATGTTTGTAGAACCAGAAAGCAATAGAACAGGAAAAGACCTTCAGACCCGTGTTGTCCATCCAGGAAAGTTGTGATCCAGAGAGTGGGAGAGACTTGCCCAGGGCCACACAGCTCCATGAAGGTAAAGCTCAGTCCAGCACAAGAGTCTCCTGACTCTGTCAGTGTCCCTCTCCACTACTCCACAGAATCATCAAATGGTGCTGAGAAAGGCAGAAAGGAACAGAGAGTCATGATCTTGGTAAAAGACTTCTTTCATAATGAACTAATGCCATGAAATTTGCCTTAAAAAAAAATGAAAGTCCTAGTATTTCTGGAAGCTGGGTCTAGGAGATACTTCCCTTCTCCTCTAAGTATATTATAATGTAGGGATCCAGAGCCACCCATTGACAACAGATTAAGTTAATAGAGAAATCTGAAGTTTTGCTAATCGTGTATGAGAAAGAAGAGAGGGAAACAGAAACCTTGTGGAGACTATGTAATTGAAGATTGATGGAGAAATTGCATAATATTTTTAGGGGACTGAAGTAGTGAATATTGTATAATGAAAGCATTTATTTAACTGTTTGCCAGAATTCAAGTGATAGGGGTAGTAAATTCCATTACAGCCTGGAAAGCAAGAAACTTCTAATCTTGGCTCTGCTGTTTACTAGGAGTGCTTTGAACCTCAGTTTTCTCACCTATTAAATGGGGCTATTAATGATTACCCAAATCCTTCCAGATCTGAGATTCTCAGATTCCTAGGAGTAAATGTTGGGTAAAATTTAACTAGTGGTCCATTGTGAAAAAATAAGAGTGCATATTTAGCCACCATTTTATAATGTGGCTGGTCAAAAGGTCATTGCTCCTTGTTCTTTCATTTTCAAAGCCCTGGAAATTCATATTGAGCTTTTCATTACAGTCAGAGTTCTTCACTGAACACTCGACTGTTGAACTGATTGCAAGTGTCACATGTTATTCAAAGGTCCTTGAACATAAAACAGTTGGCATTTACAGAATAAAATCTGTCTCAGTAGATAGTGTTAAAAAAGAAAAAAAAATATGAGCTCACTTTTGATGGTAAATTGTTCAGTGTATTTATTCATAGCTTGTATCTGCAATGTCAGTTTGTGCTAGGTTAGGCAGTACTTCGAGTGGAGGGAACACTGATCTCAGAATCACAAGTCTGACATTGAAGGGCCTGGCTTTCATACTTCTCAACTCTGAAACACTTGACAGTTGTCAAACCTCTTTCATTCTCAGTATTCTCATCCATCAAATGGGGCAAAGTACCTTATCTCATAGATGCTACTGAGTTTCTTAATTAATTCAACAAAAATACAGAGGCTACTATGAATTGATACTGATCTAGGTATTGGATGTTGCAGTGAACAAAATTAAATTCTCTGCTATCATATATCTTACATTCAAGGGGTTGAAGGGGCTCACTAAACAATTGCACAAATAACTATGCAATATGTCAGAAGGTGCTTAGCTCTAAGAAGAAAAAGAAAACCTAGTAAGGGAATAGAGATAGGGTTGGAATAATGTATTAGATGTCAGTCGAACCTCTCTAACTAAGAAACATTTGAGTGGATATGTGAAGGAAATGAAGGCACAAGGTCTGTGGGGATATTTAGGTAAAATGGGTGAAAAAACAGCCAGAGAGAGAGAGAGAGAGAGCACATTTGGTTTGTTTAAGGAACACAAGGAGGCCACTGTCCTGGGGACATTTAATCTGAGTGAGATGGGTAATTTTTGGAAGGTTTCAAACAGATGAGGGACTTAATCTGACTTAAATTTTAAGAGGATAATACATTGTAGTGGAGCAAAGAGCTGTGAGGTGGCTCTTGTAATAGTTCAGGTTAGAGGTGATGGTGGCTTGGGCCAGGGTGATGATAATCTATATGAAAGGACTGTACTGAGCATTATAGATGATCTGTATCTTTCTCCTTTCTGGCCAGTCATCCAAATCTCAGATGGCTGAATGTGGAGCTAGAATGAACACAGAGTGGGTAGATGCATGCAAGGGAATTTTGTGTCTAAGTTAATGATCAAATGATCTTCTTTGGGCTCCTGGCCTCTAAGTGGGCTAACTAAGGGTTGATTCTGTATGGATTATCAATGAGTCAGTCTCTTGCTTTCTCGATTCTGGAGAATATTAAGTATATTATTAGTATTTTGGAGATATGATACACTTAACATATGTAACATCTGGAATGGATCATTTTTAATACTCTCTTCTCTATGTGACAAAATTATTTTCAGTAATCATGTAATAATCAGTTCTAATAATTATTTTATTGATTTGTTTTTTTAATTTTCAAATAATTAACAATGAAAAAGAAGAATAATTCAATTTTAAAGATATGCAAATTCAGTAACATCTCATATTTGATCTAAAATCTGTACTTATTGAACAAAAGTACTACACTCTATAGTTTGTATTGTTTTCTCTGTTCTATATTTTAAACACAAATAAAAACTCTAATTGGTCACAAATGACAGAATTGAAATAACTTACACTGTATCTTTGACTACAATTATTGTGCTATCTTTGTTTACTTCAAACCTGCTACTTAAATTCTGGAACATTTAATCCCACAGGGATCTGCAGACATGAAATGCACCCAAAGCTACTTTGAATGCTTCTTAATCTGGGTTTCCCAGGTGGCACTAGTGATAAAGAACTCACCTGCCAATGCAGTAGATGTAAGAGACATGGGTTTTATCCCCGAGTGGGGAAAATCCCCTGGAGCAGGGCATAGCAACCCATTCTAGTATTCTTGCCTGGAGAATCCCATGGACAGAGGAGCCTGGTGGGCTCCTCCAGGAGTCCATAGGGTCACAAAGAGCTGGATATGATAGAAATGACTTAGCACCCATGCACACAAACCTTTTCAAAGTAAAATGAACTAAAGAAACTCATGTAAAATCTGTATGCATGTTGGGGGTGGCAAGTGTACAACTGGAATCAGCTGAATCAACTCTGAATCAACTTCCATGTAGAATACAATATTATTAAAGGATAAGTAATAAAAGTTGCTTTGAGACTGTATGTATATATTACTAAAACTCAGTAATAACAATAGTTGTTTAATGTTTTGACCAATGAAAGATGTTTTTCAAGGAGGAATATTCTGTTACTGAGATTATTTAAAATTGCTGGTGCATGGTGATACTAAAAATACACTTTTACTTTTAGTCTTAAAATAATCTATAGGTAGTGCACTCTTTCATTACATACACTAAGGATTGTCTACTCCTATTGTTCCACTCTTGATATGCCACTGCTTTGAAGACTATGGAATCTTGAACTAATTCCATGACAAATTTCATGTTGCCAGTATAAAAGCCACAGCATTTGAGCTGGTGGAAGTCTCTGCATAAGCAAGATAAAGTGGCAACTGGTAAGTTTAATGGTTGATTTATTTCTGCTATGAATAATAGGAATCTATTCACAGTGGCTTAAAACATGCAGATTTCATTCTTTCACATAAAGTAGGTCAGAATATAGGCATACCTGGGCCAGTATAGTAGCTTTAAGAAGTCTTTGGGGACTTCTCTGCTCCACCATCCTTAGCATTTTGCTTTTATTCTGGAGGTTGCTCCATGATCCAAGATGGGTGTTGAAGCTCCAGAACATTTATTAATATCCATATTTTAGGTATAAGGAAGACATAAAAGAGGAGGAAACAGACTTGACCCTCCTTTTAAAGGAAACTTTCCGTGAAATTCTATTTAATACTTCTCCTTAAATCTAGTTGGTCAGAACTAAGTCACATGGACACTTTCAGCTGCAAGGGAAACTTGGAAATGTAGTCATATAAACTGGCTGGTTATGTGCACAACTAACAATCAGGGGAAAGATTTCTGATACAAAGGAATAAGGGGCCATTGGGAGATAACCTACAGTTATTGTCACAGTTAACCCACATGTATGCCAATCAGTGTAGAAATGCAGAGATTTAGGGCTTGAACTCAGCTTTGGACTATGAGCTACAACCTAATAGATGTGACCAACAGCTAAAATGTGGCCAATAGTAAAAATGCTGCCATCAATCTGGTGAAGGATCAATCAAGGCTTGATGTATTCTAGCCTTCCATTACATCCCCTTGGTGACAGTCTTTTTGTGAGACCAAGTGGATGGTAATATCCTTCACAGAGATCATGAATACAAAATGAGTATTTAGAGAGGGTAGGGAGGGGAGATGACTAATACAGTCTGAGCTATGTTAAGTCTAAGATGTTCAAACAGCCTCAAATGGGAGATAGCTAATAGGCAGTTTGTGATCTACACATTGAGCTCATAGGAGGATTGGGAGGCATTGGTTACAGTTGAAGTTCTGACAGTAGATGAATTGCCAAGTAGTTTGAAATGCAGATCAGCCTGGGAAAGTGAGGGGTAGGATCAGAATTTGAGCCTTCTCCTTTTTGTGGTCCTCTACTCTTGAGCAGACCCAATGTACTGTTTTATCTACTTTCTGGAATTTCCGTGGCAACAATATAATTTCGGGCTTTACTTTCTATACTGCTTAAGTTGCTTCTGGACTGCCTTAGCTATAATGTCCAATCTAGTTGATATTCGGTATAATTTAGCCCAACTCTTTAGATCAGGGGTCAGCAAATTACAGCCTAATGGTCAAATCCAGCCCACAGACTAAGAATGATTTTTACATTTCTAAATAGTTGGGAAAAAATGAAAGAAGAACATTTTTTGACATATATGAAATTACATGGAAATTTATATGAAATTCTAATTTCAGTGTCCCTAAAGTTTTATTGGTGATGGACAGGGAGGCCTGGCATGCTGCAATTCATGGGGTTGCAAAGAGTTGTACACAACTGAGTGACTGAACTGAACTGAAAGTTTTATTGGAGCACAGTCTTGCTCACTATGCCTTCACGGTACAAAGGCAGATTTGAATAGCTTTGACAGAAACGATATGGCCTGAAAAGCCTGAAATATTTATTATTTGGCACTTTAAACAAAAGGAGTGTGGACTCCCTGCCTCAGAGCCCTAGGGTTGCCATGGCAGTTCCTCACAGGAAGGGGATGGACAGGGGCAAGAAAAAGTTTGGATCTCCTACTTTTGATTTATCCAAAGCACCTAGGTTTTTGCTTTATGTGACTGTTGCTTGCTGCTGCTGCTGCTAAGTCGCTTCAGTCGTGTCCAACTCTGTGCGACACCATAGATGGCAGCCCACCAGGCTCCCCGTCCCTGGGATTCTCCAGGCAAGAGTACTGGAGTGGGGTGCCATTTCCTTCTCCAATGCATGAAAGTGAAAAGTGAAAGTGAAGTTGCTCTTTCGTGTCTGACTCTTAGCGACCCCATGGACTGCAGCCTACCAGGCTCCTCGGTCCATTGGATTTTCCAGGCAAGAGTGGGGTGCCATTGTGTTATCCGAGGTTGTTGCTTACAGCTTTGGAAAAGGGTTTTACTTTCCCTGTGTTCTCCCTACTTCCCACACAAAAATTTTTTTCATGCCACTCATTTTGTAGATTGTGAAAACTGAGCCTCAGATAGAGAGGGTACTTTATCCAAGACCACAAACTGAGTGTAACTTGGAAAAGAATCCACATATTCAGCTATATTTCAATTAAAAAGAAAAAAAGAAAAGACACACACAGAATTCAAGAGATAGCAGTAGTAAATTCTGTTATAGCCTGGAAAGCAAGAAACTTCTAATCTTGGCTCTGCTATTTAATAGGAATGCTTTGAACCTCAGTTTTCTCACTTATTAAATGGGGCTATTAAAGATTACCAAAATCCTTCCAGATCTGAGATTCTCAGATTCCTAGAAGTAAATGTTGGGTAAAATTTAACTAGTGGTCCATTGTGAAAAAATAAGAGTGCATATTTAGCCACCATTTTATAATGTGGCTGGTCAAAAGGTCATTGTTCCTTGTTCTTTCATTTTCAAAGCCCTGGAAATTCATATTGAGCTTTTCATTACAGTCAGAGTTCTTCACTGAACACTCGACTATTGAACTGATCGCAAGTGTCACATGTTATACAAAGGTCCTTGAACATAAAACATCAGTTGGCATTTACAGAATAAAATCTGTCTCAGTAGATAGTGTTAAAAAAGAAAAAAAATATGAGCTCACTTTTGATGGTAAATTGTTCAGTGTATTTATTCATAGCTTGTATCTGCAATGTCAGTTTGTGCTAGGTTAGGCAGTACTTCGAGTGAAGGGAACACTGATCTCAGAATCACAAGTCTGACATTGAAGGGCCTGGCTTTCATACTTCTCAACTCTGAAACACTTGACAGTTGTCAAACCTCTTTCATTCTCAGTATTCTCATCCATCAAATGGGGCAAAGTACCTTATCTCATAGATGCTACTGAGTTTCTTAATTAATTCAACAAAAATACAGAGGCTACTATGAATTGATACTAATCTAGGTATTGGAGGTTGCAGTGAACAAAAAGAAATTCTCTGCTATCATATATCATATAACTTGGAAAATAATCCACATATCTAGTTATATTTCTATTAAAAATAATAAAGAAACACCCAGAATAATCTTTGACCAGATGTCTAGCATCGCTATGGCCCAGTCAAGTTAATACATAAAATTAATCATCACATAGCCTAACTTATCTTTCCAGTTTTCTGTGAGAATCGTATGTATGAGTAGATAGGAAGGAACTGTGTAAATTTTGTTGCTCTCTACCCATAGGGGAAGATTATTATTCTTGATAAGACAGAAAGGATACACATGTGGGTAGGAAGAATATGATCTTTCCTACTACCCTGAATTCAGCTCTCAGAAGATGAGACCCAACTTACTCTTCTCTGAGTGTCAAGAGATCCAACAGGAATTTCATTCACAAATAACTATCCCTCCCACCCCAGCCCAAGGCTTCTTGAATTCTCTGCTTGAGGAGAGACAAAAAGGCCCCCAAACAGTCCCATGACATGATGAGAGGAACTCCTTCTTAGGAACCTATTGTTTTGAGAAGTTTGTACATCAGGCTGTTTTTGGTGTGTGTGTGTGGGGGGGTAGTTTTGTGTGTAAGTGTGTGTGTGTGTGCAAGAGAGAGAATGTGACTAGTTCTCCAAGTGATTAAGCTGTTCAATAATGAAAACCAAGCAGTGGCAGAAAACAAATGCATTCAGCTAGCTCTAAGAAGTCCTGTTGGCATGAAGAAATATTTTGTCAAAGTGCCTGTGTGGCATACAAGGGAAGTGGCATTCAAGTTGAGTACGCTATGTAGAGATTTGGAGAAAAATCTTAACAAACTTGCATTATAATAAAAAGTAAAGAATGAGATAGTGAAGTTTGTGGGGAGTCTGGGAGAAGCAGCAGGAATTGTGTGTGTAAAGTCCTTAAGGTTGAGATAGTTTTGTGTGCTCAAACGACAGAAAGAAGGCAAGTTTGGCTGGAGCACAGTCAGAAGGGGAGACAAGTGGCATGATAAAAGTTAGAAAGTCAGGCAGGGACCAGATCACACAGGATCTTGTAGGCCTAGGGAGCTTGCAGGCCCAGGGAAGATATATACCACTATACTCAAAGATAGTATGGTTCTGTGTTTAATAGCATATTCAACCAGACTGCCTAGGTTCAAATTCTCACTCTGCCAGTTATTAGTTTAGTGACCTTGAACATGTTACCTAACCTTTCAGTGCCTCAATTATGGCCTCTGAAAAATGAGGATAATAATGGTCTATCCATACTGTTATTGTAAAGATTGAGTTATGCTAACATTGTGTGTGATAGTGCTGGGCACTGACAAGTGCTATTTATTATAAGTATAGTAGGAAGCATTTGAAGCTGTGGAATAATGGGATCTGCTTTGTGATATGAGAAATTGAATTTTTCAGGCTATAGAGGCTAGACTGAGGAGAGTGAAAGTGGAGAAGTCAAGCCCAGTTAAGAAATTGCTGCAGAATAAAGTCATTGGAGCTGAGAAGAGGGCAGATTGGACATAATTTTGAAGATAGAATCAATTAAAATTGATGCTGGATTGAGTGAGAAGTATAGGATAGGGAGGAAATGTGAAAGAAAACCTTTAGGTTTCTGGCTCTGTCACTGACTAGTTGTGTGATTTGGGGCAAAGGATTTAACCGGATATCCTAGGCTCTAGTTTCCTTATGTATTAATCAAGGTTCTCCAGAGAAACAGTACTAACAGGATATGTATGCACATGTGCACACACACACACACACACACAGTTGACTCTTGAACAACACAGGTTTGAACTGAGTGGGTCCACTTATATGTGCATTTTTTTCACCAAAATATAGACTGCAGTACTACATGATGTGAAACTGTGGTACAGAGGGCTGTCTGTAAGTTATACATGGATTTTCAACTGTGTTATTGCTCAGCACTCTTAACCCTTCCATTGTTCAAAAGTCAACTTTATAAATAAATAAACATACACATACACAGAGGGTGAGAGATTTATTTTAAATAATTGGCTCCTGTGATTGTGGAGATTCAAATCCAAAATCCATAGGGTAGGCTGGCAAGCTGAGAAAAGTTGCAGTCTGAGTCCAAAGGCAGTCTGCTAGCAGAATTCCTTCTTGTTAGAGGGATGTCAGTCTGTTTTAAGACCTTCAACTGAGGCCCACCCACATTGTGAAGTATGATCTGCTTCACCCACAGCCCACAGATTTAAATGTTGATGTCACCTAAAAGAATAATTTCACAGAAATATCCAGAATAATGTTTCACCAAATATCTGAGCATCGTGGCCCAGACAAATTGACACATACAATTAACCATCACACTTTATCTATGAAACTAGAATGATAGTCATCATTCGTCATTGGTACTATTGTGAAGATGAAATTATGTAAAGCACTTGAAACAGTGTATTTCACATAGCAAGGGTTCAAATAATGATCATCTTTATTATTTTAATGCAATAATAATCTCACATTTTGGGGGTATTTTGCATTCCCAAAGCCCCTTCACATACATGCATTTATGTAGGCATCACAACAGTCTTCATACTTTAAAGCTGGGGAAACTGAGACTGGGAGAGATGACATATCTTCTTTTCCTCTTGATGAAAGAGGAGAGTGAAAAAGTTGGCTTAATGCTCAACATTCAGAAAACTAAGATCATGGCACCCGGTTCCATCATTTCGTGGCAAATAGATGGGGAAACAATGGAAACAGTGGCTGACTTTATTTTTCTGGGCTCCAGAATCATTGCAGATGGTGATTGCAGCCATGAAATTAAAAGACGCTTACTCCTTGGAAGGAAAGTTATGACTAACCTAGACAGCATATTAAAAAGCAGAGACATTACTTTGCCAAAAAAGGTCCATCTAGTCAAGGCTATGGTTTTTCCAGTGGTCATATATGGATGTGAGAGTTGAACTATAAAGCAAGCTGAGTGCCGAAGAATTGATGCTTTTGAACTGTGGTGTTGGAGAAGACTCTTGAGAGTCCCTTGGACTGAGAGGAGATACAACCAGTCCATCCTAAAGGAGATCAGTCCCGAGTGTTCACTGGAAGGACTGATGTTGAAGCTGAAACTCCAATACTTTGGCTACCTGATGTGAAGAGCTGACTCATTTGAAAAGACCCTGATGCTGGGAAAGATTGAGGGCAGGAGGAGAAGGGGATGGCAGAGGATGAGATGGTTGGATGGCATCACTGACTCAATGGACATGGGTTTGGGTGGAGTCCGGGTGTTGGTGATGGACAGGGAGGCCTGGCGTGCTGCGATTCATGGTGTCACAAAGTTGGACAGGACTGAGCCACTGAACTGAACTGAATTGATCTTCAAACAAAGCCAGGATGAGACCTTGAGCATTACTCACCCCGCTTGCCAGGAATGGATGTTTGCCTGGCTTCCTTCATTCCAGTGGTAAGGGGTACCAGTAATAAGATCATGAATGCAGTAGGGCTTGAGAATGCTGCTGCTGCTGCTAAGTTGCTTCAATTGTGTCCGACTCTGTGTGACCCCAGACAGTAGCCGAGCAGGCTCCTCTGTCCCTGGGATTCTCCAGGCAAGAATACTGGAGTGGGTTGCCATTTCCTCTGGGTTGAGAATAAGGGCTAACATTTACAAAGCCAATGTTCATCTTGTGACAGGCACTGCATTGCTCTGTTTTGCATGTGTATCTAGTTTAATCTTCCCAACAGTCCTATAAGGTAGGTGTGAAATTACCAGGTAGGTTGTGGAAGAGAACAGGGCTCTTAGGCTACATGCTGAGAACTCAAATAACTTTTGCTCCTTCCTCTCTCACTATTATAAATTCTAGAGATTGTGAAAACTGAGAGAAGCCATTTGAATGTTTGTGAGACATATGTATTTGGGTGTGTAAAGGTCAATGAGGCCTGGCAGAATGCCTTTTGTGTACAGAGCAGGTACTCCTATGAACATTTGTGAAATGGATGAGTGAACTGATGAAGGAAAAGATTCTTAAACTGCCTATAGTCAACCATACTGGAGCTGGCCCTAGAAAAGGCAGAAGAATTTGTGATAAATATTTTCTTTGGCCCAGGTGAGACACCCCTGAACCAGCCAGGCTGTTAGGTGAGGGTTACAGGCTGAAATGGGAAGCTTCAGAAGTCCTTCCTGAGAAAATTGCTTAACTCCTTTGGATACCAGTTTACTAATATGCAAAATGGGGCCATTTTATCCCTCTCTTTTTCTCTCTCTCTCTCCCACACACACATGCACACTGCCCTCCCCACTCCTTCATTCACTTATTCAATAATACATATTGAGCATCTGCTATGTACCAGACACTGTTTTAGGCACCAAATTGTGAACAAATCAAACAAAATCCTGTTCTTGTGGAACAAATTTTCTAGTACGGCAGATACATGATAAGCAAATTATTACATAAAGCATATAGTATGTTCTAAGTGCTAAAGAGAAAAAATACAGCAGGGAAGAGGGAGAAGAAGTATACATAGGGGCAGTTCGAATTTTAATTTCCTATTTTCGGCTGCACTTCTCTCACAAGTTTGCCATGAGTTTGAAATGTGATAAAAGGCTTGTTTAAGAAGCTGTGAATTTCCATTTCAATGTAAGCTGCAGTTATTCTTGGTGGGGGGGAGGATAATTTTTCTTCATCCTTATTTGCTGTTCTCTTTTCTATCAGTGTAGTAAGAGTTCTGATCTGGAGGACAAGAAATTTGGGTTCTAAGCCTAGCCCTGGTATGATAGTTTCTTAAAAATTCTAAATGTATAGAACTTTATGGACTCGAAAGTACTGTCCCCAGAACTGAGTTTTCTGGCTTTTACTTCTTGGTTCTTTCTATTCTACCATGAAGCAGTGAGAGCTGAGGTAAGTCTCTTTCCTTCTGAGAACCAGAGTGTTCCCCTTATGTAAGTGGAATTACCCTCCACCCCTTGCTAGCCTTCTTTGGCTGTTGTGAGGTCCAACCAGATAATGTCATAAAATGAGCCTGTAAGGGCTGTTTGCTGTGATCTGGAGAACTGGTACTCCTGCTTAAGTGACTTTTTTTTGTACTGTATAAATTGGTTGTATGTGTGGAGGTGGGAGAGTGAGCCTTTGGGACTGAGTGCAATTTTCCTTTTGCAGAAGCTGCTGGGTATAGTGGAGGAATCGATGAGTCTTAGCACCTCCAGAAATGAACAGTTATACAGAAACATTTAGCATCTCATGATGAAGTGGCAACCAGTGGTGTTCAGCCCCTTTTCACCACTCTGCTTTAGAGAAGTGGGAACCAGGACTAACCTTTTGACATTTAATACACAAGTGACTCATGACCTTTAGAGACTTCCCCTTGCTGCTTAGATATGATCTCATTCAGAATACTAGGGGTGGGATGGGGAACACTGAATAAGTAGAATCTTCATTTAGTATTCCCCTCACTTTTTCTACTATAACAGTTATTCTCTTCTTAACCAAATGTTTTACTCCATATAGAACTTTCAAATTCATTATATCATCATCTTTTTAGTAGGTATGATTTGTTTCTTCTATTATAGATGAGGAAAATGAGGCTCGGAGAGTATATTATTTGCCTAAAGTAAGGGGAAAAGATAATATTCAAACCTTCAAATAGTAGTAATTGTTAGCATTTACTGAGCTTCCTATATGCCAGTCATTATTCTAAGTGCTTTACATGAATTCACTCATAAACCCTCACCAACAACTGTCAGAATCTCTCTATTTTTCAGGTGAGGAAACGACAATACTAAGAGTCTGGAGCTTGCTTAAAGTGAAGGGCAGAGTGAGTACCAGGACATTATAGAATTCTCCCCATTTTAAAGGTAAAAAAAAACGAGGCTCAAAAACATTAAGAAACTTGCTCAAGGTCAAGCAACCAACAATCGGAAGAACTGAGGTTGAAATTCAGCAAGCTGACTCTAATGCCTATGTTCAGACTCTCAAACTATACTGCTTCTAGTGTAGGGCTCTTTGTAACCAGGTTAATTGAAGCAGAGAGAAAGAAAAAGGGGGTGCATATTAACATTACACAGCATATTTAACATTTAAAAATTAATTTTTAATGAATATAACAGTCACATCTTTAAAAATCAAGCAAACTTTTTAAATGTATAAATGAATGAACCTTATTCATCCGGGTCCCCCCATTAGAGGTTACTAGAGTTTCTTTATGCAGATATGAGCAAAATTATTTTATTTTCTTTATTCTTCATCCCCCAAATCATACATTTTATGTACCATTCAATATATTTCTTTGTACTTCTTTACTGAAGTATAATTAACTTATTATATTAGTTTCAAGTGTACAACATAGTGATTCAATATTCTTATACTCTACCAAATGATCATAACAGTAACTCTAGTTATAATCTGCCACCATACAATGTTATTATAACATTATTGACTATATTCCCTATGCTGTACATTACATCACCATGAGTTATTTATTTTATAACTGGAAGTTTGTGCCTGTTAATCTCTCTCATCTATTTTACTCATCCCTTCCCCCTCTCCCCTCTGACAGTCACCAGTTTTTTTTTCTCTGTATCTGAGTCTGTTTCTGTTTTATTATGTTTGCTCATTTGTTTTTTTAGAATCCACATATAAGTGAAATAATACAGTATTTTTCTTTCTCTGTCTGACTTGTTTCACTTAGCATAATACCTTCTAGGTCCACCTGTGTTGTCAAATGGCAAGACTCCATTCTCTTTAAGGCTGAATAATATTCCAGATCTTCTTTATCTATCCATCCATTAATGGACACTTTAGGCTGCTTCCATATCCTGGCTATTCTAAATAATGCTGCAATGAACATAGGGGTATATATATCTCTTCAAATTGTGCTTTTGCTTTCTTTGGGTGCCCAGAAATGTAATTCTTGTATCATATACTGCTGTTGCCTCTGCTGCTACTAAGTCGCTTCAGTCATGTCCAACTCTGTGCGACCCCATAGATGGCAGCCCACCGGGCTCCGCCATCCCTGGGATTCTCCAGGCAAGAGTACTGGAGTGGGTTGTTGCCATTGCTTTCTCCAGTGCATGAAAGTGAAAAGTGAAAGTGAAGTTGCTCAGTCATGTCCGACTCTTCGCGACCCCATGGACTGCAGCCTACCAGGCTCCTCCATCCATGGGATTCTCCAGGCAAGAGTACTGGAGTGGGGTGCCATTGCCTTTTCCGATTGTATCGTATAGAAGTTCTATTTTTAATTTTCTGAGGAACTGTTTTCCATAGTGGCTTCACCAATGTACATACCCAGCAACAGTGCACAAGGATTCCCTTTTCTCCACACCTTTTCCAGTACTGTCACTTGTCTTTTTAATGATAGCCAATCTGACAGGTGATATTTCATTGTGGTTTTGATTTGCATTTCCCTGATGATTAGTGATGTTGAACATCTTTTCACATATCTGTTAGCCATCTCTATGTGTTCTTTGGAAAAATGTCCATTCAGGTCTTCTGCCCATTTTTCAGTCAGATCTTTTTTTTCCAATATTGAGTTATATGATATTGTGTATCTTTATATTAACCTCTGATCAGCTATATCATTTACAAATATTTTCTCCCATTCATTAGGCTGCCTTTTCATTTTGTTGATAGCTTTCTTCACCACATAAAATCTTTTTAGCTTTATGTAGCCTCATTTGTTTGTTTTTGCATTTGTTTCCCTTGCCTGAGGAGACACCTAAAAGAAAATATTGCTGAGACTGATGCCAAAGAGCATACCATATGTTTTCTTCCAGAATTTTTATGGTTTCAGGTTTTAACATTCAAACCATTAATCCATTTTGAGTTTAATTTTGATATATGGTATGAGAAAATAGTCAAGTTTGATTCTCTTACATATGTATGTCTATTTTTCCCAACAACATTTATTGAAGAGGCTGTTTTATCCCCATTGTATGTTTTTGCTTTCTTTGTTATAGATTAATTAACTATATAAAAATGAGCTTTTTTCTGGACTCTCTAATCTGTTCCATTGATAGATGTGTCTGTTTTTGTGCCAGCAGTATACTGTTTTGATTATTGTAGCTTTGTAGTCTAGTTTTAAATCAGGGAACATGATACCTGGGCTTCCCTGGTAACTCAGCTGGTAATTCAGGCTGCAATGCAGGAAACCCTAGTTTGATTCCTGGGTCAGGAAAATCCCCCGGAGAAAGGATAGGCTACTCACTCCAGTACTCTTGGGCTTCTTGGTGGCTCGGTAAAGAATCTGCCTGCAATATGCGAAGCCTGGGTTCCACCCCTGGGTTGGGAAGATCCCCTGGAGAAGGGAATGCCAGCATACTCCAGTATTCTTGCCTGGAGAATCCCCATGGACAGAGGAGTCTGGCAGCTACAGTCCACAGGGTCACAAAGAGTCAGACATAACTGAGTGACTAAGCACACACACATACACAGCATGATGCATCCAGCTTTGTTCTTTTTTTCTTAAGATTGTTTTGGCTATTTAGAATCTTTTATGTTTCCATACCAGTGTTAGAATAATTTACTCTAGTTCTGTGAAAAATGCCATTATCTGTATCTTGATAGAGATTGAATTGAATCTGTAGATTGCCTTGGAGAATATTAACAAAATTAATTCTGCATATTTCTTTTTTCATACAATATATCTTTCAGATGTCTCCACATCAATCCACAAAGACTTTCAGAAGTCTCATCTTGATGCTCACAAATCTCTACAAACCTCTATCGATCTGTGTGTCCTGCACACATCTTTTTATTTTTTACCAACCTTTGGTAGTGTCCAACTCTGTTTACATCTTCTCTCAGAGCCTCACTGCTAGACTATCTGGGACTTCTATAGAAAATATAGTGCCTAAACTAATTCCTTGGTCTTCCTCTGACACATAATCCAGTATCTTACAAACTCCCTAGCTGAACTAACCCCCTCCCCTCCTATTGCAGTTTCAACTTACTCCTATCATCTACCTACCTACCAGCCAATCTACCTGCTTATCTATGTAATGCTTGTTGGGCATCTATTCTGAGCAAAGCACCATGCTTACTTTGATGATGAATGCTTAGTGTCCTTGCTGTTCAGCAGTTTTCAGTTTAAATGGAGCCTGTAAATAAATAATCTTGGACATAGGAGTCAGAGAAGTAGCGGATTGAGTGAGTCATGAGGCCCAAGGATGGAATTATTCAGATTAGGCTCCTAAACTAAACACTGGGCCTCAGGGAAGTGTTCACTGCCCATATAAACCCTGAATTAATGTATTATTGGGTTTGGACTTCCCAGAAAAATCCTGAACCTGATATGAAAGCATAGTACTTCCTCTGAAGGGTCTTTTGGACCCTTGCTACTTTCTTCTAACCAGTCCTTTCTGCTCTGAGTAGAGGCAAGTTGTCTGACCCGCCAGCTTGCTTGAAATGGAACTGCAATAAGCCTCCACCCTTACCCCCATCCCCCGCAAAAAAAAAAAAAAATAGAGAGAGAGAGAGAAAGAAAGAAATAGGCCCAAAATAAATCATGTAAAGAAACAGGAGGAAATGCTGGTTCTGGGTATTTATTCAGCAATGTATTCAGTCTTTGGCCACAGGAGGGCGGTATAGGCAATGTTTCTTGAGGGAAGGGCTTCCTTCTGAGTGGTGGTTTAGGATGGCTTCTGCCAACAGGGAACAGAAAACCAAAGAGGTCCTGAAATTCTCAGGCTGTAATCTGGAAATTTTAGTCCCTTTGGAGAAGTTCTAACTAACGGAAGCCCTAGGGGAAGGGAGGCAGTGCAAAGGTTGGTATTCACAGCCCACAGCAGAGAATAATTCCATGACACTTTTCCTCTACATCCTAAATTGTGAATCAAGAGGACTATGCCTTGATCTTCATTCACTCATTCATTCATTTACCATTTAGTTATTCACTCATTTAAAAATATTTATTGAATTCCAAGCACTGTTCTAGGTGCTAGAGATACAGCAATGAAAAAAACAGTCTCTACCTTCATGGAGCTTACACTTTATAAAGGGAGAAAACAAACCAATAAACAAATAATTATAACATTTCAAGGCTAGAAAGAAAAGCAGGATTATGGAATAGACAGTGATTGGATGGTTCAGGGATGGACTCCTTTTGAAGAGATGTAATTACACCTAAACTTGTAGATAGCTAGGAGAAAAATCTTCAGGCAGAGTCAAATTATTAATACTGTCTGATTTTCCCTGTAAAATGCCACCCACACAACTATACAATTATATGCAACCTTATTCTTTAACTTAAACCAATCACTCGCCTTTCCTCAGGGTACCCCACTTGAGACCAAATCCACATCTGCCACATTTTTAGCAAGGCTGTTGAAATTTTAAAACAACCAATGCTTTAAGTTACAACTTTAAAACAAGTCACGGTCTTTTAAGGTTTTTCTTTTTTTTTTTTTTTAATTTTTAATTTAATAATTTTAAAACATGTGTTCCCCGTCCTGAACCCTCCTCCCTCCTCCCTCCCCATACCATCCCTCTGGGTCGTCCCAGTGCACCAGCCCCAAGCATCCAGCATCGTGCATTGAACCTGGACTGGCATCTCGTTTCATACATGACATTTCACATGTTTCAATGCCATTCTCCCAAATCTTCCCACCCTCTCCCTCTCCCACAGAGTCCATAAGCCTGTTCTATACATCAGTGTCTCTTTTGCTGTCTCGTATACAGGGTTATCGTTACCATCTTTCTAAATTCCATATATATGCCTTAGTATACTGTATTGGTGTTTTTCCTTCTGGCTTACTTCACTCTGTATAATAGGCTTCAGTTTCATCCACCTCATTAGAACTGATTCAAATGTATTCTTTTTAATGGCTGAGTAATACTCCATTGTGTATATGTACCACTGCTTTCTTATCCATTCATCTGCTGATGGACATCTAGGTTGCTTCCATGTCCTGGCTATTATAAACAGTGCTGCGATGAACATTGGGGTACATGTGTATCTTTCCCTTCTGGTTTCCTCAGTGTGTATGCCCAGCAGTGGGATTGCTGGATCATAAGGCAGTTCTATTTCCAGTTTTTTAAGGAATCTCCACACTGTTCTCCATAGTGGCTGTACTAGTTTGCATTCCCACCAACAGTGTAAGAGGGTTCCCTTTTCTCCACACCCTCTGCAGCATTTATTATTTGTAGACTTTTGGGTCGCAGCCATTCTGACTGGTGTGAAATGATATCTCATAATAGTTTTGATTTGCATTTCTCTGATAATGAGTGATGTTGAGCATCTTTTCATGTGTTTGTTAGCCATCTGTATGTCTTCTTTGGAGAAATGTCTATTTAGATCTTTGGCCCATTTTTTGATTGGGTCATTTATTTTTCTGGAGTTGAGCTGAAGGAGTTGCTTGTATATTTTTGAGATTAGTTGTTTGTCGGTTGCTTCATTTGCTATTATTTTCTCCCATTCTGAAGGCTGTCTTTTCACTTTGCTAATAGTTTCCTTTGATGTGCAGAAGCTTTTAAGTTTAATTAGGTCCCATTTGTTTATTTTTGCTTTTATTTCCAATATTCTGGGAGGTGGGTCATAGAGGATCCTACTGTGATGTATGTCAGAGAGTGTTTTGCCTATGTTCTCCTCTAGGAGTTTTATAGTTTCTGGTCTTACGTTGAGATCTTTAATCCATTTTGAGTTTATTTTTGTATATGGTGTTAGAAAGTGTTCTAGTTTCATTCTTTTACAAGTGGTTGACCAGATTTCCCAGCACCACTTGTTAAAGAGATTGTCTTTAATCCATTGTATATTCTTGCCTCCTTTGTCAAAGATAAGGTGTCCATATGTGCATGGATTTATCTCTGGGCTTTCTATTTTGTTCCATTGGTCTATATTTCTGTCTTTGTGCCAGTACCATACTGTCTTGATAACTGTGGCTTTGTAGTAGAGCCTGAAGTCAGGTAGGTTGATTCCTCCAGTTCCATTTTTCTTTCTCAAGATCGCTTTGGCTATTCGAGGTTTTTTGTATTTCCATACAAATTGTGAACTTATTTGTTCTAGCTCTGTGAAGAATACTGTTGGTAGCTTGATAGGGATTGCATTGAATCTATAAATTTGGTCTTTTAAGTTTTAAGTAAGTTTAAGGACTTGTTTAAGGTCATACAGCTTTAGCTTTTCATCCACTGTCCTTTTTTCACTTTGCCATCAGCTTCTCAAGGCATTGTGGGGGCACAGCAGCACACGAAAGCATCAGCCATTTTAGGTGAACATGAGTTCACAGGTAGCTCTTCCTAAGAACTAGTGTTTAGAAAAAGGGAAGTGACAGTTTCACCATACTCCCCATTGTCACTTCCACCTGTATGTGTGTTCTGAGGGATGTGTGGGCAAACTTCCCAAGCAAAAGTCCCAAGGGGACTGTAAATCATGCCACAAGGGGAAGGGCTTAAAGAAATGTCATGTTTACTTGGAAAATGTGTGTGTGTGTGTAAGATAGGTGTTCGGGGGGGATCAGAATTTGAACTCATGATAGATATCTTCAAACACTTAAGAAGACTGTTGCTTAGATGGGTAGATCCTTCTTGCATAGCCCAGAGGTGAACAAATGAACAGAAACCAGAGAAAAGTGAATTTTAGCTCAAAATGAATAATGGCTTTGGAAGCTACAGGATGAGATTTTTTTTTCTTCTTCTTGTTACTGAAGATATTCTAGTGGCTGCTAAACAAAACTTATCAAGGATATTGGAGGAAGAAAAAGTGGGCTTTGGAAATAGATCTCAATTTAAATCCTGCTATTGGATTTGGGAACCTATATGGCTATGAACAAATGATGTAAACATTCTTAACCTTAGTTTTCTACTCCTTAAAATAACAATAACAGTTACTTCTTTGGGGGCTTCTGGGAAGGATTAAATATAATATGTTGAAAAGCCTAAAGTAGATATTTCTTCCTCCCACTCTACTTCCTCTACCCTGTCACATATACTGTAGTGAGGAGTCCTACAAAGGGAGATTGGGAGGAAATAACTTTTTTTCCATTTCAAGTATGGAATTCTTTGATTTGCTCTATAATCATCAACAACTTTATTCATTATCTGATTATGCTTAGAATACTATGACTTTGAAATTACATGCATTTGTGATTCTTTTTCTCACTAGACTGTAAGTTTCCCAAGAGGCTCTCTTTACCCCTTAGCTGTCAAAATAACTGCTTACTGAATTTAACTGCTGAATAACTGAACTAACCAAGAGTTCCTGTCCTCAGGGAATTGCCTCTCCTAAATAGAACTGACATAATGAATGTATAAGAGCATCTAGTCATATAGGTTACCAAGAAAATTAACAGACAAGGTTTAATATCTTCAGATTGTCCATGGCAAACATCAGGGACTATGAGGTGGCTGAGGTGGGAGTTGGATGGCCAATGAATGAGTAGCAATAGGGGTCAGGACAAAATGTGGAACTTTCCTTGGGTATGCTTTCTGATAGAAGTGGGGCTTTGGAAGCTATTTGAACCATGAGAAAACCAAGCATTGGCTTTTCCCTGAGAGAAGGCAAATATTTAAGACCTAGATATCATACCTGGGTGGTAGGCCCTTTGGATTCAAGTCAGAACATTGAAACAGTTTATTCTTGTGACTGAGGAGATATCATGTCAAATGCTTTTGGAAGGTGGAACATGTGTCACCTAGTGGCATTTATACAGCATAGTGTTGAAAAGCATAGGCTCTAGAGCCAGACAGGGTTGGTTTGCACCTCGGTTCCACCACTGACTAGCTATGTGACATTGGGCAAGTTATTTAAGGTCTATGCCTCAATCCTCTCATCTGTAAAATAATGACAATAATAGTATCTTCCTCATAGTGTTATTGTGAGGATTGAAATAATTAATATATGTAAAAGGCTTAGAACAATTCTATGAGTAAGCACTCTATAAGCATTTATTATTATTATTATCTAATGAGTTCCCTTTGGATCCTGAGAAATATGCTGGGTACTTATAGTAATTTCAGTGTGAGTTTGGAAACATTTATATTCTAGACAATATTTATAAATTTATATTATATATATATTTATATTTATAAACAAATATTTATATTCTGAATAATATAATTCTATATTATATTCTAATCCATGTCATTAGCTCCTCAGCAGTGGCTGTAATAGAAGTAGTGATAATATCTGGCTCAAAAAGATGAAAGAACTTTCCACCAACTGAAATTGTCCAAAGGACTACCAGGTTATCTTAGGAGAGAGGAACCTTCCTATTGTCGTGGGTGTTGGAGCGGAAAACTGGATGAGGATGTTACAGAAGGGATTGAAGGATGAAATTGGGACTTTGCTATGCCAAGAGAGTTTCTGATTTCTTGATTCTTATCAGCAGAAGGGCTGCCTTTGAGGTGCTTCTTGAAATGTCAGGGCCTCTTCTAATTTTTTGAAATTAAAATTGTGAGTCACCTTACACAGAAAGCTAACTGTAAATAAATGGGGCTGGGATCAAATGTCATGTTTCAAAGTCTGAGATCCCCCAAAAGTACTTTCAAGACTCAAGAAATGAGTTTTGTTTTCTGCTCTGCCAGTAATTAATTATGTAACCGTGTATAGCTTACTTTCTCTGGGCCTCAGTTTCCTAACCTAGAATATGAGGGGTTAGAGTAGATTTTCTCTGAGGTCTCATAAGGTTACCTTCTGTGGTTGGAATATATAATTCTCTGAGTAGAAACAACTAGGTGAAGGAGCTATTCATATATTCAGCAGATGTTTATGAAGCACCTGCTAAGTGTCAAGCAAAGGATACCAGATTGGCAAGGCATTGTATGCCATGCTACAGAATTTGCCTTAAAGGCAGTGGGGAGCCATGGAAGGCCTTTGAACAGAGGAACTATATAACTCAGTGTTCAGCTGTGGAAATTATATTGCTCTAGTTATTTTCAGCAGAGTTTTAATATAGAAAATTTAGTGTTTCCAAAATTGGTAGAAGGGCTGAAGGGGCAAGCTTTAGACTAGGCCTCCAGGAATGAATCTCAGAATGAATACAGCTGTTTTCTCTGCCAGAAGAAAGAAGGTAAAGCATCAGCAGCTTTGGGAACACTGTACCTGATTTGCAATCTAGGAATTAGGAATCTGCCACTGCCTTAACTATTGTATAGAGTATCATTATGCCTGCTAGATCCTCCATAGCAAAAACAAATAAGTAAAAATATTTAAAAGTCTCATTCCCTGCTTGTACAAAGACACAAAGCAGGGTCTAGACACTGAGATCTATGGAAAGGTAACACAGCTGCAGAAAACTCTAAAACCCCACCATTCTACTTGTCACTAGAAGCAGCAGAAGTATGTTTTCTGTATTATCACTTTCTTTCAAATATTGTGCATATGCCTATGGTTGGCAGAAATAAATCACATCCAAAACAATGGATGCAAAGAAGTTTGAGAAATCATAGGTTGTTGTTGTCATTTTGGTTTTTATTAATAGCTTTTCAGCAATACAGGAAGGTAAGCTAGAAGGAGGGTGGCATGGATTCTCAGCATCCAGTATATAGTATCCACCATAGAATTAAGAAGAACAGGACTGCTTTTGAAAGAGATAATTTGTCCAGGAGAGTAGAGGCTGAATTGGGGAGACAGAGCAGCACAAAAGACCACAGTAGCTGGCAGTAGGGAGAGAGAGGAAGAACACATTCCTCAAGGAGGAAGAGAATCACCAAGACTTAGAGACTGGTTGGCTAGTAGCAAGGTGAGGGAAAAGGAAGACTTATGGATATTTCCTTCGTATCTCCTTGGCTAATTCTGTGTGTGACATTCCCAAGGGACAGGGAACTCAGGGAAAATAGGAAGCTGGCAGGGGTGGGAGAAAACTGCTTTGATTTTGGACTTACCAAATTTGAGGTTCTTGTGAGATATTCAGGAGACATCCAGAAGGCAGGTGGAGATTCATCTCTGGAGTTCAAGAGAGTTACCTGGGGCTTATCAGCTAACCCCCAGGGAGGTTGTAAGCTCCCTGCAGGCAAAGACCTATGCCTGTTTTGTTCCTCCACTGGTGTCCTGTAACCTTGTTGAAAGGTGGTACTTCAGTGTGTAATGTAGGTGGCGGGTAGTTAAAGCCTTGGGAATGGATAGGTCCATCATTCAGTGCAAGTGTGGAATAAGAAGAAAAGGGGACTGAGATTAGAGGAACTTTGAGAAATCATGGCCTTAATGACTAAATGAAGAACCCAAACAGGAAGCAAAGATAATACAATCAGACAGGTCATGTGAATGTGTCCCCAAGGCAGAGGGAGTAAGGAAGGAGTAAGGCATCAATGGAGACCAGACCATTCAGAAGATGATGGAAATTTGAATTCTTTCCATCTTTTGGCTATGGTGAATAATGCTGTTATTAATACACACATACAAGTTTGTTTGTGTGGCATGTTTTAATTTTTCTTAGGTGTATATATAAGAGTGGAATTGTTGGGTCAAATGGCAACTCCATGTTTAAGTTTTTGAGGAACTGCAGACTATTTGCCAAAGTGGTTTCATCATTTTACATTCCCACCGGCAGTGTTATGAAGGTTCCAATTTCCCACATCCTCCCCAACACTTATTATGTAGCTTTTTGATTATAACCATCCTAGCATGGGATGGGGGAGCCTGGTGGGCTGCTGTCTATGTGGTTGCACAGAGTTGGACATGACTGAAGTGACTTAGCAGCAGCAGCAGCATGTGTAATGTGGTATCTCATTACAAATCTGATATAGCAAATATCTTTCATTTGCATTTTCCTGATGATTAATATCGTAAGGGATTTGATTTAGGTCATACCTGAACAGAACTGAATAGTCTAATGGTTTTCCCTACTTTCTTCAATTTAAGTCTGAATTTGGCAATAAGGAGTTCATGATCTGAGCCACAGTCAGCTCCTAGTTTTGATTTTACTGACTGTATAGAACTTCTCCATCTTTGAATGCAAAGAATATCATCAATCTGATTTCGGTGTTGACCATCTGGTAATGTCCATGTATAGAGTCTACTCTTGTGTTGCTGGAAGAGGGTGTTTGCTATGACCAGTGTGTTCTCTTGGCAAAACTCTATTAGCCTTTGCCCTGCTTCATTCTGTACTTCAAGGCCAAATTTGCCTGTTACTCCAGGTATTTCTCGGAGAAGGCAATGGCACCCCACTCCAGGACTCTTGCCTGGAAAATCCATGGACAGAGGAGCCTGGTAGGCTGCAGTCCATGGGGTCGCTAAGAGTTGGACAAGACTGAGCGACTTCACTTTCACTTTTCACTTTCCTGCATTGGAGAAGGAAATGGCAACCCATTCCAGTGTTCTTGCCTGGAGAATCCCAGGGACGGGGAAGCCTGGTGGGCTGCCGTCTATGGGGTCGCACAGAGTCGGACACGACTGAAGCAACTTAGCAGTAGCAGCAAGGTATTTCTTGACTTCTTACTTTTGCATATAATGAAAAGGACATTTTTGGGGGGGTGTTAGCTCTAGAAGGTCTTGTAGGTCTTCATGGAACCATTCAACTTCAGCTTCTTCAGCATTAAGGGTCAGGGCATAGACTTAGATTACTGTGATATTGAATGGTTTGCCTTGGAAATGAACAGAGATCATTCTGTTATTTTTGTGATTGCACCCAAGTACTGCATTTTGTATTCTTTTGTTAACTGTGATGACTACTCCATTTCTTCTAAAGGATTCTTGCCCACAGTGGTATATATAATGGTCATCTGAATTAAATTCACCCATTCCAGTCCATTTTAGTTCACTGATTCCTAAAATGTCAATGTGAGAAATATATTCAAGGGATTAGATGTGATAGACGGAGTGCCTGAAGAACTATGGACAGAGGTTCGTGACATTGTACAGGAGACAGGGATCAAGACCATCCCCAAGAAAATGAAATGCAAAAAGACAAAATGGTTGTCTGAGGAGGCTTTACAAATAGCTGTGCAAAGAAGAGAAGCAAAAGGCAAAGGAGAAAAAGGAAGATATACCCATTTGAATGCAGAGTTCCAAAGAATAGCAAGGAGAGCTAAGAAAGCCTTCCTCAGTGACCAGTGCAAAGAAATGGAGGAAAATAATAGAATAGGAAAGACTAGAGATCTCTTCAAGAAAATTAGAGATACTAAGGGAACATTTCATGCAAACATGGGTACAATAAAGGACAGAAATGGTATGGACCTAACAGAAGCAGAAGATATTAAGAAGAGGTGGCAAGAACACACAGAAGAACTGTACAAAAAAGATCTTCACGACCAAGATAATCACGATGGTGTGATCATTCACCTAGAGCCAGAAATCCTGGAATGTGAAGTCAAGTGGGCCTTAGAAAGCATCACTACGAACAAAGCTAGTGGAGGTGATGGAATTCCAGTTGAGCTCTTTCAAATCCTGAAAGATGATGCTGTGAAAGTGCTGCACTCAATATACCAGCAAATTTGGAAATCTCAGCAGTGGCCACAGGACTGGAAAAGGTCCGTTTTCATTCCAATCCCAAAGAAAGGCAATGCCAAAGAATGCTCAAACTACTGCACAGTTGCACTCATCTCACATGCTAGCAAAGTAATGTTCAAAATTCTCCAAGCCAGGCTTCAACAGTACGTGAACCGTGAACTTCCAGATGTTCAAGGTGGATTTAGAAAAGGCAGAGGAAACAGAGATCAAATTGCCAATATCCATTGGATCATCAAAAAAGCAAGAGATTTCCAGAAAAACATCTGCTTTTTTGACTATGCCAAAGCTGTTGACTGTGTGGATCACAACAAACTGTGGAAAATTCTTCAAGAGCTGGGAATACCAGACCACCTGACCTTCCTTCTGAGATATCTGTATGCAGGTCAGGAAGCAACAGTTAGAACTGGACATGGAACAACAGACTGGTTCCAAATCGGGAAAGGAGTATGTCAAGGCTGTATATTGTCACCCTTCTTATTGAACTTATATACAGAGTACATCATGAGAAATGCTGGGCTGGATGAAGCACAAGCTGGAATCAAGATTGCCAGGAGAAATATCAATAACCTCAGATATACAGATGACACCATCCTTATGGCAGAAAGTGAAGAAGAACTAAAGACCTTCTTGATGAAAGTGAAAGAGGAGAGTGAAAAAGTTGGCTTAAAACTCAACATTCAGAAAACTAAGATCATGGTATCTGGTCCCACTACTTCTTGGCAAATAGATGGGGAAACAATGGAAACTATGACAGAGTTTATTATTGTTATTTTTTTTGGCTCCAAAATCACCGCAGATGGTGACTGCAGCCATGAAATTAAAAGATGCTTACTCCTTGGAAGAAAAGTTATGACCAACCTAGACAGCACATTAAAAAGCAGAGACATTACTTTGCCAAAAAAGGTCTATCTAGTTAAAGTTATGGTTTTTCCAGTGGTCACATATAGATGTGAGATTTGGACTATAAAGCAAACTGAGTGCCGAAGAATTGATGCTTTTGAACTGTGGTGTTGGAGAAGACTCTTGAGTCCCTGGAACTGCAAGGAGATCCAGTCAGTCCATCCTAAAGGAAATCAGTCCTGAATATTCATTGGAAGGACTGATGTTAAAGCTGAAGCTCCAATACTTTGGCCACCTGCTGTGAAGAACTGACTCATTGGAAAAGACCCTGGTGCTGGGAAAGACTGAAGGCAGGAGGAGAAGGGCATGACAGAGGATGAGATGGTTGGATGGCATCACCAGCTCAATGGACATGAGTTTGAGTCAACTCTGGGAGTTGGTGATGGACAGGGAGGCCTTGTGTGCTGCAGTCCATGGGGTTGCAAAGAGTTGGACACAGCAGAGTGACTGAACTGAACTGATGATTAGGATATTGAGTATCTTTTTATGTCTTTTTGACCATTTTTTGGAGAAATGTTACTCAGATCCTGTGCCAATTTTTAAATTGTGTTTTTAAAAATAATTGAGTTATGAGAGCTCTTTATGTATTCTAGATACAATCCCTTATCAGATATATAATTGGAAATATTTCATTCTGTGTATTCTCTTTTCATACTTTTTTCATATTTCTGTCATTTTTTAAATAAAATATTATTTTTAATTGAAGGATAATTGCTTTACAATATTGTGTTGGTTTCTGCGATACATCAACATGAATCAAACATAGGTATACCCTTCCTTTTGAACCTCCCACCCACCTCCCCCATGTCCCACTCCTCTATGTTGTCACAGAGCACTGGTTTGAGTTCCCTGAGTCATACAGCAAATTTCCACTGGCTATCTATATCACATAGCATATTTTTACCATATATTAAATAGATAGCCAGTGGGAATATGTTTTCCACTGTATATGTTTAGCCAGTGTATATGTTTTCATGATAGTGTCCTTTGAAGCACGTAAGTTTTTTAACATTGACCAAATCCAATTTATTTACGTTTTGTTGCTGATGCTTTTCATGTCATATCTAAGAAACCATTACTAAATCCAAGATCACAAAGATGTACCTGTATTCTCCTCATTTTGTTAAACTTAGCCACAATATCATTACCACAGCTAAACAATTAATAGTGATTCCTTAATATTACTGAATATTCAGCCTGTTCAAGTTGCTATTTATCTCATAAATGTCACATATGGGTGGTGATGCACACATATGCAAGTTCCACCTGAATCGATCACTCTTTTTCCTCATTGTTTACTTGTTAGAGAACCAGATTTTTGGTCCTGTAGTTTTTTACAGTCTATGTCACCATACTGCAGTTTAATTTTTTTTTTTTGTCCTCTGTGTATCATGTAAATAGCTAGATCTAGAAGCTTGATCTGATTCAAGATATTTTGCCGTTTGTTTTGGCGCAAATCATTCATAGGGGATGTGATAAGTCAAACTTTTAAAGTGGGCATTTCTTTGGGTTTTATTCTATCTTGTAAGGCTAGGGGCCATTTTATTTATACCTCCATTGACTCAGAATTTCCACTCACCAAGTTTGAATAGCTGACTTTCCTAGACTCAAAGATTTTTTGAGAATAGAAAGCAATTCTCATTCCTCTTGGAGTTTATAGTATGGTAGAAATACCAGAAATTAATTAGTTCTATCCCTGGATAATCTAGTTTCTTGCCCCTTTCCACCAATATCTATCTGTTCATGTGTACAGTCTTATAAGAGTAAGAAAGGCCCTTAGAGATATTCAGTGTAAGTTAGTCCTTGGTTTTGAGGGCCCAGAAGCCTGCTCTATATTTTTCTGAGGTAAGGTTCAGAGGTTTCACTGAATTCTGACAGGTCTAAGGTCTCCTGTGGCAGAAGGGAGATGGAGTCCCATAGAGGGGAAAGGAGTTGCCCAAAAGTCTTATAGGAAGCTTGAAGTAGGCCTAGGAGTAAATCTGAAACCTTTCTGTCTCTACTCCAGGGCTTCTCCATTTCAGACACCAGACCACAAAGACAGAACAGGGCAGTGATTTCAAGCAGATTGCAAGTTTTATAGGTTTTGTAGAGGCTTTTCCAATGCAAAACTGTCCTCTCTTCCTAGTACCCAGTATGCTGGAATAGTGCAAGCTGTCATAGTTCAAAGAAACCAGAAATAGGAAAGAAATCTGATCTGCAAGTGCAGAGATATCAGAGAAAGATAAATATAATTGAATTTTGTATAATTTGTAGCGTGTCCTTGTGATTCTGTACACAGCACTGATTTGTTGGATTTGTATAGCTAATTGTGAGTGGCCTATAATACTTGAAGTGAAGTTGCTCAGTTGTGTCCCACTCTTTGCAACCCCATGGACTGTAGCCTACCAGGCTCCTCCGGCCATGGGATTTTCTAGGCAAGAGTACTGGAGTGGGTTGCCATTTCCTTCTCCAGGGGATCTTCCCGACCAAAAGCATCTTTGCTTCCTCCTTGGCCCAGGCTCCAAAGTTGCTCCAAAGGGTCCCTTTCCGCCACGCACCCCCATTCCTTTTCCCTCCTCCCTATCCTTTTCCCATCCTTTACCCCAAGCTTCTATTTCTTCATCATACCCCCCCCCCCACCATTTCTTCTTTCTCTTTCCCATCTTTCCTTTTCTTTCCCTTCTGCTTCTCACCGTCTTCTCATCATTCCCTCCTCTCTCCCTGCCATGCTCTCTCCCCTCTGGTCCGTTCTGTCCATTCCCTTCCTCTCTCCCAGGCCTTTCCCTCCTCTCTCCCAGGCCTTTCCCTCCTCTCTCTCCTCAGCTCCATCAACCCACCCACAACAAGCTCGCCACCCCTACGCCAGAACTGGCAGCCTGGAGCTCCGGCTGGGCTGGATGGAGCGGGCCTGCTGGGGGACCATGTGTTCACCGATTGGCTGCCGCTGGTAGCACGCCAGCTCAAGTACCGCCCCCCCGGCGAGTAAACTCTCCTCTGCGGCACCTGTTATTGGTCGGCGGGCCTGTCAGCATTTTGGCTGCACCTCACGCAGGCGCGGGCAGTCGTTCCGTGAATAAAAACGCAGAATATGGGCTGGGGGGTGGGGAGAGGCGAGGAAGAGAGCCAGCGAGGCAGGGATCGAAAGAGTAGCTGGCAGCCCAGAGCCCGGCGAACAGAGCGAGCATAGAAAAGCGAGCGAATTAGAGGGAATAGAGGAGACCGAGACTGACCGGTAGCCAGCCAGGCAGGCGGACGGACGCACCCCCGGACAGACAGACTGAGCAGGCGCCGGAGAACCTCGCGCTGGTTTCTCCTGCCTTTCTCTTTGAAAGCCAGGATTTTGCCTTTTCCCGTGGCGCCCGAGAGAGAATGCTGGACTCTGCAGACTTCAGCGCAAGCTAAGATTTCTCAGCTAGGGAAGAAAGATCAGCTCAGTTCTGAGAAGGGGGAAGCAAGCACCCCTGTCCCCATCCCCCCTTCCCCCCTCCCATACCAAACTCGGGCGCCAAACCCAGCCCTTCCCCAACCACCCGACTTCCTCCTCTCCTTTCTAGCATGGTGGCTGTATGGACAGTCTGACAGAACAGAGACTGACATCTCCCAATCTGCCAGCCCCTCATTTGGAACACTACAGTGTTCTGCATTGCACCATGACCCTGGATGTGCAAACTGTAGTCGTTTTTGCCGTGATTGTAGTCCTTCTGCTTGTAAATGTCATACTCATGTTTTTTCTGGGAACGCGCTGAATGGAGTCCAGCCGCCTGAGCTGTCTGGAATTCTCGCTTTGATTTCATCCCGAGAACCTCCAAGGAAAAAAAAAAAAAAGAGAGAGAGAGAGAGAGGGAAAGAGAGGGAGAGAAAGAGCACGCTTTCTTACTCAGGGGGGAAAACGTTTTGAGCTTCAACATGGCCTCGCTGTGATATGTATGACGTTGGTATATTATCTCTCCCTAAATCTTTTGTTATGTCTTGTCTTTTAAGTATGCCTGTGAGTGTAGTTGCTTATTGCTTGAGTAAAATTGTTGATAAAGAAATGCTTTCTATTTAAGTGTGCATGTGTGTGTGTGTGTATGTGTGTGTGCATTCTTCATTGATGTGACGTTCATGAAGCAAGCTCTGCATCCTTACACAATGGCTTTGCTGATTGTGGTGTTTTGTCAATTCATTTTCTGGAAAACGACCTTTAAATTCCATCAGAGAATTTTAGAATTTCTTTCTTGCCATCAGAAGATGGCATTTGGGTTTGTCTGGGGCAAGGGAGGTTGTGGGAAAAGCATGATGAATTTCTGGCAGCTTAGGAAAAACAGTGTTGCACTAGATGTTTAGAGGAAAGAAATTGATACAGGAATGAATTTAGGGAAATTATTCTTCAGTCTCTTAATGAGAAGCGAGAATATGGAAAGTGATGTGGTGGGGTGCGTTGTGCTGGCAGTTGGTGACTGTGTTCTCTGAATCTTAATTTGCTGTCCAGCGTTTACAGTTTCCAATTTGGAAAGAAGCCACGTTTAAAACATTTCTTAAAAATCATTAAATGTCAATTTCTTTGGAATCATGGTATGTGGCATCAAAATGTTCTTTGATTTTTATGAATTAGCAGGAGAAGACGTTGACAGTAACTGTTTGGGTTCTTTTTCCCAAAAATTGTACCTATGAATTTGAGTTTGGGGATTTTGTCTCTATGGCCTCCAAAAACAACTAAAGCTAGCTTTCTACCAACCTTGGGAATAATATATTTAGATATGCCTCTTTGGGGTAATCTCATTTGCAGTGATGTTCTTGAACTACATTTTAAATAGAACTTGCTAGTGTTAATAAGAAAATGGTGGTTTTGTTTGCTTCCTTGTTCTTTAAAATCAGAGGTCTCTCTATTTGGAAAGTTTCCATTTTAAAATGAAATTATGTATCATGCTAAATTGAGAGTTTTGAGCACCCTCCCCCCCCAAAAAATGACTGGATGGAAAGGGATGAAAGCTCTGGAAAACGTGAGCTAGAAGCAACATTCCAATTTGATATTTATTTGCATGTCTTTATCAGGTGGTAGTGGTGGTCATTGCTGTTATTTTTGCTATTGTTATTATTTTTATATTTCTGTTTCCCCTAAGAAAGCTTTTGTCAAATCCAGTAAAAAATTTGTCTCTGATGCCAGTGTGCATAATATTATGCACCCCCCTCCCCCACCTGCTGTTGTTGGCAGGTCTTCTTTCTGTTGCTTACCTGACTTGAAAGAGTACCATTTCTGTCTCATATAGCAATTAATCAGGACACATAAAACATCCACACACATGGTCCTCCTGCACCCATGTGGGCGACTGTTCATGAGTGATGTGTACATCTGCTGGCAGTGTGCTTTCAAGTACCATGTACTGTTGTTCGGACTGTTTGGAAAAGATTTTGAAGGGAGGAGGGCTGTGAAGGGGGCTCTTGAAATTGTCCAGACCTTGGGGCCCAAAGAGTATAATTTTATGGCATTAGAAGAGGTTTTGAGTCACAAGGTGTGCTCTCGATGGCTCTGTGTGGGTAAGAAACTGATTTTTTAATTTGGTTGGCACCATGTTGTAAGCATGATCTGGGAAGTTTGCTGGCATTGATTCTTATTATTTACTCTTTAGTCCCTTTGTGGGAGCCCCCGGGTTGAACTAAGAACTTGATTTTTTTGCAAAGAGAATCTAGTGAGTCCCACTTGCCCTCCCTTCCTGCATTTGCTCCAACAGTATTGTGTGAAGTAACCTGATATTTTAGTTGGACACTTTGTTTTGAGACAGTGTTGGAGAGTGATGAAAGAAAGGCTGTAGGCCGGGCAGCTACAGACCTGGGTCTTCTCTGTTCAGCAACTGCTTGACATTGAGCAATTTTGGGATTCTCTATAACATGGCATTTGGGGATGGTTGGACTATGTTTTTGAATTCTGTGATTTTGGGTGTCCATATGCACTTGAAATCAGAGGCTAATGAACTGGAAAGATAACTGAAAAGGCAAATGAAATGTTAATAAATGTTCATCAAGGGGTGATGGGAGGGGGGAAGGAGGAAATATCTGGTTGCTGGTATCTGGAGAAACTTGTTTTACCTAAGAGATTCTTTTACCTAGTTATGTGGGAAGAAAACTGGACTACAACAATAGAATGCTTTTTGATTTTTCCTTCAAGGAGATAAGGATTCTCCAAGGCTAGTCTTTGAACCAGGTTTATGACAAAGTATGTGTCACCTTTGGATGCCTGACAGACCCTTGGCAGAAAGCCTTTGTAAATGTATGTGTGTAGGATGTGTGACAGTATGTATGTGGGTGTGTATGCACATCTACTCTGTGTCGGATACAGACTCCTGAATCTGGATGGGGTTGAATGTGCTAGGAATGAAGAAAAACAGCAGGACATGAATTGAGTTCCCCAGTTCTGAAAGGCCTCCTTGTGCTAAGGCCTACAAGGATTTGACTGGTGCTAACTCTGATGCTGGGAGGGATTGGGGGCAGGAGGAGAAGGGGACGACAGAGGATGAGATGGCTGGATGGCATCACCAACTCGATGGACGTGAGTCTGAGTGAACTCCGGGAGTTGGTGATGGACAGGGAGGCCTGGCGTGCTGTGATTCATGGGGTCGCAAAGAGTCAGACACGACTAAGTGACTGAACTGAACTGAAGGTGGATGAGTGTCCCCCTCTATCGGTTTTCCCCTACCCTACACAGCCTCAGACTAAAGGGGTAGCTTGGAAGAGCTCTTTCATCAGTAATTTAGTTTGTGAAATGGGTAAACATTTTTCAAATTAACTTATCTTTAGGCACATAAGGGAATGTTGCTAGCCAGATGGCAGGCTACCATAGAGCAGCTAAAACGGAGTTTAGGGAGTAGTGAACAGGGTGACTTTTTACTTGTGTGGATCCTGAAGGTTTGGCATTTCTTCTTCAAGATTGTGAGAGTAAGCAAAAAGAGAAAAGAGTGGGAGAAAATGAAAAATGCAGCCAAGAGGAGTGGGACCCTCTGCATTTTGACTTTTTCCTCCTTTCCTGTCTCTTGTCTTCATCTTCCCCCTTCTAAGCTTTTCCCCTCTTTGCTGATATAGCCTCCTCTCTCTCCCCCACCATCCCTGCTGTAAGGGGTAGGAAGAAGAAGGCTTTACCTCTCTGATTTGTCCCAACATTTTCTGACAGAGCTCCTTGTTCCCTTTCCTTCTGTCTAACTCCTTTGTAAAGGATACTTTTTGCTACAAGCTCCCCACTAGAAGATTCAAGAAAACGTCCTTGACCAGTATCCAAGCAACTCCTGCATCACATAGCTCCCGCTGAGGTCTAGGGCACTTGAAAGTTCCAGGCACAAGCGCTTTTGGAGAAAGGCGGGAGCTGGCAAGGCAGGACTTGGAAAGATGCTTTTGGGGAGAGGATAAAGAAAGAGCAAAATCCTCATTGCCCACAAATACCTAGAAAACATATCCAGGGAAGGCATACAGAGCCTCGCTGCATCCCAGTCATGGGACTATTTATTTGAAGGTTCTTGGGTTCAAATCCCTGTCTAGTCACTGCCTTCTCCTTAAGATTAAATGAGCCACTTCACAGTCTAGCTTTAGTGCAAGGAGATCTGAAGGCTGTGAAAAATGTTTATGTCCACCATGCAGGGAGGAGGTAAACGGATAGTGTGCATGCATGCTAGTTGCTTCAGTGGTTGTCTGACTCTTTATGACCCTATGGACTGTAGCCCTCCAGGTTCCCTCATCCATGAGATTCCTCAAGGCAAGAATACTGGAGTGGGTTGCTGTGCCCTCCTCCAGGGGATCTTTCAGACCCAGGGATCAAACTCAAGTCTCCTGCATTGCAGGCAGATTCTTTGCTACCTGAGCCACCTGGGAAGCCCAAAGGGATAGCATGTGGGAACAAACTGAGCAGTGCTTCCCCTCTCCCCATTGAGACAGCTTCTATCTGTCAGAACCTGTAACATCTGCCTGTGCAGTGTACTCCAATTTTGGCTGTGGCTAGAGAAACTTTTGGAGAAGGCAATGGCAACCCACTCCAGTACTCTTGCCTGGCAAATCCCATGGATGGAGAAGCCTGATAGGCTGCAGTCCATGTCGCTGAGGGTTGGACACGACTGAGCAACTTCACTTTCACTTTTCACTTTCATGCATTGGAGAATGAAATGGCAACCCACTCCAGTGTTCTTGCCTGGAGAATCCTAGGGACTGGGGAGCCTGGTGGGCTGCTGTCTCTAGGGTCGCACAGAGTTGGACACGACTGAAGCGACTTAGCAGTAGCAGCAGGGAAACTTTCCCAACCTAGCTGCAGTGTGAAATTGGTTTTTTGTTTGTTTGTTTCTATGTTGTTGGTCTCTGAATAGATTCCAACTGAGATAGCTGAGCAGATTGGAGAGGCCAGTTTGATTGTTAGTTTGGTGAACAGGGTTTGGGCCCTGATTCAGACTTTCTTATCCATGTGTGTGTGTGTGTGTGTGAGAGAGAGAGAGGGGGGGGGGTGGTGAGAGAGAGAGAGAAATTAAGTTGCTAGGGGCCTGAAGGATCCCAATGAACCTGTGGGTGAGGTGCTCTTCTGTACTCTGGTGAGGTCTAGATTGGGAGTGCTTGGCTATAATCAGAGGGTACACTTTAGCAGTTGCAGAGATGCTGCCAAAGCATGTCCTCCTTCTAGCCTCTCTTTGTCATCTTGGCCTCTGCTCTCCTTGGCCTGTGGAGTACTTGCTCTATATAGAGATATGATTGGAAACTGAGCTATTCTCAAAAAATAACTGCCTCCTCAGAAGACCTCCCAAAAAGCATCTGGATTCAGTCCCATTGGCTTTGCCCCAAAAAGTGGGATGGAAGTAGGGAATCTCAGACCCTCTAGCCCTTATTTCTAGCTCTGCAACTTGTTTAGGCCAACTGAGTCTCTGGCTTTCCAGGAATCCTTGATCAAAGCTTAGCTTTTCTGATGTCTACCCAGAGTGTCTCCTGTCATTAAGTAGGTACAGCCCTCACGAGTATTTGGTATGGTGCTTTGCCTTGGCACCAAAGTACTGAGTGGGAAAACTAGAGAGGGGAAGGGCCTCGTAGGGAGAGAAGACTGGGGAAATAGCCCAGTAATGACAATACTAATAATCCCTTGTCAGTGCATGGGCCTATACAAAGCAATTCTGTATTTTTTCCCAATTTAGAGCATCACATCAACCTTGTGAAGTAGATAGGAAGTATTGTTATTCCTGGTTTTACCGATGCAAGAGGTAAAAGTCAGATTTATGGGATGGTAGTGGGTCTGCCTTTCAAATGGACAGGGGCAAAAGAGTCAGATTTGATCATTCCCAGTTAGTGTGCAGCTGAATGGAGTCAGGTGGAGGGGAAGGAGCATAAGTCATCCCTGAAATCATACTAGCTTCCTCAGTTACTTGCTTTAATTTTTAGTGCTTTTTTCATACCTCTCATTTATATAGCAATTTTGGACAGAATTCTTTATTCAATAAAATGTTGCTTTTTAATCTTGCATATACAGCAAAGAGTTCCCTTTAGTCTCATGAAAACTCACTATTTGGGATCTTCAAGGAGAAAGTCAGTGTGAATTGGTGAAGCCTGAAACACTATATATATATAGATATATATGTATGTATGCTGCTGCTGCTGCTGCTAAGTCACTTCAGTCGTGTCTGACTCTGTGCGACCCCATAGACGGCAGCCCAACGGGCTCCCCGGTTCCTGGGATTCTCCAGGCAAGAATACTGGAGTGGGTTGCCATTTCCTTCTCCAATGCATGAAAGTGAAAAGTGAAAGTAAAGTCGCTCAGTCGTGTCCGACTCTTAGCGACCCCATGGACTGCAGCCTACCAGGCTCCTCTATCCATGGGATTTTCCAGGCAAGAGTACTG
The DNA here is from genome assembly GCF_032452875.1 of Bos javanicus. Classification (NCBI taxonomy): domain Eukaryota; kingdom Metazoa; phylum Chordata; class Mammalia; order Artiodactyla; family Bovidae; genus Bos; species Bos javanicus. The sequence goes on from NC_083897.1 coordinate 98,821,210, forward strand.
GAGTGGGGTGCCATTGCCTTCTCCGATATGTATGTATATATACATACATATGTATGTTTATATATGTATAAACGTGCTGCCCAGAACTGATCATATTATACCATGTGCCATCTAATCAGGATTAAATAAAAAAAGGACTTTGTCTATGAAATACCTAATTTTGCAATCTTCTACTGGTCCTCAGTCCTCAGTGAACATACAGATCACTTGGAGAGTTTTTATTTTATTTATTTATTTTTTTTTTTTTTGAGAGTTTTTAAATACCTGTGCCAAGTTTCCACTCTAAGAGATTCTGATTGAATTGTCACATGATAGGTTCCAAGCAGCTTTTTATTTTTAAATAAAAAATAAGTATTCCAAGGTGATTCAAACATGCAGAGAGGATTAAAAGCCTTCTTAATGGCTTTGCTGCCTCGTCCAGTCGTCTATGCTCTTGTGAAATTGGCCTTTTGAACCTAACTTCAGGTGTTTTTGAACCAAGCACTAAATTTTGTTTGGTTGATCGATTACTCTAGCTTTTTATGGCTTTTAAAATTTTGCTTCATTGTGCCAAAACTTAGCAGTTCCTTCTAGCATTGCATCAGTTGAACTTTTATTTTCTTTGGTTGGTCTTTCCTAGCTTTTGGAGTTTTTCTTTTTTTCCTTGCCATGAAACAGATTAGCAGTCTCTTCTAGCATTACATCATTTAAAAACTGAATAAGTACCATCCAAGCTATTGATTCCAAGTAGTGTTGAATATAATTTGATTAATGCTAGCTCCTCTGGCAACTCATCAAAGCTGCCTCTTGGAATTGGAGCCAGGAGGAGAAGGGGACGACAGAGGATGAGATGGCTGGATGGCATCACTGACTCTATGAATGTGAGTCTGAGTGATCTCCGGGAGTTTGTGATGGACAGGGAGGCCTGGCGTGCTGCAATTCATGGGGTTGCAAAGAGTCGGACACAACTGAGCAACTGAACTGAACTGAACTGAACTTTTGTGTACATCTGGTCAGATAGTGCAGAATCCACTGGGCCCTACCATCATCTATCCTATCAGCCTGTTGATGAGGATAATGTAGCATGATGGATTTGTTGTATGCTTTGTGGACATCAATTTGTATGCAAGTTTCATAACAATCATCTACCAAGCCAATGACCCCATGAGAAAAAGTATGAATCATTTGGTATCTTACCCCTAGTAAATCCTTTTGCAGACTTTGGGGTTCCCTGTTTTCTTTGAATACCCACAAACCATATGTTTCCTAATTGAGTCCAGAATTTGCCTGAGGGTCAGTGCCACAAATGTAGATTTTGGGTACCACTTTCTTTTCCCCTCTTTGGAAAAGCAGGGCATCATAGATTTAGCTTTAAAATAATATATTTAGTTTTCAAACAGTTCACGTAACTCTGTATGTGTATTTCTTTTGCTTGACTGCATTGTTTCTATTAACATGGTGGTTCTCAGCCCTAGCAGCACATTGGAATCACCTGGGGAGTTAACAAGACTAACAACAATTCCTAAGATCTCTGGGGGAGATCTTATTGAGTTGGTCATGGTGAGGCCTGGCATCAATATTTTTTTAAAAGCTCCCTGAGGTGACAAGAATGTTCAGCCAGGGATGAAAATGACTGCTATGTTCAAAGGAAATGTCAGCTCAGCCTGAATCTGGCTTGTTGCACACATGAATAGGCAGGCTTCACAGATGGCGAAATTTTATTCTAGGATTGTGGGGGCCTTGATGAATCCTAGGGGCTTGTGCCCACACCAAAATGGAGGATTCAACCCTAGAGAGTGAGTAGTCTGAGGGTCTATTTGGATTTTGAATTATCAGCTGTGAGATAGTTTGAACCTTTCAGGAAAAAAAGTTCCTATGCATTTTCTATAATGGTGAAGAAGATTCTGTTCATTTGCTGGGTGACCTTGGTCAAATTATCTCTCCCCTCTGAAATTTGGTTTCCTCATCTGCAAAGTAAGATCAGGTGGATTAGATAGCTTCAAAGATTTCTTCCAGGTTTAATGATCTGTGCTTACTTTGTGATGAATACTAATGATCAAAATGATTAAGAATATTATTATTCAAAACTAGTAGGTGATCCAAAGATCTCTTTTAGCAGGTTTGGGATGCACAGGGTTATTTTGGAGGTAGGAGACTTGCCTTCCTAATTATATTTAGCTTAGGTCTCTTCTAGAATAACTGAACTATGGGGTTATATTCATTGAGCACACACTGGTTGCCCACAGGGAAGTGAAATCTACTGTGAACTGAGTGGCAGGGGGGATGTTAGTTTGGGATTTAGTATTTATTCAAGAGACATGTTGCATGGGTAATTGAAAATTGCCTCTTATAGATAAAATGCCAGCCTTATAGGTCTGGGAAAGCCTAGGAGGCAAGCAGCTGGCTCTTTTGACACCTCAGAACCCCTTTCCTACAGTATTTTAAGTAGCCATTCATTTAGTTAATACTGCTACTAGTGCTAATATGAATTTAAATGAATAAAATTTTGTACTTATTTCATTGGCTGTTCGCTTAAATCTGGAAGTAGTTGAAGGAAACTGAGGCACTGGGAGATTAAGCGTCTTACTCAAGGTCACATATTCAGAAAGTGATCATTCCTGGCTTAGAACCCAGGTCTCTTGATGGCAGATCTTTTCAGTTCTTCCAGTGTAGCCTGCATACTGAACTCTGTGGTCAGAATGTGGTCATGACTGAGAATTTAAAAGTTGTTACTGACATACAGCAGAATTCAAGAGAAAACTTTGAAGAAAGGAACAAAGAGATAACCTAGAGGAAAGGGAAAGGTTAAGGGAGGGATGTGTCCGAGGTCAGTTGTTTCTTGCTTTTATCACTCTTCTGTGCTAGTTTCAGGCCCCTGACAAGAATTGGGCATTTGGGCTTTGAGCATCAAGATTGAGAGTTGGTAGTAGAGAAGAGGGAAATTGTGAATGCATGACGGAGAGACAGCATATGGAAGGCAGATCTTTAGTAGGAGAAAAAACTCTATAAATGGCCTTGGGCCTACTAAAATCAAGCTGTGGCTCTGTACCTACCTTGCTGCCAGAACTTGATCAAAGCCCTTCTCCACTAGGCCTCTTGTTTCCATGTGACTAAAATGAGAAGTAGATTTAGTAGGAGAATCGTGTTCTTAAATGAAATTTTAGCCACAAACTTCTCTATAAAACATGGCATGAAAAAGCAGAACTTGTCTTTTTGAGTGGCGGAGAGTCTAGAGTTCCAGACTTGCTAGTGCAGACCTTATTCATTAGGGGAATTAGAAGAGCAGGGATGGTTGCCCAGCACAACCAAATTGCTTGGAAGATAAGGTAACTCGATGGAGGAGGCCAGGGTGGGCCAGCAATTAAAGTATTTTGGAAATTTGCATGCCTCTCCCCGTCCTGTTTTACAAGTGAAAGAATTAAGGCACTGAGGGAGAAAAGGTGGGTCTGGTATCCTGAGTCATCAAATCAGCCCCTTGCCCCCTATAACCTTCTACCTCTGCTACAGAGTTCTGGCTCTGTGCTCCCTTGGCTGTATCAGAGACCTGGATGCTCTCTCAGGTTTGGTTGGAGAGAGCTCTTAGAGAGAGGCTGGGAGAACAAAAGTATTATGTAACCTCCTAAAGGGGAAAAGGCCTGTCAGAGCCCTTAGGGTGCCAGGCAGTCAGATGCGGGTAGGGGAGCGGAGAATCTTCTGCAGACTACATCAGTTCTTCTGAGGAAGGGCTCCCTGGGTGCAATACTGTGCTGCTCAGCCATCCACCCTCAGGGTCCAGAGGCATCTAGCATTGTGCATCCATAGCCAGATCTGGGAATGGTTCTGGCAGCTATGACCTCTGTTTGCCTGCCTTCATTAGAGGAGGGGAAGGATGTACCTCCCTGCCCAGCAGGCTGCAGGAAGGATGTGCTAAGAGCCCACCCACACCCCCCCAGAGTGTGTTGCCTAAAGGCAGCATCTACTTTTAGCTGTGCTTCCCACAGCCTCTCCTCTGCCCACTCTCTTCCATCCTCCTCTCTCTGTGAACCCTGCTGGTTGGCAGTAGGGCTGGGCAGTGGGTGCTTTGACATTTGGAAAGAGGCATGGTAGAGCCAGGAATCCTTAGGAGAAGCTTTGATAGAGCTGACATGGTGGGGAATGCTCAGAACAGGCATAATGATGAGACTGCTTTGTGTTTAGGGCCTAATAGGCAGTGGAGAGATTTACTAATGTCCTTTGGACCTTGCAGCCAGCTGAGGCACTTGTTTTGAAATCTAGATTGAACTGCATAGGAGGGCTTAGAAAAATTTATTGGATAGAAAGTGTACTGACACTTTCTCTACTTAGATTTAGAGAAAAGCCACTGGGGCTGGTGGATGCTTGCTTGATTCTTGACTCTCTTGAACATTGTCTTAAACTTTTCAGTGGGTTTTGCACATTGTCTCACTTGGTAGTGGCCCTATGAAGTACGTAAAACAGGGACTACTGCATTTTGCAGATGAGAAAAATGAGACTCAGGGATGTATTGTCATATAGTGCCTGATCTGGGCTCAAGCTTTGAAAGTTACAGTGCCATTTAAATCATTCCGAACAGCTCTATCTTCTAGAAAGGGAGTGTTACAGCTGTCTTGAGTCCAATTTCCTCATTTTGGAAGCTGGGGAACTAGGCTCAAAATAAGAAAGGATTCACACAAGGAAACACACAGTATGTTTGAAGCAGTACTTGAGCTATAGCTTGCAAGAATGTGAGTTCCTGGATCCATGGGACTTGCAAGCTGCTCTTGTCTTTCAGGAATGGTAAAGGAAATCTGTATGATGTGATAGAAAGCAAAAGATCACTGAACTAATTGTCATTTTTTAGCTCTGTGACCTTGGGCAAGTCACTTAGCCTCTCTGAGTTGGTTTTCTTTTCTATTAAATGGGGCTGATAATCCCTGAGAACTTTCTGAGGCTAAAATCCCTGAGTGACTGCTGTAGTGGAAGGGCCTGACACTTGGTAGGCCTCTACCTTTAACAAATTCTCTCTGTAAAGGATTTGTTAAAGACTTACACATGAATATAAAGAGGGGCTATAAATATGAACTTAGTTGCTGGGTGACCTTTAACAAATTCCATTGTCTTTGTGCCTCATTTCTCTCTGTTACAACATGGAGGCCTCTTTTATTTTCCTCCCCTGGAAGGATAGAATCCCTATGTCCCGGCCCATGTCTTGGGTCATTGGTGGGAAGCTGGAATTTTTTTTTTTTTTTCTTATAAGAAGCTTTCTTTTATTTAGCCCCATCTCCACCCACCCCACCACCTGGCCACACATGGTACTATAAATACCAGACTAGCTTTCTGTCTCCCTATCTCCTGCAAAGATAAAAGAGGAGCTTGGAAGAAAGCCAAAGTTAATTGTATTTTTATTTAGTGCCTTCTTAAATCCATCAAGCCAGAATCACCTAGGTACTTAGCTTTTAAAAACCAATTCTTTGCTCCCAGGTCCTTGACCAGAATTTGTGATGGGCATTACTGGGTTTCATGATATGATTAAGAGCTGTGTTTAGATTTCACAAGCTCTGGACAAATGACCTAATTAGGACACGTCTGCACTTTTTACCTTTATCTGTATTACTTTGGAAAATTCTCATTACCTCGTGAACAGGGCAAGAGGATAAGGACTATTGTATAGTCCTCTATAGTCATCTGTTCCTGCCATGTTTTTATTTTCTTACAACCCTGTGAAGTGAGCAAGGCTTGGATTATTCTCCCCATTTTAAGGTTAAGTAAATTGAAACTATTAGTGTTTCCTCTTAAAGCAGTGGTGTGCTCTTAAGAGCATTGCATATATAGTTAGATGTTATCAACCCACCCATACCAAATGGCCTTGAGCAAGGAGTTCATTGTAAAGATGCCTTCTGCACTTTGCTTTTATCCATGTCTTGTTATAAAAGTCAGTCAAGATAGCGGAGAAAACTAGGCAGATGTCACCATGTAACTCTGACTAGGATGGCATTGGACTACTAATTGGCAGCTCAGATACAGTTATTTGACCTATAAGTCCACCCATGCATGAGAGGCCTTGCCAAATTCAGAAGGGTGGCCCTACATCCTGTGACCCTTCACGCCCTGTTTGGAGGTTTTCTCTTTGTAGATTTATCTGGTTGTACCTTGAGCCTAAAAATGGCTTAGTACCATCACTAGTTCCCACAATCATCCCAAAAGATGGGAAAGGAATGCTTTGGATAAACCCCATCTCATTTTGCCTGAGCTTTAGTGAACATTGTATGCATTTAGAGTTTTATCCTTTTTACTTCAAGTGGCTCAAGACACTGGAAAAATGAGTGTGGAATGACAAATGTAGGGAAGCAACCAATAGCCTGTCCAGGGCTAAAGGGAGTCTAGCTAGAATGAGGCATCTGTACGTGCTAATCCATATGCACATATATGTACAACTTTCTTTTTGTTGTGGTAGTGGTGGTAGGAGAGATCAGAGTTAGTCCATGATGCTTAAACTGAGAAAATCACTGGATAAGAATGAGAAACAACCCATAAGCCCACTCCCTCACGGTACTGCTAAGGAAACTGCTATCTGGGGAGAGGTAAGGACATGCCCAAAGTCTTAGAGTTGGTCCTTGATCCTTGTCTTTCTTTTTGAGGCCTCTTGGATAAATGGAGTGGTGGCTAAGCCTCTTGGGAAAAGCACCTATGAACAATATATTCAGAAAGTGACAGATGAAATTTGAGTCAATGTCCTCTGACCTTCTTGGGAGCAGATTAACTCAGGTGTCTTAGGGGAAAGCTGATAGAAACAAATTGTACAGGAGGAAAATTAGTTCAGTCTTGCTGTCTATCAATGGCCTCTGCCCATATTCACACATTATAGGTCACATGTGATGCACACACTCAGACATACGTGGAGTATATTTAGGATACACACAGGACACACATATGGGATATACTTTCTCATTGACACCCTTGGAGCATACACATTCAGTTTGCCATGGGGCACACTCACACTTGCACATGCTTGGCACAGGCAGAGTACACACATACACACGTGAGGCATGCTTATGAAAATTTGTGCGGGCATACGTGGATGCATATAAAACATAACTGCACATTCACATACATGTAGAGTATACTGAGATGCATACTCAGATATACTCCTACCCCTGGGCACACACTTCTAAGGACTTGAACAAACAACCCCCCCACCCCACCTTGAGACACATTTGAACCCATCTATGGGACACACACACAGGCCCCACACATCCTTATGGGACACATTCTGATGAAGAACACAGTGTATCCCTAAGACCAGTCAGCTGTCCCAGTCTTTCAAGTAGGCACAACAGGGCACTGGCCCCATCTGGTGGGGCCTCTATCAGTTTGCTCTGCCCCTTTATCCCTGAAATCAGGCTTCAGGGAGCAGTAAGCTCAGTAATAAAATGGATACTCAAGGTGGCATGTGTTATAGCAGGCTCCATCATTCAAACAAAACTTAGAACTGAGCCCTGAGATGTTAACAGGCAGATGGAGAAGATAAATTGACATTGATCAACGTAGAAAGTTTGAGCCTGCTCCTCTATTCCCTAATCTACTTACAGACCATTAGGGAATGGTATAATTGTGAAGTAATATCCTACAAAGCCAAAAGTAATTGATATTAAAGTTTGTTTTTCTTGGGAATGAAGTAACAAGTTGGAACAGAGTAAGTATATCTAAATTGTGAGTGGGGGATTGTGAGGGGAAGTACATAGGATGCATAAAGGAGGGCAGAGGTTCAGCCTCTCCTGGGTCAGTGGTGGATGGAGAGAACAGCCACATCCTTAATGACCACAGCCCTGCCCCTAGGCACAGCAGCTTGGACCATCTGGCCCCACTAATGAAGATCTGTTATTTTTAGAGTTTCTCAAGCTGGAAACCAGGTCGGGGTGTCCTGGAGAGGCCTTTCTGGCCCTTAGTACCAAAGGCTGGAGCTAGAAGGAGGGGCCCTAGACTGTGTCTGGGTAAAGGGTGGGGAGCAATTAGACAGGTGGCCAGTGTGCCAGGTCTGCCTTTTAGCAGCAGCCTCAAAGCCCCAGGGGATTACTGTTGAATGTGACAGCCTCATGTCTGTTTCTGAGCTTTGGACTTGAAATCAAGAAACACAAATTTCTTACTATGATTTTACATTTAGGGTAGAAGATTTTGAAGATCGAAAAAAATTCTAATATTCTTTTATATTGTTCCTTACCTGAAGAAAGAGTGCAATAAAATTTCAAACACACACACACACTTCAGTTGCTATTCTGCCACTTGGGGTGTGTCTCAGTCAGGTTCCCTTCCTCTCTCTGAGTCTTATTTGGTCTATATATAAAATCACCAATATTGCCTCTCAGAATCTGGCAAAGCTCAGATAGACTCAGTTGAGAAAATGCTTTGCAGATCTATTTGTTCTTCACCCATAAAGCTGTATCTCCCCTATTCCTAAGTTGATGTCAATACCTGCCAACTACTGAGCCTAACTTACAGAGTAGCAGTAGAAAGAAAGACCAAAGAGAGGCAACCTCATGGGGTCAGGTTGGTCAGTTATGCTGGGATCACCCTCACTCATAAAGATGCTTTTCAGTACCAGGTCAGTCCTTTCCCAGAATACAGGTTTGCAACATTTATATGGTCATATAGCTTTGGCTTCTTAGGAACTCTAGGTAGGGAAAGGGGGGAGCATCAGAAACAGTTTTCTTTCTAAACTAGAAAAAGCAAGCTCAGATAGCCTGTACCTGCCCCGTGCCAGAGGATGTAGCCTTTATTTCCAGTATTGACCCTGAGAATGTGCCTTATTCTAAGTTTTGTGCTCAGGGCCATTTCCACCTGCCTTGTTGAAGGGGGTGGGTCAGGAACTAGACTATTAGCACAAGTTCAGATTTCTCCTCATCCCATAAATTATGGGCAAATTCCTTCTGAGTCTCTTTTCTGGTCTGTAAAATGGGCTTAACTGTTAAGTTTCAGGATTGTGGGGTGCAAGAATTCATAGTGACAAAATATGTGAAAGTGCCTTTTAAAATGTTGACCATGTTTTACTATTGTTAATTGTTATGAGTCTATCCAAGTTGTGATTACATGTACTTGGAGGTAATCTAGGAGCTTGTCTTCACTTTATTTCTCAATTTCTTCCCCCTACCCTGTTATACGGAGAAGGCAATGGCACCCCACTCCAGTACTCTTGCCTGGAAAATCCCATGGATAGAGGAACCTGGTAGGCTGTAGTCCATGGGGTCACTAAGAGTCGGGCACGAATGAACGACTTCACTTTCACTTTTCACTTTCCTGCATTGGAGAAGGAAATGGCATCCCACTCCAGTGTTCTTGCCTGGAGAATCCCAGGGATGGGGGAGCCTGGTGGGCTGCTGTCTATGGGGTCGTACAGAGTCGGACATGACTGAAGCAACTTAGCAGCAGCAGCAGCAGCAGCACCCTGTTATAAACTAGTATTGTCTCCATTTTGCAGATGAGAATACTGAGTCTGAGGGTACAGGGTTAGGTAATGGTGGATTCTGGTCTGGAAGCCAGGCCTCGAGACTCGTGTTCTTTCTATGGCCCCAAGCTATCACCCCATGAAGTCCGGTACTAAAAGGAAGCTGCTGGTGGCAACTTAATGTTAAAAATTTAGGTTTGTCTCTGACACATAGCAAGGGACAGGAGCTCTCTGGGGCACAGCCTAACCCAGAAGTGCCCTGCTTCTCCATGAGAGGCACTGACCTGTCATCCCTTCCACAACAGCTCACGTCCTACTCGTCTCCTGCATATTAGAAGCAGTGAAGCGTTAGAGAAGATGCTAAGCTGTTGTGAGAGGGAATTGTGCTGCAGATTTAATTCACTTCAGGAGGATCCCTGAAGGCACTTGGTTTACCTTAGCTACTCCCACCTCCTCACAGCTTCGACTACAGAAGCCCTGTATGACTGACCTGCCTAAGGGGTTGGACCTAAAGGTATCTGAAGAAAAAATATTTTAAACCCTTAATCTTTGGGGTATTTTGCCAACTCTTGAGAGTTAAGATAGTAGAGATCCAGAAACCACAGCTGAGAGAGTTCCCTGAGACCATTTGGGCTGACTCTTACCGGCCTTGATGTGAACATTAAAATATAGCTAGGCTGACTTTTTCTCCCTTTGTGTATTTTTCTTTGTACACCACAGACTCACAAGCTAGGCTAAATTTCCTAGAGCCTTTCTAGCTTGTGTATTTTCCCTTTCTCAGCCCAGGAGAAGGGTGGGTAAGCACACTGAGACAAGAGTGGTGAGAGGAAGGAAATGGAAGAATCTGTGGAGCTTAGGCCTTGGGTGCTAGGCTCTGGGGAAGGCCTTTTGTGTCTTTTGTCATCTGTCCTACCACTAATAGGTTATTTTCCTATAACTTACAGATTTGCTATGAGAGCCTAACTCAAACTGTTGCTGTTTTCACTTGTGCCACTGAAACCTATGGAATGACTATAATACTGACCTTTAAAGGGGATTGGACAAGCAATGTCAGGGGTTAGGAAATTGGAATAAAAAAGGAGAGAGACACCTTCTGTTCTTAAATTTTGAGCACCCAGAGAAGTGGATAGGGAAGGCTCAGTCACCAGAGCTCTGCCAGGAAGCAGCCACATAGTTTCTTCAGCTCTCTTGACTATAGAAGATTCATTTTAAAATTACTTTATTTTTGAAAAGGAAATACAGTCACATGGTCCAAAAGGTACACAGTGAAAAGTCTCACTCTAGCCCTGCCTTCCAGCCACTTGGCTTCCTCTGCAGAGGTCATCAGTGAATCCTTCCAGAGAAATGTTACATGGATATATAAAACATACATGAATATATTTTTCTCTGTTTATGATAATATACACCCTAATCTATATCTTGCTATGCTTTGGAGGTTCTGTGATCCTGTAGGAGCATGAGGATATGCTGTGGAGAGCAGAGGTTAAGAGCAGTGGTTCTAGAGTAAGACTACCTGGGTTTTGGTTCTGACCCTGTGTGACCTTCAGCAATTACTTCATCTTTCTGAGCCATGTTTTTCTCATTTTTAAAATGGGGATCAAGTAAGTTAGTTTATGTAAAAACTTAGATTTGTCCCTGACACATACTAAAGTGAAAGTGAAGTCACTCAGTTATTTCCGACTCTGCGACCCCAGGCTCCTCAGTCCATGGGACTTTCCAGGCATGAATACTGGATTGGGTTGCTATTTCCTTCTCCAGGGGATCTTTCTGACCCAGGGATCAAACCCAGGTCTCCTGCATTGTAGGCAGACGCTTTACTCTCTGAGCTACCAGGGAAGCCCTGACACATACTAAGTACTCAGTAAATGTTAACCATTTTTTATTATTAGAAAAATTCTGGACTGTGAGTCAGAAGATTTGGGTTCTCTTTTTGCCCGTTCTCCTGGGATACCTGAGGGACTTCCTTTGTCCAAGCCTGTTTCCTCATTTTAAAAATGAGGTCTCATCCCTGCTCTTCTTATTCCCCAGAATTGCTGGCAGGATCTAGTGAGCTCATGAATGTGTAATGAATATGAAAGGAATTTAGAAACTATAATGTTAAGCTCATGGTAGGTGAGCCACTTTCTCTTTTCTTGAAACTACTTTAGGTGGCTTGAACTGGGTGGAGAAAGCAGTACTCATTCTTCTGGCAGCGGAACCTAAAGGCCATCCTTGTACTAAAGTTCTATTCTGGGTAAAGGTAACCCATGGCAAAAATCTAAAATAGTCAAGTTTTGTCTTCTGACCTTTCTTATCCCACTCCATCCCACTTCTGACTTCCTTGTTTCCATGTCTTCTTCAATTCCCCTCTGTCTCTTGACAGCAGCATCTGTCAAAGACAACCTAACTTTCCATTTGAGATAAGCTGGTACAACTAGCTCAGGGAGTTATATTTGCTTAAGTTCAATTTGCTTAAATTCAATACTCAGAAACCAAGTCAAGCCTGGAGCCCATTCTTTCCTTCCCACTGTTTTTTCACTAGCATTTTCATTTTAGTGTAAATTTGAATTTCAGACTCCTTAGCAAAAACATTTAGTGGTGAATGAGATACTGGAAGTAATTCGTACTTAGCCTTCATTTCCAGGGAGGGTCAGATTTGTTTGGGGCCCTGAGAGGAGGGTGAGGCAAGTGATGGTTGTAGTATTCAAGGGGTGACATCTGTAGGGCAGAGGGAGGAAGGACCATCAGAAAATGTCTAAAACTGATCTCCAAAATTAAACTTAGGAAGAAAATATTGCAAGTTCTTTATATATTAAATTGTTAATCTCATCATTTCATTTCTACTTTTTTGTATAGATTTTTTGTAAAACACATACTACATTAGTAGTAGGTAGATACTGGGATAGATGTTTATTTTTTTAACCAATTGATTATTTTTTAAACAAAATCTTGAACTTTTTATTTTGTATTGGGGTATAGCTGATTAACAATGTTTTGATAATTTCAGGGGAGCAATTTTTAACCAAAACAATTGACAACTGTCCTTTTAAACTATTGTAGGCTTGGTTTCTAATCTTGGCTCTGCTGCTGACTAACTTGACATGTTAGCCACTTCTGTTTACTAGAACCTCAGTTTTCTTATCTGTAAAATGTTAGACTGAACTAGATGTGCTAGCTCTTGGGAGTCTCCAATCCTGGCCTTCTCTGAGTATAATAATTCACTCTTTCAGGCTTTTGAACGTGAGACAGAGTCAAGAAGAGTGGGTTCAAGCCCTAGTATCTTGCTGTTTGCCTTGTCCCTCAGTCAGCTTTCCTGGGTCCCTTCCCTTCTCCACTCCTACCTCCTTTACCTAGCCCAGACAGGCAGAGGATCTCTTACATAAGCCTAACTGACCTACTTGAAGATCTTTTGTTACAAGCACAATCACTTTTCCTGCAAACACAGATTGGGTGTTTGCATCCAATCTGCATTCTATCCTTCCTGGGCCCTGAGGGGGGGTCTGATTGTGCTTTTCTTGTGTCTTCACTGTTAGCCTAGGTTTAGATGTTACATCCCTCTGTCTGTAGTCTTAAAGGACACAGTCTGAAGGGGAGACAGCTCAGCCAGTTTGAGTCCCCGGGGGCCTGATCTAGTGAATGCTCACTGACCATTTCTGCTCATCAATCATTTATCATGTCTTCTGGGAACCCAGGACAGTGCTAGACTTTGTCAGGAGAAAAATGACCCATCCCTGAACAGGAAACTACTGACAAGGGCCAGAAACACTGCTAAATGTCTTGGCCAATGTCTTTTCTCTTGCAGGGAGTAAAAGAGAAGAGGGAAATCAATAAGCCACTGGAAACCATCTTTCACTTTCTAATGGGCTGTTTAAATGCAGATTTCCCTTTTGGGCTATAGGGACTCCTCAGGAGATAATTACATTCTCTTTGGAAATGCCTGCCAATGCTAGAGACTTTGCAAGCCGGTGTCCTGGGTGGGCATGCTCAGTAGAGTTCAAGGTGGTTTAAGTTGGTTGAAATATATTTATTTTTTCTGTTTCTTCTCCAGGTATAGAAGCAGGTCACAGTATACCTTACTAAATGCTGTTCCTGTTATCACTACCTTAGACCAGATGGCCACATTTAAGAATACATTAGAACTATTAGTTCCAACCTATCTCCTCCTCTGCTCCTCCCCCCCACCTACAGTCCTCTTTCCCCTACAAGATTTTAACACGACATCTGTCAAATGGATAAAAAATGACTTTCCCTTCTTGCTGCCTTGCCCACCCACCCTCTGGCTGCGGTGTTGATGAGTATAGAACTATACATGTGGGAGACACAGAGGACAAATTCTTCATGTAGTTCTAGCCCCCTCCTCCTAACCCTTCTGTAAACCTAGAGGAGCCCCACCTCCATCCTTTGGAGGAATTCCAAGGCTGGCCTTCAAGTCACAGTCCAGAAAAAGTTAAAGCTCCCAAGGCTTGTCTCAGTGGAACTATGTAAAGAAATTCAAGAACCCAGGTGTAGGGTGATGGGTCTAGGTCACTTCAAGCATTTGGGGCTTTTTGAATCTCCTACCTATCCCTCAGGCTTGCCCTGGCCATCTTTCAAGGTATGTAGGAAACAAGCGACCCACATGGATAGCTGGAACTTAGTAGCCACAGCAAGCCAAGAAGGGTGAGATAATCAGGGCAGGAATATTTTGGAGATAGGTCCCAGTCTGACTCCAGAGATAGGTAGGGGTCAGAGGACCTCCAGCTTGGGATGACATGCTTCTGACTCAACTCGTGGAAAGAGCATTGCTGGGTCTTTTTTCTTTTTTTACTGATAATTTTTCTCTTAGAGTATTGGGAGCTGACTTGGGTAGATTGAGCATAGCTCTAGGAAATTGCTTCCAGATTGTAGTGTAGAGACATGCTGCAAAAATTTTCCATTAGGGGCATCAATGTTGAAGGTCTAGGAGGGAGTGGAAGTAGGGGTGCAGGTGCAGATAGTCTCTTGAGGCAGCCTAGGAAAATCCACTTAGACAAACTACTATAACTCCTTAGCCTGCTTGAAAACTGACACAAGAAAGAGAAGCCAAGAGCCAGAATTTCAGAGATTCTGGTTTCTTCGGAAACCATTGCAATTAGAGGAAATTCTTGTACTTCAAACTCAGGCTCTAGAAAGTTTAAAAGACACTTGGTCTCATTGTGATATATGATTTAGAATCACTCAGGCTGCTTGTTAAAAATGCTGCAGTGATTCTGAGCAAAGAGTCTGGGAATGACAATTGAGAAACTGGTATAAAGAATCAGAGTCACCTGGATGATACCAAAAAATTCCCAAACAACTTGACAGTAACTTTTATTTCCAAGATGCTTTGAAGGTGCAAGCTGATGCTTATCAGGTTGGGAGCTACTCTGTTGAGGGGGACCTCTGCAGCCAATGGTATCATAATTGGTGGTCTGGAAACACTTCTCTCTGATCTTTGCAATCCTTGGCCCTGTTGGCTGCATTTTCTCTAAAAGACCTATTCCTTCAACAAGAACGAACTCTTGACATCATAAGCTTTGGGGCAGCAGCTGGGTCTTCAGAAACTCCTGGGCCAATTAGGTTGAGTTAATGGCTGAAGTGTCATACTAGAAGAGTCAATTGCTAAGGTGTAAACCAAACAAGCAACTTCCCTTACCTCATATATTTGGTCACTGTTATAGCTGAGATCACTTTGTAACTTCTTTTAGAAGAGGTCTAGAAAGAGGTGTTATCCTTTGTTATTAGTCTGTAATAATTGAGAAAATGTCCTGGATGGCTTCATATCTTAAGATGCTTATCTGGATTTACCAAGCTTTTAGGAGCTGACAGGTGTGAATTGGCTTTTGACATATTGGCCTCTGGATCAGGTGGTCTGTTTTGTTCTTGCTGAGCTGACCTGCATCTAGCCTCTTCTTTCAAATCAAGCCAGCTGGGCTGGGGTTTGTATCTGCCAGGTGTGGCTAAAGCCAACCTTCATTTTGTTAAAGTGAAAAATTATGTTAACAGTGGGATATTGAAGGAAGCCAATGCCTAATGACTCACAAATCACATGCCCAAACTAGGAAAAAGATAATCACGTCATGAAAAGTGGCAATATTTGCATACTTCCTTTTAATACCTTTAAAGCCACCATCACTTGAATGCATTAATTATTCTTCTCAGAAATGAAATTATCTGGTTATGGGTGATTGCAGCATCCAGATTAAAGCTGAAACTAGCTAGGTGTGAAGTATTAAGTCATATGGAAAACAAATAGCAGTCCTTATGATTTAAAAAAAAAAATCAGTTTTTTTTTTTTTCTTACCTGACATTTCTTCTTTCTCTGATGACCATTGAGCATCTGTGAAGATCTTCAGCAAAAGCCAGCCCACCCCAGAAGCCACCTGGCCATAAATCCTATCAGCAATGGATTGGCCTATAGGGCATCTGGTACATATTATGCAAACAATTTCTTTGACCCCATAGAATATTCTGCAACCTGACAGAGATGCTGACTCTTTTACTGTGATCTTCCTCAGAGCTTACCTTGTTTTAGGGCTCTGGGCACAGAACTTTAGAGGCTAAAAACAGTGTTCATTATAGATTAAGCAGATGTTTTAGATTTACTGTTCACAAGTATACAATCTGTTTGGAGAATAACACCCTGGTTAACAACTTGAATAACTATGTTATTTAATATCTTCTTCTTATCCTAGGTAGAAATTAGGGAAAGAGGCAAGGGAGAGAAGATACAGGGTGGAGTCGTCAGGGACAAGATTAAGGAGCAGGTGGGCCAAGATCATATGGCAAGGAAGAGGAAGTGTATCTCGTATCCCTACACTTAACCATGGACAAGGGAATGGCTGAATCAGGCACAGAGGTAGGAGTCATCTACCTGAAAGAGACTCTGTGTTACCAGAGTGGAAGGTCCCTGTTGGTTCAAGACAAGAATTGGATCCATAGATGGGACTAGATTAAGGAGAGCTTTGAGAGATTGACAGTAGGGAGTTTTTGAGGCTTCCTGAGCATGAATAGTGGCACCAACAAAGAAGTTTTAAGAAATGCATTATTAAGGAGGAGAGAGACCTGTGAGCCATAGGAAGGTCAGTTAGGAGGCAACTTGAGGTGATAAGGCCCAGGCCTAAGATGAGGCATTGAAAAAGAAGATAAAGGGTCATATCTATATGTAGAAGAAAAAAATCAGCAGGCCCAGAAAGTTTATCAGAAATGAGAAAAATAAGGATGGAGGGGAATGGGGCCTTAATGTTATGAGTTTTACGTATGTTTTATTGGAGGCAGTAGCAGGTCCCCGGGGAAATGTGAAACAGGTAGTTGGAAATATGGGACTGGAGGTAGTAAGAGCTGATGTCATGAGAAAGATGATTTATCTGAGGAGCTATGTGGCTAGAACAAAGAGCAAAGGTCCTTACTGACTTTTATTTATTTTTGGCTCTGTTGGGTCTTTGTTGCTGTGCATGGGCCTTTAGTTGTGGCAAGCTAGAGCTACTCTCTCACTGCAGACTTCTCACTGCAGTGGCTTTTCTTGTTGCAGAGCACGAGCTCTAGGCACATGGGCTTCAGTAGCTGTGGCACGTGGGCTCAGTAGTTGTGCTTCATGGGCTCTAGAGCACAGGCTCAGTATTGTGTGTTGTGTTAGTTGTCCCACAGCATGTGGGATCTTCCCAGATCAGGGATCAAACCCATGCTGCTGCATTGGCATGCAAATTCTTTACCACTGAGCCACCAGGGAAGCTTTCCCTGCCACGGACATTTTTTAAAATTTATTTTTGGCTGCACTGGGTCTTCATTATGGTGCGTGAGCTTTCTCTAGGTGTGGTGCAAGGGCTTCTCTATTTGTGGTGTGTGGGTTTCTCTTGTTGCCATGGGGCTTAGTTGCCCCATGGCATATTCCTCCACCAAGGACTGAACCCAAGTTCCCTGCATTGGAAGGCAGAGTCTTAACCACTGGACCACTAAGAAAGTCCGCCCCCACCCCACTGCCCCACAGCCCCACACTGACTTTTGAATAGAGCAGTCAAGGGCTAAAGTAGAAAACCCATTCCTCAGTTTTCCCAGTCAGTCTGACTGGCTTGTCCTTTAATGTGTCACTAACAATGCCTGAGTGAGTTATATTCAGGAAGGGACTAGCCAGTGTCAAGTTCTCATTTTCTTGAGTAGAGAGCAATAAAAAAATCCTATCAAGTGCAAAACTTCCCTTGTACCTCAGTCGGTAAAGAATCTGCCTGCAGCGCAGGAGACCTGGGTTCGATCCCTGGGTTGGGAGGATCCCCTGGAGAAGGAAATGGCAACCCACTCTAGTATCCTTGCCTAGAAAATCTCATGGACAAAGGAGCCTGGTGGGCTGCAGTCCATTGGGTCGCAAAGAGTCGGGCACGACTGAGCAACTAACACTTATTTACTATCAAGTGCAAAGATCAGTGAGAAGAAATAATCTACAATAATGAAATTCCTGACCTTTGCAAAGCTCAAGTGTTACCCTTAGTAGAAAGCCAGAACTGGAAAGGGCTGTTTGATTCAAGTCTGTAACTTGACAGATAAAAAAACTGAGACAGGTAAAGGGACCCATCCAAGATGATTCAGTGACTTACTGGTAGAGCTTCTTCTAATAGCTAGTCTTTTGATACCTCCCCACTATTGTTGAAACAGTCTGAGTTACACCTTTGTAACCCATAAATGGGTAAGAGTCTTGTCCTTGAACAATTTGGGCAAGATAAGAGTCTGTTTACAAGGCCATATGCAAAAGATCTCTGGTTTATTCAGGAGAGAATAAAATCCCAGCCTATTTTGGATGTGTGTAAAGGAAACAAGGGCTTCCCTAGTGGTTCAGATAATAAAGAATCTGCCAGCAATGTAGGAGACCCAGGTTCAATCCATGGGTCAGGAAGATCCACTGGAGAAGGGAATGGCTACCCACTCCAGTGTTCTTGCTTAGAGAATCCCATGGATAGAGGAGCCTGCAGGGTTACAGTCCATAGGGTCATGAAGAGTTGGACATGACTGAGCAACTAACATCAATCAGCCAAATGGAACAAAGAAAAGGATTTTCTTTTGTCCATGCCTAGCTGTTTAGGGCACTCCAGTACTCTTGCTTGGAGAATCCCAGGGACGGGGGAGCCTGGTGGGCTGCCATCTATGGAGTCGCACAGAGTTGTACACAACTGAAGCGACTTAGCAGGATCAGCAGCAGCTGTTGAGGGAGGGGAGCTTTTGAGAGAATGGGGGCAAGTATCAACTGAAAAAAAAACCTTATAGAAAGGCAAAATCCTTCAGGCCGCTTCTTATCCCCTTGTGAAGCTTCTCAGAAGGAAAGCCAGGCTCAGCTACTTTTCATGGCAATAGGACATATACTATTCTGAACAACAGTTTTTTAATCCTTCCCTCTGCTGATCCTTGCCATTAAAACTCTAGTATTTCTGGCAGCCACCCAGGCTAATTAAATAACTATTTTGGGGGTGGTTCTGTTCAGCTAGAGGTCAAGAATGTGAAGAGGAAGACAAGAGGTGCAAGAAAGAAGGAAGACAAAAAAACTGGGTGAGGGTTTTATTTCTGTGTTTGCAAGGCCTGGCATTGAGAATGCTCCCTACGTGACCCAAAATACTCATTCATTCTCAGACATACCAACCAATAAGCAGTACACTGTAACCAAGCAAGGAGTGGGGTGCCATGGGGATCCTTAGGAGAATGAGGCATCAGGAAAGGCAGGGGTAAAGTCTAGACTAGAAAGACCCTCTAGGTCTGTGGTTCACCAAGTGTGGTCCCTGAACCAGCAGGCATCCCCTGGGAACTTGTTTGAAATGCAAGTTCTCAAGCCTCACTTCAGAGTACTGAATAAGAGACTCATGGGACCTAGCAATCTGTATTTTAACAAGCCTTCCAGGGGATTGAGAACTACTGATTTAGATCATTCACAGGGTGGACTGGTCTCCCTGGAGAGAGAAACCAGCTGGGAGCCCTCTCACCGTGCCTTCTTGATAGGTAGTGTTGGGGATTCATAAAAGCAAAGCTATACAATAAGGTCAGCTAGACATTCATATCTGCTCGACCACCTACTAACTGGGTGACTGTGGGCTATTTGGTAACCTCACAGGTTATATTCAGTAAAAATGAGTATATTAATGCTTACCTTGGAGACCTATAGAGACTAAGATCACAAAAGAAATCCCCTTACCCAATGCCTGGCACATGTTTTCAACAAGTGCTTCTCTTTCTCTCTGTTTTTCTTTCTTCCTCCCTCTTCCTTGCCTTCTTTCCTTCCTCCTAAAAGGGCTCACTGGCCACTCCAAGTTAGCTATAGGCACATGCCTCATTGTTGATCAGAAACCAGCCTGAGAGATCAAACTCCCAATGCCTACAATGAATAGTGATCATATTTTCAGGTAAGAAGTCAGGACACATGGGTCAGATAACAGATTATTTGTAGGACAATGGAATAGAATATTTGAAATTAGAATTGCTTGGAAATCTAGATTAAAAAGGAATTGGATATTATTCCTTTAAGAATTATGACTCTTCTCCCTCTTCATCTTTTTATTCATGTCCAAAAGTGTCTTTGGTTTGGGAATGCAGAACACCATGTGCCCCACTCAATGGTAAGTCTGAGCAAGAACCAACCTATATTTGGTCCTGTACTTGAAATGCCCTGAGGATTGGGAAGTATTTTATTAGAAGTCACATCAACAGTGTCCCAAGGCAAGGTGCAATTTGGGCACCTTGCTGGAGTAACCCAACACCATCTCCTGGCTTTTGGGGATGACGGGATCGCAAGATGAAGAAGTTGTGACCATTGGGAAATTAGGGATTTTGGTGGGGGTCATAAAACAGTTATAAACAAGAAATGAAGAATTTAAGCCTTGATACAGCCACTCCCAAATAGACTTTTCTTGATTTTTTTTCCTCTCATAGGTAGTTCTGTTTTATTTGATAATTTGATCAGTTCTTGCTGCTGAAAACACTTGTCCTTGGTTTTTGTGAGATTGAACCCCTGGGTATCCTAACTATGTGCTGACAACTCCATTTTCATTTGTTTCTCTGGCTCCTCTTCTCTTCTTCACCTCCCATTATTGCTGTTTTCCTAGATTTCTGGTCTTCTTTCTTAGCACTTTCTTCCAGGGCAAACTTCCTTGGTTTCTATAATTTCTTCTGGATCATTGGCTCTCAAACCTATATAACTATCTCCCTTGCTCTCTCTTGAACTTCAAATCTACTTGCATGTCCTGCTGGCCACCAGCATTCAGCACATTAGAGAAAACATTATCTTTTATGCCACTCCCAAACCAACATTTCCTCATTACTTATCCTTATGCTTTAATGATCATACTTAGGATTGAACTCCCTCTACCAAATCAACTTTGATCTCCTTTTCCTCAAATGAAATTTAAAGCCTTCAAACAAGACTCCAATCAACCTTTCTAGCTGTCTTTCCATCCCAATCTTCCCAGCCCTTTCCAAACTTCACTATGTTTACCATCAAATTTCCCATACTCTTTACCTTTGAGACTGTAGTCTGCCTCCCATGCCTTTTCTGTTTCCTTCTCTATCCATTACAATAGTACCTATTCTTTAAGGCTTACTTCAGTGCACCACAAAACTGTTTTAGAGCCCACACATGAGCCTTCCTTCCTCTGAAGTCTTGCACTAGGCCAGAGTATACCAGACACAGTACTAGACATTATACATCTAGCACTCAGTTCACTTTCTCTACAATTCTGCCTGTGAGGCAGGTATTAATAACCCCATTTTGCATATGAAGAAACTAAACTGAAGGTTGTATAGCTTGAAAGTTTTGTCTATGGCTTTTGTGATAGTGTACTCTTGGTATCCTTAATTACATGCTGACAGTTCCATTTTGGATTACTTATGTGGCTTCTCTTGTATTCCTCACCTCCCATTGTCACTTCTACTTTCTAAAGTAGCAGAGCCCAGAACTGAAGCTAGGTTTGCTTGCCTTTAACCACTTTGGCATACTGCTTGAAGGGCATTCACTGTTGGTACAGTGTTGAGTGAAAAATGGATGAGCAGAGAAAAGTCGTATTTATGAAAAATTGTAGCAAGTTAAAAGTCAATTCTATATACAAAAGGGAGATTTGAAACTAATTTCCAGCCCAAATTTAGCTTACTTTTAAATCATCTCAGAGGATAAGAGAAGAATATCCCCTTATTCCTGCTTGCATTTGTGACTAGAGAACACAGGAGCCCTATATAACTACATCCCCTTCTAAAGTGCCCTCTTCTCATTGTCTTTACACACATTTGTCAATTCTTGGTTCAGTGTCTTACAGCTCATGAATCATGTGGGAGTGTAGAATTATCTTCACTTACCAGATGAAGAAAGTAAGACTCAGAGGCAGTATAGTTTGTAAGAGCAAAGATGCTATAAAAATCAGACTGTGCCTGCATTTGAATTATGGCTTCAGTACTTATTGGCTGTATGGATTTGAGCAAATTTTTTAATTTCTCTGAGCTTCAGTTTCCTCACCTGTAGGATAGGAATAATAATAGGGCTGCTATGAGGATTAAATGAGTTGATGTGTATAAAGTGCTTATAATAGTGTCTGATATATAGTTAGTGCTCTGTATTAGCTAATATTATCATCTTTGCCATTCCTTCTTTAGCAAGATCTTAAATCCAAGTATCCTTTTTCCACCTTCTCTATCAATTGTGTTATGATGGGAAAATGGGAAAGAGGTTGGCCATCTATTGAGCTTAGGCAAGTCACTACTGCGATATTATACCTAATCTATAAAATGAGGTATTAAGGGTGATGATCTTTGAAGTGCTATCCAGCTTTGTCATTGACTCCAAGTAGGCCCTGACAACAGGCTTTCCAGTTGGTTTATGGCCACAGGGTCCTATCTAGGGATTGGTTTTCTCCAGGGTGTAGCTGGAGTTTATGACCTGAGGGCCCAGGCATGTCAACTAGACTAAATGGGGACAAGAATGAGCCAACTGCTCCTGGGGAAAGCCAAGAATGGACTCCTTAAAAATAAGACTGCACTGTGAAAAACATACAGGTAGCAGAATCAAGTAGACCTGGGCCTGCTGTTGCTGCTAAGTCACTTCTGTTGTGTCTGACTCTTTGTGGCCCCATAGACAGCAGCCCACCAGGCTCTCCCTTCCCTGGGATTCTCCAGGCAAGAATACTGGAGTGGGTTGCCATTTCCTTCTCCAATGCATGAAAGTGAAAAGTGAAAGTGAAGTCGCTCAGTCTTGTCCGACTCTTAGCGACCTCATGGATTGCAGCCTACCAGGCTCCTCCATCCATGGGATTTTCCAGGCAAGAGTACTGGAGTGGGGTGCCATTGCCTTCTCCCAGACCTGGGCCTAGGGGAATTCAAACAGCATCACAGTTAGATTCGTGAGCAGAGTGTTGGTAATTGATGTCAAGATACTCTTTTGACCCTTGATAAACAGTCAGTGATAAAACTTTAAACCCTCATGGTGCTCTGAGTTGGGCTGTAGGTACTTGTTAAGCTCTAGTAACACCCTGTTGGTACCCATTTTTGGCAGGTGAGGGGAGACTTCTCTGTAAATACTTATTTTATTGAGGCCAGTGATCAGCAGTTCTTTTCCTGCACTGTGGTCAGAATAAGAAGAAATTGACTTTTAGTGTAATTGTAAAAAGACAAGTTTAAATGAAGCTCCATTTAGAAGGGGTACCAGTGACTGAAAGTGGCTGTCTAAATCTCCTTCTTCGGGATTCTTAAAGAATAGGAACAATCTGGTTTATGGTGTGAATGCAGTTCTATGAGTTAATTATAGCTAATTAGTAAATATCAATAACCTCAGATATGCAGATGACACCACCCTTATGGCAGAAAGTGTAGAGGAACTAAAAAGCCTCTTGATGAAAGTGAAAGAGGAGAGTGAAAAAGTTGGCTTAAAGCTCAACATTCAGAAAACTAAGATCATGGCATCTGGTCCCATCACTTCATGGCAAATAGACAGGGAAACAGTGGAAACAGTGTCAGACTTTATTTTTCTGGGCTCCAAAATCACTGCAGATGGTGACTGCAGCCATGAAATTAAGACGCTTACTCCTTGGAAGGAAAGTTATGACCAACCTAGATAGCATTTTGAAAAGCAGAGACATTACTTTGCCAACAAAGATCTGTCTAGTCAAGGCTATGGTTTTTCCGGTGGTCATTTATGGATGTGAGAGTTGGACTGTGAAGAAAGCTGAGCGCCGAAGAATTGATGCTTTTGAACTGTGGTGTTGGAGAAGACTCTTGCGAGTCCCATGGACTGCAAGGAGATCAGTCCTGGGTGTTCTTTGGAAGGAATGATGCTAAAGCTGAAACTCCAATACTTTGGCCACCTCATGTGAGGAGTTGACTCATTGGAAAAGACTCTGATGCTGGGAGGGATTGGGGGCAGGAGGAGAAGGGGACAACAGAGGATGAGATGGCTGGATGGCATCACCAACTCGATGGATGTGAGTTTGAGTGAACTCCGGGAGTTGGTGATGGACAGGGAGGCCTGGCGTGCTGCAGTTCATGGGGTTGCAAAGAGTCGGACACGACTGAGCGACTGAACTGAACTGAATTAGTAGACATTGGTAGTATGGCATGATAGATATGAGTGCATATGCAGTCAAAAGACTGAGCTCTATTACATGTGTGATTGGCCAAAGGACCAGTTCTCCACTTTGAGACTCAGTTTCCTCATCTTTAAAATATAGCTCATTCATAAGGATCAAGTGATACAGTAGATGTGAAACACTTTGTAAACAGTAATTCATGAGGTACTCAAAAGGTGGTATTATAAAAGGTCCTATTTGAAATCTCTCTTGCATCCAAGCTGAGGAGCTCCCTCTATGCCTTCTATCAAAAGAACAATGGCTATAACCCAATAAAGGATTCCTTATGCAGGAGCTAACCAACAGAATGTCGTAACTAAGTCAAAAGATCAGTGTGTGTGTTTTTTCCTGTGTGTGTCATGTGTTATGCATTAATATCATGACCATAGGGTTATTCTCTGGCTGGTGTGTTGGAAGGCAGACCTGTATGAGAGGATGCATGATCCATATTCTGTCTCTGTTGTCTGAATTATTTTGACTTTGGTTTTGCGGAGCCAATAATTACCTTGGTGTCCTTCATCAGAGTAGACTGATAGAAAAGATGACTTCTAGAGGACATGTTCAGCAATTCAGTTCTGGGAAGGGAATGTTTAAGTCCTTTGCCTGATGAGCCATATGTTCTCATTCTGGAAATTGTTTCTCCAAATGCCAAGAAGATTGATGACCCATACAGGCTGGAACCAGTTATGGAGGAAAGGAGAACAAATAATACAGTGGTCAAGATGGTAGCCAGAGAGAAACAGCCTATTCCCCGATACCCATCCTCATTAATGTGCCTAGACAAATGTCATGAACATGTGTGTGTGTGTGTTTATGTGGAAGTGGCAAGATGTCTGCCTGCTACTATGTGGAGCCAAGTCCTGCTGGCCATAAAGTCTAAAGACCAAGGTACATAGCCCCTACCTTGCTGGGTGATCTGAGCTTACCCTTTAATCTCCTTGTGGCTCAGTTTTGACATCTAGCAAATGCAGAAGTCAACCTACATTCCCTATGTATCTCACAGGGTCATTGTATAAATCACTGAATGAATCTGTGACAAGGTCAAGTTTCCTGGGAGCAAGGCATCAGAGAATGCCAGATTCTTTCATACCTATGAACACATGAATTCTCTGGATAACATCATGTGTGGGTGAGAACAGGAGGCTGCAGGACTGGGGTCCATTATATGTGAGGAATGCCATGGTCTGTAACTCATGAGGGTGAGGTACAGTAGAGTTAAATAATGTATCACCAACTCTCAATTAGACAGTTGAAAGGAAGAAGAGGAAATGGGGAGAACAGAGAGTTTAGAGCAAATATGTTCGAGCCTCATTTTAACGATTGGTTTCAGACTCTCCACTTGTTCCAGATCCAGAGCTGCCTTGAAGCATCAAGGACAGATGGACTGGAGCTTTTTCTTTTCTAGGGGAGGAGCTCATGAGTAGGGATAAAAGTTTGAGGCCTGCATAGTCCATATACACATTCTGGGTCATTCTACCCACTGGCTAATGGAGAGTTGATAGTATTGTCTTGTGGTCCAGTAGAGCTTGCTCTCCCAGTGTCATCTCCATCAACCCCACCCTTCACTGCTAATATGTGAGTTTTTCCATAAGTAGTAGAGCTTCGGGGAGCGGGGGAAGTAAGGTAGCTAGATGTGTGGACTGAACACATTCTTATTTTGTCTCCTAAGCTGATCACTGGAGATTCCATCGTTAGTGCTGAGGCAGTATGGGATCACGTCACCATGGCCAACCGGGAGTTGGCATTTAAGGCTGGCGACGTCATCAAAGTCTTGGATGCTTCCAACAAGGATTGGTGGTGGGGCCAGATCGACGATGAGGAGGGATGGTTTCCTGCCAGCTTTGTGAGGGTGAGTGTCAGCTTTCACTCTCCTCTCCTTTCTCCTTGGCTACTTGCCCCTGGCTTCCCCCTCACCAGTCCCTTTTCTCCTTCTCATTCCCCTTCTTGTGGCTCCTCACATTTTCCCTCCATGTTTTTGGTCTCCTACCCGGGACTTGGGCTTTCTTTAATCTTTGCCCTTCTAATGTTGAGGTTTTTTTCTTGTTTTTATAACAATTCCCATCTCCTGCCTCCCACCTTCTACCCATTGTGACTTTGCACAAATTACTTCCCTTTTGGCCTTGATGGTTTTGAAGACCTTTTCAACTCTATATTGCTGTGAAATTTTACCTTTCTTACCTCTCTTTTTTGCTTTCTTTCTTTTACTTGCCTCTTCTTTTTTTATCCTGTCTTTATATAGCTCTCTTCCCACCCTCTTTCTGCCCTCCCCACTCCTCTCTGCTTCCTTTGCCTCTTTTCTCTCATTTAGGGAAGTGTGAACACCCCTGCGTGTTGTCTCATGATTGTCTACAGCTGTTAATGTAAGAATCTGGGCTCCCTACCCTCTCAAGGGCTAGAGTTACTAACTGCAAATATTGCTTTTTGCAAGGTGGTTGGGAACTAAGATGTGCCAAGGGTGGGAAGCAGGCAGCTTGATAAGGCTGCCAAGGCCTTGGCCCTTTTGACATTATGCCATGAAGAACCTGGCCCTTAAAAGAAGGGGTTCTTGAGAAGGGGATCCTTAGCAGTTTCTTCTTCCTCTGTGTTATCCATTAGCAGGATGCTAATGGGGGAAGAACACTGACCTGGTGTTCCAGCTTGTGGCCTTCCTTGGTGTTATGAGCTAGAATTAGCTGTTTGGCAGTCATGAGCTCTGATTTTCCCCATATGCAAAATGCTGTTGACAATTATTTCATGCTAGGGTTTATCACAGTGAATAAAATAATATATATTAAAACAGATTCATGGCAATACAAGTACCAAAGCCACATCAGGGTGTCTTATAGCTATCCTTACTATCACCTTTTGTTAGTTTCTTTTGTAAGATGAGGGTGAAGTCCTGACCTCAAACAAAAGATCAGAGTGGCTTGGGTCCTTGGAGAATGAAGGGCCTCAGGATATGAAGGATAGAAGTGTGACATGAGGAAAGGAGCAGGGCATTTGGAATCAGATAATCCAAGATGAAGATGTAGTCTCATTTTTACTACTTCCTGCCTCTATGGCTTTTGGCAAGACTTTTATCTTTCCTGAGCCTTATTTCCTCATCTGAAAAATAGGAATAGCAGAAATTTTATGATGATTAAATGAGATTACTGTGTGAGTAAAGTGTCTGGCACATAGTGGGTACTTAGCACATGGTAACTTGCTTTATCATCCTCACCACCACCCCCTTATTATTAATAGCTCTAAGAAGGTCTATGTATCAAGGCTGACCATAGTGATTGAAAGAAGCCTCCTTCTTAGGGGAGTTGCAAATGTAGGAAGCACTGTTATCTGGTTACAATAATTTAGGTGAGAACACTGCTCAGAAGCAAAGAGGTAGACAAAATGGCCTCTCAACCCCTCTGTACTGAGAATTTCTTAATGAAATATCCAGTCCTTTTCCCTCTAATATATATGGTGTCTTCCATCAGAGTCTCCACAGACCAAGTGTCCCAACTCAGCTTTGTTGGTTAATGAATTGGTCCCAGGGGTAGTTAGAAAGAGCACAACAATAACCATGGGCCTTTGTAACTAGCATGAGACCCTGTATACAGACAGCTTGTGTGCCTTGGGCTGACAGCCCCCTCTTTAAAAAAAGGATTAAATTGCACTCAGTGAAAATCACCCAAATCTGCATGTATTTCATCTTCAATGAAATGTCATTTTTATAATAAACTGTAATTCAAGGG
Source organism: Bos javanicus (assembly GCF_032452875.1). Lineage (NCBI taxonomy): Eukaryota > Metazoa > Chordata > Mammalia > Artiodactyla > Bovidae > Bos > Bos javanicus. The sequence continues at coordinate 98,848,866 of NC_083897.1, forward strand.
GTGGGATAAAATACTGGGAAAAGCAGAAAGACTAGGAGACAAATAACAGAACCAAGCTTTAGAATATCAATGAACTGACGTTGATGCTCATACATCCAAGACCAAGAGGGGTGTTTCTCCAAGCACATAGCTTCAGTAGCCACATGGGTGGGCTGAAGCTGACCTTTGAGGGGACCCCTGGCTGGGCCAGACATGCACGGTATAGAGTCTAGCCTGCTGTTGCTGCTGCTGCTAAGTTGCTTCAGTCGTGTCCAACTTTGTGCGACCCCATAGACAGCAGCCCACCAGGCTCCCCTGTCCCTGGGATTCTCCAGGCAAGAATACTGGAGTGGGTTGCCATCTCCTTCTCCAATGCATGAAGGTGAAAAGTGAAAGTGAAGTCACTCAGTCCTGTCTGACTCTGAGCGACCCCATGGACTTTAGCCTACCGGGCTTCTCCATCCATGGGATTTTCCAGGCAAGAGTACTGGAGTGGGGTGCCATTGCCTTCTCCGAGAGTCTAGCCTAGTGGTCCTCAATCTTGGCTGCACAATGAAATAATTCACTTCGGTAGCTTTAAAAGACACAAACACTAAAATCCCGGCTCTAGGCTGGTTAAATCAGAATCTTTGATATTGAGAATGATTTGGCTTAGGCCAGTATAGTCCAATAGAAATATAACGTGAGCCACAAATGCAAGCCACAACTATAAAATTTTCTATTAGCCACACTAAAACAAGTTCGGAAGATATTGGTGCAAGTAATTTAATGTATTTTAGTTAACCCAATATATATAAAATATTATGGTATAATATTATCACTATACATTTTTAAATATTTTACTAAGTTTTTGAAATCTGATGTGTATTCTATACACATCTCACTTCACACTGGTCACATTTCAAGTGCCTATTAGCCACAGGCTAATTGCTACTGTATCAAATAGCACAAATCTAGACTGAGAACCATGACAGCAGACCAGGAGCATTAATGAAAAAGCCTAAATCATAAGTTAGAACTCCAATATTCTATTATACCAGTGTTTATTCTTTGAGAAACTAAGATGTTGCCTCAGATTGTATTTGTAATGAGTTTTTGATCATTGCAAAGCTTTTTAAGTGATAAGTAAATGGACTTCTGATCTCTAAAGGGGAGTACAATGGAACTTTAGCAGCTAGCAGTTGTGGTGTCACCAGTAAAACGAAATCGGGTTAAACTGTTGTGTGAATGATGTGAAAATTGATGCCAAGTTAGACCTTTCAGTTCTCATAAATGAGCATTTATGTATAGGTTTACATTCTGGTAAGATTGTGTTACTCAAGGAATTGAAGGGCAGAGGTTATGTAGGCTCTTTTCTTGTTGTTGTTTGTTTGCTCACTCATTAAGTTGTGTCCGTCTCTATTGTGACCCCATGGAGTGTAGCCTGCCAGGCTCCTCTGTCCATAGTATTCCCTAGGCAAGAATACTGGAGTGGGTTGCCATTTCCCTCTCCAGGGGATCTTCCCAACCCAGAGATCTAACCCACATCTCCTGAATTGGCAGGTGGATTCCTTACTACTGAGCCACCAGGGAAGCCCAGGCTCTTTTCTAGTACGTATTTAAAAGTAGAATTGCTAACAACATTCTTCTACATTGATTTTGGTTGAGGTTAGAATTGTACTGTGGAGGCAGTGCTAACTATATTAGAAAATGAGAGACCTGAGTTGTAATCTTTGCTTTTCCAAACATTTGACGTATCATCATGGGTTTTCCAGAGAAGGCAATGGCACCCCACTCCAGTACTCTTGCCTGGAAAATCCCATGGACGGAGAAGCCTGGAAGGCTGAAGTCCATGGGGTCGCTGAGAGTCAGACACGACTGAGCGACTTCACTTTCACTTTTCACTTTCATGCATTGGAGAAGGAAATGGCAACCCACTCCACTATTTCTGCCTGGAGAATCCCAGGGGGTGGAGCCTGGTGGGCTGCTGTCTATGGAGTCGCACAGAGTTGGACACGACTGAAACGACTTAGCAGCAGCAGCATAGGTTTTTAGTTCCTCCTTCATCTCTGAAGCATTCTCTAGAATCTATTCAAGCTCTGACATGTCTAGGTAGGACATATAGATGAATAACACTCAACTATTGAATCTTCATTAGTACTGATATAGGTAGATGTTGATTTCCTGAGATGACGTACCTCTGTGTTGTAGTATTGTTGCCTTGTTTATCCAGTCTCATCCTGAGCTGAGGTTCAGTGACTCCTTGAGAATACGGTCCTTAGGGTATTTGACATATAACATAAAAGTATAATGGCAAAGAAAAGACTTTCCTCCTAACTCTATCGCAACTGGACACCTTTGTGGATCATTGGACCAAATAGGTCACTGACATAGTGGAGCATTTCCATTTCCTACCTGGAAGTCTCATTGCTATGTGAACATCAGCCCTAGGATGTTTAGTGCTGTTCTGTCCAAGGTAGACTTACCTGCTGTTGCTGCTGCTGCTGCTGCTAAGTCACTTCAGTCATGTCTGACTCTGTGTGACCCCATAGACGGCAGCCCACCAGGCTCCCCCGTCCCTGGGATTCTCCAGGCAAGAATAGTGGAGTGGGTTGCCATTTCCTTCTCCAATGCATGAAAGTGAAAAGTGAAAGTGAAGTCGCTCAGTCGTGTCCAACCCTCAGCAACCCCATGGACTGCAGCCTTCCAGGCTCCTCCATCCATGGGGTTTTCCAGGCAAGAGTACTGGAGTGGGGTGCCATTGCCTTCTCCGTTACCTGCTGTTAATTAGGCTTAAATTAGGTGGAATCTGAGAAACTGGATTCTTGCCTCAGTTCTGAGTATGCACCTTGAACAGTTTTCTGTATATTTTTGAAGCCCAATTTTCCTCCTTGTAAAATGGGGATAATTAAGTCTTGTGAAAATCATTTGTAACCTTAGGTATGCTGGATATCTGTAAATAGGAAGTGTGATACCATTTTGGGTGCTGTACAAGACACTTCTGAGTTTATATGCCTTCTATCCAGTCAACTATCTGCCTCTCCTTTTATTCAGAATTTTAGTCTGTATGTACATAGATGTATGTGTGTGTGTGTGTTCTCAGTCTCTCTCATATCTCTGGGGATATGACTTCACAAGAGCAATGCAGGAGTTGATTTGCTTTCTCAGCAATTGGTCATGCATGCTCAGTTGTGTCCATGGACTGTTATCCCGCCAGGATCCTCTGTCCATGAGTTTTCCCAGCAAGGATACCTGAGTGGGTTGCCATTTCCTTTTCCACAGCAATTGATCAGGTTAAGTGAATTAGAGCTTGCTGAACATCAATCCTCACATCTAAGTGCTGACATCTTCAGCTGCTTTTCTGGGCTGGTGTCCCCTCTGGGAGCTGAAAGCCGACTGCCAGGATATGATGTGTCTCTTAAGTAGAAAATCCCATTCCTGTGGTGGCCCTCCTATCCCATTCGGGGCCCTAATTTCCAAATCATTCAGTCATATTTCTTTTATCACCATGTAAAAATTGGCCTTTGTTCTGACTTTGGGCCATGGTCTGGGGTCAGCTTACTGCCCACTCGAGGGCAGGATCTGTACAGAATACGTAATAACCTGCTATTAGTGGTAGCTGAGGCCTGAGAGACAAGGCATGGGTTTGTTCAGAGTGTAAAGAGCCTACTCAGAAGCCATCAGCATATATTTTCCTTGTTTCTTAAAATTCTAGATCTCCCTGGTTTTTGGCCTTCTGGCAGAAGATGAAAGGATGAGCTAATCAGATCATTACCATCATTCCTTAGGGTTGTGCAGATCAGATGTCACAGAAAGTAAACCTCTCCCATTTATAGGAAAGCCCACTGCCCCCAGAGTATTACTTGGCTTTGGATTATATAGTGTCTCTTTTTTCATTGCACTTGGGAAAACTTTTCACCTATATAAAACCCTGGACTCACAGTAGATTTAGAGCTGTAAAGACCCATCTTAGCCAGGAGTAGCTGACTTAGATGTTTACAGGGCCAGGCAGGTAACTTACATGAGTAAAGCAGCCTGGTACTAGGGTAAGTGGGAGCCTGTGTCAACCTGGGAAATCTATGGCCTACCTAAAGGGAGCAAAAGTGACTTGGATACTTCTCATTGGTAGAATGCTGCTGCTGCTGCTAAGTCGCTTCAGTCGTGTCTGACTCTGTGCGACCCCATAGACAGCAGCCCAACCAGGCTCCTCCGTCCCTGGGATTCTCCAGGCAAGAACACTGGAGTGGGTTGCCATTTCCTTCTCAATGCAGGAAAGTGAAAAGTGAAAGTGAAGTCGCTCAGTCGTGTCTGACTTTTAGCAACCCCATGGACTGCAGCCTACCAGGCTCCTCTGTCCATGGGATTTTCCAGGCAAGAGTAATGGAGTGGGTGCCATTGCCTTCCCCGCATTGGTAGAATAGAGTATAGCAAGTATGAAAGTCCAGCAAGCTCAGATCTTCCAGATTTTTCAAGAAAAGCCAAGAATTGGATTTCATGTAAAAATCTTCATGTTTTAAAAATGTTGACCAATAATTAACATTTTAAAAGAAACACTGTGAAGAATAAACTGAACATATCAGTAGGCTAAATTGAAATGTCATTCCCAGCTTGTGACCACTGGTCATCCTAGTTTCCTCATTTTATAAATCCCAGAGAAACATAGACTCAGAGAATGGAAGTGACTTTCTTACTCATGTAGGGAATTAGTGACAAAGACAGGACTTGAACTCAGTCCTGCTGACTCTTACTTAAGACAGGTGATATTAAGTCTTTGTCTAGTAAGTACAACATATGGAATTCCTCAGGTATGGTTTCTGTCTATTGTTTTCCTGTGGATGGGCCATAATTTCCTGTTTCTTTGTATGCCTTGTAATTTTTTTTTGTTGAAAACTGGGCAGTTTGAATATTATAGTTTGATAACTCTGGAAATTAGATTCTCTTCCTTCCTCAGAGTTTGTTGCTGTTGTTTGTTGAGGGATACAATTGCCTACTTATTTAGTGACTTTTCCAAACTTTTTTTTCTGCAAAGACTACATTCCTTGCCATGTGTAATCATGCAAGTCTCCATTCCATTATTTCATTAGTCAGCCAGTAAACTGACAGAGATTGCTTTTAAATACCTGAAGCCAAAATAAACAAATTACTGACCAGGTCTTTGCAACTTGGCTAAGATTTGGGGCATTCCTTCAACACTAATCCAGGCTGCCCACATCTCTGCCTTACTTTTCTTTTGCTACATTCCTGATTGCATGGAACCTACAGACCCTCCAGAAGTGCAAGCCTACCATCTACTCAGGTGTTTACTGAGCACGCATCTGGTTCAGGGCATGTGTGTTGCACTCTGACTTCCTCGGTGTGCACAGTGGCCCTTCTGAGGCTTTATTCTCCCAAGAAATTTTTTCCTCAGTCTCTTTCTTTCTGTGGCATTGGATCCATTTACTGTTTGCCCCTTCTGCCATCCTTTGCCCCAGATGGACATGGGAAGTGTAAGTCTTTAAGTCTTGCGACAAAGGGAGTCATGACCTCTAAAGCCAATTTAACCTTGTGTAGGGGTATAAGACAAAGGTCAGTCTCTATGCCTGACCCTTAGGATCAAAAAGGTCAAAACACACAGCCACAGTATTTTAAGAACAAGGTCATTAGCCCCTTGGCACCAGCAAGCTGCAGGAGGAATATGGGCCACCTTTCTCTCAGCTGCTGGGGAATCAGAAATGGTAGACAAATTAGCACACTGCTTCAAAATTCTCTTATCAAATTTTAGCCACCCTTTTCTGCATCAAGAGGGATAAACTGGAAGATTGGGATTGACATATACACACTATTATATATAAAACAAATAACTAATAAGGGCCTACTGTATAGCACAGGGAATTATACTCAATACTCTGTAATGGCCTGTATGGGAAAAGAATCTAAAAAGAAAAGTGAATACATGTATATGTATAACTGATTCACATTGATGTACACCTGAAACTAACACAACATTGTAAATCAACTATACCTTGATAAAATTTTTTAAAAAGAGTTCCCTGCTTGTTGTAAGTTTTGGATTAGATTCCAGAATTCTGAAAAAGTTGGTTCTGTTGGTCTTAGTCAGCTAAAGGGTGATTCAGTAGAGGGACTTATTATTTGTGCATCCCAATCTACCACTTTTAGTGATGTTCCCCTCTCCTGAATCTTAATCCTGTGCATTCTGGGCTACAGAACAGTCAGGAAAGGGTATACATGGGCTGCTAACACTACTGTTAATGCTTGAGGACCTACTTCCCATTTTAGGCTAATGGCAACAGTGTTTTGATTTCTTGAGATGAGTTCAAACATGCTCTTGTTTACCCATTCAAGTTTCAGGTGGACAAAGACCTATAGTCTTAACCATCTATGTAGAAACTCTTGTTTGTGATGCTGGAGGTGATTTATTATAAGATCTGTGAATTAAGGATGGCATAAGCAGGGAGGGTCTTTCTTCCTGGATTACAGAAATTTCTCTTCTTCATACTAAAGTTTCAAATAGCATTATTAGCAGTCATTTGTATTCACATGATCCACCTTAATTGCTTCTCATTATATACACACTTTGTTTTTTTTTTTAATTTTATTTTATTTTTAAACTTTACATAATTGTATTAGTTTTGCCAAATATCAAAATGAATCCGCCACAGGTATACCTGTGTTCCCCATCCTGAACCCTCCTCCCTCCTCCCTCCCCATACCATCCCTCTGGGTCATCCCAGTGCCCTAGCCCCAAGCATCCAGTATCGTGCATCGAACCTGGACTGGCATCTCGTTTCATACATGATATTTTACATGTTTCAATGCCATTCTCCCAAATCTTCCCACCCTCTCCCTCTCCCACAGAGTCCATAAGACTGTTCTATACATCAGTGTCTCTTTTGCTGTCTCATACACCGGGTTATTGTTACCATCTTTCTAAATTCCATATATATGCGTTAGTATACTGTATTTATGTTTTTCCTTCTGGCTTACTTCACTCTGTATAATAGGCTCCAGTTTCATCCACTTCATTAGAACTGATTCAAATGTTATATACACACTTCGGATAACATTATCCACTTCATCTTTTGGCTAATTGGAGGGGATTTTTTTTTTTTTTAATATGAAGTCATCCAGCTCAGAGATAAGATGATTTCCTCCATATTAAAGTAGGTCACCCTGTAGGTCTCACTTCAGTTCAGTTGCTTAGTCGTGTCCAACTGTTTGTGACTCCATGGACTGCAGCACACCAGGCTTCCCTGTCCACCACCAACTCCTGGAGCTTGCTCAAACTCATGTCCATCGAGTCAGTGATTCCATCCAACCATCTCATGCTTTGTTGTCGCCTTCTCCTCCTGCCTTCAATCTTTCCCAGCATCAGGGTCTTTTGCAATGAGTCAGTTCTTCGCATCAGGTGGCTAAAGTATTGGACTTTCAGCTTCAGCATCAGTCCTTCCAATGAATATTCAAGACTGATTTTCTTTAGGATGGACTGGTTGGATCTCCTTGCAGTCCAAGGGACTCTCAAGAGTCTTCTCCAACACCACAGTTCAAAAGCATCAATTCTTCAGTGCTCAGCTTTCTTTATAGTCCAACTCTCACATCCATACATGACTACTGGAAAAGCCATAGCTTTGACTAGACAGACCTTTGTTGGCAAAGTAATGTCTCTGCTTTTTAGAGACATTACTTTGGTCTCATTCTAAGGTCTCACTTAGAATCCCCAAATTGAAAATAACCATGAAGGACATATAATCTGTGTCCCAGTCTCCAGGCACGATTATAACTAACTCATCTTGGACTTTTGAGAACCTGGCTAGCATGTGTCAGATAAGCCTAAGCTACTTCGTTGATTAAAGCTGTTAGCCCTTACATTGTAATCTAAGCCAGTTTCTTGAAACATTGCTATTTGCATGAAGCAGATGATATTTAAGAGCTTGCAACAGTAGAAGACACTGTGACTCATTCCCTTCATGGTGGGGCTTTCCTTCCAAGGCTCTGTTGTTTCATCCATAACATTAATTGGAAATTTGATTGGCTGCCTTAGTTTTAAGACTATGATCTGAAGCCTAGGGCCTGTTTTTCTTTGTGTAGCTAACCCCTAGGTTCATTTAGGGATAAGACTGGGCCTCCCTAATACCATGTCTACATTGTTTTGGTGGTCTTGATGATTTTTGGAGAGGAAGATCATGACTGACTGAATGCTTGGGGATGAAATCTGTTTCTGAGGCTCTTTGGGAAGTACACAATTTTGTAAAATCATGATAATTGTACATATATATTTCTGTTTATATATGTTTCTTTTTTGTCATTATAGATGTCATTATGAATCAAGGTAAGCCTCTTACCTTTTTCTTCTTATTATTACTGCTGTTACCATCTGCTCACCAGTATTTACTAATCCTTGAACAAAAGTGACTGTCTAGCACTTAGCAAAGCTGCCTCCTTGAGCCAGGTAGACAAGGGCTGAAGTTATCTGGCATCTTGAGAGGCCTCCTCCCAGGAACTTTGTCCTGCTTATTAGAAGGTCACCAGAAAAATCATACTTAGATACCCATGGGTCTCTTTTTTTTTTGGTTTTCAGAAGTGAGTTTTCTTTGAAGAACCTTGATTTGCGAATGCCTTAGTGTTGAGTGAGAGAATTGACCTTTTTTTTTTTTTTGCTTTAATTGTTCCCAGAATGGGTTTGGTCCCTCAGGTTAACTCAGGGAGGACATAAAGGCTGGTTGCCAATCTCTAGGATGTGAGCCACAGAATAAAGGGCCTGAGGGCTCAGGCCTTGTCTGTATCATTCCTTTTAGAGTTCCAACCAGCAAGGGAGTCTGATGTTTCGTGGCCTAAATACAAATAGGTACCATTGCCTTTTAGAGACATTTTTCTCTTCTACAATAGGGCAGGAACAAAGCAAAAGTAGGCCTGAGCCTTAAGCAAGAGACTAGACTCCCTCATCAAGAACGGTACTCCCTGAGTATGGTAGACTGGACTAACTTAACCTTTGCTTGACTAGGATTAGAACTCAGATCCAGTGAGATCTGAGCTGCAATGTAACTTTTGTTGAGTTTTTTGCCTTAAAGGAGTCAAAAGAGTAGGTGAATGATGCTAAGAGGGCAGGAGAGGAGTATGAATAGGGAGCTTTGGGGAGAAACTTCTCTAGCCTTTGAGGTTGGGTGATCCTTCTCTATTGGAAATATGCTGTGTAGGAATATCAAAGATCAGTTTCTGTGTGTTGAACAGGGGGCATTCTCTTTGGAGGAATAGGGAATGATAGGGCTCCTTGGAGATAGAGAGATGAAACACTTGACAGATTACCATGCAAGAAGAACATAGTGAAGGTAGCAGGAGCATTGGGCTGTAAAGTCAGAGATCTGAATTTAAGGGTCAACTCTGATGCTGATTCTCTGGGAATGTCAGGGAGGGACCTCTTCTTGGCCTCAGTGTCTCAACTAAAAATGCAAGAAGTTGGACTTGGTGGTTTCTGATGGCCATATCTGCACCAGTTTGAGCTTATTCCATGATTCTGTAACCAAGATCACCTGTGTTTACCTGTCTGCATTCAGTCAGAATGGTATATCACATTGGTTTGATGGGACTTTCTGCTGGAGAAAGAAGGATTTGGCTTCACATTACAGTTGTTGACTAGAGAGTGGAGGAACCACTGACATATTAATAGGTAACACTCCATCCCCAGGATGTGGTAAGGCTGTTTCTGTGAGGCACCAGCCAGTGAGTACCAATAGGAAGATGATGCAAGGTTGTGTGAAGAAGCCATTCAGCAAGGAAGCTGTGCCCTTCTGTCCTTTATAACAGCCAGATTCTAAATTAAGAGGCAATTTGCTTTTGATCTCTACCTGTATCAGTTGAGTAGGGAGCTTTCTGAGGTGAAAATATCCTGGCCCAAGGCTCATCTTAAATTTAAGCCAGGCTGCTCTCTATTAGAAATCAGAGCCTCTCATTTCATATTTTAAAATGTTTTTCATTTTTATTGGAATGTAGTTGATTTATGATGTTGTATTAGTACAGAAAGTGAGTCAGTTATACATATACTCTTTTATTTTTAAGATTTTTTCCCATATAGGCCATAACAGAGTATTATGTGGAGTTCCCTGTGCTATGCAGCAGGTTATTAGTTATCTCTTTTATATATAGTAGTATATATGTCAATCTCAATCTCCCAATTTATCCATCCCTGCCTTATCCTCTGGTAACCATAAGTTTGTTTTTCTACATCCATGTCTCTACCTCTGTTTTATAAATAAGTTCTTTTGTACTCTTTTTTTTTTTTTAATTCCGTGTATAAGCAATATCATATGGTATTTGTGCTTCTCTGGCTTACATCACTCAGTATAACAATTTCTAGGTCCATCCATGTTGATGCAAATGACATTATTTGTCATTGGTCTTTTTTTATGGGTGAGTAATATTACACTGTGTATATGTACCACATCTTTATCCATTCCTCTGTTGATAGACATTTATGTTGCTTTCATGTCCTGGCTATTGTAAACAGCACTGCAATGAAAATTGGGGTGTATGGATCTTTGGGAATTATGGTTTTCTCTGGGTATATATCTAGGAGTTGGATTGCTGGTTCATATGGTAGTTCTTATTTTTAATTTTTAAAGGAATCTCCATACTGTTCTCCATAATGGGTATACTGATTTGTATTCCCACCAACAGTGTAGGAGGGTTCCCTTTTATCCACACCCTCTCTAGCACTTATTGTTTGTAGAGTTTTGATGATGGCCATTCTGATTGGTGTGACGTGATACCTCATTGTAGCTTTAATTTGTATTTCTCTAATAATTAGTGTTGCTGAACATCTTTTCATGTCCTTTCTGGCCATCTGTATGTCTTCTTTGGAGGAATATCTATTTAGATCTTCTGCCCATTTTTTTTTTATTGGGATATTTGCTTTTTTGATATTGAGCTGCATGAGATTAATCCAATAAGAAAATAATTAGTCTCCTTTCATTTTATAATTACCACTTGGCTTTAAGATGTGGACTTCAGAGAAGAAAGGAGAAGGCTTTAGCCTCTTCATATTGAAGTGTGAATGACTGATATCAGACTTTTGCTTGAGAATGATTTGGAGGAGAGAAGGGACCATGAAGAAAGCAAGGAAACAAAGTCAGCAAAACCAAAAAAGAAAAGGTAGATGGGGGAAGAAAAGTGGAAATAAACACAAAACACTATGGAAAGGGAGAGTTGCAAGCACACTTACTTTTAGCACCTCCATTTGTTTGGTGCCAGCTGGTCCTCCACAGGGACTTCATGCCCCTTAAGAAGTATTTCAAATTCTAGGCGACTGGCCTGAGAATCAGATAAAACTGACTTCATATCTTATACCCAAGTACTTGTGATCAGTGTGACCTTTAAAATAATTTCTTCATGTCTTTGAACCTTTTTTTTCTCACCTGTAAAATGAGGACAGTGAGCCCAATTTTCCTTAAATATCAGACCCTGATATTTGAATAACATGCTATAGTTTGATATGGCATAATTTGCCCTCTCTCATATAGAGCAGGGCAGAGAGGTTACAGCTGAAAACCAGAGCAGAGAGAGAGACTATCTTCTCCAGAGACCTTAGAGTAATACCTAAAGCTTCAGCTTCTTGGGGATCACAATGCAGTACCTTCTGCATTCTCCATGACCATTGTGGAGTTTGAAAGAGTTAATCCATGTGAAAGGAGGTTAACAGCTCTGAAGTCTATGCCTGCATGAGAGATTAGACTTGCTTTTAACCTGAAGGAAGCCTGAAGATTGAGTTGGCTTTCTTGAAAGGGAGAGACCACAGGTAAAACAGGATCAGATCAGTGCAGAAGGAAGCTGCCTAACAAATGAATGCCCCTGGTACTGTCAGAGCCACCTGCTCATGATAGCTTGGCCCTGACAGTTCTCTTTTGGCTCTTATTTGTCTTCCAGTTCCAGTTCTAATATGGCAGGATTCTTAGGTCCTACTTACTAATGACAAGTTTCTGGACTGGCCTAGAGCCAAAGTATCCCTGGCTATTAGACTGCTAGTCTCCAGGCCTCTTTATGACTCTGCAAGGGCCAGCCTCTCCTTTACTTGATGCCCTTCAGAGGGATCTGGAAACATCTTACAGTAGCTATGAAATCTCCAAGTATATAAAGTTTGGCTTTAGAATGTACCTCATTCTCTCTTTATCTTCTCTTCTCTTACTTGATCTCGCCAAGTAAGTCTTTGAAACAAGTTGCTGCCCAGAGCAGTACATCTGCTCAGGTGAGCTACTGTCCCAAATAAGCATCAAACTCAGGTTCAGGTTGGATTGGTACCACAATATGCCAGAAATAGGGTGAGCACTGAATTTCTGCCCGTCTCAAAAGAACTAGAGTTCTGACCCCTGGGCAATAATTACTGGTTCAAGATGAGATTGTCTTCCTTAGGTTCTTGCATTAACTGGCTGAACTCGGAATAGTGAGTAGTCTTGAGGTGCAATCCAAAGGAGTTTATATATAACATGTATATAAAGTATATAACATGAGGACAATTGACCAAACCATTCTCTTCCCTTCAGATTTTATTACTTTCCCAAGAGCTTTATTTCTGGCTTTAATTTCGTTTTCTTGATTGGGGCAGATTGGAGACTATTCCCTGGCTCTTCCTCCCACCCCAGACACAAATACAACCCTCTAGCTTTGGAATAGGACATTTAGAGCTGACAGAAAAATTCACTTATTTTCTTCCCTCATGTAAGACTGATATGGCTGTCTTTGGATGACGTATTAAGACAATGAGTAGAAAGTTGAAGATAGGATGTTTTTATATAACAGCATATCTAAAGTGGCACATCTAAGGTGCTTTATCCTTGATCATCCTATAGGGATGATCCTGGAGAAGGCAAGACCAGAGCAAAACACAATTTCAGGTTACTTCCTTAGAAAGGAAAGCATTTTCCTTTATGGCCAGTTCCATAAATGCCCAGTTTTCTTCTTTCACTTTGCTTGCTTTTTCTTCCCTGTTTGCTGGGGAAAGATGCATTTATACAAGGAGAAATCCACTTGAGTTGGTGGTGGATACGAGTTCTTTGTTAAAAAATAGATGAAGAAGACTTTTGACAAAAAAGGGTCCACTGGAGAAGAGAATGACAGACAATTTGAGCATTCTTGCCTTGAGAACCCCATGAATATTATGAAAAGGCAAAAATATATGACACTGAAAGATGAAGCCCCCAGGGCAGTAGTTGTTCAATATGCTACTGGAGAAGAGTGGAGCAATAGCTCCAGAAGGAATGAAGAGGCGGAGCCAAAGTGGAAACAATGCCCAGTTGTGCGTGTGTCTGGTGATGAAAGTAAAGTCTGATGCTGTAAGAACAGTACTGCATAGGAACATGGAATGTTAGGTCCATGAATCAAGGTAAATTGAAAGTGGTCAAGCAGGAAATGGCAAGAATAAATATTGACATTTTAGGAATCAGTGAACTAAAATGGAAAGGAGTAGGTAAATTTAATCCAAATGACCATTATATCTACTACTGTGGGCAAGAATCCCTTAGAAAAAATGGAGTAGCCCTCATAGTCAACAAAAGTGTCTGAAATGCAGTACTTGAGTGGAATCTCAAAAACGATGGAATGGTCTTGGTTCTTTTCCAAGGCAAACCATTCCATGTCACAGTACTTGAAGACTATGCCCTGACCACTAATGCCAAAGAAGTTGAAGTTGAATGGTTCTATGAAGACACAATAGAGTTTCTAAAACTAACAACAAAAAAAGATATCCTTTTCATCATAGGGGACTGGAATGCAAATGTAGGAAGTCAAGAGATACCTGGAGGAACAAGCAAGTTTGACCTTGGAGTACAAAATGAAGGGGGACAAAAGCTAACACCTTCCCATGTTGGTTGGGACTGGCTGAGGCTGTGAGATGAGTGAGGACCTTTCCAACTGTATACATTGGGGGAAGTACAGCTCAGTAGGGAGAGTGCAGTGTCAGGCTGTAGACAGAGGGTGACTGTGTTGCCATGACAAGTGGTTGATGTTAGTGGGTCCAACACTGAGTTGTTGGCTGTGCTCCAATAAGTAGATGACAGGGAATTCAGAGGCAGGCAGTGTGCAATGAACCAATAATGGTTTTCTTATCTGTAAAATGAAGTCCTTAGAAATTCCTCCAACAGATTATCATCAATTAGTTACTGAGGAGGTACAGAAGTACTTTGCTGACAAAGGCCCATATATTCAAAGCTATAGTTTTTCCAGTAGTCAAGTACAGATGTGAGAGCTGGACCATAAAGAAGGCTAAGCGCCAAAGAACTGATGCTTTTGAACTGTGGTGCTGGAGAAGACTCTTGAGAGTCCCTTGAACAGCAAGGAGATCAAACCAGTCATCCTAAAGGAAATCAACCCTGAATATTCATCAGAAGGATTGATGCCAAAGCTCCAATACTTTGGCCATCTGATGTGAAGAGTTGACTCTTGGAAAAGACCCTGATGCTGGAAAATATTGAGGGCAAGAGAAGGGGGCCACAGAGGATGAGATGGTTCGATGGCATCTTCAACTCAATGGATATGAGTTTGAGCAAATTCCGGGAGATAGTGAAGGACAAGTAAGCCTGGGATGCCACAGTTCATGGGGTCACAAAGAGTCGGACATGATGAGCAACTGAACCACAGCAACAGAAGTACTTTAGACCTGAAGCCAATCCTACAATCCTACATGATAGTAGATATGAAAACTTATATAGGAATTAAATGACTTACCTAAGTTCTGTGACCTTACTCAAATCCTTTCTGTTTTCTAGATCACAGTTTTCTCACCTAGAAGATGGAGGGATTGGACCAGATAAACTCCAAGAATCCTTCTAATCCATACTCTATAATTTTTAACATTGACATAAAATACACTTAACATAATTTTTTTTACCATTTCAACCATTTTAAAGTATACAGCTCAGTGCACTTATGATGCTGTAAAACCATCACCGCTATTTAGTTCTAGAACTTTTTCATTACTCCTAAAATAAACACCTACCCATTAGTAATAATTCCTCTTTCTTCCCTCACCACAGCCTCTGGACTCCATAACATTTGTATACAGGTCAGCAGGTATAAGGCAGAGGATTTTGAGGGAAGGGATGTGGTTCAGTAGTTCAGTAGTAGGAAGAAAGAGGCAAATGAGTAGCTACAGGAGACTATTTCAGCCTGGATAGGATTGAAAAGTGGTTAGAAATACAAGGCAGATGTTGCAGGAGAACCCTAAACAAGGAACATGCCAAGTGTGGGGCACTGGCACAGTTCTATAGGATTAGTTAGTGAGACCCTACCTGTAGAGTAGCAAGTGATATAGCCTAAACAACATAACAGGTCTGACTCTAAAGTGACTCCATTTTGCCAGGTCACCACACTGAAGCAGTTTTTCTAATGTCTATCAAGTATTGTGACCTTTCTAGGAGATGAATAGATTTCAGAGAAAAGTGAACTTCCGAAAGTTCTGGCAAAGTCCATAAATATCTATACATGTACACATGTTACTTTTTTGTTACCCATCTGTCTCCCTCTCCACCCCTAGGGCACAAGACTCTGCACACAATATTTTAGAAGTAAATTCTGCATGATTTTATTTTATTTAATCGAACTATTCCTTTTGTGATTATTTGACTAATAGAAACCTAAATTCTATGAAGGTCTAAGCAGTTGATAGCCTTAGAGATCAAACTGCAACATCTGTTTATGATAGAAAAAGCTAGAGAATTCCAGAGAATTCTACTACTACTACTGCTTCATTGACTATGCTAAAGCCTTCAATTGTTTGGATCACAACAAACTGTGGAAAATTTTTAAAGAGATGGGAGTACCAGGCAGGCCACCTTACCTGCCTCCTGAGAAATCTGTATGCAGGTTAAGAAGCAACAGTTAGAACCGGACATGGAACGATGGACTGTTTCCAAATCTGGAAAGGAGTACATCAAGGCTGTATATTGTCAGACTGCTTATTTAACATCTATGCAGAGTACATCATGCACAATGCCAGGCTGGATGAAGCACAAGCTGGAATGAAGATTGCCAGGAGAAATACTAATAACCTCAGATATGCAATTGACACCACCCTAAGGACAGAAAGCAAAGGCTGTCTTTTCTTCATTGGATATTCTTGCTTCCTTTGTCAAAGATAAGGTGCCCATATTTCTGTGGGTTTATTTCTGAGCTTTCTATCTTGTTCCATTGGTCTATATTTCTGCATACAGATCTTTTGTCTCTTTAAGTAGGTTTATTCCTAGGTATTTTATTGTTTTTGTTGCAATGGTTAATGGGATTGTTTCCTTAATTTCTCATTGTTTTCATTGCTTAGTTTTCATTGTTAGTGTATAGGAATGCCATGGATTTTTTGTGTATTAATTTTATATCCTGCAACTTTACTAAATTCTTTGATTAGCTCTGGTATTTTTTGGTGGAATTTTTAAGGTTTTCTATGTATAGTATCATGTCATCTGCAACCAGTGAGAGTTTTTTTCTTTCCAATATGAATTCCTTCTCTTCTCTGACTGCCATAGCTAGGACTTCCAAAACTATATTGAATAATAGTGGTGAAAGTTGGTACCCTGGTCTTGTTCCTGATCTTAGAAGAAATGGTTTCAGTTTTTCCCCATTGAGAATAATCTTTGCTGTGGGTTTGTCATATATGGCCTTTATTATGTTGAGGAATGTTCCTTCTATGCCTACTTTCTGGAGAGTTTTTATCCTAAAGGGTGTGGAGTTTTTTTGAAAGATTTCTGTATATCTATTGAGATGATCATATGGTTTTGATATTTCAATTTGTTGATATGGTATATCATATGAATTGATTGCATGTATTAAAGAATCCTTGCATCCATGGGATAAACCCCATATAATCATGGTGTATGACCTTTTAATGTGTTGTAGGATTTTGTTTGCTGGAACTTTTTTGAGGATTTTTACATCATTGATATCAGCCTGTATTTTTCTTTCTTTCTTTTTTTTTTCTGGTATCTTTTTCGGGTTTTGGTATCAGGGTGATGATGGCCTTGTAGAATGAGTTTGGGAGTTTTACTCCCTCTACAATTTTTTGGAAGAGATTGAAATTAAGCAGGATAGGTGTTAGCTCTTGTCTAACCATTTGATAGAATTTGCCTAGGAAGTCATCTGGTCCTAGGCTTTTGTTTTTTAGATCTTTTTTCACAGTTTCAATTTCAGTGCTTGTGATTGGTCTGTTTATATTTTCTATTTCCCTCTGATTCAATCTTAGATGAGTGTTCTTTTCTACGAAATTATCCATTTTCTTCAGGTTGTTCATTTTATTGGCATAGGGTTGCTTATAGTAAGTAGTCTTATGATCCT
Organism: Bos javanicus; assembly: GCF_032452875.1. Taxonomy (NCBI): domain Eukaryota; kingdom Metazoa; phylum Chordata; class Mammalia; order Artiodactyla; family Bovidae; genus Bos; species Bos javanicus. The sequence goes on from NC_083897.1 coordinate 98,866,125, forward strand.
TTGTATTCCTGTGTTGTCTGTTGTAACTTCTCCCTTTTCACCACTAATTTTTTGATTTGAATCTTCTCCCTTTTTCTCTTGATGAGTCTGGCTAATGGCTTGTCAATTTTGTTTATCTTCTCGAATAATTTGCTTTTAGTTCTGTTGATCTTTGCTATTGTTTCCTTCATTTATCCCCATTTATTTCCACTCTGATATTTATGATTTCTTTACTTCTAGTAACTTTGGGTTTTCTTTTTCTTCTTTTTATAGTTGTTTTATGTGTAAGCTTAGGTTGTTTATCAGAGAAAGCAATGGCAACCCACTCCAGTACTCTTGCCTGGAAAATCCCATGGACAGAGGAGCCTGGTAGGCTGCAGTCCATGGGGTCGCTAAGAGTCGGACACGACTGAGTGACTTCATTTTGACTTTTCACTTTCATGCATTGGAGAAGGAAATGGCAACCCACTCCAGTGTTCTTGCCTGGAGAATCCCAGGGGTGGGGGAGCCTGGTGGGCTGCTGTCTATGGGATTGCACAGAGTCAGACACGACTGAAGTGACTTAGCAGCAGCAGCAACAGGTTTTTTATTTCTTTTTCTCATTTTTTTCCCCCAGGGAGGATTGGATTGCTATAAACTTCACTGTTAGCACTTTTTTACTGCACCCCATAGGTTTTGATTTGTCATGTTTTTGTTGTTCGTTTCTATGTATTTTTTATTTCCTCCTTGATTTCTTCATTTACCTCTTGGTTATGTAGAAGTGTATTGTTGAGCCTCCATTTTTTTTGCACAGATTTTTTTTCCTGTAATTAATATTTAATCTTACAGTGTTGTGATCATAAAAAATGCTTTTTACAGTTTTAGATTTTCTTATATTTACCAAAGTTTGATTTGTGACCTGAGAGGTGATCTATCTTCAAGAATGTTCTGTGTGCACTTGAGAAAAAAGTGTATCCTTCTGTTTTTGGATGAAATGTCTTATAGATATCAATTATATCTGTCTTGATCACTGTTTCATTTAAGGTTTGTGTTTCCTTATTAATTTTCTGTGGGGATGATCTGTCCTTTGGTGTGGGTAGAGTTTGAAAGTCCCCCAGTATTATTGTGTTACTATTGATATCTTCTTTTATAGTTGTTAGCATTTGTCTTATGTATTGAGACATATGTTTGTATGTTGAGTACATATTCTTGATTTTTTTTTTTGCATTCATCACTTTGTATGTTGGGTGCACAATCTTGATATTTTTTCCCACTCATCACTTTAAATATATCCTGCTACTCCATTCTGGACCGCAGAGTTTCTACTGAAAAGTCAGTTGTTATTCTTATAGCGAGTACTTTGTATGTTTAATATTTTGCTGCTTTTAATATTTTTTCTTTGTGTTTGATTTTTATTAGTTTGAATAATATGTGTCTTGGCGTATTTCACTTTGGGTTTATCCTGTATGGGACTCTCTAGACTTTCTAGACTTAGTTGGGTATTTCTGTTCACATATTAGGGATGTTTTCAACTATAATATCCTCAAATATTTTTTTTTAATCCCCTTTCTCTCTTCTTCTGGAACCCCTATAATTTTAATGTTGTTGCACTTAATGTTGTCCCAGAGGTCTCTGAGACTGTTCTCGTTTCTTTTTATTCTTTTTTCCTTAATTTGCTCTGCTTCAGTATTCCCACCATTCTATCTTCTAGCTCACTTATCCATTCTTATGCCTCAGTGATTTTGCTATTGGTTCCCTCTAGTGTATTTTTTTCCAGTTATTATGTTGTTCATTGCTGATTGTCAGTCTGTTCTTTGTTTCTTCTAGGTCCTTGTTAAACATCTCTTGTACCTTCTTAATGCATTCCTTCATTCTATCTGTGCCTCCATTTTATTTCCAAAGTTTTGGATCATCTTTAATATCATTACTCCAAATAATGTTTCAGATAGACTGCCTATTTCCTCTTTATGTGTACTTATTTTTTTTTTTTACCATACACCTTCATCTGCTGCGTGTTTATCTATCTTTTCTTTCTGTTTAATTTACTGTGTTTGGACTTTGCATTCTGCATGCAGGCTCGAAGGTCGTAGTTCCTCTTGCTTGTGGAGTCTGCTCCCAGTTGGTGGGGTTGAACTAGGGCCTTGTGAAGATTTCTTGGTGAGAGGGACTGATGCCTGTTTTCTGGTGGGTGTAGCTGTTTCTTGATTCTCTAAAGGAAAGTTTCATGCTCAGTGGTATGTTATGGGGTATCTGTGTGCTTAGTATAACTTTGGACAGTCTTTCTGCTAATTGCTAGGTTTGTGTTCCTGTTTTCCTAATTGTTTGGTGTGAGGCATCTGGCACTGGAGCCTGCTGGCGTTTTGGTGGGGCCAGGTCTTAGGGTTGAGGTGGAAGCCTTTGGGAGAGCTCTCACCAATTAATATTCCATGGAGTAAGCAGTTCTCTGGTGATCCAGTGTCCTGGATTTGGATTTCCTATATCTTACTTTCAGGCCTGACCCCTTGCTGGAGCACCAAGACTCCACAAGTCATGCAACATGGAAAAGAAAATGAAAAGAAGAAATAGAGAAATAAGTCAAAAATGCAAACTAAAAAAATCGGAAACACAGGACTCCAAGATAAATGGGAAAAGCAACATTAATTAGACAGGAACACATAAAGAAACCCACACACTCACACTCACATAAAGAAAAAAATAAAGAATACAAAAAGGAACCAAGAAAGAAGAGAGTTATTCTCTCAATTTATCCCGCCCTCTCCTTCCCCCACTGTGTTCACAAGTCTGTTCTCTGTGCTTCCATTGCTGCCTTGCAAAGAGTTTCATCAGTACTATCTTTCTAGATTCCATACATATGTATTAATCATGATATTTGTTTTTCTTGTCCCGACTTACTTTGCTCTCTGTAATAGGTTCTAGCTTCATATACTGATTAAATCTTTAACCATGGTTTCCTCAGGAAAGGTGGAAAATAACTAGGATGAGGAGTAGTCAAAGCAGAAATTTCACTTTATCTAGACTGTTTTAACTTTTTCTTTATTTTTGTATAAAGTTGTAATCCACATATAGAAATTTAACTTTTTAAAATGTACAGTTTAATATACACACATACTTGTGTGTATGTGTATATATGATATAGATGTATGTATGTATGTACACCACATCATCACATTTTGGCTTATCCATTTATTAATTAATGAATGTTGTGATTGTTTTCACTGTTTGCCTATTAAGAATAATGCTGCTATGAACATTTGCATATAAGTTTTTGTCTGAACATATATCTGCAGTTCTCTTGAGTATATGCCTAGAAATAAAATTGCTGGATTATATGGTAACTACGTGTTTAACTTTTGAAGAACTGCCACAGGGGCTGCACCATTTTATATTCCTATCAGCAGTATATGAGGGTTCTGATCTCTCCACTTTTTCATCAATACATGATATTATCCTTTCATTTTTATTATAGCCATCCTGGTGGGTATAAATTGGTATCGCATAATGACTTTGATTTTTATTTCCCTGATGACTAATGGTATCAAGCATCTTTTTATGTGTTTATTGCCATTATCTTTTTTGGAGAAAATTCTATTCAGATGCTTTGCCCATTTTAAGTGGGTATTTGCCTTTTTACTGTTGAATTCTATATATTCTGGATACTAGATCCTTATCAGATATAATATGTGCAAATATTTTCTCCCATTCTGTGGGTTGTTTCACTTTCTTGATGCTATCACTTACAGTACAAAAGTGTTTAATTTCAATGAAACCTAATTTATATTTTTTCCCTTTGGTTACTTGTGATTTAAATGTCATGTATAAGAAGTTAGTCTAATCCAAGGTCACAAAAGTTTGCTTTTGTGTTTTCTCTGAATTATTTTATAATTTGGCATCTTACACTTAGGACTTTGATACATTTTGCATTAATTTTATATACAGAATGAGATATGAGGACAAATTTATTCTTTTGCATTTGGATATCCCATGGTCTCAGCACAATTTGTTGGAAAGATTATACTCTCCCCCTTGAATTGTCTTGACAACTTTGAAAAATCTTAATTCAGTATAAATGTAGGGTATATTTCCAAACTTCATCTATCACATTAATCTTTATGTCTATTTCTGTGAGAGTATACCTTTGGTTATTAAAGGTTTTTAGTAAATTTTGAAATCAGGAAGTGTAAGTCTTCCAACTTTGTTCTTTTTCAAAATGTTTTGGTTACTTTCAGTCTCCTGAATTTCTATATGAAATTTGGAATCAACTTGTCAATTTCTGCAAAGACTCAGTCTGAATCTTTTGATATGGATTGTATTGAATCTAAATCATTTTGCAGTTCAGTTCAGTTCAGTAGCTCAGTCGTGTCTGACTTTGCAACCCCATGGACTGCAGCATGCCAGTCCTCCCTGTCCATCACCAACTCCCGGCGTCCACCCAAACCCAGTAAATATTTAGTGATCATTCATTCAGGAAGTTTTTATTCAGAGGCAGTATCAGTTCAGTTCAGTTCAGTCACTCGTCATGTCCAACTCTTTGAGACCCCATGGACTGCAGCATGCCAGTCCTCCCTGTCCATCACCAATTCCCAGAGTTTACTCAAACTCATGTCCATTGAGTTGGTGATGCCATCCAACCATCTCATCTTCTGTCGTCCCCTTCTCCTCCTGCCTTCAATCTTTCCCAGCATCAGGGTTTTTTCAAATGAGTCAGCTCTTCGCATCAGGTGGCCAAAGTATCAGAGTTTCAGCTTCAACATCAGTCCTTCCAATGAACACTTAGGACTGATTTCCTTTAGAATGGACTGGTCTTTGCAGTCTAAGGGACTCCCAAGAGTCTTATCTAACACCAGAGTTCAAAAGCATCAATTCTTCAGTGCTCAGCTTTCTTTATAGTCCAACTATCATATACATACATGACTACTGGAAAAACCATAGCTATGATTAGATGGACCTTTGTTGGCAAAGTAATGTCTCTCTGCTTTTTAATATGCTTTCTAGGTTGGTCATAACTTTTCTTCCAAGGAGCAAGTGGAATCTAAATCATTTTGCAGAATACTACCTTAACAATGTTAAATCTTCCACTTGATGAACATGAGGCATCTTTCTCTTTACGTAGGTCCTCTTTACTTTCTTTCAACAATGTTTTGCATTTTTCAGTGTACAAATATTGTACTTCTTTTATTAAATATATTCCTAAATATTTTGTTCCTTCTAATGTACATATATGTAATTGTTTTCTTAATTTCATTTTTAGATTGTTTATTACTAGTGTCTAGAAAAACAATTGGTTTTTGTATATTGATCTTACATCCTGCAACATTGCTGAACTCATTTATAATTAGTTATAAAAGGAATTTGTTTTGTGTGTGGATTTCTTAAGATTTTTTACATATGAACACATCATACATGAATAATTTTGCTTTTTCTTTCTGATCTGAATGCCTTTTTGTTTCTTTTCTCCCCAGTTGCTCTAGTCAGAATGTTCAGTACAAATGTTGCATGGAAGTGATGTTCATTTTGACTGTAGGATGAAAACATTCAATCTTCCACTCTTAAGTATAATATTAGCTGTATTTTTAAAAATAAATTTCCATCATCAGTTTGAGAAAGTTCCTTTTTAATCCTAATTTGTTGAGTGTTTTTTTTTTTTAATCAAGAAAAGTGAAAGTGACATTGCTCAGTCATGTCTAACTCTTTGTGACCCCAAGGACTGTAGCCCACCAGGATGGATTCCATGGAGAATCATTGGAATTAGACAACCTGAAAAGATGGACAAATTGGAGGATTCCATGGAGAATCCTTCCATGGGATTCTCCAGGCAAGAATACTGGAGTGGGTTGCCATTTCCTTCTCTAGGGGATCTTCCTGACCCAGGGATTGAACCCGGGTCTCCTGCATTACAGGCAGACGCTTTAACCTCTGAGCCACCAGGGAAGCCCTTTATCAGAAAGGGTGTTGAATTTTGATAAATGCTTTTTCTGTGTCTACTGATATGATCATGTCTGTTTTTAAAACCTTTATTTCATTAATATAGTGTATTCTGTTGACTGATTTTTATGTTGAAACAACCTTGCATTTCTGGGATCAATCCCATCTGGTAAGGTGAAGGATTTTTTTAAGTGTTAATGGATTTTATTTGCAAAGTATTTTGTTGAAAATTTCTGCATTTCTATTAATATTTTTCAGAAGGGCTTATGAAAACTTGATGTTATTTCTCTGTAAATGTTTGATAGAATGCACTAGTGATGCCATCTGGTCCTTGGCTTTTCCCAAGTGGGAAGTTTTTTATTATTAGTAATGCAGTCATTTTTTTTGTCATAGGTCTATTCAGATTTTCTATTTTTTTCTTGAGTCAGTGTCTGTAGTTTTTTTGTAGTTTGTTTCTTTCTAGGAATTTGTCCATCTTTTCAGGTTGTCTAATTTGTTTTTATGTACAGAGTATTTCCTTTAATCCTTTTTATTTCTGCTAGATTGGTGCTAATATTCCCTCTTTTATTCCTGATTTTAATAATTGGAATCTTCTCCCTTTTTTCTATTTTAACTTTTTACAAAGCAATATATTCCTGTACCAACTATGTAACTTAAAAAAAAAAAAAACAAGAAAAATGGAAGATGCATACAAAATAAAAAGACATATCAAAATGGTGATCTGGGTATGTTGCTAACACCTTAGTAGTCATTTCTTCTCTATGGGCCCCAGTTTCTTTATTAGGAAGTTGAGATGTTGGTTTATAGTTGCTGAAGCAGTTGAAAGTTTTTGGATTGTATTATTTCCATATTCAAATGTGGGATTAAACAAATTTCCATGTTCAAATATGGAATTAAAGATTATAGTTGAGAATGTTTCTGGACAGAAAGTTAAACAGTTTGGGAAATGTCCAGTATTTCTGAAGGGGCATAATAGAAGGTAATGATGGAAATGTAGACCGAAACCATATTATTGTAATTTCTCTGTAACATGAGAGACTTGGACTTGGCAATGGGGAGCTATTTGAGAATTTGGGGGTGTGAGAGTAGCCAATCAAAGTGTTCATCAAGGAAACTGGCCTGATAGTGGTGTGTGGGCAGGGATTAGAGCTGGGAGATCACCCAGGGAGATCACTCAGGAAGTGGGGGCCACATCAATGGAAATGGAAAAGGAAGAGATGAAAAACAGAGATTTTTTTTTTCTGATTTTGAAAGTACTCTCTAGAAATGAGGGAAGAAGAGTCAGTTGTCTTGCTTACCCCATGTTGCTCACAATGATTAGGCACAGAATAAGTCCAAAGTAGATATTTGTTAAATTGAATTACATTAACACAGGCTTGTTTAGAGTTCAGTAAAGGCTGAAGGAAATTGTCTTCAAGTACTCTGGAAGTGCTTCCAAGAAAGCCTTCCAATTTGCCAGGTTTAGGGCATTGTCTATCTTCTTATTTTGTGCATGTTTGCTAAATTGCTTCAGTCCTGTCTGACTCTTTGCAACCCTATGGACTGTAGCCCTCTAGGTTCCTCTGTCCATGGGATTCTCCAGGCATGAATACTGGAGTGAGTGCTGTGCCCTCCTCCAGGGGATCTTTCCAACCCAGGTATTGAACCCATGTCTCCTGTGGCTACTGTATTACAGGCAGATTCTTTACTGCTGAGCTTATTATTTTTTTTTTTTTTTTTTTTATTTATTTATTTTTTTTTTTTCTTCCAATTTTATTTTATTTTTAAACTTTACATAATTGTATTAGTTTTGCCAAATATCAAAATGAATCCACCACAGGTATACATGTGTTCCCCATCCCAAACCCTCCTCCCTCCTCCCTCCCCATACCATCCCTCTGGGCCGTCCCAGTGCACCAGCCCCAAGCATCCAGCATCATGCATCGAACCTGGACTGGCAACTCGTTTCCTACATGATATTTTACATGTTTCATTGCCATTCTCCCACATCTTCCCACCCTCTCCCTCTCCCACAGAGTCCATAAGACTGTTCTATACATCAGTGTCTCTTTTGCTGTCTCGTACACCGGGTTATTGTTACCATCTTTCTAAATTCCATATATATGCGTTAGTATACTGTATTTATGTTTTTCCTTCTGGCTTACTTCACTCTGTATAATAGGCTCCAGTTTCATCCACCTCATTAGAACTGATTCAAATGTATTCTTTTTAATGGCTGAGTAATACTCCATTGTGTATATGTACCACAGCTTTCTTATCCATTCATCTGCTGATGGACATCTAGGTTGCTTCCATGTCTTGGCTATTATAAACAGTGCTGCGATGAACATTGGGGTACACGTGTCTCTTTCCCTTCTGGTTTCCTCAGTGTGTATGCCCAGCAGTGGGGTTGCTGGATCATAAGGCAGTTCTATTTCCAGTTTTTTAAGGAATCTCCACACTGTTCTCCATAGTGGCTGTACTAGTTTGCATTCCCACCAACAGTGTAAGAGGGTTCCCTTTTCTCCACACCCTCTCCAGCATTTATTATTTGTAGACTTTTGGATCGCAGCCATTCTGACTGGTGTGAAATGGTACCTCATAGTGGTTTTGATTTGCATTTCTCTGATAATGAGTGATGTTGAGCATCTTTTCATGTGTTTGTTAGCCATCTGTATGTCTTCTTTGGAGAAATGTCTATTTAGTTCTTTGGCCCATTTTTTGATTGGGTCGTTTATTTTTCTGGAGTTGAGCTGTAGGAGTTGCTTGTATATTTTTGAGATTAGTTGTTTGTCGGTTGCTTCATTTGCTATTATTTTCTCCCATTCTGAAGGCTGTCTTTTCACCTTGCTAATAGTTTCCTTTGATGTGCAGAAGCTTTTAAGGTTAATTAGGTCCCATTTGTTTATTTTTGCTTTTATTTCCAATATTCTGGGAGGAGGGTCATAGAGGATCCTGCTGTGATGTATGTCGGAGAGTGTTTTGCCTATGTTTTCCTCTAGGAGTTTTATAGTTTCTGGTCTTACGTTTAGATCTTTAATCCATTTTGAGTTTATTTTTGTGTATGGTGTTAGAAAGTGGTCCAGTTTCATTCTTTTACAAGTGGTTGACCAGATTTCCCAGCACCACTTGTTAAAGAGATTGTCTTTAATCCATTGTATATTCTTGCCTCCTTTGTCGAAGATAAGGTGTCCATATGTGCGTGGATTTATCTCTGGGCTTTCTATTTTATTCCATTGATCAATATTTCTGTCTTTGTGCCAGTACCATACTGTCTTGATAACTGTGGCTTTGTAGTAGAGCCTGAAGTCAGGTAAGTTGATTCCTCCAGTTCCATTCTTCTTTCTCAAGATCGCTTTGGCTATTCGAGGTTTTTTGTATTTCCATACAAATTGTGATATTATTTGTTCTAGCTCTGTGAAGAATACTGTTGGTAGCTTGATAGGGATTGCGTTGAATCTATAAATTGCTTTGGGTAGTATACTCATTTTCACTATATTGATTCTTCCAATCCATGAACATGGTATATTTCTCCATCTATTAGTGTCCTCTTTGATTTCTTTCACCAGTTATTTATAGTTTTCTATATATAGGTCTTTAGTTTCTTTAGGTAGATATATTCCTAAGTATTTTATTCTTTCCGTTGCAATGGTGAATGGAATTGTTTCCTTAATTTCTCTTTCTGTTTTCTCATTATTAGTGTATAGGAATGCAAGGGATTTCTGTGTGTTGATTTTATATCCTGCAACTTTACTGTAGTCATTGATTATTTCTAGTAATTTTCTGGTGGACTCTTTAGGGTTTTCTATGTAGAGGATCATGTCATCTGCAAATAGTGAGAGTTTTACTTCTTCTTTTCCAATTTGGATTCCTTTTATTTCTTTTTCTGCTCTGATTGCTGTGGCCAAAACTTCCAAAACTATGTTGAATAGTAATGGTGAAAGTGGGCACCCTTGTCTTGTTCCTGACTTTAGAGGAAATGCTTTCAATTTTTCACCATTGAGGATAATGTTTGCAGTGGGTTTGTCATATATAGCTTTTATTATGTTGAGGTATGTTCCTTCTATTCCTGCTTTCTGGAGAGTTTTTATCATAAATGTATGTTGAATTTTGTCAAAGGCTTTCTCTGCATCTATTGAGATAATCATATGGTTTTTATTTTTCAATTTGTTAATGTGGTGTATTACATTGATTGATTTGCGGATATTGAAGAATCCTTGCATCCCTGGGATAAAGCCCACTTGATCATGGTGTATGATCTTTTTAATGTGTTGTTGGATTCTGATTGCTAGAATTTTGTTAAGGATTTTTGCATCTATGTTCATCAGTGATATTGGCCTGTAGTTTTCTTTTTTTGTGGGATCTTTGTCAGGTTTTGGTATTAGGGTGATGGTGGCCTCATAGAATGAGTTTGGAAGTTTACCTTCCTCTGCAATTTTCTGGAAGAGTTTGAGCAGGATAGGTGTTAGCTCTTCTCTAAATTTTTGGTAGAATTCAGCTGTGAAGCCGTCTGGACCTGGGCTTTTGTTTGCTGGAAGATTTTTGATTACAGTTTCAATTTCCATGCTTGTGATGGGTCTGTTAAGATTTTCTATTTCTTCCTGGTCGAGTTTTGGAAAGTTGTACTTTTCTAAGAATTTGTCCATTTCTTCCACGTTGTCCATTTTATTGGCATATAATTGTTGATAGTAGTCTCTTATGATCCTTTGTATTTCTGTGTTGTCTGTTGTGATCTCTCCATTTTCGTTTCTAATTTTGTTGATTTGATTTTTCTCCCTTTGTTTCTTGATGAGTCTGGCTAATGGTTTGTCAATTTTATTTATCCTTTCAAAGAACCAGCTTTTGGTTTTGTTGATTTTTGCTATGGTCTCTTTTGTTTCTTTTGCATTTATTTCTGCTCTAATTTTTAAGATTTCTTTCCTTCTACTAACCCTGGGGTTCTTCATTTCTTCCTTTTCTAGTTGCTTTAGGTGTAGAGTTAGGTTATTTATTTGACTTTTTTCTTGTCTCTTGAGGTGTGCCTGTATTGCTATGAACTTTCCCCTTAGGACTGCTTTTACCGTGTCCCACAGGTTTTGGGTTGTTGTGTTTTCATTTTCATTCGTTTCTATGCAAATTTTGATTTCTTTTTTGATTTCTTCTGTGATTTGTTGGTTATTCAGCAGCGTGTTGTTCAGCCTCCATATGTTGGAATTTTTAATAGTTTTTCTCCTGTAATTGAGATCTAATCTTACTGCATTGTGGTCAGAAAAAATGCTTGGAATGATTTCTATTTTTTTGAATTTACCAAGGCTAGCTTTATGGCCCAGGATGTGATCTATCCTGGAGAAGGTTCCATGTGCGCTTGAGAAAAAGGTGAAATTCATTGTTTTGGGATGAAATGACCTATAGATATCAATTAGGTCTAACTGGTCTATTGTATCGTTTAAAGTTTGTGTTTCCTTGTTAATTTTCTGTTTAGTTGATCTATCCATAGGTGTAAGTGGGGTATTAAAGTCTCCCACTATTATTGTGTTATTGTTAATTTCTCCTTTCATACTTGTTAGCATTTGTCTTCTGTACTGTGGTGCTCCCGTGTTGGGTGCATATATGTTTATAATTGTTATATCTTCTTCTTGGATTGATCCTTTGATCATTATGTAGTGACCTTCTTTGTCTCTTTTCACCGCCTTTGTTTTAAAGTCTATTTTATCTGATATGAGTATTGCTACTCCTGCTTTCTTTTGGTCCCTATTTGCATGGAAAATCTTTTTCCAGCCCTTCACTTTCAGTCTGTATGTGTCCCCTGTTTTGAGGTGGGTCTCTTGTAGACAACATATGTAGGGGTCTTGTTTTTGTATCCATTCAGCCAGTCTTTGTCTTTTGGTTGGGGCATTCAACCCATTTACATTTAAGGTAATTACTGATAAGTATGTTCCCGTTGCCATTTACTTTATTGTTTTGGGTTCGAGTTTATACACCGTTTTTGTGTTTCCTGTCTAGAGAATATCCTTTAGTATTTGTTGGAGAGCTGGTTTGGTGGTGCAGAATTCTCTCAGCTTTTGCTTGTCTGAAAAGCTTTTGATTTCTCCTTCATACTTGAATGAGATCCTTGCTGGGTACAATAATCTGGGCTGTAGGTTATTTTCTTTCATCATTTTAAGTATGTCTTGCCATTCCCTCCTGGCTTGAAGAGTTTCTATTGAAAGATCAGCTGTTATCCTTATGGGAATTCCCTTGTGTGTTATTTGTTGTTTTTCCCTTGCTGCTTTTAATATTTGTTCTTTGTGTTTGATCTTTGTTAATTTGATTAATATGTGTCTTGGGGTGTTTCTCCTTGGGTTTATCCTGTTTGGTACTCTCTGGGTTTCTTGGACTTGGGTGATTATTTCCTTCCCCATTTTAGGGAAGTTTTCCACTATTATCTCCTCAAGTATTTTCTCATGGTCTTTCTTTTTGTCTTCTTCTTCTGGAACCCCTATGATTCGAATGTTGTAGCGTTTAATATTGTCCTGGAGGTCTCTGAGATTGTCCTCATTTCTTTTAATTCGTTTTTCTTTTATCCTCTCTGATTCATTTATTTCTACCATTCTATCTTCTAATTCACTAATCCTGTCTTCTGCCTCTGTTATCCTACTGTTTGTTGCCTCCAGAGTGTTTTTAATTTCACTTATTGCATTATTCATTATATATTGACTCTTTTTTATTTCTTCTAGGTCCTTGTTAAACCTTTCTTGCATCTTCTCAATCCTTGTCTCCAGGCTATTTATCTGTGATTCCATTTTAGTTTCAAGATTTTGGATCAATTTCACTATCATTATTCGGAATTCTTTATCAGGTAGATTCCCTATCTCTTCCTCTTTTGTTTGGTTTGGTGGGCATTTATCCTGTTCCTTTATCTGCTGAGTATTCCTCTGTCTCTTCATCTTGTTTAAATTGCTGAGTTTGGGGTGTCCTTTCTGTATTCTGGCAGTTTGTGGAGTTCTCTTTATTATGGCGTTTCCTCACTGTGTGTGGGTTTGTACAGGTGGCTTGTCAAGGTTTCCTGGTTAGGGAAGCTTGTGTCGGTGTTCTGGTGGGTGGAGCTGTATTTCTTCTCTCTGGAGTGCAATGAAATGTCCAGTAATGAGTTATGAGATGTCTCTAGTTTTGGGGTGACTTTGGGCAGCCTGTATCTTGAAGCTCAGGACTGTGTTCCTTTGTTGCTGGAGAATTTGCTTGGTATGTCTTGCCCTGGAACTTATTGGCCCTTGTGTGGTGCTTGGTTTCAGTGTCGGTATGGAGGCATTTGATGAGCTCCTGTCAATGAATGTTCCTTGGAGTCAGGAGTTCCCTGGAGTCAGGGTTTGGACTTAAGTCTCCTGCTTCCGATTATCGGTCTTATTTTTACAGTAGTTTCAAAACTTCTCCTTCTATACAGCACCATTGATAAAACATCTACATTAAAGATGATAAGTTTCTCTACAGTGAGGGTCACTCAGAGAGGTTCACAGGGTTACATGGAGAAGAGAAGAGGGAGGAGGGAGTTAGAGGTGACCCAAATGAGATGAGGTGAATCAATAGTGGAGAGAGTGGGCTAGCCAGTAGTCACTTCCTTATGTGCACTCCACAACTGGACCACTCAGAGATGTTCACGGGGTTATACAGAGAAGAGAAGAAGGAGGAAGGTAACAGAGGTGGCCAGAAGGATAAAAGGGGGGAATGAAAAGGAGGGAGACAGATCCAGCCAGTAATCAGTTCCCTAAGTGTTCTCCACCGTCTGGAACACACAGAAATTCACAGAGTTGGGTAGAGTAGAGAGGGGTTAGGAAGGAGACACTGCTGAGCTTATTATTGACAGTCTTCTTACTTGTCACCCAGGAGCCTTTGTATGCTCATTGCAGTGTCAATGAATAGTATGTTCATACTTGTGAGCAGCCTGAACAAATTTTTGGGAAACAGATTGATATGGTACTCTGGGTACTTAGAACATCCAGGGAAAAAGCTCATGGGCTGATTTGGATCAATTCACTTTAATGTGCAAGCAGAAAAGGGCATTCATCTCCATAGAACAGGGATGTTCTCAAGAGCAGGAAACTTAGAGGTTAGATCAGAAAGTCATAGCCTCCTGCTCAAGGTATCTTTTATGAGATCTTGGGCCTGGTGGGAGGCACAATAATTGGATCTTATGTGACACTTTTTTCAAGGCTGAGAAACATCATCCCAGGAATATCAGCTCCACAAAAGGCAGACTTTTTTTTTTTTTTCCTGTTGCTGCTTTATCTCTGGTATCTGGTATACAGTAAGCAATTAACAGATTTAATGAGTGAATGAATCTGCCAGTTGTTCTTTAGGATTAAGGCAGTATCTTAATCCAGGTAGTGGGCTCCTGGGGTTGTTACAGTATAGTAAAGAAAGGCTTTGTCTTCTGAGTCTCCTTATGAATGGTCTTGCCAGAAGAGATTCTTCCACCAAATTCTGTGTAAGGGATCTGCATCTCCCAGGTTGCAGTTGCCTTTCTGCCCTCTCATTTTTAATTGGAGTATAGCTTAACCCTAATTATGATTTTTGTCTTGCCCTGACTTCCCTGGATGCCCTCCCCTTCTAATATCCTGTGTTCCTTCCTACTTGAATTGTTCCATATAGTCATCTCATTCAAGCCATCTAAAACCAGCATTTTGACCTGATTTGTCTTAAACTTCTAAGAATCAAAGAAATATTCTTATCTCTTAAAGGCTTGTCTATGGTACCCTTTTTATAGCAGGACTTAGCTTGCTTTGTGAGAAGCTGCTGCTGCTAAGTTGCTTCAGTTGTGTCTGACTCTGTGCGACCCCATAGACAGCAGCCCATCAGGCTCCCCCGTCCTGGGATTCTCCAGGCAAGAACACTGGAGTGGGTTGCCATTTCCTTCTCCGATGCATGAAAGTGAAAAGTGAAAGTGAAGTCGCTCAGCCGTGTCCGACTCTTAGGGACCCCATGGATTGCAGCCTACCAGGCTCCTCCGTCCATGGAATTTTCCAGGCAAGAGTACTGTAGTGGGGTACCATTGCCTTCTCCTGTGGGAAGCTAGGGAAAACTAATGGATGATTAGAGGATGGGGTTTTATTGTTATAAATAGCATGATGTATATGATGTGTTTTCTTCAATGCCAAAAAAGAGTCACTTTTTTGAACAGACTTGTTCCTTGAGTAATCCTCCCACATTATTGCCTACTGATTGTGTTAAATGGCAGCTATTAACATATCAAAGATATAAAGCTGACATTTGGAAGCTGGAAACAGATTTTCAGTAGAGCATTTGCAGAAGTTGATAGGTTCTAGGTATAGATACATTTTTGCACACTTAGCTGTTTTGCAAAATGTATTAGAATTGAGTGAGCCCTACTTGCTGTGGCCTGTAGCAAATAAGTAGAATATATGCTAGTGACATCCCAAGGTTACTAAGTAGAAACCATGCTCCCTACTCTGCAAAGCAAAGGGAGAGAGGAGAGTCCATGGACTTGGGAAATAACTACTGTCCCTGTGGCTTCATCCCAATGCCACTGTCCCCTAAGGTCACCCACCAACAGGCTTTTCTGGTGACAGAAATAGGGGTGCATCTAAATTGCTTAATCTCAGCTTCTTGAGGCAGGAGTGTGGGAAAATCTGGGGAATATGGAAGGATAAAGATAGATTGTTGATTAAGGCTGTGGATACAACTGACAAGCTCTTTGGCTAATTCCCCTGGCAGATTTTAACCACTTCTCCTAGGGTCCCACCCTTCCCTTTCTCCCTACATATGGTTTTCTTCCTTCCTAGGACAGGGATGAAATGAGCAATCTCCCTGATTTAAGCTAAGTCATCATCCTAGATCCAAGGAAATTTCAAACATCCTCCCCAAAGGAGGTTTTTCCAACGTACCTTTACCTTCATGATTTGGGATGCATAGTCTCAGTCTCTATCCACTATACTCATTTCTGATCATTCTAACAATTCTCAGCTCACTTTGGGCCAAGTTCTGTCTCCCTTAGAATAAGAAGCACAAAGGTGCTAGCACAGTGTTTAAGAACATAGGCTCTGGAGTCAGAGTGCCTGACTCCTATCCTAGCTACTCTGCTTCTGAACTGTGTGACCTGGGACAAATTCCTTAACTTTTCTGAGCATAAGTCCCCTCTTCTGTGAAATACTGAAACTAATGTACCTGCCTGCAAGATTGAAAGCTCTTAGCATAGTGACTGATATATAGTAAGTACTCACTCAAAAGCTGTTGCTATTATTATTATTATGTAGTATGAGAAACTCTGCCATCCTCTGCTCCAACTTTGAGGAAGTAGAGATCTTTGCATAAAAAAGGAGTTATACAATCAAATTGTAGAGATTATTTTTACATGCTTTGATGGAAATCTATACCAGAGGCCCTGTATCAAGATGCCCACTCTAGTATCTAACTTTGGTCTCCAAGTACATAGGAGTGTTTGATAATAATCCAGATGTGGCACCCAAGATATATAGCTTTTTAAAAATACAGTTATAATTAATATACAATATTATGTTTCAGGCATACAGCATAGTGATTCTATATTATTATAGTTATGAAATGATCCCAGCATTAAGACTAGTTATAGTCTGTCACTATACAAAGTTGTTACACTATTATTGACAGTATTCCCTATGTACATTAAATCTTGTGACTTATTTATTTTACAGTTGAAAGTTTGTACTTCTTAATACCATTCACTGATTTTGTCAGTCTCCCCAACCCTCTCCCCTCTGGCAACCAGCAGTATGTGCTCTATGAGTCAGTTTCTGTTTTGTTTTGTTTCTTCATTTGTTTTTTAGATTCTACATATAAATAAAGGCATATAGTATTTGTATTTCTTTGTCTGACTTACTTCACTTAGCATAATAACATCTAGGTTCATCCATGTTGTTGCAAATGGCAAGACTTCATTTTTTAAAAACAGATTATAGGAGTATAATTGAATTATTGGGTTGGCAAAAAGATTTTTTTTTCTTTTTTTTTTTCCAGAAGATACGCTAGTAGCACTTAACTGTCCTTAATTTCATTTGAAACAATTCTGTTAGATTGTATTGTGAAAGCTGTCATATTAGCATACATTTAAAAATCCATCAAAATTGGTGAATTTTTGTGTAGCCATTTACATGTTGAAGATGGAAGAAAAATAGCAACATTTTGGGCATATTATGCTTTTTATTTCAAGAAAGATAAAAATGCAAATAAAAGGCAAAATAATTTGTACAGCATATGAAGCAGGTGCTGTGAGTAACTGAATGTGTCAGACTTGGCTTGCAAAGTTTCGTGTTGGAGATTTGCTAGATGATGCTCCATTGTCAGGTAGATCAGTTGAACTCAATGGTGATCAAATCGAGACATTAACTGAAAACAAAGAATATTATACCATGTTGGGGATAGCCAACATATTCAAAATATCCAAATCAAGTGTTGAAAATGATTTACACCAACTAGGTTATGATAATTACTTTGATATTCAGGTTCCATATTTGTTGTTCAGTTGCTCAGTTGTGTCCGAATGTTTGTGAACCCCATGAACTGAAGTACACCAGGCTCCCCTGTCCTTCACCATCTCCCAAAGCTTGCTCAAACTCATGTCCTTTGAGTTGGTGATGCCATCCAACCATCTCATCCTCTGTTGTCCTTTGATGGTACAGACCTCTGATTGCAAAGTACTGTCTCTGCTTTTTAATATGCTAAGTCTGTCATAGCTGTTCTTTCAAGGAGCAAGCATCTTTTAATTTCATGGCTGCATTCATCATCTGTAGTGATTTTCAAGCCTAAGAAAATAAACTGTGTCATTCTTTCTATTGTTTCCCCATCTATTTGCCATGAAGTGATGGGACCGGATGCCATGACCTTACTTTTTTGAATGTTGAATTTTAAGCCAGTTTTTTCACTCTCCTCTTTCAATTCATCAAGAGGTTCTTTAGTTCCTCTTCAATTTCTACCATAAGGCTAGTGTCATCTGCATATCTGAGGCTATTGATATTTCTGCTGGCAGTCTTGATTCCAGTTTGTGCTTCATCCAGCCTGGCAATAGGCATGATGTACTCTGCATAGAAGTTAAATAAGCAGGTGACAATATACGGCCTTGATGTACTTCTTTCCCAATTTGGAATCAGTCCTTTGTTCCCTGTCCGGTGTTAACTGCTGCTTCATGACCTGCATGTAGGTTTCTCAGGAGGCAGTTAAGGTGGTCTGTTATTCCCATCTCCTTAAGAATTTTCTACAGCTTGTTGTGATCCACACTGTCAAAGGCTTTGGCTTAGTCAATGAAGCAGAAGTAGATGTTTTTCTTGGATTGTCTTGATTTCTCTATGATCCAGCAGATGTTGGCAATTTGATCTCTGCTTCTTCTGCCTTTTATAAATCCAGCTTGAACATCTGGAAGTTCTGGCTTCATATACTGTTAAAGCCTGGCTTGGAGACTTTTCAGCATTATTTTGCTAGCATGTGAAAGGAGTGCAATTGTGTGGTAGTTTGAACATTCTTTAGCATTCCCTTTCTTTGGGATTGGAATGAAAATTCACTTTTTTCCAGTCCTGTGGCCACTGCTGAGTTTTCCAAATTTGCTGACATATTGAGTGCAGCACTTTAATAGCATCATATTTTAGGATTTGAAATAGCTCAGCTGGAATTCCATCAGCTCCACTAGCTTTGTTTGTAGTGATGTTTCCTAAGGCCCACTTGACTTTGTGGTCTAGAATGACTGGCTTTAGATGAGTGATCACACCATCATGGTTATCTGGGTCATTAAGATCTCTTTTGTGTAGTTATTCTGTATATTCATGCCACCTCTTCTCAATTTCCTCTGCTTCTGTTGCTGCTGCTGCTGCTGCTGCTGCTAAGTCGCTTCAGTCATGTCTGACTCTGTGCAACGCCATAGACGGAAGCCCACCAGGCTCCCCGTCCCCGGGATTCTCCAGGCAAGAACATTGGAGTGGGTTGCCATTTCCCTCTCCAATGCATGAAAGTGAAAAGTGAAAGTGAAGTCGCTCAGTCTTGTCCAACTCTTAGCGACCCCATGGACTGCAGCCTACCAGGCTCCTCCGTCCATGCGATTTTCCAGGCAAGAGTACTGGAGTGGGGTGCCATTGCCTTCTCTGCTGCTTCTGTTAGTTCCATACAATTTCTGTCCTTTAGTGTGCCCATCTTTGCATGAAATGTTCCCTTGATATCTCTAATTTTCTTGAAGAGATCTCTAGTCTTTCCTATTCTATTGTTTTCCCGTATTTCTTTGTATTGATGATTTAGGAATGCTTTATCTCTCCTTGCTATTCTTTGGAACTCTGCATTTAAATGGATATATCCTTCCTTTTCTTCTTTGCCTTTAGCTTCTATTCTTTTCTTAGCTATTTGTAAGGCCTCATCAGACAAGCCTTTTGCCTTTTTCCATTTCTGTTTCTTGGGGATGGTTTTTATCACTGCCTCCTGTACAGTGTTACAAACCTCCTTCCATAGTTCTTCAGGCACTCTATTACATCTAACCCCTTGAATCTATTTGTCACTTCCACTGCTTAGTCACAAGGTGTTTGATTTAATTCATTCCTGAATGGTCTAGTAGTTTTCCCTAGTTTCTTCAATTGAAGTCTGAATTTTGCAATAAGTAGTTCATGATCAGAGCCACATTCAGCTCCCAGTCTTGTTTTTGCTGACTGTATAGAGCTTCTCCTTCCTTGGATGCAAATAATATAGTCAATCTGATTTTGGTATTGAATATCTGTTGATGTTCATGTGTAGGGTCATCTCTTCTTTTGTTGGAAGAGGGTTTTTGCTATGACCAGTGCATTCTCATAGTGAAACTGTGTTAGCCTTTGTCTTGCATCATTTTATACTCCAAGACCAAACTTGCCTGTTACTCCAGGTATCTCTTAACCTCCTACTTTTGCATTCCCATTACCTGTGATAAAAAGGACATCTATTTTTGGTGTTAGTTCTAGAAGGTCATGTAGGTCTTCATAAACCGTTCAACTTCAACTTCTTCTGCATTAGCTGCTGGGGCATAGTCTTGGGTTACTGTGATATTGAATGGATGTGCGCTCATCTTCTCCTGCAAGAACACCAAAATTGGAGTTAGCTGCTGAACAATCATCAACAAGAGAATGTTGGATTCCACCAAAAAGGACACCCTGTGTCCAAGGGCAAAGAAGAAGCCCCAAAGAGACAGTAGGAGGGGTGAAATCACATTTAGAATCAAACCTCACACCTGCCAAAGATGCTAGGATGGCACAAGCAAAATGCTTGTGTGCAGCAGGACCCAGGGAAAGGAGCAGTGACCTCCACAAGAGACTGAGCCAGACCTGCCTTTGAGTGTTTGAGTGTCTCCTGTGGAGGCACGGGTGAGCGGTGTCCTGCCACTGGCATAGGGCCACTATCTGCAGTAGACCTAGGAGGTGTGGTGTGTGGCATAAGTCCTCTTAGAGGAGTTTTCCATTAGCCCCACCATAGAGCCATCAAGCAGACGACCCACAAACTGGAGAACAATTTTACCAAAGAAGTTCCTCCACTGTTGTAAAAGTTCTAGGGCCCACAATAGATTTCCCAACTTGGGGATCTGATAAAGGGAATGAGAACCCCCAGGGAATTTGAAGGCCAGTGGGATTTGATTATAGAATTTCCACTGGACTGGGAAAACAGACTCTTAGAGTACACAGACAAAATCTTGTATGCACCAGGACCCAGGAGAAAGTAGCATTGATCCCACAAAAGGCTGAGCCAGACTTGCCTGGGAGTTTCCAGGAGTCTCCAGCAGAGGCATGGGTTGACAGGGGCACTGAATACAACAGTCCTGGAGCCTTGGTGTGCTGGCATAAGTCCTTTTGAAGGAAGTCACCATTACTGCCATTACCCCTACCATAGTTTGTCCTCAGGCGAGCCTACAGGGAGGGAACACAACCCCACCGATCAGTGGAAAATTGGATTTAAGATTTACTGAGCAGGGCCCTGCTTACTAGAGCAAGACCCAGTTTACCCCACAGCCAGTTCCTCCCATCAGGAAGCTTCCACCAGCCTCTTATCCTCATCCATCAGAAGGCAGACAGAATGAAAACCACAATCACAGAAAAATAACCAAACTGATTCCATGGATCACAGCCTTGTCCAACTCAATGAAACTATGAGTCATGCCGTGTAGGGCCACCCAAGATGGAAGGGTCATGGTGGAGATTTCTGAAAATACGTGGTCCACTGGAGAAGGGAATGGCAAACCACTTCAACATACTTGCCTTAAGAACCCCATGAGCACTATGAAAAGGCAAAAAGATATGACACTAAAAGATGAACTCCCCAGGTCAGTAGATGCCCAAGTTGCTACTAGAGAAGAATAGAGAAATAGCTCCAGAAGGAATGAAGAGGCAGAGCCAAAGTGGAAACAACGCCCAGGTATGGGTGTGTCTTTTGCTGAAAGTAGTCCGATGCTATAAAGAGCAATATTGCATAGGAACCTGAAATGTTAGGTCCAGGAATCAAGGTAAATTGGAAGTGGTCAAACAGGAGATGGCATGAGTGAACATCGACATTTTAGGAATCAGTGAACTAAAATGGACTGGAATGGGTGAATTTAATTCAGATGACCATTATATCTGCTACTGTGGGCAAGAATCCCTTAGAAGAAATGGAGTAACCCTCATAGTCAAGAAAAGGTTTCCACATAAGCTAAGCAAAAATAAAAAATAAAAAACAACAAAAAAACCCCCAAAAACTTCCTTGACCATATTTCTGCATGTTTCTCTACTTAAACATAACAAAAACATTCCATTTTAAAAGAAATTTTGTGATAGGCAATGAAAATAATGTGGAATGAAGGAGACTATGGGTAAAGTGAAATGAACCACCACCAACCACACCAAAGGCTTGTCCTCATCCAAAGAAGGTGCTACTGTGTATATGGTGAAATTGGAAGGGCATCTGCAATTATGAGCTCCTTCCCAAAAACCAAATTATTATTTCTAACAAGTAAGACCAAATAAAGCCAGCTGTCAACAAAAAGCGTCCGGAAATAGTGAGCAGAGTATACATCATCTTCCATCAGGATAACACAAGACCACAAGTTTTTTGATGACCAGGCAAAAACCGTTACAGCTTTGCTAGGAAGTTCTTATTCATCCAGTGCATTCACCAGATATCACATCTTTAGCTGTCCATTTATTTCGGTCTTTAAAAAATTCTCTTTATGGAAAAAAATTCAATTCCCTGGAAGACTAAATGGCACCTGGAACAGTTTTTTTTGATTCAAAAAGACCAAAACTTTTGGGAATATGGGATTATGAAGTTGCCTCAAAAATGACAGAAGGTAGTGAAACAAAATGGTGGATACATTGTTCAGTAAAATTCTTGATGAAAATGAAAAAAAAAGTATCTTTTATTTTTACTTAAAAAAAGATGAAACTTTATTGGCCAACCCAGTACAATGTTCTGGTAGTTTCAGGTGTGCAGCAAAGTGAATCTGTTATATGTATATATATATATATATATATATATATATATATATATACATACACATACATACATACACACACATATACACACACACATACACACACACATATACATATACATACACATACATACACAGACATGCACGTCTTATCCAGTTTTTTTCCCATATAGACCATTATAAAGTATTGAGTAGAGTTCCCTGTGCTATACACTAGGACCTTATTAGTTATCTATTTATATATAGTAATGTATATTTGTCAACCCCAGTCTTCCAATTTATCCCTCTCCCCATACACACTGGTAACCATAAGTTTATTTTTTACATTTCTAACTCTTTTTCTGTTTTGTAGATAAGTTCATTTGTAACCTTTTTTTAGATGCTACATATTAATAATATCCTATTAATGTATTTGTCTTTTTCTGATTTACTACACAGTATGAAAATCTCTAAGTCCATTCATGTTGCTGCAGATGGTATTGTTTTCTTCTTTGTTGTGTGTTTCTTTCTTTCTTTGTTGTGGCTGATTAACATTCCATTGTGTTTGTGTGTGTGTGTGTGTGTGTGTGTGTGTGTGTGTGTATACCACATTTTCTTTATCCATTCCTCTTTTGATGGACATTTGAGCTGCTTCCATGTCCTGGCTATTGTAAATCATGCTGCAATGAACATTGTGGTGCATGTATCTTTTTGAATTATGATTTTTGCCAGATGTATGTCAAGGAGTGGGATTGCTGGATCAACTGGTAGCTGTAAGATTGCTGGATCATACAGTAGAAGAAGAGGGTGACAGGAAATGAGATGGTTGGATGTCATCACTAACTCAAAGGACATGAGTTGGAGCAAACTCTGGGAGAGAGTGAAGGACAGAGAAGCCTGGTGTGCTACAGTCTATGGAGTTGCAAAGAGTCGGACATGACTAAACAACTGAACAATAACAAAGCTGTATTCTCAGTTTTTTAAGGAACCTCCATACTGTTCTCCACAGTAGTTGTACTTTTTTGCATTGCAGCCAACACTATAGGGTCATTCTGTTTTCTCCACACCCTCCCCAACATTTATTGTTTGTAGGTTTTTTGATGATGGCCATTCTGACTGGTATGAGGTGATACCTCATTGTAGATTTGATTTGCATTTATCTAATAATGAGCAGTGTTGGTCTTTTAATGTGTTTATTGCCAATTTATATGTCTTTGTTAGAGAAATGTCTATTTAGATCTTCCATCCATTTTTTTGGTTGGTTTGTTTGATTTTTGATACTGAGCTTCATGAGCTGTTTGTATATTTTGGAGATTAATTCCTCGTCTGTTGATTCCTTAGAAATATTTTCTCCCATTCTGAGAATTGTCTTTTCATTTTGTTTATGGTTTCCATTGCTGTAAAATGGCTTTTAAGATTAGTTAGTTCACTTTTGTTTGTTTTTATTTTCATTACTCTTAGGAGGTGGATCAAAAAATATTATCCTGTGACTTATGTCAAAGAATGTTCTGCCTACGTTTTCCTCTAAGAGTTTTGTAATATCCGGCCTTACATTTAGGTCTTTAATGCATTTTAAGTTTATTTTTGTGTATGGTGTTAGGATGTGTTCTAATTTCTGTCCAGTTTTCCCAGAACCACTTATTGAAGAGACTGTGTGAGGTGGGTTAGTTCAGGATGGGGAACACTTGTACACCTGTGGCTGATTCATGTCAATGTATGGCAAAACCACTACAATATTGTAAAGTAATTAGCCTCCAATTAAATAAGTTAATTTAAAATAAAAAATATATAAATAAAAATGAAAAAGTGTCATTAGTAATTTAAGAGAATAGATTTCTGTTTATTTATATTAATCTTATATCTATACAAATATATTTAAAATTTTATATCTTATACATTATTAGATGTCCATAGGACATTTTAAAAAAATGGAAAAAAGAAAAATTATTAAATTTCAAAAAGTAGAATTCTTTTTGTGTGTGATTCAGTTATACATATACACATACATTATTTTTGAAATTGTTTTCTTTTATAGATTATTGCAAGATATTGACTATAGTTCCCTGTGGTATTCAGTTAAACTTTGTTGCTTATTGCATATATATTTTTTAAAAATTAGAAATCATGTGTAAGCCAATGTTCTTCACAGCACTATTTGCAATAGGTAGGACATGGAAGCATCCTAGATGTACATTAGCAGATGAATAGATAAGAAAGTTGTGGTGCATATACACAGTGGAATGTTTCTTGGCTATAAAAAGGAATGCAGTTGAGTCAGTTTTAATGAAGTGGATGAACTTGGAGCCTATTATACAGAGTGAAGTAATTCAGAAAGAGGAATATAAATATTGCATGTTAATGCATATATGTGGAATTTAGAAAGATGGTACTGACAATCCCACATGCAGAGCAGCAAAGGAGACACAGATGTAAAGAACTGATTTTGGATTCAGTTGGAGAAGGCAAGGGTGGGATGGTTTGAGAGAATACCACCAAAACATGTACATTATCATATGTAAAATAGATGACCAGGGCAAGTTTGATGCATGAAGCAGGGCACCCAAAGCCCATATTCTGGGAAAACTCAGAGGGATAGGATGGGGAGGGAGGTGGGAGGAGAGTCCCGGATGGAGGGGACACATGTATTCCTGTGGCTGATTCATGTTGACATATGACAAAAACTGTCACAATATTGTAAAGTAATTATTCACCAATTAAAATAATTAAAAAAAATAAAATGGCTGATTCATGTCAATGTATGGCAAAACCTCTACAATATTGTAATTAGCCTCCAATTAAAATTAATTAAAAATAAAATATTAAAAAAAATCACAGAATGAATGTCAGAATTAGAAGAAACAAAGAGGTGTAGTGCTTGTTCCTCTTTAGACTTCAGCAAGTGTGCTTTTTGCTTGATTGTGGTAGTTTTTTTATTTCTTTTTCTTAAACCTGAACTATAAGGTTATTATGAAAAGAATCCTAAGTATAATCCATTTCTAATTCTCATTAACAAAAAGCATTGTATTAATAATTCCATTAATATATGGAAATATTCTTTTCAAAAAAATGTGCTGATTGTATACTTGGATTTATTTGAATTCAATTTTGTTTGATTTTCATGATGTTGATTAAAAAGATTAGTGTTTTCAGTATCTCAATGGAAAACTCTGTTATTCAGTTGAAATTGGGAAGAAAATCTCTAAATCTATGTCAGATTTTATTAAATTCACTTTATAATATAAAAATGATAAAATAAATTAGAAATCTAGCATTCTATTTATACTAAGTCAAACAAGTGAAATAAAAATGTCATAAATTTTTCAGTGAGGCAAAAATTCATTAGTTTCCTAAAATATTTATATGATAGATTTTATTTATATATATGTATATAAGAGCTTTTCTACTACACTTGATAAAGGCTTAAGAAATAACATAAAAAATAGAGGAGATAGAGAAATTGGAAAGCATAAACTAAATGAAATGGGAACACTGAATATGAAATAGCAAAAGTGAAACAAACTAGATAAAAGTAAAAGATCTTCATCTAGTCCAGTTGTTTTTAAACATGGCTGCTCATTAGAAACATATCTGGAGTGGTGGCAGAAAAGAAGCAATACCTGAGCAGTTGCATTTTTCAAAAAATCAAGATAATTCTGGTATGCATCTGGATTTAAAAAGTAATTACAGGTTTTTCTATTACATGGTGGTTTTGGTGATATAGAATTCTACTATTTTTCTGTTGACCAATCATGATAGAATGTTATTAAGTGAGTAATAGTTACATAATCACAATCGTGAATGATGTTTATCAGTTTTCACAATCAATAGCCTGACAAAAAATAAAAGACAATTACAATTGCAAGCCATAATGGGAACATGATTAAACTAAGAATATAAAAAAAAAGCATACAATTTGAGGGATCAAGCAGAGTGATGTGGTAAGTGGAAGTGCAAACACACACAGGTTTTCATATGCTCAGGCAGTCTATGTCTTCTGGTTGATGCATTTAATCCATTTACATTTAAGGTAATTATTAATATGTATGATCCTATTGTGCTTTAGTCACTCAGTCATGTCTGACTGTGACTCCATGTACTGTAGCCTGCCAGATTCCTCTGTCCATGGCAATTTTCAGGCAGGAATACTGGAGTGGGTTGCCATGCCTTGCTCCAGGGGATCTTCCCAACCCAGGGATTGAACCCAGGTCTCCCACATTGCAGGTGGATTCTTTACTATCTGAGCTACTAGGGAAGCCCTATTACCTAATGATCCTATTACCTTTTTCTTAATTGTTTTGGGTTTATTTTCTGTAGGTAGGTCTTTTCCTTCTCTTGTTTCCTGCCTAGAGAAGTTCCTTTTGTATTTGTTGTAAAGCTTGTTTGGTTGTGCTGAATTCTGTTAACTTTTGTTTGTCTGGAAAGCTTTTGATTTCTCCATCAAATCTGAAGAAGAGTTTTACTGGGTAGAGTATTCTTGGTTGTAGGTTCTTCCCTTTCATCACTTTAAATATATTGTGCCTGAAAGAGATGGGAATACCAGACCACCTGATCTGCCTCTTGAGAAATTTGTATGCAGGTCAGGAAGCAACAGTTAGAACTGGACATAGAACAACAGACTGGTTCCAAATAGGAAAAGGAGTTTGTCAAGGCTGTATATCGTCACCCTGTTTATTTAACTTATATGCAGAGTACATCATGAGAAACGCTGGACTGGAAGAAGCACAAGCTGGAATCAAGATTGAGGGGAGAAATATCAATAATCTCAGATACGCAGATGACACCACCCTTATGGCAGAAAGTGAAGAGGAACTAAAAAGCCTCTTGATGAAAGTGAAAGTGGAGAGTGAAAAAGTTGGCTTAAAGCTCAACATTCAGAAAATGAAGATCATGGCATCCAGTCCCATCACTTCATGGGAAATAGTTGGGGAAACAGTGGAAACAGTGTCAGACTTTATTTTTCTGGGCTCCAAAATCACTACAGATGGTGACTGCAGCCACGAAATTAAAAGATGCTTACTCCTTGGAAGGAAAGTTATGACCAACCTAGATGGCATATTCAAAAGCAGAGACATTACTTTGCCAACAAAGGTTCGTCTAGTCAAGGCTATGGTTTTTCCTGTGGTCATGTATGGATGTGAGAGTTGGACTGTGAAGAAGGCTGAGTGCCAAAGAATTAATGCTTTTGAACTGTGGTGTTGGAGAAGACTCTTGAGAGTCCCTTGGACTGCAAGGAGATCCAACCAGTCCATTCTGAAGGAGATCAGCCCTGGGATTTCTTTGGAAGGAATGATGCTAAAGCTGAAACTCCAGTACTTTGACCACCTCATGCAAAGAGTTGACTCATTGGAAAAGACTGTGATGCTGGGAGGGATTGGGGGCAGGAGGAGAAGGGGATGACAGAGGATGAGATGGCTGGATGGCATCACTGACTTGATGGATGTGAGTCTGAGTGAACTCCGGGAGTTGGTGATGGACAGGGAGGTCTGGCGTGCTGTGATTCATGGGGTCGCAAAGAGTCGGACACGACTGAGCAAATGATCTGATCTGATTTCATTCTTAATGTCCCAGATGTTTCTGAGTGTGTCCATATTTCTTTTCACTCTTTATTTCTTCATTCTTTTCCACACCAGTGATTTCCACCATTCTGCCTTCCACCTCACTTACCTATTCTTCTGCCTCATTTATTCTGCTATTGATTCCTCCTAGTTGATTTATTCATTTCTGTTACTATATTGTTCATCACTGTTTGTTCTTTAGTTATACTAGGTCCTTGTTAAACATTTCTTTGATCTTCTTAATCTATTGCCTCCTTTCTATTTCTAAGATCTTAGATCATCTTTACTGTCATTACTGTGAATTCTTTTTCAGGTAGATTGCTTATTTCCTCTTCATTTGTTTGGTCTTTAACCTTTTTTATGTTGCTTTTTTCATATGCAGTATGTTTCTGTGTTATCTCATTTTGTCTTACCTACTCTGTGGTCTCCTTTCCACAGATTGCATAGTTGTAGTTCCTCTTGCTTTTGGTGTCTGCCCCTTGTTGGATGAGATTGGTTCAAGGTTTGTGTAGGCTTCCTGTTGGGAGAGACTATTTCTTGCATTCTGGTGGGTGGAGCTTAGTCATGTTCCTCTGGTGGCCAGGGCCATGTCAAAAGGTGTATTTTCGGGTATTTTAGTATGACTTTAGGCATACTGTCTCTAATGGGTGGGGTTTTTGTTCTTTTGCTGGTTGTTTGGGCTGGTTCATCCAACACTGGAGCTTGCAGGCAGTTTAGTGGATCTGGGTCTTGGTGCCAAGGTGCAGACCTCTGAGAGAGCTCACACCAATTGATATGCCCTGGGCCTGGGAATTCTCTGGCAGTCTGGTGGCCAGACTCTAAGCTCCCACCACAGGAGTTCAGGCTTGACCCCCATCAGGGAACCAAGACCCTGCAAGCTGCATATCATGACCAAAAAAAAAAAAGTAAATAATATATACAAACAAACAAAAATCATGACAAATAAAAGCAAATCAAACAAGCAAAAATACAAGAAAAAAAACAAAACCCCCAAAGCAACAATGATGAACCTATAGAATGTCATATTGAGTGAAATAAGTCGGACAGTGAAGGAGAAATATTGTATGACATCCATTATATGTGGAATCTAAAATGAAATGATGCTAATGAATTTACTTACAAAACAGAAGGAGATACACAGTCTTAGAAAATGAACTTATGGTTCCTAGGGGGATGGGATAGTTAGGGACTTTGGAAAGGTCATGTACATACTGCTATATTTAAAATGGATAACCAACAAGGACCTGTTGTATAGTTCATGAAAGTATTCAATGTTATGTGCCAGCCAGGATAGGAGGGGGAGTTTAGGGGAGAACAGATACATGTATATGTAAGGCTGAGTCCCTTTGCTGTTCAGCTGAAACTACCAAGTAACAACATTGTTAATTGGTTATTGTTTAGTTGCTAAGTTGTGTCCAGGTCTTTGTAACTCCATAGACTGACAGGTTCCTCTCTCCATGGGATTTACCAGGCAAGAATCCTGAAGTGGGCTGCCGTTTCCTTAACTCAATACAAAAAAAGTTTAAAATTTGAAAAAAAAGCAAACCAAAATATTAAAATCATAACTGAAAAAAAAATGAAAAAAAAAACCACTAAAAATCAAAAAACAAACAACAAATAAACTCACGAAATAAAAATAACAGAAAAGAGAAAATGAAAACAAGAAAAAAAATTAAAAAATAGAAAAATCAAGATATATTAAAAATAAATCAGCAGAAAAAAGAAAACAAAAATTCCTGAGGCCTATACTATCTATCCTTTCCTCCACTGTGAGCCACAGCCAACCTTTGCTTCCCCAGGAAGACCTCCAGTACCTCTAGTTTGGTCTATGGACCTGCTATGGACACTGTGTGGGCAACTGAGACTCTGACCTGGCCTAACTCCCACATATCTGTGCTCATAAAGTCCACAGCCACTAAAACTAGACTGGGCTTAGTTGTAAAAACATTTGTTTTCCATTCAAATGTTTCTCAGAGGCTGGGTTTACCTAGACTATCACAGAGATTTAATGTGCAGCTTGTGCAGCTGCATGGAGGGATTTCAGTGTTTTTTTTTTTTCTCTTTCCCCTAGTAGTACAGACAATCAGACTCAGCTTTGTTTTTGGCCACAACTCTACATGTGGGCCACACTCAGGCTTCTGCTCCTCTCTCAGGCAAGAGGGGCCAAAGGCAGCGACTGAGGCACACTTGTTGGCTTAGATGGGAGGGGCAAGAGGTGGCCATAACTGGAGTGCATGTGCTCTATCTGATGAGATCTCCTCTCTGGTGCCTGTGGAGGCAGGGGCTGGCAGGAGGCTGTGACAGACTGCTACACAGTCACTCCTGTGGATGTTCCTCCCAGTGCACATGGAGGCAGGTGCTGGCATGTGGGAACTGAGGCTGCTACAGTTGGATGGGAAATGAGATGGTTGGAAGGCATCACCAACTCAGTGGACATGACTTTGAGCAAGTTACAGGAGATGGTGAAGGACAGGGAAGCCTGGTGTGCTCCAGTCCATGGGATTGCAAGGAGTCAAACATGACTGAGCGACTGAACAACAACAAATAGTAGCCACACCCCTTGCATGCCATGCAACAATGGTGTCTTGCTTCCAAGGCAGTCAGTGCTTCCTCCTGGAACATTCCCAGCTGCAGAATTCCTCACTCTCATCCCTTCTGGTTTTCTCCTTGCAGCTAACCTCCTCACTCCCATCACTTCAAGCTATCTCCACACAGCCAACAGCAGGCCTCTCTCTAAGTTTGCCTGCCTAACTACACACTCCAGCACCCAGCCCTCCTCTTGCTTTGGTGGACACCCATCTCAGTCTAGGGCACATCAGGCTGTGGCTCAGCTGTTCTTGCTCTGTCCTACCTGCCACAGGCCAGCCACTGTTCTTTCTTCCAGTAGCTCCCAAAGTTCCCCCCTGCCCCTTGCCATTTCAACATATCTTACTCTTGGTGAGGGAGCCTCCCCTGGAGTGGTAACCAGCTCACCCAACCAGAAGTGCAGGTCCCATTCCATTTCCTCTTTTCTTCCCTTTCTCTCCTTTGTCCTACCTGGTTGCACAGAAATCTTTTCTTGTCCTTTTTTATGTTGAAAGGACTCTGCTAATGTTCAGCAGAATCTCTGCATGAATAATTTCACTTGTAGATGTATTTTTGATGTACTTGTGGAGAGAGGCAAACCCTAGGTCCTCGTATTCTACTCTCTTGACCCTCCTTCTTCATTCTTTTCTACAGCTGAGTCATATTCTGTTGTGTGTGTGTGCCCGTTCATCTATATCCATTCATCATTTAATGGAAACTTGGGTTGCTTCCATGTCTTGGCTACTGTAAATAATACTGCAATTTATATAGAGGTGCATATATCTTTTTTGATTAGTGTTTTTGTTTTCTTCCAGTAAATACCCAGAAGCACAATTGCTGAATCGTGTGTGTGCATGTGTACTGAGTCTTGTGCGATTCTTTGCAACCCCATGGACTGTAGCCAGCCAGGCTCCTCTGTCCATGGAATTTCAGGCAAGAATATTGGAGTGTGTTGCTCAATTATATGATAGTTCAAAGTTTTTGAGGAAACTTCATACTGGAAAACTGTCTTCTATTAAAGGCTCATGTGATTAGGTCAGGCCAATTGGATAATCTTACTTTTGTAGAGCCAACCATATAATATACCCTAATCATAGGGATAAAACCAACCTATTCAAACTTGGAAGGATTATTCAGGGCATGTATATCATAGAGATGGGAGATATTGGAGACTATCTTTGAATTCTCCTTATTTATATGTTTTTATTTATTAAAAAAAGGTAAATAGTATATACAGACAAAAATCATGACAAGTAAAAGCTAATAAAACAGACAAACAAAAATACAAGAAAACAAACAAAAACCCCAAAGCAACATGGATTAACCTATAGAATGTCATATTAAGTGAAATAAGTCAGACAGAGAATGAGAAATATTGTATGACATCTGTTATATGTGGAATCTAAAATGAAATGATGCTAATGAACTTACTTACAAAACAGAAATAAACCCCTTATCAGATATATTGTTTGCAATGTCTTCTCCCATTGAGTAGGTTGCCTTTTCCTTTTGTTGGTGGTTTCCTTTCCTGTGCAAAAGCTTTATAGTTTGATGTAGTCTGATTTATTTATCTTTTTGTTTCCCTTGCCTGTGGAGACATATTCAAAAAGATTTCTAAGACCAATGCAAAAGTGTACTGCCTGTTTATTCTACAAGTTTAATGGTTTTAAGTCTTACCACTAAATCTTTAATCAAGTTTGAGTTTGTTTTTGAATATGCCATAAGAAGATGGTCCAAGTTCATTATTTTGCATGAAGCCATCCAATTTTCCAAACATCATATATTGAAAAGACTGTTTTCTTTCCCAAATATATATTCTTGATTTCTCTGTCATAGATTGGTTTGGTATATGAGCATGGGTGTATTTCTGGACTC
Organism: Bos javanicus; assembly: GCF_032452875.1. Classification (NCBI taxonomy): domain Eukaryota; kingdom Metazoa; phylum Chordata; class Mammalia; order Artiodactyla; family Bovidae; genus Bos; species Bos javanicus. The sequence goes on from NC_083897.1 coordinate 98,898,366, forward strand.
TGTCTTTTTTTCTATTGATTTTTGTATCTGTTTTCATTCCTGTACCATACTGTTTTGTTTACTGTAGCTTTTTATCATAATTCAATTCAGGAAGCTTGATATCTTGAGCTTGGTTCTTTCTCAAGACTGCTTTGGCTAATTGGCATCTTTTGTGGTTACACACTATATTTAGAATTAGTTGTTCTAGTTTTTTGAAAAATGTTATTGCTACTTAATAAGGATTACATTGAGTCTATAGACTGCTTAGTGTAGTATGACATTTTAATGATAGTGATTCTTCCAGTGCATGAACATAGTATATCTTTCCATTTGTTTGCAGTTGTCTCCAGTTTCCTCCATGTCTTATAGTTTTCAGAGTATAGGAGGTCTTTCACCTCCTTTGATAAATTTATTCCTAGGACTTTTACTCTTTTAGATGAAATTGTGAGTAGGAATTTCTTCATTTCTCTTTCTGATAATTTGTTATTAGTTTATAGAAATGCAACAGATCTCTGTATATTCATTTTGTATCCTGCAGCTTTACTGAATACATTTATGAGTTCTAAGAGTTTTTTAGTGAAGTCTTTTGGGTTTTCTATATATAGTATCATGCCGTCAGCAAATAATGATGTTTTTACTTCTTTCTTTCAGGTTGGATGTTTTTCATTTCTTTTTCTTGCTTAATTGCTGTGGTTAAGATTTCCAATACTATTTTGAATAAAGTAGCAAAAGTTGTTATTTTTCTCCTGTTCCTGATCTTAGAAGAAAAATTTTCAGATTTTAACCATTTGATATTATGTGAGCTGTAGGTTTGTCATATATGGCCTTTATTATGAAGTATGTTCCCTCTGTACTCACTTTGTTGAGAATTTTTGTGTTAAATTGATAGTGAATTTTGTCAACATCAAAACCAAAATTTTTCCTAAAAAAATTTATTTTGTATTGGAGCATAGTTGAGTAACAATACTGTATCAGTTTCAGGTGTGCCCAAACTGTTATTTCTGCATCCATTGAAATGATCCTATGATTTTTACTTTTATTTTTATTAATATGGTATACCACACTGATTTATGAAATTCAAAATGTTCTTGCATCCCTGAAATGAATCCCAGTTAATTATGGTATATGATCCCTCTAATGTAATGTTGAATGCATTTTGCAATATTTTGTAGAAGATTTTGATATCTGTTTTCATCAGATATTCTGGACTGTAATTTGTGTGTGTGTGTGTGTGTGTGCGTGTGTGCATGTGTGATTATCTGACTTTGCTATCAGGGTAATGCTGGGCTCATAAAATAAGTTGAGATGTGTTCCTTGCTCTTTAATTTTCAGGGATAATTTTAGAAGGATAGGTATTAACTCTAAATATTTGGTACAATGGTGAATCCTATGAAACCTTAGACTTGTGCTAAAGTTTTGTCTATTTTCTTTATCTTTTCAAGAAACCAACTCTTAGTTTCATTTATTTTTTCCTATATTCAAATCTGTATTTCATTTATTTCCACTCTGATCTTTATTACTTTATTCCTTCTGCTAACTTTGGGCTTTGTTTGTTCTTATTGTTCCACTTCCTTTAAATGGTATGTTAGGTTGTTTATTTTATATTTTCTTGCTTGTATAAGTATGAACTACCTTTTTAGAACTCCTTTTGCTGCATCTTATATAGATTTTGTACAGTTATGTTTCCATTTTCAGTAGTCTCAAGGAATTTTTTAAAATTTCCTCTTCAATTTTTTTCATTGATCCATTTGTTCTTTAGTAGCATGTTGTTTATTCTCCATGTGTTTGTGCTTTTTACAGTTTTCTTCTTGTATTATATTTCTAGTTTCATATCCTTGTGTATGGTAAAGATTCTTGATATGATTTCAGTTTTCTTAAATTATTGAAGTTTATTTTGTGGCATCCTATGATCTATCCTGAAGAATGTTCCTGTACACTTGAAAAGAATGTGCAATCTGTTGTTTCTGGATAGAATGTTCTATATATATCTATTAAGTCCATTTGTGATTTACTGCGTTGCCTAAAGCTATTGTTTTCTTATTGATTTTCTGTCTAGATGATGTAAGTGGGATATTAAAGTCCCCTACTATTACTGTGTTACTGCTGATTTATCTTATTTTATCTAGTATTTTGTATACATTTAGGTGCTCTAATGTTGGATGCATAAAAGTTTACAAATGTTAAATCCTTTTGTTGTGTTGATTTCTTTATCATTATATGTTACCATTCTTTGTCATTTGTTATAGTCTTTGTTTTAAAGTTTGCTTTGTCTGATATAAATATTGCCACCCCAGATTCTTTTTTTTTTTAATTTGCATGGCATATTTTCTTTTCCATCCCTTTGCTTTTAGTCTACATATACCTTTAGACCTTCAGTCAGTCTTCTGTATGCAGCATGTAGATGGGTTGTGTTTTTTATTCATTCAGCTCTCCTATATCTTTTGATATAGAATGTTTAGTACATTTATATTAAAATAATTATTGATAGATATGCACTTATTGCCATTTGGTTAATTATTTCTGGGTTTATTTGGTCTTCTCTATTCCTGTGTTCTTCTCTTGGATTCTTCCTTTGAAGTCTGATGGATTTCTTTAGTGTTTTTTTTAGAATTTCTGTCTCATTATTTTTTGTGTACCTTTTGTAGGTTTTGGGGTTATAGTTGATATGAGGTTTATATATATATCAACCTGTATATAGCTGTCTTTCTGGAGCTATTAGTAATTGCCTTCCATTCTTCCCCAGTAACATATTGGACACCTTCTGACCCAGGGGGCTCATATTCCAGGGTCATTTCTTTTTGCTTTTTCATACTGTTCTTGGGGTTCTGCTGCTAAATCACTTCAATCGTGTCCGACTCTGTGTGACCCCATAGACTGAAGCCCACCAGGCTCCCCCGTCCCTGGGATTCTCCAGGCAAGAACACTGGAGTGGGTTGCCATTTCCTTCTCCAATACATGAAAGTGAAAATTGAAAGTGAAGTCACTCAGTCGTGTTCAACCCTCAGCGACCCCATGGACTGCAGCTTTCCAGGCTCCTCCGTCCATGGGATTTTCCAGGCAGGAGTACTGGAGTGGGGTGCCATTGCCTTCTCCGTCATGGGATTCTAGCAGCAAGATTACAGGAGTGATTTGCATTTCCTCCTCGAGTGGACCATGTTTTGTCAGAACTCTTCACTATGACCCCTGTGTCTTGGGTGACCCTGCTTTGCATAGTTCATAGCTTCACTGAGTTATACAATTCCCTTTGCCACAAGGCTCTGATCCATGAATGAGGCCAAAGCAGAAACGATGCTCACTTATGAATGTGTCTGGTGGTGAAAGTAAAGTCTGATGCTATAAAGAACAATATTGCATAGGACCTGGAATATTAGGTCCACAAATAAAGGTAAATTGGACATGGTCAAGTAAGAGATGGCAAGAGTGAACATCAACATCTTAGAAATCAGTGAACTAAAATGCACAGTAATAGGCAACTTTAATTCAGATGACCATTATACCTACTACTGTGAGCAAGAATCCTTTAAAAGAAATGGAATAACCCTCATAGTCAACAAAAGAGTCTGAAATGCAGTAATTGGGTGCAATCTCAAAAATGACAGAATGATCTCAGTTCATTTCCAAGGCAACCATTCAACATCACAGTAATCCAAGTCTTGCTCGAGCTACCGAGGCCAAAGAAACTGAAGTTGATCAGTTCTAAGACAAAATACAAGACCTTCTAAAACTAACACCAAAAAAGATGTTATTTTCATCATAGGGGACTAGAATGCAGAAGTAGGAAGTCAAGAAATATCTGGAGTAACAGGCCGGTTTGGCCCTGAGTATGAAATGAAGCAGGGCAAAGGCTAACAGAGTTTTCCCAAGAAAACATACTGCTCATAGCAAACACCCTTTTCCAACAACACAAGAGGTGACTCTACACATAGACATCACCAGATTGTCAATACTGAATTCAGTTTGACTATATTCTTTGAAGATTAAGATTAAGAAACAGTACACAGTCAACAAAAGCAAGACCTGGAGTTGACTGTAGATCAGATCATCAACTCCTTATTGCAAAATTCAAGCTCAAATTGAAGAAAGTAAGGAAAACCCCTTGATCATTGAGGTATAACCTAAATCAAATCCCTTATGATTATACAGTGGAGGTGACAAATAGATTCAAGGAATTAGATCGGATAGACAGATTGCTTAAAGAACTATGGAGAGAGTTTCATAACATTGTACAGGAAGCAGTGACTAAAATTACCACAAACCAAGGAAATGCAAAAGGCAAAGTCGTTGTCTGAGGAGGCTTTACAAATAGCTGAGGAAAGAAGAGAAGTGAAAGGCAAGGGAGAAAAGGAAATATATACCCAACTGAATGAAGAGTTCCAGAGAATAGCAAGGGGAGATTAAGAAGACTCTCTTAAATGAACAATGCAAATGAGTAGAGGAAAATAATATAATGGGAAATACTAGAGACCTCTTCAAGAAAATTGAGGTGATCAAGGGAATATATCATGCAAGAATGGGCATAATAAAGGAGAGAAACAGTAAGGACCTAACAGAAGCAGGAGAGATTAAGAAGAGGTGGCAAGAATACACAGAGAATCTATACAAAATGTCTTTATGACTCAAATAACCACGATATTGTGGTCATTCATCTAGATCCAGACATGATGTGGTGTGAAGTCAAGTGGACCTTAGGAAGCATTAGTAAGAACAAAGCTAGAGGAAGTGATAGAATTCCAGCTGAACTATTTGATTTGAAAAAAATAAAATCCTAAAAGATGATGCTGTGAAAATGGTACACTCAATATGCCAGCAAATTTGGAAAACTCAGAGGTGGCCACAGGACTGGAAAAGGTCAGTTTTCATTCCAATCCCAAAGTAAGGCAATTTCAAAGAATGTTCACACTATTGTACAGTATTGCTCATTTAACATACTAGTAAGGTTATGCTTAAAATGCTTCAAGCTAGGCTTCACTAGTACCTGAACTGAGAACTTCCAGAGATACAAGTTGGGTCTAGAAAAGGCAGAAGAACCAGAGGCCAATTTGTCACCATTCCTTGGATCATAGAGAAAGCAAGGGAATTCCAGAAAAATATCTGCTTCATTGACTATGCTAAAGCCTTTGACTGTGTGGTTCTCAACAAACTCTAGAAATTCTTAAAGAGATGGGAATACCAGACCACCTTACCTGTCTCCTGAAAAACCTATATGTGTCAGGAAGCAACAGTTAGAACCTTACATGGAAAAGCTGACTGGCTCCAAATTGGGAATGGAATATATCAAGGCTGTATATTGATTCCCTGTTTATATAATTTGTATGCAGAGTACATCATGTGAAATATCATGTTTGATGAATCACAAACTGGTATCAAGTTTGCTGGGAGAAATAGCAACAACCTCAGATATGCAGATGATACCACGCTAATGGCAGAAAGTGAAGAGGAACTAAAGAGCTTCTTCATGAGGGTGAAAGAGGAGAGTGAAAAAACTTGCTTAAAACTCAACATTCAGGAAACTAAGATCTTGGCATATGGGCCCATCAATTCATGGCAATTAGAATGGGAAAAAGTGGAAGCAGTGACAGATTTAATTTTCTTGGGCTCCAAAATCACTGCAGATGGTGACTGCAGCCATGAAATTAAAAGACACTTGCTCCTTGGAAGGAAAGCTATGACAAACCTAGATAATGTATTAAGAAACAGAGACATCACTTAGCCTACAATGGTCTGTATAGTCAAAACTATGGTTTTTCAAGCAATCATATACAGATGTGAGAGTTGGACCATAAATAAGGCTGAAGGCCAAAGAATTGATGCTTTTAAACTGTGCTGGAGAAGACTCTTGAGAATCCCCTGGACTATGAGGTCAAACAAGTAAATCCTAAAGGAAATCAACGCTGAATATTCATTGGAAGGAATGATGCTGAAGCTCCAATACTTTGGCCATCTTATGTGAAGAGTTGACTCTTTGGAAAAGACCCTGATTCTGGGAAAGACTGAAGGCAAAAGGAGGAGAGAGCGACAGAGAATGATATGGTTAGATAGCATCTCTGAATCAATAGACATGAATTTGAGCAAACTCTGGGAGACAGTGAAGGTAGTCCATGTGATCACAAAGTATCGGCCACAGCTTAGAGACTGAACAGCAAACAACAACATATATCTGTCTATTACAGTGAAAGTTTGAAGGCATTCTCAAGGCACTACACTTTTATTCCCTCACCTCACATTTTATATTTTTGATGTCACATTTTGCCTCTTTTTATTTTATGTATCCCTTAACAAATTAGTATAGTTATAGTTGGTTATTCTACTTTTGTCTTTTAGCCTTCATTGCTTTTTAAGTGGCTAATACACTGCCTTTTCTATATTTGCCTTTACCATTAAGATTTTTTCTTTAATAGATTTTATTTCTATTTATGAGCTTTTCTTTTCCACTTGAAGAAGATCCATTAATATTTCTTGTAAGATTGATTTAGTGGTAATGAAGCTTTTGTGTTAGTAAATGGATTTTCTTACTGTATAGTCTAGGTGCTCTTTATTTTTACTTCTTTGTTTTCATTTTATGTTGGAATATAATTGATTAACAATGTTGTGTTTCAGATGTAGAGCAAAGTGATTCAGTTATATGTATGCATGTATCTATTCTTTTTCAAATTATTTTAAGTTATTACAGAATATTGAGCAGATATATAACAGTTCCCAGTGCTATACAGTAGGTTTTTGTTGTTTATTTTAAATACAACAGTGTGTACATTGTCAGTACCAGACTCCCAATCTATCCTTCCCCAATCCTTTTCCTCTGGTAACTATAAGTTTGTTCTCTAAGTGTGTGTGTCTGCTCTTTAAACTGCTGGGTTTAGGTGAGTCTTTGCTTATGCCCCTCAGCAATATCCCTTACCATGCAAATTGCTACTTCAGAGGTGTGGTTCATGGATATCATGTTTCCATCTTTACTACCTATTTCTATCTGGTCCTTTTATGTGCAGTAACTATCCAATCACCCCTCAAAAATTGCTCTATAAAAATAAAATGAAGTCCAGTTCTAAAATTGCTCTCTATATAGGTGTAGATTTGGTGTATCCATGGGAGGAGGTGAGATCAGGGTCTTCTAATGTCACCATCTTGGACCCTTCACCTCCCAATATTATAATTTAATCTGTATTTGTTGATCCAGCTGTGATGGCTCAATATGCTCCAGCACAAATGAGTTCTGCTTGCCATAACTCTTTTCTCCTCTGAAACCTTCCTAGCCAAGAAGTCTCTTAGAGATGATTTAGTCCTACTCTTCTCCATCCTCCATTTTATGGATAGGTCACTAAAGGCCTAGAGAGGTATAGACTCATAGATAAGTCCAACAAGTCACCCTAGAGCTGGTCCTGGCATTCAGTTTAAGAGGGCTCTGGTTGAAGGTTCTGGCTCTATGAATACCTGAATATTTTAGTTTATCCTTTTTCTACTTGGCTGAAAATTTCTCAAAGAAGGAAGCTAACCCATTCTTCTTCTTCTGCCTGCCTCTACAGCTATGGGTGAACCAGGAGGATGGGGTAGAGGAAGGGCCCAGTGACGTTCAGAATGGGCACCTGGACCCCAACTCAGACTGCCTCTGTCTGGGCCGGCCACTCCAAAACCGGGACCAGATGCGGGCCAACGTCATCAATGAGATCATGAGCACCGAGCGTCATTACATCAAGCACCTAAAGGACATTTGTGAGGTAGGCCCAACTCTGATGGTCCATGTGAGGGCCCTTAGGATAAGATAGAGAACACTTCCATGAAGAAATGACAACCTTCCTGGGCTATACCTGTGACAGTCCCAAGGTGTTAGAAAAAGTAGCTGGACTGATCTAGACTCTGTTCAGTGGATGAAACTGCTCCCTTGGGATTACTCTCCCTCTGTTTACTTCTCCCCTTTTTGCTATCTATCTGTTTGTCTAACTTTCATATGCATATTCATATTCTCTCTCCCCCCTCCCTCCCTTCCTCCGTCCCCTCGCTGGAATCTCTATCTGTATCCTCTTGGCTTCTGATCCAGTTGTTGGCACCCCATGTAAGGGCCTGACTTCATTATAGCACACAAACATTTCGGTAAGCCAGTAGTTTACAAACTTGAAAGTACACCAAGGTTCCTGTGCAAGCTTGTTAAACATGTCAGAGTTCTTATTTCTTGATTTTTAAATTGGGGTGTAGTTGCCTCACAATGTTGTTAGTTTCTGCTGTATAACAAAGGGAACCAGCCACATGTATACATATATCCACATGTATACATATATCTCCTTCCTCTTGGAACTCTCTCCCAACCTCCCCTCATCCTTCCCATCTAGATCACCTCAGAGCAGAGCTGAGCTCCCTGTAATGTATAGCAGTTTCTCACTAGCTATCTCTTTTACACATGATAGTGTATTGGATTGGGCAAAAAGTTCATTTGAGTTTTTCTGTAAGGTATAAGGGGAAAACCTGAATGTACTCTTTGGCCAGTCTAATATGTATGCCAATCCCAATCTTCCATTTTATCCCACCCCTCTCCCTGCCCCGCTGCATGTCCACATGTCCTTTCTCTACATCTGTGTCTCTATTCCTGCCCTGCAAATAGGTTCATCTGTGCCATTTTTCTAGATTCCACATATATACAATGATATACCATATTTGTTTTATTCTTTCTGACTTACTTCACTCTGTATGACAGACTCTAGGTTCATCCATGTCTCTACAAGAGATCCAACTTCATTCCTTTTTGACTGACTAATAGTCCATTGTATATATACACCACATCTTCTTTTCCATCCATCTGTCTTTGGACATTTAGGTTGCTTCCATGTCCTGGCTATTGTAAACAGTGCTACAATGAAGAATGGGGTGAATGTCTTTTTGAACTGTGGTTTCCTTATGGTATATGCCCAGTATGGAATTGTTGGGTCATATGGTGGTTCTGGGGCTTCCCTGGTAGCTCAGCTGATAAAGAATCTGCCTGCAATGCAGGAGACCCCAATTTGATTTCTAGGTTGGGTAATTCCCCTGGAGAAAGGATAGGCTACCCACTCCAGTATTCTTGGGCTTCCCTGGAGGCTCAGATGGTAAAGAAACCTCTTGCAATATGGAAGACCTGGGTGTGATCCCTGGGTTGGGAAGATCCCCTGGAGGAGGGCATGGCAATCCACTCTAGTATTCTTGCCTGGAGAATCCCCATGGACAGAGGAGCCTGGCAGGCTACAGTCTATGGGGTCATAAAGAGTCAGACATTACTGGGTGACTAATCACAGCACAGCACTGTGGTTCTGTTTTTATTTTTTAAGAAACCTCCATACTGTTCCTCTTAGTGACTGTAAAATCTTTTGCACAACAAAGAAATCCATAAACAAGATGAAAAGACAACCCTCAGTGTGGGAGAAAATATTTGCAAATAAAGCAACTGTCAAGGGAGTAACCTCCAAAGTACACAAATAGCTCATGCAGCTCAATAACAAAAAAACAACACAATCAAAAAATGGGTAGAAGACCTAAATAGGCATTTCTCTAAAGAAGATATGCAGATAGCCAAGAAGCACATGAAAAGATGCTCAATATTACTAATTATTAGAGATGCAAATCAAAACCACAATGATGTATTACCTTACACTGGTAGAATGGACATCATCAAAAAACCTACAAACGATAAATGCTGGAGAGAATATAGAGAAAAGGGAACCCTCTTGCATTGTTGGTGGGAATGTAAAGTCCTTGTTTCTGTAGTGCTGCATAGTAGAACTTTTTGCAGTGATGAACAAGTTGTATATCTGTAGTCCCTATTACAGTAGCCACTGGTCAAGCATTTGTGGCTGCTGAGCATTTGAGATGTGGTTAGTATGACTGAGAAATGGAATTGTAAATTTTATTTCATTTTAATTTAAATATCCACATGTAACTAATACCAACAACAACTGCATGTGAAAATATTAAGGCCAAGGACTTTGGGCCTTAACTTTCTTCACCTAAACTCCTTTTCTCACCCCGTCCAGGAAGGTTGAAGTTTATCTTCTTCCACTTCCTCAAAGCAATAATGTAGGATAGAAACAACAAGGGCTCTGTAGACATGGAGTGCTGGCTTTCACGTCTTAACTTAGTCACTAATTAACTTGTGGCCTTGAAGGTGCCCTTTACTCCTATAACCTTTGATTTTATGATTTCTCCAGTGAGTTTCATTTTCAGTTCAGTTCAGTCACTCAGTCATGTCCAACTATTTGCAACCCCATGGATGCCAGGCTTTCTTGTCAGTCACCAACTCCTGGAGCTTGCTCAAACTCGTATTCATTGAGTCAGTGGTGCCATCCAACCATCTCATCGTGTCTTGTCCCCTTCTCTTCCTGCCTTCAATATTTCCCAGCATCAGGGTCTTTTCCAATGAGTCAGTTCTTCACATCAAGTGGCCAAAGTATTGGGGCTTCAGCAGGCATTAAAGAGAATGAAATAATGCCATTTGCAGCAACATGGATGGATCTATTTATTGTCATACTGAATGAAGTCAGACAGAGAAGGACAGCTATCATATGACATCATGATATGGTGGAGGCATGGGTCGACAGTGGCCTGACACAGGGCCAGGGGCACTGAATACAACAGTACTGGCATAAGCCCTTTTGAAGGAGGTTACCATTACACCATTCAATATCACAGTAATCCAAGTCTATGACCCAACCAGTAATGCTGAAGAAGCTGAAGTTGAACGGTTCTATGAAGACCTCCAAGACCTTTTAGAACTAACACCCAAAAAAGATGTCCTTTTCATTATAGGGGACTGGAATGCAAAAGTAGGAAGTCAAGAAACACCTGGAGTAACAGGCAAATTTGGCCTTGGAATACGGAATGAAGCTGGGCAAAGACTAAGAGAGTTTTGCCAAGAAAATGCACTGGTCATAACAAACACCCTCTTCCAACAACACAAGAGAAGACTCTATACCTGGACATCACCAGATGGTCAACACCGAAATCAGATTGATTATATTCTTTGCAGCCAAAGATGGAGAAGCTCTATACAGTCAGCAAAAACAACACCGGGAGCTGACTGTGGCTCAGATCATGAACTCCTTATTGCCAAATTCAGACTTGAATTGAAGAAAGTAGGGAAAACCACTAGACCATTCAGGTATGACCTAAATCAAATCCCTTATGATTATACAGTGGAAGTGAGAATAGATTTAAGGGCCTAGATCTGATAGATAGAGTGCCTGATGAACTGTGGAATGAAGTTCGTGACATTGTACAGGAGACAGGGATCAAGACCATCCCCATGGAAAAGAAATGCAAAAAAGCAAAATAGCTATCTGGGGAGGCCTTACAAATAGCTGTGAAAAGAAGAGAAGTGAAAAGCAAAGGAGAAAAGGAAAGATAGAAGCATTTGAATGCAGAGTTCCAAAGAATAGCAAGAAGAGATAAGAAAGCCTTCTTCAGCAATCAATGCAAAGAAATAGAGGAAAACAACAGAATGGGAAAGACTAGGGATCTCTTCAAGAAAATCAGAGATACCAAAGGAACATTTCATGCAAAGATGGGCTCGATAAAGGACAGAAATGGTATGGACGTAACAGAAGTAGAAGATATTAAGAAGAGGTGGAAAGAATACACAGAAGAACTGTACAAAAAAGATCTTCATGACCCAGATAATCACGATGGTGTGATCACTCACCTAGAGCCAGACATCCTGGAATGTGAAGTCAAGTGGGCCTTAGAAAGCGTCACTACGAAGAAAGCTAGTGGAGGTGATAGAATTCCAGTTGAGCTATTCCAAATCCTGAAAGATGATGCTGTGAAAGTGCTGCACTCAATATGCCAGCAAATTTGGAAAACTCAGCAGTGGCCACAGGACTGGAAAAGATCAGTTTTCATTCCAATCCCAAGGAAAGGCAATGCCAAAAAATGCTCAAACTACCGCACAATTGCACTCATCTCACACGTAGTAAAGTAATGCTTAAAATTTTCCAAGCCAGGCTTCAGCAATACCTGAACCATGAAGTTCCTGATGCTCAAGCTGGTTTTAGAAAAGGCAGAGGAACCAGAGATTAAATTGCCAACATCTGCTGGATCATGGAAAAAGCAAGAGAGTCCAGAAAAACATATATTTCTGCTTTATTGAGTATGCCAAAGCCTTTGACTTTGTGGATCACAATAAACTATGGAAAATTCTGAAAGAGATGGGAATACCAGACCACCTGATCTGCCTCTTGAGAAATCTGTATGCAGGTCAGGAAGCAACAGTTAGAACTGGACATGGAAGAACAGACTGGTTCCAAATAGGAAAAGGACTTCGTCAAGGCTGTATATTGTCACCCTGCTTATTTAACTTATATGCAGAGTACATCATGAGAAAAGCTGGACTGGAAGAAACACAAGCTGGAATCAAGATTGCCGGGAGAAATATCAATAACCTCAGATATGCAGATGACACCACCCTTAAGGCAGAAAGTGAAGAGGTACTCAAAAGCCTCTTGATGAAAGTGAAAGTGGAGAGTGAAAAAGTTGGCTTAAAGCTCAACATTCAGAAAATGAAGATCATGGCATCTGGTCCCATCACTTCATGGGAAATAGATGCGGAAACAGTGGAAACATTGTCAGACTTTATTTTGGGGGGCTCCAAAATCACTGCAGATGGTGATTGCAGCCATGAAATTAAAAGACACTTACTCCTTGGAAGGAAAGTTATGAACAACCTAGGTAGCATATTCAAAAGCAGAGACATTACTTTGCCAACAAAGGTTCGTCTAGTCAAGGCTATGGTTTTTCCTGTGGTCATGTATGGATGTGAGAGTTGGACTGTGAAGAAGGCTGAGCGCCGAAGAATTGATGCTTTTGAACTGTGGTGTTGGAGAAGATTCTTGAGAGTCCCTTGGACTGCAAGGAGATCCAACCAGTCCATTCTGAAGGAGATCAGCCCTGGGATTTCTTTGGAAGGAATGATTCTAAAGCTGAAACTCCAGTACTTTGACCACCTCATGCGAAGAGTTGACTCATTGGAAAAGACTCTGATGCTGGGAGGGATTGGAGGCTGGAGGAGAAGGAGACGACAGAGGATGAGATGGCTGGATGGCATCACTGACTTGATGGATGTGAGTCTGAGTGAATTCCGGGAGTTGGTGATGGACAGGGAGGCCTGGCGTGCTGCGATTCACGGGGTCTCAAAGAGTCAGACATGACTGAGCAACTTATCTGATCTGACCATTACACCTAACATAGGTTTGCTTCAGGGAATGCAGCCCCCATACTTAAAGTGAAAACTGGATTAAAGATTTATTGAGCACAACCCTGCACATCAGACAAAACCTAGATTCCCCAGAGCCAGTCTCTCACATCAAAGAGCTTCCACAACCTCTTAGTCCTATCTGTCAGAGGTCAGACAGGATGAAAATGACAGTCACAGAAAACTAAACAAACTGATCACATGGATCATGGCCTTGTCTAATTCAGTGAAAATATGAGGCATGCTGTGTAGGGCCACCCAAGGTGGACGGGTCATGGTGGATATTTCTGCGAAAACATATTCCCCTGGAGAAGGGAATGACAAACCACTTTAGTATTCTTGTCTTGACAACCCATGAACAGTATGAAAAGGCAAAAATTTATGATACTGAAAGATAAACTCCCCAGGTCGATAGATGCCCAATATGCTACTGGAGAAGAGTGGAGAAATAGCTCTAGAAAGAGTAAAGAATGAACCAAAGTTAAAACAATGCACAATTGTGCATGTGACTGCTAATGGAAGTAAAGTCTGATATTGTAAAGAACAAAAATGCATAGGAACCAGCAATCAAGGTAAATTTAAAGTGGTCAAACAGGAGACAGCAAGAGTGAACATAGACATTTTAGGAATCAGTGAACAAAAATGAACAGGAATGGGAAAATTTAATTCAGATGACCATTATATCTACTATCCTGGGCAAGAATCCCTTAGAAGAAATGGAGTAGCCCTCATAGTCAACAAAAGATTCCAAAATGCAGTACTTGGGTGTGATCTGAAAAAAGACAGAATGAACTCTGTCCCCTTCCAAGGCAGACCATTCAATATCACAGTAATCCAAGTCTATGCCCAACCACTAATGCTGAAGAAGTTGAAGTTGAATGGTTCTATGATGACCTACAAGACCTTCTAGAACTAACACCACAAAAAGGATGTCCTTTTCATCATAAGGGACTTGAATGCAAATGTAGGAAGTCAAGAGATACCCAGAGTAACAGGCAAGTGTGGCCTTAGAGAACAAAATGAAACAGGGCAAAGGCTAACAGAGTTTTGCCAAGAGAATGCACTGATCATAGCAAACACCCTCTTCCAACAACACAAGAGAACACTCTATGTATAGGCATCACCAAACGGTCACTACTGTAATCAGATTGATTACATTCTTTTTAGCTGTGGTTGGAGAAACTCTATACAGTCAGCAAAAAGACCAGGAGGTGACTGTAGTTCAGATCATGAACTCCTCATTGCAAAATTCAGGTTTATATTGAAGAAAGTAGGGAAAACCACTAAGTATGACCTAAATCAAATCCCTTATGATTATACAGTTGAAGTAACGAGTAGATTCAAGGGATTAGATCTGACAGACAGAGTGCCTGAAGAAGTATGGATGGAAGTTCATGACATCGTATAGAAGGCAGTGATCAAAACTATCCCCAAGAGAAAGAAATGCACAAAGGCAAAATTGTTGTCTGAGGGGGCCTTACAAATGGCTGAGAAAAGAATAGAAGCGAAATGCAAAGGAGAAAAGGAAGGATATATCCATCTGAATGCAGAGTTCCAAAGAATAGCAAGGAGAGGTAAGAAAGCCTTCTTAAGTGATCAACGCAAAGAAACAGAGGAAAACACTAGAATGGAAAGACTAGAGATCTCTTCAAGAAAACTAGAGACACCAAGGGAACATTTCATGCAAAGATGGGCACGATAAAGGACAGAAACGGTATGGACCTAACAGAAACAGAAGATATTAAGAAGAGGTGGCAAGAATACACAAAAGAACTATAGAAAAAAGATTTAATTAACCAGATAACCACAATGGTGTGATTACTCACCTAGAGCCAGACATCCTGGAGTGTGAAGTCAAGTGGGCCTTAGCAAGCATCACTACGAACAAAGCTAGTGGAGGTGATAGAATTCCAGCTGAGCTATTTCAAATTCTGAAAGATGATGCCGTTAAAGTGCTGCATTCAATGTACCAACAAATTTGGAGAACTCAGCAGTGGCCACAGGACTGGAAGACGTCAGTTTTCATTCCAATCCCAAAGAAAGGAAATGCCAAAGAATGTTCAAACTATCGTACAATTGCACTCATCTCACATGCTAGCAAAGTAATGCTCAAAATTCCCCAAGCTATGCTTCAACAGTAGGTGAACTGAGAACTTTCAGATGTTCAAGCTGGATTTAGAAAAGGCAGAGGAACCAGAGATCAAATTGTCAACATCTGTTGGATCATCAAAAAAGCAAGAGAGTTCCAGAAAAATATCTACTTCTGCTTTATTGACTACAGCAAAGCCTTTAACTGTGTGGATCACAACAATCTGTAGAAAATTCTTAAAGAAATGGAAATACCAAACCACTTTACCTGCCTCCTAAGAAATCTCTATGCAGGTCAAGAAGCAACAGTTAGATCAGGACATGGAACAATGGACTGGTTCCAAATTGGGAAAGGAGTATGTCAAGGCTGTATATTGTCACCCTGGTTATTTAACTTATATGCAGAGTACATCATGCGAACTGCTAGGCTGGATGAAGCACAAGCTGGAATCCAGATTGCCGGGGGATATATCAATAACCTCAGATATGCAGATGATACCACCCTTATGGCAGAAAGTGAAGAGGATCTAAAGAGCCTCTTGATGAAAGTGAAAGAGGACAGTGAAAAAGCTGGCTTCATTTTACCAAACTCTTAAGTTCATTGAGGAAATTAAGTAAATCTAATATTATAAGTATTTGGGGAAATGTGGTTTTTCTTTCCTTCTTTCCCTTTTCTTCTGTTTGCCTATCCATCCATGCCTCTCTTTTATCTTTTTCTCTTCCTCCTGTCTTCTTACAAATGGTTAATTTTTTTTTAATTACCCTCTAGAATGTGTTAGTTAACATTGGGCATCAAACCACTGATATATCATTCATCCAGCAAAAATTTAGTGGAGCTCTGCTCTTTGCCAGGCCTTGGACATATCTCCTACCCTCAAATTGTTCTGCCCTTGACCAACAGCATATGAATCACCTTGAGTTTTTAAGAAATTCAGAATCTTTAACTCTATTCCAGACATGAGTTCAAATCTGCATTTTAACTAGGTTAACATTTGACTTACAATACATATTAAAGTGTGTGGAGCACTGCTATAAAATGATAATTATCTTAAACTATTTACAATAGCCTGGATATGGAAGCTGCCTAAATGTCCATCATCAAGAGGAATGGATTAATAATTTTGTGGTACATATATACAATGGAATATTAATAAGCCATAAAAAATAACAAAATAATGCTATTTGTACCAACATGAATGGATCTAGGGATTGTCATACTGAGTGATGTAAGTTAAAGAGAAAGACAAATATATGATATTGCTTATATGTGGAATTCTAAAAAAGGCCATAAATGAACTTATCTATAGAACAGACAGTTACAGACATAGAAAAGAAACTTATGGTTTTTGAGCGGTAAGGAGGGGAGGGATAAATTAGAAGACTGGGACTGACCTCTGCACACTACTATATATAAAATAGATAACTAATTAGGACCTACTGTATAGCATAGGGAACTCTACCCAATATTCTGGAATGGCCTATATAGGTGAAAGTGAAAGTGAAGTAAAGTGAAGTCACTCAGTCGTGTCTGACTCTTTGCGATCCCATGGACTGTAGCCTACTAGGCTCCTCTGTCTGTGGGATTTTCAAGGCTAGAATGCTGGAGTGGGTTGCCATTTCCTTCTCCAGGGCATCTTCCCTACCCAGGGATCGAACCCACGTCTCCTACATCGTAGGCAGACACTTTACCATCTGAGCCACCAGGGAAATGTTCGGCCTACATAGGAAAAGAATCCAAAAAAAGAGTCAGTATATGTTTACATATAATAGTCACCTTGCTGTATACCTGAAAATAGCACAACATTGTAAATCAAATATACCCCAATACAAATTTTTTAAAATGATAGCTGTCTTATAAGCTCTAATACAAGTTAGTACATTCTGTTCTTTACTAAGCAGCCAAGGGATAATATATCTAAGTCAGTTTATATCACTTCTCTGCTCAAAACCACTATGAGGTACCATTTCACACCAGTCAGAATCGCTGCGATCCAAAAATCTACAAGCAATAAATGCCTGAGAGGGTGTGGAGAAAAGGGAACCCTCTTACACTGCTGGTGGGAATGCAAACTAGGACAGCCACTATGGAGAACAGTGTGGAGATTCCTTAAAAAACTGGAAATAGAACTGCTTTATGATCCAGCAATCCCACTGCTGGGCATACACACTGAGGAAATCAGAAAGGAAAGAGACACGTGTAACCCAAATGTTCATCGCAGCACTGTTTATAATAGCCAGGACATGGAAGCAACCTAGATGTCCATCAGCAGATGAATGGATAAGAAAGCTGTGGTACATATACACAATGGAGTATTACTCAGCCATTAAAAAGAATACATTTGAATCAGTTCTAATGAGATGGATGAAACTGGAGCCTATTATACAGAGTGAAGTAAGCCAGAAAGAAAAACACCAATACAGTATACTAACGCATATATATGGAATTTAGAAAGATGGTAACAATAACCCTGTGTATGAGACAGCAAAAGAGACACTGATGTATAGAACAGTCTTATGGACTCTGTGGAAGAGGGAGAGGGTGGGAAGATTTGGGAGAATGGCATTGAAACATGTATAATATGTATGAAATGAGTCGCCAGTCCAGGTTTGATGCACGATACTGGATGCTTGGGGCTAGTGCACTGGGATGACCCAGAGGGATGGTATGGGGAGGGAGGACGGATGAGGGTTCAGGATGGGGAACACATGTATACCTGTGGCAGATTCATTTTGATATTTGGCAAAACTAATACAATTTGTAAAGTTTTAAAATAAAATAAAATTTTAAAAAATAATAATAACTGGAAAAAAAAAAAAACTTTCCAGTGGCACACCTTTCCCTCCTGAATAGAAGACAAAGACAAAGTTCTCATTATTACTTACAAACCTGTGTGATCAACATTTCCTTACTTCTGTGACTTCATCTCTTGCTCCTTTCCCATGTGCTCTATTTTAGCCACAATGGCCTACTGTTGTTCCTTAAAAAGGCCTGATATGCTCCCCACTCATAGCCTTTCCACTGGCTTTCCCTTCTGCCTAAAGTAGTCCTACCTCAGTTCAGTTCAGTGCAGCCGCTCAGTCATGTCCAACTCTTCACAACCCCATAGACTGCAGCGCTCCAATCTTCCCTGTCCATCACAACTCCTGGAGCTTGCTCTGACTCGTCCATTGAGTTGGTGATGCCATTCAACTGTCTCATCCTCTGTCGTCCCATTCTCCTCCTGCCTTCAATGTTTCCCAGTATCAGGGTCTTTTCCAATGAGTCAGTTCTCATCAGGTGGCCATAGTATTGGAACTTCAGCTTCAGCATCAGTCCTTCCAATGAATATTCAGGACTGATTTCCTTTAGGATTGACTGGTTGGATCTGCTTGCAGTCCAAGGGACTCTCAAGAGTCTTCTCCAACACCACAGTTCAAAAGCATCAATTCTTTGGCACTCAGCTTTCTTTATGGTCCAACTCCCACATCCATACATGACTACTGGAAAAAGCATAGCTTTGACTAGATGGAACTTTGTCGGCAAAGTAATGTCTGCTTTTTAATATGCTCTCTAGGTTTGTCATAGCTTTTCTTCCAAGGAGCAAGCGTCTTTTAATTTCATGGCTGCACACACCATCTGCAGTGATTTTGGAGCCCAAGAAAATAAAGTTGTTTCTCCATCTATTTCTCATTCTCCCCTACTATAAAGTAAATTCCATGAGGGACAGTTTTCTTCATTTATTTACTGATGCATACTCAGCACCTGGCACAGTAGTTGGCAGATGGTAGATGCTCAATAAGTATTTTTGAAAGTCAGATTTAATTACAAGTGCACATGTGTATGTACGCTTTGGCAAAGTACATTCACATCTTGACATTTCATTTTCATACAGGAAATAGGTTATTATTGTCATAACTATTTTTGAGGTCAGTAGACTGAATCTCTAAGAAACAAAATTACTTTCCTAGAGTTCTCAAATACTGGCCCAGTATAAATCTGTTAAGTCTTAGATGGATTTTATTCTCAACTCTCAAATATCTTGGCCTCTTTTCCCAAATTTCTTGGGCATGGGCTCAGGACAGCAATGCAAGAATTTATCTTTCCAAAAGATGGAGTGTCATTCCCTGCTTTGAGAAATTTCCCAGTCCAACTAACCTAACAAAGTTTTTTTTGGTGATATTTTAGTTCCATATCTCTTAATTATTCTTGGTGCTGAAGCTAATGGTTTAAATTGGAAATATCTCTTTGCCCCTGCAACCACAGATGTCAAAGGAACATTTAGCTAGAACAAAAGAAGGGTAGAGAAACCTGTGTCCAGCTGGGTCAGAAAAACAATATTTTAGCTCAGGGTTGTGTCACCTCTAAACCAAAAGCTATGAGGAACAATATGATTTATAAGAAAGAATACCAAAACCAGAATTGGGATTCCTAAGTTTACGTCCCACCTTAGTCACTAACTGACTGAGGAACCTCAGGTGAATCTTTTCCATCCTGGAACTTGTTCCCTAATTCTAAAATTAGCAGATTGGAAGAGTTGCTCTTTAAGTGCTGTCTGGATAGTACTTTCTCTGATTCTGTGAAATCTAGGTATGCTCTCACTAAAGAACACTGTGATAGTAATCCATGTTACTTCTGCCTTTTCTGCCATTTTCTCACTGATACCAATGGAGGCATGTCTTACTCATGCACAAATGTGTTAGCATGGTATCTACTCTTTCTGTAGGTTAAGGGAGATCTATAAATATTGTATTCAGTATAGAAAAAAGTCACCATCAGAAAATAATCATTTTTTTGTATTTATTTATTCATTTATTAATTACTCCTGGAAGCAGAAAGTGCCTCACCATTTAAGTTACACTACAACCTAGATAGCATATTGAAAAGCAGAGACATTACTTTGCCAACAAAGGTCTGTCTATTCAAGGCTATGGTTTTTCCAGTAGTCATGTATGGATGTGAGGGTTGGACTGTGAAGAAAGCTTAGTGCCGAAGAATTGATGCTTTTGAACTGTGGTGTTGGAGAAGACTTTTGAGAGTCCCTTGGACTGCAAGGAGATCCAACAAGTCCATTCTAAAGGAGATTAGTCCTGAGTGTTCTTTGGAAGGAAGGATGCTAAAGCTGAAATTCCAGTACTTTGGCCACCTCATGTGAAGAGTTGACTCATTGGAAAGACTCTGATGCTGGGAGGGATTGGAGGCAGGAGGTGAAGGGGACGACAGAGGATGAGATGGCTGGATGGCATCACTGACTCGATGGACGTGAGTCTGAGTGAACTCCGGGAGTTGGTGATGGACAGGGAAGGCTGGCATGCTGCGATTCATGGGGTCACAAAGAGTCGGACACGAGTGAGAGACTGAACTGAACTGAACTGAACGCTCATTTTACAAATGTGGAAGTAGGAAATAGTTATTTTTATCAAAGTTATTCAGTGAGGCCAGTAAAAGAAAGTATATTTTTTAATGAGTTCTCTGAAAAGATGACATTCTTCTTTATAAATTCAAACAGTGATATAAAAGAGAATTGGCTTAGTTCTAGGCCATCTTGACCAATGGCTTATGGTATTTATTCTTGTTTCAGAAATCATATTGTGATCAGGGAAACTGAGACACAGGTCAAACAAAGTTAAATACTCTCCGAGTAAGACAATCTCAGTCATTTGATAGCTGTGAAATAAATTCTGTCCTCAAATGCCTCTAGAAAAGCTAGACTAGTTGTCCTTTGCCATTTGTATTAGTGTCTCATACACCATCAAGGAATTCTTCCTAGACCTGACAGAGTTTCTCATACTATAGCTTCAAGACATTTACATTCGATATGTTTAAGCCTGGAGTTTTCAAACTTCCTGACTTTTTCTTTCTGTTATTTGCCTATCCTGATTTATTCCCAATTGTCTTTATATCTTGGTGTATATGTAGAAAATAACACATTGTAATAAACAATAATATTTGTATAGCATACTAAACTAAAAAGATAAGGCAGCTCATTGGCCTTTAGTGACCAGCCCAGGGTTTTCTGGATGCTCTAGGCCCTACCTATCCATACCACCTGGACACTCGAGGCCCTTTACCTATCCTCTGCCCATTTTCCTGTAGTTTCTCTTTTTTTTTTTTTTTTGCTGATTTATAGGAGTTCCTGGTATATTCCAGATATTAATCCCTTGGCAGTTTTCCAAATTGCAAATCTTCTTCCTGTCATCCTCTTATTTTTTAATGGTTTCATTTAATCTGAAAAAAAGACTTCATGGACAAAAAAGTGAAAGAAGAAAAGCTCTAGAGATACAGCTGTGAACAGGGCAACCATGGTTATCATTCCCTAATAATATTGAAATTATTTTCAAGACATATATCAAGTCTCTTTTCAGGCTTCCAGGCAAAATAATATATGATATCTATAGTGAGTCAGAGTTGAATGAGGCCCTGTAAATCTTTTCTGATATATACATTTTATAGATAGAGTCACCGAGGTCCAGGTTTGCACAGCCCTTTCCCTAAAGGTTTTTTAAAACCATAGTTGATTCAGAGGTTCTTTGATTAATCTTATTTCCCACAAGTCTTTGGAATCTTCTCTGGAGGTCATGATTTTGATTTGTATCTCATATAAGGCACTGATTCTAGCTCACTGTATTAGATTTAGACTTTTAGATCAACCCTGAGGGTTTAGAAACCGTAAAATTAATAGTCAACCTTCTTTGCCTATTACCATGGCAATAGCAGGGCTAATTCATGCTGATTGTGATTGATTTGATAACTCCCACAGTACTGCCTTCACATTCATGCTCACTTTACTCCTAAGAAAGGTGAGGCTCTCAGAAACTACTTTTGTTCAGTTAGTTCACACCTGCTGCCACATCACCTTATTTTCTCTTACCATTCAGATGGAGCTAGAAGGTGTTCAAAGCATGCTTGACAGTAAGATCCATAGACCCCTTCTGCTCCCTTTGCCCTGTGACAAGCCTTCAGAGGTCCTCTGCAACTTCTGTTCTCTAGGACAAACAACCCTGGCATTCCACCATTATTCATGGTGTTGTTTTCAGGCCCCCCTCTGCCCTGTCTATTTCCTTCTGGCTCTGTATCCTTTTTTTCATGTTTCTCTGAAAACAGGGCTCAGAACTGAATGATGCTCCCCTGCAGTAGTGTGATTGCCTTTCTATTACTTCTCTCATTTCACCTTCTCAGTCTGTTTTCCCTTTATCCCTAAATTAAAATGGCATTAGGTTTCTTTTTTTTGAAAGTCATATTCCACTACCAACTCATCTTAAACTTATACGTCCTTAAAAATGAATAGATGAGAAGAAACAAAGATTGACTGACCCCTAATCAAAGTGCTGTTCATTGTTTTTGTGGAAAATTTGATAAAAGTCACTAAGTCAGCCAAAGAAGGTAGTAAAAAATAAAATCAAGACTCCAGAGAACTAGTCAACTCTCCTGGCCTTTGTCCCCTCAGAAGCCTAGGCAGTTGGGTGAAATAGGGCTAAGGATGACATTTAAGGGTTCTCTGGCTACTCCCATATCCTTATGTCCCTTTTTTAATTTCCTTCATAAGGACATGTGTGTGCCAAGTCGCTTCAGTCATGTCCGACTCTTTGTGACCCTATGGAACATAGCCCATCAAGCTTCTCTGTCCATGGGATTCTCCAGGCAAGAATACTGGAGTGGGTTGCCATGCCCTCCTCCAGGGGATCTTCCCAACTCAGGGATCGAACCCATGTTTCTTATGTCCCCTGCGCTGATAGACAGGTTCTTTACCTCTAGAGTCACCTGGGAAGCCCAATAAGAGCAGTTTCTATCTATTATTTTGGCAAGTCATGTGTCTTAAACACTAGGGCTGGAGAATTTAAGAAGACATTGGATTCTCCTCCTTTGCTTGATAATATTGTGTTCAAGGCAATCTTCTTGAGGCTGTATTTTCTTTGTATTCTCTGGCAAAGACTTTTTTTCTTATTTTTAATCATAAAGACACAGTGACACCATTTTGTATTCTACTTCTTAACATTATACCATAAACACATCTCCATGTTACAAGATAGCCTTTCTGACTTTAATGGCTGTGTGATATTCCATTAAGCTAAATGCACCATAATATATTTATTTATAATCTAGCATTAGCTTTAAAGAAAAACAGTTGACAGTACAGTCTAGGGCCCTACCATCCTATGGGTAGTTACATTTCTCCTAATATATAACCTTATATTCCCTTGTTACAGCACATTCCCTTTCTATATAATGTAATATAAAAAAAATGGTATCCTTGACAAAGATAATGAATAGCATATTGGGGGAGTTAGGAAGCCATTCTGACATCTCTGTCTCTTTCTTTTTCAGACCCCACTTTTTCCTTTTTCCCCCATTTCTGTTGTATTCCATACTCATGTTAAGATATAGCATCCTTGCTGCACTTTTAAGGATTTGATGGTAATTTGTCAGTTCCCTGAGATGTTGCAAATGGGAGCAGTAAACAAAACTATTAAGTATTTCATGAGCTGGCTAATCAGGGGATGAATGAGCTGTCCAGGCTGACTTCTTCTGTTTCCTGTCACTCACTAGTACTTACTACCAACTCAGAAGTGACATGCTAATGTAACATTGTTACCATTTTTTTCCAGTTATACTCACAAGCCTACTTTAGGGTGAAAAAGTGGGAGTAGAGGTGAGTCGGTCTTTGCCCCTTGCCTAATGTCAAGATGGAAAAGTTCCTGCCAGATGATATGCTCACTGATTTTCTTGCTCTACTGTAGCTAAGACACTTCCAAAGGTGTTAAGAGTGAAAAAGAGAGAGTAGGGAAAGAAGGGAGGAAAATAGAGATAAGGAAACTAGGAGTTACATATTAGGCAGAGAGGAACCTTCAGGAATTTATTACCTCTCTTCCTATTAGTGAAAGAAAGTTTTTGAGGGAAGCAGAATTTCGGAATCCACTTTAGTAAAGAGAGTGAAGCTAAAAGGATATTCTGGGAGTAGAAAGTGTCTTCCTCTTGGTCAGGAATTGTATATAAATGAATGTAGGACATCTTGAGCATAGTAGTCAGGGAGGGCATAAGCCATTAATTAAATAAATGTCAACACAGGCACAAACTATTAATTTGCAAATTGTTAAAAGACACTCATTAATGGCTGAATTGGAGGGTAAGAAGATAAAAGAGAAGTGAGATTTTGGTAGGAGTTGGTAAAGGGCATTGAAACCAGGGATGAGAATCTTCCTGGAGTAGCCTAGATGCCTTCATTGCAAACTGTGTTAGAGGAGACAAAATGGAGTTAGATAGGGCCAGAAGTGATAAGTCATTCACCATAATGCTCCTCATTAGGGGTTCAACGGATGTTATAAAAATCACATTTAGCTTTTAGATAAAAGCAAGTGGGCATAATTCATTCTCACCAGGCTTTTTACATGCTAATGATTTCTAATGAAGACCATTACTATTAGTTAAAAATGTACACTGGGAGGTTCAGAATGGAAAACTGTGTTTGTTTGTTTGTTTGTTTCCTTTGCCCTGACTTACAATGTGTTCTGAGTCTGATTGTGTTATCTCAGTTCTCTTATCAGACTAAGAATTTCTTTCATTGATTCGTTTTTCATCAGTGGCTAGCTGTATTAACTCATCCATTTGTTCACAAATGTGTCCTAAACACTTACCCTGTTGAAAACACCATGCCTGGGCACCTGTGGGCTTGCTCACTAAGCTCATCCAAACAACCTCTCCTGACCAGCTACTCAGATGACTACAACATTCACTTTAAGAATGGTTTGGTTTTGTCTGTTCCTTTTTGGGAAGTTTTCCTACCAGAGCCTTTGGACTGGTCCTACAAGAAATAGACCATTAGAGTTGTGAATCAATTCAGCTAACCCAATAGCTACTAAAGCGAGTGAAATTATTTGTGCTTAACCAGATTCTAAGAAAGAGTCCTTTCACTTTTGGGGGTCCTTGTCATAGAGAATTGTGGACAAAGCGCTATGCTCTGGAATCTTTGCACTCTGGAGACCTTTCCTTAAGATCCAGCTTTCCTAATTATTCACTTATCGAGTGACTTCTTTCTTTAAACCCAATTTTCTTGTATGAAAAATAGAAATAATTATACCCTGTTTACATCATGGAACTGAAATAAGGCTCCCAAATGCTTAAGTGGTAAAACCCTCAAGGAATGAAGGGCATCCTCATCCTGGACTTTTACTTTGTCTGCAGGGCTACCTGAAGCAATGCCGGAAGAGAAGGGACATGTTCAGTGATGAGCAACTGAAGGTGATCTTTGGGAACATTGAAGACATCTACAGGTTTCAGATGGGCTTTGTAAGAGACCTGGAGAAACAGTACAACAATGATGACCCCCATCTCAGCGAGATAGGACCCTGCTTCCTGGAGCACGTAAGCATCTTCCCCTTTGGGGAGGGTTTTGAGAGACGTTTGGAATCCATGCAAGGAGTCTCTGAGCTATCTGGTCTGCTCAGCTGCTTTGTCCCACAGTAGTGGATGGATTCCTCTCGGACCTTGATGTTCACCCCCCTGCTACAGCATGAGAACTTGGAAAGATATGATGACTTGACCAAGGACTCTCTTTCTTTACTGTTCCCCTCTCTTTTTCTCCTCTTCCAGATAGTTACCAGTAGGATTTTTCTTCAACTTCTCTTTTTCGTTCCTATTGGGCTCAGTTCCCATGGGACCCAACATTTTGGGAGGGACTCTGAACATATTCACATATTCCAGGAGTCTGAGAAATAGGAAAGACTGTGGTCACCATGAAAGTGGACCCCTGCAAGGCATTTAGGGGAGAACACTATGGTAGGGGAAGTGACTTGTGTAGGAAAAAGGGCCACGTGACTTAAGAGAAAGGAACACTAGAAACAGGAAAGTGAGGATGCAAGTCATAAATATAATGACTGTCTCAGTAACTGGGTAAGTTCCTTACCTTCTTTGGGCTTTTTCACGTGGATTTAAGAAGGTTTCACTTTATACTTCTATGGTTCTCTAATGTCCTTTAGGATCTTATTCACAGGTAACCTAGTTTTGACAACTTTTCTCTCCCTTTTTATAAAGTACTTATTTTTAAAAAGATGACACATTCATGTGGTATAAAATTCAAATGACACATGGAAGTATGCAGCTGAAAGTAAGTCTTCTTACAAATTTTCCTACTTTGACTGTGGGAATTTCTGTTGAGGCGATAGCCTTAAGGCAACCCCTATGTTCAGTGATTTGCTGGAAATCCCAGGACTCAGCATATAGTCATACTCATGGTTATGATTTAATATAACTAAAGGATACAAAGCAAAATCACCAAAAGGAAAAGGTATATAGGACAAAGTCTGAAGGAAACCAGGTATAAATTTTCAGAGTCCTCTCCCAGTGGAGTTACACAGGGTGTAATTAATTCCCTTTACAATGAGTTATGACAGCACATGTGAAATGTTGTCTACCAGGGAAAATTATTAAGGACTCAGTGCCCAAGATGTCTATGGGAGACTGGTCATGTAGGCACTCCATGTCTAGTGTGTACCAAAATTCCAGACTCACAGAAGGAAAGCAGGTCTTCAGCATAAACCACAATGTTCATACAAATAGTTTAGGCAGAGTGAGCCATTCTTGTCAGGGAATGGTGAGAACCCTCTTGAGATCCAAATTCCAAGATGCCAGCCAAGGGCCAACCTTTCAAGTAGGCCTTTTTAGGGATAGCAGTCTCAGGCCTAATAAGTTAAGTGCTTTTTTTTTTTTTTTTTTTTTTTTACAGCTTTAAACTGATTCAGTCATTCCATAAAACACCTGGGTAGTATTTATCAAAGTTAAGCATGTTTACTACTTACTGGTTTCATTTGTGAGAATATATCCCAGAGAAATTCTCAGAGGTCCATGAGAAAGGGAACATTTACAAGGCTGTTGATAACATGGCAGTGTTATGTCATTGAGTGCAGTTAGATGCAGCTTAGGTATTTATCACCAGGTATTTATCACCATATGTGAAACATATGGGGAATGCTTACTCTGGGTTAATATGTAGTAAGAAATAACAAGACTAGATGTGTGTACCCAATAGAAATGTGTGTGAATATCATAAATATAATATTGAGTTGGGAAAGTAGAATGTGGAATACTGACTCTCAATGAGAGTCTACCCTGTGCCTTGTAGAGTGCTTAACAAAATATCTATTAAGCATTTTCTATCTACTGGAGGTCAGTAGCAACGCTTCCAGTTGTGACAACTGAAAATGTCTCCAGATGTTGTCAAATGAACCACTAATCTATTGAAATGATCTTATGCTTTTACCCTGTAATGTTAACATGGTGATTTAAATTAAATAATTTTCATATCTTAAATGAGCATTGCATTGCTGGGGTAAATGCTAGCTAATCGTGGTGTATTATCCTTCTTTAATAATGCTGCAGTTCATGGGATTGCAGTCCATAATAATGCTGCAGTCCATTTAATGCTGCAGTCCATTGGATTGCAAAGAGTTGGACATGACTGAGAGACTGAACTGAACTTAACTGATCCTTCTTTATGCATTAATTCACATTTTTAAAAGTATTAGATTGTTTTCTCTTTACAGTTCTAAGGTTTCTTTTTTTTAGGATTTCATTTTTTATTATCTTTGTTTAGGTATAATTTACAAGCAATAAGATTCACCAAATGTTTAATTCGATGGGTTTTAACAAATGCATGTAGTTGTGTCAGTTCAGTTCAGTTCAGTTCATTTCAGTCGCTCAGTCATGTCCGACTCTTTGCAACCCCATGAATTGCAGCACACCAGGCCTCCCTGTCCATCACCAACTCCCGGAGTTCACTCAAACTCACGTCCATCGAGTCGGTGATGCCATCCAGCCATCTCATCCTCTGTCGTCCCCTTCTCCTCCTGCCCCCAAACCCTCCCAACTCTTCACATGAGGTGGCCAAAGTACTGGAGTTTCAGCTTTAGCATCCTTCCTTCCAAAGAACACCCAGGACTGATCTCCTTTAGAATGGACTGGTTGGATCTCCTTGCAGTCCAAGGGAATCTCAAGAGTCTTCTGCAACACCACAGTTCAAAAGCATCAATTCTTCAGCGCTCAGCTTTCTTCACAGTCCAACTCTCACATCCATACATGACTACTGGAAAAACCATAGCCTTGACTAGACGGACCTTTGTTGGCAAAGTAATGTTTCTGCTTTTGAATATGCTATCTAGGTTGGTCACAACTTCCAAGGAGTAAGCGTCTTTTAATTTCATGGCTGCAATCACCATCTACCACCATAATCAAGATTATGGAACATATCTATCATTTCATCAGGTTCTAATGTTTTTCCTTTGTTATCAAACTTTGCTTCCACTCTGGCTCTTGGCAAACACTGATCTGCTTTTTGTTACTATAATTTTGCTTTTTCTAGAATTTCATATAAATGGAATCATACCATAATGATATTTTATGTTGTATTCCTTTAACTTAATTTCTTTGATATCCATCCATATTCGTGCATGTATTAGTAGTTTTTTTTTTTTTTTTTTTATTGTTTAGTGATATTCTCTTGTGTGGATATGCCACTCATTCACTAGTTCATTCCAGGACATCTGGGTGGTTTATTAGGTTACTTCATGTTTGGAATTACTGGGTTGCATTGTAGGTGCTTATTTAATTTTATAAGATACTGCCAAACTGTTTTCCAAAGTTGCTCTATCATTTTGCATTCTCACTCTAATCTATAAGAGTTGTAGTTGTTCCGCATGGTTGTCAGCACTTGATATTATCAGTATTTTTAATTTTAGCCATTCTAATATGTATGTAGTGGCATTTTATTGTAGTTTATTTTTACATTTGCTAATGATATTGAGCATTTTTAAATGTTCTTATTTACCATCTGTATAAAATCTCTGATGAAGCATCCTTGTCTTTTGTCCTTGTTTACTAAGTGAGTTGTCTGTTTTCATATTATTTAGTTTCAAGAGTTATTTCTTATTGTGTTTGCAAGTCCTTGGTCATATATGTGATTTTCAAAGGTTTTCTCAGTCTTTGGCTTAGTTTTTCATCTTCTTAGCATTGTCTTTGAAAAGGCATAAAACTTTAATTTTGTCAATTCAGTTAATCATTTTTTCATGGTTCATGTTTTCTGCTTCTTATTTAAGAGATCTTTGCCTAATACAAAGTCACAAAGTTTTTATCCTGTTTTCTTATAGATATTATGTAGCTTTAATATTTATATTTAGGTCTAAGATAATTTTTGAGGTAACTTTTAATATACAATGTGACAAAAGGATCAAGGTAAATTTGTTAATTTGTTTCCATATGGATATTCAGCCATTCCAGCACTTTTGTTGAGAAAGCTTGTTAATTTCCCCATTGAATTACCTGGCATCTTTGCCAGAAATCAGTTGATCATATATGTGTAGTTCTATCTTTAAGAAGACTATTCTGTTCCAGGGATCTATATGACTATTTATATAGTAATGCCACACTATGTTTTCTTGTTGTTTTAATTGAGATATAATTCTCATATAGCATTATATCAGTTTCAGGTGTACAGAATAATAATTTAATATTTCTATATGTTATGAAATGATTGCCACAATAAATCTAGTTAACATCCATCACCATACATAGCTACAACTTTTTTCTCACATCATCTTGAATAATCTAGCTTCATAGCAGGTCTTGAGAGCAGGTAATCTCCTTTGTATTCACTTTTTTTTCAAAATAATTTTATTTTAGATGATTTTTTGATTTATTTTTTATTGAAGGATAATTGCTACAGAACTTTGCTGTTTTCTGTCAAACTTCAACATGAATCAGCCACGTGAATGAGTGAAGTGGCTCAGTCATGTCCGACTCTTTGCAACCCATGGACTGTAGCCTAACCAGGTTCCTCCATCCATGGGATTTTCCAGGCAAGAATACTAGAGTGGGTTGCCATTTCCTTCTCGAGGAGATCTTCCCAACCCAGGGATTGAACCCAGATCTCCCGCATAGTAGGCAGATGCTTTACCGTCTGAGCCACCAGGGAAAATCCATATATACCCTCCCTTTTGAACCTCCCTCCCATCTCCCTCCCCATCACACCCCTCTAGGTATTGCTATATATATATTTACTTATCACAATAAGAATTTTGTTCTTTTTATTGTATCTATATGAGATGAGGGAAGTTAAATAAACATTGTGATTATCATTTCATAATATATGTAAAGCAAGCCATCTTGCTGTACACCTTAAACTTATACAGTGATGTATATCAGTTATTTCTGGATAAAACTAGGGGGAAAAGAATCAGCTTGCTTAGATCTACGAAAAACATGCCAACTAAAAAGAACTCTTCAGGCAATTTGATTAGAACAAACACCCTCTTCCAACAACAAAAGATAAGACTCTACACATGGACATCACCAGATGGTCAACACCAAAATCAGATTGATTATATTCTTTGCAGCCAAAGATGGAGAAGCTCTATACAGTCAGCAAAAACAAGACCAGGAGCTGACTGTGGCTCAGATCATGAATTCCTTATTGCCAAATTCAGACTTAAATTGAAGAAGGTAGGGAAAACCACTAGACCATTCAGGTATGACCTAAATCAAATCCCTTATGATTATACAGTGGAAGTGAGAAATAGATTTAAGGGCCTAGATCTGATAGATAGAGTGCCTGATGAACTATGGAATGAGGTTCGTGACATTGTACAGGAGACAGGGATCAAGACTATCCCCATAGAAAAGAAATGCAAAAAAGCAAAATGGCTGTCTGAGGAGGCCTTACAAATAGCTGTGAAAAGAAGAGAAGCAAAAAGCAAAGGAGAAAAGGAAAGATATAAGCATCTGAATGTAGAGTTCCAAAGAATAGCAAGAAGAGATAAGAAAGCCTTCTTCAGCAATCAATGCAAAGAAATAGAGGAAAACAACAGAATGGGAAAGACTAGAGATCACTTCAAGAAAATTAGAGATACCAAAGGAACATTTCATGCAAAGATGGGCTCGATAAAGGACAGAAATAGTATGGACTGAACAGAAGCAGAAGATATTAAGAAGAGATGGCAAGAATACACAGAAGAACTGTACAAAAAAGATCTTCACGACCCAGATAATCACGATGGTGTGATCACTCACCTAGAGCCAGACATCCTGGAATGTGAAGTCAAGTGGGCCTTAGAAAGCATCACTATGAAGAAAGCTAGTGGAGGTGATAGAATTCCATTTGAGCTATTCCAAATCCTGAAAGATGATGCTGTGAAAATGCTGCACTCAATATGCCAGCAAATTTGGAAAACTCAGCAGTGGCCACAGGACTGGAAAAGGTCAGTTTTCATTCCAATCCCAAGGAAAGGCAATGCCAAAGAATGCTCAAACTACCACACAATTGCACTCATCTCACATGCTAGTAAAGTAATGCTCAAAATTCTCCAGGCCAGGCTTCAGCAATATGTGAACCATGAACTTCCAGATGTTCAAGCTGGTTTTAGAAAAGGCAGAGGAACCAGAGACCAAATTGCCAACATCTGCTGGATCATGGAAAAAGCAAGAGAGTTCCAGAAAAACATCTATTTCTGCTTTATTGACTATGCCAAAGCCTTTGACTGTGTGGATCACAATAAACTGTGGAAAATTCTGAAAGAGATGGGAATGCCAGACCACCTGATCTGCCTCTTGAGAAATCTGTATGCAGGTCAGGAAGCAACAGTTAGAACTGGACATAGAACAACAGACTGGTTCCAAATAGGAAAAGGAGTACGTCAAGGCTGTATATTGTCACCCTGTTTATTTAACTTATATGCAGAGTACATCATGAGAAACGCTGGACTGGAAGAAACACAAGCTGGAATCAAGATTGCCGGGAGAAATATCAATAACCTCAGATATGCAGATGACACCACCCTTATGGCAGAAAATGAAGGGAAACTCAAAAGCCTCTTGATGAAAGTGAGAGTGGAGAGTGAAAAAGTTGGCTTAAAGCTCACCATTCAGAAAATGAAGGTCATGGCATCTGGTCCCATCACTTCATGGGAAATAGATGGGGAAACAGTGGAAACAGTGGCTGACTTCATTTTTTGGGGCTCCAAAATCACTGCAGATGGTGACTGCAGCCATGAAATTAAAAGATGCTTACTCCTCAGAAGGAAAGTTATGAACAACCTAGATAGCATATTCAAAAGCAGACATTACTTTGCCAACAAAGGTTCGTCTAGTCAAGGCTATGGTTTTTCCTGTGGTCATGTATGGATGTGAGAGTTGGACTGTGAAGAAGGCTGAGCGCCGAAGAATTGATGCTTTTGAACTGTGGTGTTGGAGAAAACTCTTGAGAGTCCCTTGGACTGCAAGGAGATCCAACCAGTCCATTCTGAAGGAGATCAGCCCTGGGATTTCTTTGGAAGGAATGATGCTAAAGCTGAAACTCCAGTACTTTGGCCAGCTCATGCGAAGAATTGACTCTTTGGAAAAGACTCTGATGCTGAGAGGAATTGGGAGCAAGAGGAGAAGGGGACGACAGAGGATGAGATGGCTGGATGGCATCACTGACTCGATGGACATGAGTCTGAGTGAACTCCGGGAGTTGGTGATGGACAGGGAGGCCTGGCGTGCTGTGATTCATGGGGTCGCAAAGAGTCGGACCCGACTGGGTGACTGATCTTATTGTTTATAGTTTTCATTTGTATAGTTCTTGATCTTATTTATAAAAATTTATTTCCAAGTAATTAATTTTTGCTGCTTTATAATTTGCATTTTTATTTCAATTTCCTGTAGTTTGTTGTTATGATATAGAAATACAATTGTTTTTTTTTAATTTAATTTTATTTTTAAACTTTACATAATTGTATTAGTTTTGCCAAATATCAAAATGAATCTGCCACAGGTATACATGTGTTCCCCATCCTGAACCCTCCTCCCTCCTCCCTCCCCACACCATCCCTCTGGGTCGTCCCAGTGCACTAGCCTCAAGCATCCAGTATCGTGCATCAAACCTGGACTGGCAACTCGTTTCTTACATGATATTTTACATGTTTCAATGTCATTCTCCCAAATCTTCCCACCCTCTCCCTCTCCCACAGAGTCCATAAGACTGTTCTATACATCAGTGTCTCTTTTGCTGTCTCGTACACCGGGTTATTGTTACCATCTTTCTAAATTCCATATATATGCGTTAGTATACTGTATTGGTGTTTTTCCTTCTGGCTTACTTCACTCTGTATAATAGGCTCCAGTTTCATCCACCTCATTAGAACTGATTCAAATGTATTCTTTTTAATGGCTGAGTAATACTCCATTGTGTATATGTACCACAGCTTTCTTATCCATTCATCTGCTGATGGACATCTAGGTTGCTTCCATGTCCTGGCTATTATAAACAGTGCTGCGATGAACATTGGGGTACACATGTCTCTTTCCCTTCTGGTTTCCTCAGTGTGTATGGTTTTTTATACAGCTGTCCCCCAGTATTGCAGGGATTTGGTTCCAGGACACCTAGCAGATTGAGGTTTGATTTGTGAACCAAGATATAGTCTATCCTGGAGAATGTTCCATGTGCACTTGAGAAGAAGATATATTCTTCTTCATTTGGATGAAATGTCCTGAAGATACCAATGAGATCCATCTCATCTAATGTATCATTTAGGAGTTGTGTTTTCTTATTAATTTTCTGTTTTGATCATCTGTCCATTGGTTTGAGTAGGTTGTTAAAGTCTCCTCCTATTATTGTGTTACTGTCAATTTCTCCTTTTATGTCTGTTATTGTTTGTCTTATGTTTTGAGGTGCTCCTATGTTGGGTGCATAGATATGTACAATTGTTATGTCTTCCTCTTGCACTGACCCCTGGTCATTGTCTAGTAGTCTTCCTTATCTCTTGTAATCTCCTTTATTTTAAGGACTATTTTGTCTGATATGAGGATTGCTATTCCAGCTTTCTTTTGCTTCCCATTTGCATGGAATATATTTTCCCATCCTCTTACTTTCAGTCTATATGTGTCTTGAGGTCTGAAGTGGGTTTCTTGTAGACAGCATATATATGGGTCTTGGTTTTGTATCCATTCAGCCAGTCTGTGTCTTTTGGTTGGAGTATTTAATCCATTTACTTTTAAAGTAATTATAGATATATTTGTCCCTATTGCCATTTTCTAATCATTTGTAGTTGATTTTTTAGATCTTTTTTCTTCTGTTGTGTTTCTTCATTATATAAGTCCCTTTAACATTTGTTGTAAAGCTGTTTGCTGGTACTGAATTCTCTTAACTTTTGCTTGTCTTAAAAGCTTTTGATTTCTCCATCAATTATGAATGAGATCCTTGTTGGGTACAGTAATCTTGGTTGCAGATTTTTCCCTTTCAGTCCTTTAAATATATCCTGCCATTCCCTTCTGGCCTGCAGAGATTCTGCTGAAAGATCAGCTGTTAAGCATATGGGGTTTCCCTTGTATGTTACTTGTTGCTTCTCCCTTGCTGCTTTTAATATTCTTTCTTTGTGTTTCATCTTTGTTAGTTTGATTAGTATGTGTCCTGGCATGTTTCTCCTTGGGTTTATCCTGTATGGGACTCTTTGTGCCTGTTAGATTTGATTGGCTATTTCCTTTTCCATGTTGGGGAAATTTTCAACTATAATCTCTTCAGAAGTTTTCTCATATCCTTTCTTTTTCTCTTCTTATTCTTCTGGGACCCCTATAGTTCAAATGTTGCTCATTTGATATGGTCCCATAGCTTTCTTAGACTGTCCTCAGCTCTTTTCATTCTTTTTACTTTATTCTGCTCTTCAGAAGTTATTTTCACCGTTTTATCTTCCAGCTCACTGATTCATTATTCTGAATCAGGTATTCTTCTACTGGTTTCTTCTAGAGTATTTCTAATTTCAGTAATTGTGTTGTTTGTCTCTGTATGTTTATTCTTTAATTCCTCTAGGTCTTTGTTAATTGATTCTTGCATTTTGCCCATTTTGTTTTCAAGGTTTTTGATCATCTTTACTATCATTATTTTGAATTATTTTTCAGGTAATTTTCATATTTCCTCTTCATTTATTTGGACTTCTGTGTTTCTAATTTGTTATTTCATTTATGCAGTATTTCTCTGCCTTTTATTTTCTTTCTTTTTTTTTTAAGTTATTGTGTTTGGGGTCTCCTTTTCCCAGGCTTCAAGGAAAGTTGAATTCTTTCCTTGAAGAAGGTGGAATTTTTTCTTTCTTTTGGTTTCTGCCCTCCTAAGGTTGGTCCATTGCTTTGTGTGAGCTTTCTATAGGGTGAGATTTGTGGTCAGTTTTTGTTTGTTTGTTTGTTTTTCCTCTTCTGGGCAAGGCTGAGTGAGGTGGTACTCCTGTATGCTGATGATTTGGTTTGTATTTTTATTTTGTTTGCTATTTAGACCAGGCGTCCTGCAAAGGTGCTACTGGTAGTTGGGTGATGCCAGGTGATATAGTCAAGTGGTTTCCTTTGTGGGAGTTCTCACTATTTGATATTCCTAGGGTTAGTGTTCTTGCCTGGAGAATCCCAGGGACAGGGGAGACTGGTGGGCTTCCGTCTATGGGGTTGCACAGAGTCGGACACGACTGAAGCAACTTAGCAGCAGCAGCAGCGTTAGTTGTCTGGTACTCTAGGGTCTTGGAGTCAATGCTCCCAGTCCAAAGTCTCAGGGTTTGATCTCTCGTCAGAAATGAAGACTCCACAAGTGGTTTATTATGCCATTAAGTGAGAGTAAAACAAATATTCAAAAACAAGAAACTAAAGATGAACCCCAGAGAAATGGCAGTTACAAAATCAGGTACATAGTAATTCAAATAATGGAATATATACATATACATATACACCCATGAGCAAAATGAAAATAGTCCAACAAAAATAAAGTACAGTAGACTGATCCAGAGAACAAAGGAAATCAAAAATTATATTTAGCAGTTAAGAATAAAACTAACAAGCACAAAATGGTAAACAAAACTAATGCAAGGTGCCAGGTAGGGAATAAAGCAGTGAAAATAAAACTAACAAATATGTTGAGAGGAAAGGGAAGAAAGAAAGAGGGGGGCGGTCCTAAGATGGTGGAGGAATAGGATGGGGAGACAACTTTCTCCCCTACAAATTCATTGAAAGATCATTTGAACGCTGAACAAATTCCACAAAATAACTTCTGAACACTGGCAGAGGACACCAGGCATCCAGAAATGCAGCCCATTATCTTCAAAAGGAGGTAGGACAAAATATAAAAGATAAAAAGAGAGACAAAAGAGTTAGGGATGGAGACCCATCCTGAGGAGGGAGATGTGAAAGAGTAGAAGTTTCCAAACACCAGGAAACCCTCTCACCAGTGGGTCTATGGGGAGTTTTGGAATCTCAGAGGGCAACATAACTGGGAGGAAAAAATAAATAAAGCCCCCAGATTATGCGCCTAACTGCAACTTCCAGCAGAGAAGTAGCCCAGACCAGCGCATTCGCCACCAGCAAGCGGGGACTGAACAGGGAGGTGTGGGCTGCATTGCTTAGGGTAAGGACCTGGCCTGAATGCCCTGAGGATAATCTGAGGGAGCTAAGGTGAGATAGCAACCCAAACTGTGAGACAGCGAGAGAGAGAGAGAGAGAGAGAGAGAGAGAGAGAGAGAGAGAGAGAGAGAGAGAGAGAGAGAAAGGAGAGAGAGAGAGAGAGAACTTTCCCATGAAAAGCTCTAACCTAAAGCACTGCCAGACCTGCTCACAGAATAAAGGACTGAGCGAATACCAGAGGAGAGCTAGCCACCTGTGGACTGGCCCATCCCCTGCCAGAAGCAGAGAGGCAGGCCAGTGACAGCCAGAGCTGGAAAGGGGCAATCTCGGCCCCAGAGACGGCATCCTCTACCAATCTGCAAGCAGGCTAGCAGTTGGTAACAAAGTCTTCCTGGGATCCTGGATGGTTGCCATTCGCCAGGAGGGTTGCAGTCAGAGATCAGCTCCCCAGAAGAGACACACGGCACACCTGAGATGGCTCTCCCACTGTGCACCCAGGAAATCGAGGGGCTGGGACTGGTGAGGCGATAAGATGTACCACACTCCTGGGGAGAGTGCACTCACCAAACAACTGGTTGCCTGAGCTGCTCTGACCTGGGAAGGGCACAAAACACAGGCCCAACCGATTCTGTGCCTTTGTGGAGTACCACAGAACCTGAGCCTGTGCGGCTTAGACCTTGGAAGTGCATGCAACCCAGGGCCTGCTTTTGACAGTTCCCCTGCAGAGCAACCTGGGCCTGAGCAGTGTAGACCAGGAAAGCACACACACTGTGAGTGGGCTCAAACCCACTGTGGCCCAGACACTGCAAGCACTCCCCATACACGCCAGTGATATTTGTGTGCATTGTTCCTCCCTCCCTACAGCACAACTGAACAAGTAAGCCTAAATAAGTGACCACATTCGCCCCCTGTGTCAGGGCAGAAAGTAGACACTGAAGAGAGTTGCAAATAGAAGAAGCCAAAATAAACAGAGGGAACCGCTTTGGAAGTGATAATTGCAACAGATTAAAACCCTGTAGTTAGCACAGACTACATTGGAAGGGGCCTATAGACCTTGAGAAGAAGTATAAGCTGGAGCAAGGAACTATCTGAAACTGAACTGACCCCACACTGCCCACAACAGCTCCAGAAAAATTCCTAGATATATTTTACTATTATCATTTTTTAATTTTTTCATTTTAAGTCCTTTATTACTCCTTTAATTTTCATAGTTATAATCTACTATTATCTTGCAAAAAAGACCTTATTTTTGAAGCAAATTTCATATATATTTTTAATAATTTTTGAGATTTTTTTTTTAATATTGTATTTTTGAGAGTCTAATGTCTACTCTAGATTTTTAATCTTTGGCTTTTGTATTTGTTATCAATTTTGTACCTTTAAGAATCCAATCTTCAGTACCCATTTTTACTTAGGAGTGTGATTACTGACTTGATTGCCCTCTCCCCCTTTTGACTCTCTTTTTTCTCCTCCAGGTCACCTCTATCTCCTCCCTCCCCTTTCTCTTCTCTACTCAATTCTGTGAATCTCTTTCAGTATTCCAGGCTGTGGAGAACAGTTAGGGAACTGATTACTGGCTAGATCCGTCTCTCTCCTTTTGACTTGCCCTCTTCTCCTCCTGGTTACCTTTATCACCTTCCTCCCTCTTCTGTTCTCCATGTAACTCTGTAAACCTCTGTGGGTGTCCCCCAGTGTGGAGAATCTTTTTTCCATTAACCTAGATGTTTTACCATCAGTGCAGTATAGATGGAGAAGTCTTGAGGCTACTGTAAGAATAAGACTGAAAACCAGAGGCAGGAGGCTTAAATCCAAAACTTGAGAACACCAAAAAACTCCTGGCTCCAGGGAACATTAAGCAAAAAGCTCATCCAAAAACCTCCATACCCGAACTGAAACCAAGGTCCACCCAAGTGTGAACAAATTCCAGAACAAGACATACCACACTAATTCTCCAGCAACACAAGAATATAGCCCTAGGATTAATATACAAGCTGTCCAAAGTCACACCAAACTCAAAATTCACTACTGGACACTTAATTGCACTCCAGAGAGAAGAGATACAGCTCCACACACCAGAACACCGACTCAAGCTTCCCTAACCAGGAAACCTTGACAAGCCGCTTGTCCAACCTCACCCACAGGAAGGAACCTCTATAACAAAGAGGAACGACAAACTTGCAGCATACACAAGGCCCACCCCAAACACAGCAGTCTAAACAAGATGAAAAGGCAGAGAAATATTCAGCAGGTAAAGGAACATGATAAATGCCCACCACACCAAACAAAAGAGGAGGAGATAGGGAGTCTACTGAAAAAGAGTTCACAATAATGATAGTAAAAATGATACAAAATCTTGAACACAAAATGGAGTTACAGATAAATAGTCTGGAGGCAAGGATTGAGAAGATGCAAAAAATGTTTACCAAGGACCTAGAAAAAATAAAAAAGAGTCAATCAATAATTAATAATGCAATAACTGAGATCAAAAACAATCTTGAGGGAACCAACAGTGGAATAACTGAGGCAGAAGATAGGATAAGTGAGGTGGAAGATACAATGATGGAAATAAATGAAGTAGAGGGGGGAAAAGAATTAAAAGAAATGAGGACAACCTCAGAGACCTCTGGGACAATGTCAAATGCCCCAACATTTGAATCATATGAGTCCCAGAAGAAGAAGACAAAAAGAAAGTCCATGAGAAAATATTTGAGGAGATAATAGTTGAAAACTTCCCTAAAATGGGGAAGGAAATAGCCACCCAAGTCCAAGAAACCCAGAGAATCCCAAACAGGATAAACCCAAGGTGAAACACCGAAGACACATATTAATCAAATTAACAAAGATCAAACACAAAGAACAAATATTAAAAGCAGCAAGGGAAAAACAACAAATAACACACAAGAGGATTCCCATAAGGATAACAATTGATCTTTCAAAACAAACTCTTCAGGCCAGAAGGGATTGCAAGACATACCTAAAGTGATGAAAGAAAAAAACCTACAGCCCAGATTACTGTACCCAGCAAGGATCTCATTCAAATATGAAGGAGAGATCAAAAGCTTTACAGATAAGCAAAAGCTGAGGGAATTCAGCACCACCAAACCAGCTCTCCAACAAATGCTAAAGGATCTTCTCCAGACAGGAAAAGAAGAAGTAAAACTCTCACTGTTTGCAGATGACATGATCCTCTACATTGAAAACCCTAAAGACACCACCAGAAAATTACTAGAGCTAATCAATGAATATAGTAAATGTGCAGGATATAAAATTAACACACAGAAATCCATACCATTCCTATACACTAACAATGAGAAAAGAGAAATTAAAGAAACAATTCCATTCACCATTGCAACAAAAAGAATAAAATACTTAGGAATAAACCTACCTAAATAAACAAAATACCTATATATAGAAAACTATAAAACACTGATGAAAGAAATCAAAGATGATACAAATAGACAGAGAAATATACCATGTTCATGGATTGGAAGAATCAATACAGTGAAAACGAGTATACCACCGAAAGCAATCTATAGATTCAATACAATCCCTATCAAGCTACCAGTGGTATTTTTCAGAGAACTAGAACAAATAATTTCACAATTTGTATGGAAATACAAAAAACCTAAAATAGTCAAAGCAATCTTGAGAAAAAAGAATGGAACTGGAGGAATCAACCTGCCTGACATCAGACTATACACAAAGCTACTGTCATCAAGATGGTATGGTACTGGCACAAAGACAGAAATATAAATCAGTGGTACAAAATAGAAAGCCCAGAGATAAATCCATGCACCTATGGACACCTTATATTTGACAAAGGAGGCAAGAATATACAATGGAGAAAAAGACAGTCTCTTTAACAAGTGGTGCTGGGAAAACTGGTCAATCACTTGTAAAAGAATGAAACTAGAACACTTTCTAACACCATACACAAAAATAAACTCAAAATGAATTAAAGATCTCAATGTAAGACCAGAGACTATAAAACTCCTAGAGGAAAACATAGGCAAAACACTCTCTGAC
Source organism: Bos javanicus (assembly GCF_032452875.1). Taxonomy (NCBI): domain Eukaryota; kingdom Metazoa; phylum Chordata; class Mammalia; order Artiodactyla; family Bovidae; genus Bos; species Bos javanicus. The sequence goes on from NC_083897.1 coordinate 98,939,027, forward strand.
ATAAATCACAGCAAGATCCTCTATGAGCCGTCTCCCAGAGTTATGGAAATAAAAGCAAAAATAAACAAATGGGACCTAACTAAACTTAAAAGCTTTTGCACAATGAAGGAAACTATAAGCAAGGTGAAAAGACAGCTTTAAGAATGGGAGAAAATAATAGGAAGTAAAACAAATGACAAAGAATAAATCTCAAAAATATATAAGTAGCTCTTACAGCTCAATTCCAGAGAAATAAACATCCCAATCAAAAAAATGGACCAAAGAACTAAATAGACATTTCTCCAAAGAAGACATACAGATGACTAACAGACACATGAAAATATGCTCAACTTCACTCATTATCAGAGAAATACAAATCAAAACCACAATGAGGTACCATCTCACACTGGTCAGAATGGCTGCTATCAAAAAGTCTACGAACAGTAAATGCTGGGGAGGGTGTGGAGAAAAGGGAACCCTCTTAAACTGTTGGTGGGAATGAAAATCAGTACAGCCATTATGGAGAACCGTGTGGGGATTCCATAAAAAACTGCCATATGACCCAACAATCCCACTGCTGGGCATACACACTGAGGGAACCAGAATTGAAAGAGACACGTGTACCCCAATGTTCATCACTGCACTGTTTACAATACCCAGGACATGGAAGCAACCTAGATGTCCATCGGCAGATGAATGGATGAGAAAGCTGTGGTACATATACATAGTTGATTATTACTCAGCCATTAAAAAGAATGCATTTGAATTAGTTCTAATGAGGTGGATGAAACTGGAGCCTATTATACAGAGTGAAGTAAGCCAGAAAGAAAAACACCAATACAGTACACTAATGCATATATATGGAATTTAGAAAGATGGTAATGACGACCCTATATGTGAGATGGCAAAAGAGACACAGAAGTATAGAACAGTCTTTTGGATTCTGTGGGAGAAGACAAGGGTGGGATAATTTGAGAGAATAGCATTGATACAGGTATATTATCATATGTGAAACAGACCGCTAGTCCAGGTTTGATGCCCAAGACAGGGTGCTCAGGGCCAGTGCACTGGCATGACCCTGAGGGATGGGATGGGGAGGGAGGTGGGAGGGGGGGTTCAGGATGGGGAACACATTTACACCCATGGCTGATTCATGTCAATGTATGGCAAAACCCACTACAATATTGTAATGTAATTAGCCTCCAATTAATATAAATAAATTAATTTTTTTAAAAAAAGAAAGACTAGATATGCAAAGTTAAATAGAGGTAGATGAAGAAGATTTATATACATTAGAGATTATCTGCAAGGGGAAAAGAACAGTAGGAAAAGCAAACAAAAGAATAAATTTAGAAATAATATAATAGGCTTAAAAAATTACAATTATAAAAAAGAGAAATGAGAAAAAAATGGAAGAAGAAAGAAAAAAGGGGAAAAAAGAGGAAAACTCCACACAATTGCAAAAGCCCAATGTAGAGGCAGAGGTTTATAACAACAATAGAAAGTGTGACTAAATATACACATATACATATAGACACATAAGAAAAATCAAAACAGTCCAACAAAAATTAACTGCAATATATTGACCTGGTGAACAAAGGAAACCAAAAATTGTATCTACCAGAACAAAACTAATTAAAGCACAAACTGGAAAACAAAACTAAAGCAAGGTGCCAATTGGGGAATAAAGCAATGAAAGTAAAACTAACAAATACGTTGAGAGGAAAGGAGAGAAAGAAATAATAGATATGCAAAGTTAAGTAGAGGTTGATGAAGAAGATTTCTATACATTAAAGGTTAATTGCAAGGGAGAAATAACAGTAGGAAAAGCAAACAAAGGAATAAACGTAGAAAAATAATATTAGGTTTAAAAAATTACAATTAAAAAAAAAGAGAAAAGGAAAAAAAAGAGAAGAAAACTCCACAGAACTGCAAATGCCCAACGTAGAGGCAGAGTTTTATGACAATAAAAAATGTGACTGAGGGAAAAAAAAAAAAAAACTCCAAAGCTTAATTGGGTTTCTTAGTGCCAATGAAACTGACAACTATAACAGAGGGGAGAAAAAAGAAAAAAAAATAAAATCCAAAATAATCTACAGAACAAGTAAAAAAATAAGAGTAATAAATGATTTTCTTGAGTCTCTGCTGCCAGAGTCCTTTCCTGCTCTGGGAATCACAGTTCACCTTACCTCCCTAGGTTGCCATCCAACACTGTACTGATCTCTGGACCTGTGTGGGGGCTGCTCAGATTCTAATCTGGTCCTACTCTTGTGTGTTCTTTCCTCCAATGTCCCCAGCTATCAGAGCTAGTGCATTTTCTTTTTTGGGAGCTCTCAATGGCCTTTAATATATTCCACAGACACAGAGTCTGCTTAGTTGATCGTGTGGATTTAATCTGCCACTTGTACATCTGGTGGGGATGTTTTGGGTCTTCTTCCTTAGCCACACTGCCCCTGGGTTTCAGTTGTGGTTTTATTTCCACCTCTGCACATGGTTCATCCACTGGGGTTTAGCTCCTGAGGCTGCCCTGGAGGGCTTGGGTTTGCCCCTGTGAGGGCCAGGTGTGGAAGTGGTGCATCTCCTTGGGTCATAGGGGGTCTGGCAGCACCAGGTACTCAGGGGGATTGGCGGCTAGGGCAGCAGGAAATATAGTGTTCTAGAAGTGTATGGCAACCAGTATTGACCAATAAGCTCCAGTATTCTTGCCTGGAGAACCCCATCTCTGACAGAGAAGCCTGGCATGCCACAGTCTACAGGGTCGCAAAGAGTCGGACAGGACTGAAGCAACTATGTGTGTGTAAACACAAGACTTTTTTTTTTTTTTGTCTGTGGCAGCTCTGCCCCAGTGAGAGTTGAGTGTGAAGGTGGTGCAGCTGCTTGGCTTGCAGGGACCCTGGCAGCACCAAGTGTTCAGGTACACAAACTGCCTCCATGGCAGGAGTTATGGCCGTATCAGTCTTTTTTCAAGCCTCTTGTAGCTGGTGATCAGAAGGCCTCTTTGGCCAGTCTTTCTCCATAGCTCCGCCTGTTCAGGCACTTAGAGGGATCCCTTGCCTGGGGTCCTTCTCTGTTGTTTGTCATGTCAGGCACATAGAGAGCCACCCCCCCCCCCCCCCGCACCGACTGGGGTCTACTCTGTAGATTGGCGCATTAGGCACTTAAAAGGGCACCCTGGGTGGGGTCCTACTCTGTAGTTTGGCTCATTGGTCACTTAAAGGAGCACCCTGGCTGGCGTCCTACTCTGTAGTTCAGTGCATGAGGCATTTGATGGGCCACCCTCTCTATTGTTCAACTGCAGATGCTGGCATGTGGGGAGAGACATGCTATGGTGATAGCCCCACCCCCTATGCGTGACTCAGGAGTATCACCTTGCTTCCATGGCTGCCTGGCTTTCCGACTTCCCTCCATAGACATTTCCCCCCATGATCTCCTCCCTCACATCCCCTCAATGTGTCTCTTGGCAGTCAACAGCAGCCCTCGCACTGGGACTGCTCCAGAATCCCTAAACTCCAGCTCCCAGCTGCTACACCTTCCAGGGGACCTGCATCCCTGTCCAGGGTATGTATGGCTGTGTCAAGGACTGTCTGATTGTCATTCCATTTAGGCTGCCACAGATCAGCTGTTTTACTCTCAGTCTTAAATGTTTATCCTGTGACTCAGACAGTTGCCCTACTGTGAGGATCAGACCCCTGATTCAGTTCCCCCACCTGCTGAGGGTAGATCCAGTCCTACTAATACTCGTGTTTTCCCCCCTAGTTTCTTCATTTTACCAAGTTTTGCGTGATTCTATATAATCTTTTCCACTGGCCAGGTACTCCTGTCCGCTCTCAGCTGGTGTTCTGCATGCACTTCTGTGTCTGAAGTTGTATTCCTGATGTATCTGTGGAGAGAGATGTACTCCATGTCCACCTACTCCACCACCATCTTGTTATCTCAGCTTCACTCTTTTCTCTGCAGCTTTCGCATCTCTTTCAGCCTTTGCAGAATTGAAGAGAGTTAGAGTCTTGCTCTGGGTTAGGTTAGTTTGATCTATCCAGACCATTTAACCTTTCTCCATATCAGCAATAAGGTTGTTTTCACTTCCTTATCATTTGTGTGTTCACTGGAGTAGTACTTTTAGTTTCCTTCAAGAATGTTTCCCTTGCATTCACAACTTGGCTAACTATTTGGTGCAAGAGTTATAGCTTTTAGCCTGTCTCAGCTTTTGATATACCTTCCTTCCTAAGTTTACTTATTTCTAGTTTTTGATTTAAAGTTAGAGACATATAATGCTTCCTCTCACTTGAACACTAGAGATCATTGCAGAATTATAAATTGACTTGACTTCAGTATTGTTGTGTCTTAGGGAATAGTGAAGCCAGAGAAGAGAGAGATAGGGGAACAGTGGAGTAGGCAGAACACACAACACTTATGTATTACATTCACCTTGCTATATAGGTTTGTAGCATCCGCAAACATTTACAATATTAACATCAAAGATCACTGATCATAGATCACCATAACAAATATAATAATAGTGGAGAAGTTTGAAACATTGCAAGAAATACCAAAATGTGGCACAGAGGCATGAAGTGAACAAAAACTATTGGAAAAATGATGCCGATAGACTTGCTTAACCAAGTCTTTCTCCCAAACCTTCAATTTGTGAAAAACATATCAGTGAAGTGCAATGAAATGAAAGATGCCATTTACCCAGATTCATCTAATATTAACATTCCTCTGATTTTGGTATATCATTTGAATATACTCCCCTTACCTTCTCTTCCCTTCTTTACATGTACACACACACACACACACACACACACACACACACACATACACACACACACACACACTGTTTTCCTCAGCCATTTGTGTTTAACTTGCATTCATCACTCCTCTTTACTCCTGAAAATTCCATGGTAAATTTCCTACAAAATATTCTTTGGAGATAATTAAAAACTCTGGATGATGTGATTCATTCAAACAGAAATTTATTATGTTTTTTCCAGATTTTCTAGCTTTTCTCAGTGATTAAGTTTCATATAAAACTATTTAGTCTGCCACTACAAGAAATAGACCTCTGACCTACCTCTATGATCCAATGCCCGAATTTTATTACGATATTTTGTTTTACTATTTTCAGGGTCAGTCTCCTCTCATTAGCCTTCTTTTATAGCATTTACATGCTATTCCTACTTATTTATTTTTATATATGAATTTTTGCAGTTTGTCTAATTCCCAAATAATTTGTTATTAAATTATGAATCAGTTTAGAAAAGATTGACGTTGTTTTCATTTTTATATTTCTACATAAGAAGACAGTTTGTCATTCCATATCTCCAGAATTTCTTTTGGAGTCCTCAGTAGCATTTCCTTTTCTCTCCATCTTTCCTCTGCTCACAGCAAGATGGATTCTGGATATACTCTGAGTACTGTAACAATCACCTGGACGCCTGTATGGAGCTCTCCAAACTGATGAAGGACAGCCGCTACCAACACTTTTTTGAGGCCTGTCGCCTCTTGCAGCAAATGATCGACATTGCTATTGATGGTTTCCTTTTGACGCCAGTACAGAAGATCTGCAAGTATCCCTTACAGTTGGCCGAGCTCCTCAAGTATACCGCCCAGGACCATAGGTAAGGGATTGAGGGAGGCAGTAGTGAAGGAGAGAACCTCCTCTATATGCTAGTCCTTATTGACAGTATATGTTCTTTTGCCTTTTCTGAGCTGTTAGCTTATATGTACAATGGGATAATGATATATTCTTGCTTACTTCTCAAGACTCTTGTGTGTATCAAGTGAGGTAGTATTTATAAGAGTTGTTTATAAATTTGTAAATAAATATATACACAAAATCAGTGTGCATCATTATTTTACAACTTAAGACACTGTCTTCAGGAAGCTTATAGCCTGGTCCTTAGTCCTGAATTCAGCCAAGTGAAGGTGTTTGGCTATTCAGTCAAGTCCAGCTCTTTGCAACCCCATAGACTGTAGCCCACCAGGCACCTCTGTCCATGGGATTTCCCAGGCAGGAATACTGGAGTGGGTTGTCATTTCCTTCTCCAGGGGATGTTCCCAACCCAGGGAACAAACCTGCATCCCCTGTGTCTCCTGCATTGGCAGGTAGATTCTTTATCACTCCCTCACCTTGGGAAATTAGCCAAGGGAACCAACTTTTTATTCTCTGCTTGATAGAGTAAAATATCCTGGTAACAGACTACTCAGCTTGTACTGACCTTAGAATTCTTCTGAAAGGCTACATACCTGGACTTCTTTAGTCTTTTCCTCCCTCTTCTGCCTCATCCTAACTGTACCCTCCCCTTAGATCTAGAGCATAACTAGGAGGAAATAGACTTGTGAGTTCCCCTGAAGTTTTTCAAAAGTTTTTCAGTATTTTCAAGAAAACACCAAAAGGATGAAAGAACTTTATTTGTCTCTTTGAATGGAAATAGTACTTCTGATCCCCTATTAGTAAGGTATATACTGGAAGTTGGGCTTTCCAGGTGGATCAGTGATAAAGGATCTGCCTGCTAAGCAGGAAATACAGGTTCCATCCCTGGGTCAGGAAGATTTCCTGGAGAAGGAAATGGCAACCCACTCTAGTATTCTTGCCTAGGAAATTTCATGATCAGAGAAGCTTGGTAGTCACAGAGTCAGACACAACTGAGGGACTAAACCACCATACTGGGAGCTATCTCCAGCAATGGGAGTGGCCTACAGTAAACCATCCCCTAGTTTTGCATATCCTTTACTTCATGACCTAGAACCCCCAGGCTATTTATAGCATGCTTTTGATTGATATTAAATATCTGACCCTAGGTTTGTTGGCCCAGCTCTCAACTCTCTTCCTGATTGAGCACTCCAAGAATAAAGAAGGCCTTTGCCCAATTTCCTTTAGTTTTTGTCTCATTCTCATCAGGCTCATATCTTACTTTCATTTAACTTTGTTGCCTAGTTTTCTTGGAGCTGATTTCCAGACTTAGTTGCGTAAGGCCACGTGTGGGAGTCAGCTGGCTTTATGTCAAGCTTCTAGGTCAATCTCTAGGTTCATTTTTAAGTTGATATTGTTTCTTTAGCAAATCATGTGTCACGTGCTCCAGGGTTTCTGAAGCCCTGGACAGATTCAGATTTGAAACTAAATGTGGCAGCAATGGGCTCTCCCTTTGTGTAAGTAACACCACCAGTGATAGCTCTGCCTTCCTTGATCCATTGGCTGTGAGGGAAGTAGGTATAGAAAGACTTTGCAAAGGAAGGCTCTGTGTTCTCTTCTCCTTGATTCTGTTTACTAGCTGGGGGATGGGAGTACTCAGACATGAAACTTGGAGGTGAATAAATCTCACTTAAAATATTTAATATAGCCCATTACCAAAACTGAGTCCCAACTTTTCGAAGGAGAAGACTTGTGAGAACTAATAGGATACTGAAAAAAACCCACTAAATTAAAAATAAAAATGAAAAACATTTATGGCCCTAAAATGGCAAGGGCCTTAAAGGAAGTTCTTCTAGTCAGACTTCCTCATTCTATGGCTGGAGAGACTGAGTCCCAAAGAAAGAAAATGACAAAGACGAAGCCTGTGGCATAGCAGGGACACAAAGTATGGCCAGTGGTCTGGGAGCCTAGCCTTTTACAGAGTCCTCCAAGTGCCCAGGAAGATTTGTGAGCCATTATACTACACAATCTGGAAGGCCTTTTCTAGTTCTGCCCGCTCATGATGTGATGAATTTAAATGACCCCCACAGGTATATTTCAAGGTGCTAAGTGACCAGAAACAGCCACTCTTGTACCTAAATCTCAGTGGAGCAGCTTTCAGATCAATGGTTCTAAAATCAGTATATTCAAAGAGTGATTCTCAAATGTTTTTATATCACAGCTCATCTCCTGCCTACTCCTGAGTATCTGTTCCATGGAACCTACCTAGCAGGAGGCTCTAAAAATCAAACTTATGGACTAATGATATTAATTATGTAAATTATATATTTGCATAGGTGCTTTTAAAAGTCCTCCAAATGTCATTTTTAAAGCACAGCAAAAAACTACGTTAGTGTTTTAGGCCAAAGCAATCGTAAGGCCTTTTTGGGTTTAGTGGGAGTCAATAAGATAGAATATCTCCCTGGGATTTGCCATTCCTATACTCCTTCACCTTGTGAGTGGAACCCCTGCCTCAAGGCCTTTTTTCCCCTTTGTCTCTGGTCTCCTCCTCTTCCAGCCCCAGGCACTAACGTGCTGAGAGAATGTTTCAGGCAGTTGCAGGCTACATCAATCCCTGTCCTCATTTGGGGTGACCCACTGAACCTAGCACTATCTCCAGTCCATGGACAGTTCCTTCTTTCTGGCCTCAGGAAGCTGTATCAAGGTGATAGCTCCTGCACTGCATGTCAGAGTAGCTTGGATTTGAAGGCAATTAGAGGCTACTGCAAGCTTGAAGGCTTAGTAACATAGGTATTCAGTTAGGTAAGTCTGAAATGTAGGCAGTCAGAGTAGTTTATGAGGGAGAAGATTAGATGGATAGAGAATGATAAGTGGAGAATAATGCTACCTTTGTTTACAGAAGGGTGACATGTATTCACCCCCCTACCCAACCTTGCTTAAGCTGACAAGAAGGAAGGCTCTGTGCAAGAAGGAGGTTAGCTGACCTGTCTAGAACAAGACAATCTTGGTTCAGTCAGTCTCCTCACTAGGGGGCTGGACTCAGACCCCCTCTGGAAGCCTGAGGGCTCTAGAAGGGTTCAGGCTAGACCACAGCTATTTATTGATTGACAGTTTGGCACAGTGGCAGTGATAAATTCATGGCTGAGTAGTACATGGGGTCAGGTAGAGCATTCTCATACCAGTACTCTCCAATAAGACTTTGTACAGTGATGGAAACATTCTATATCTGTAACGTTTAATATAGTATACACTGTCGGCATATGGATATTGAGAACTGAGAAATGTAGCTGGTGCAACTAAATAATTAAATTTTAAAATGTTTAATTTTAATTAAATGTGGCTAGTGGCTACCATATATACAGTGTAACTCTATGCTTTACTTCCCAGAAGGTGGCTTAAGGCATTTTCCTGATGCTCTCAAATCAGAGAGTGGAATAACATAAGACTAAATAATGGGGTGCTTATTTATATCAGCAGCTTCTGCACTGCAACTACCCCTTCTGTCATTACCCTACCCTGCTTCTAAATGGCGGGCTAAGGTAGTCTTGCCAGAGCAAAACTTTGACAGTTTTACAGAGCACAGTAGTTATGCTATAGATTGGAGCAAGTAACTGTAAAACGTTGTAATGCAATAGGAACAAATATAATATTTTGTGGTTGGGTCTAAGAAGTCAACAATTCAAGGACCAACTGAGAGAAACACAGCTTCTAGAAAGCATATTATAAAGAAATTTAAGAAGTGTTGGTTAATTATAAGTTCAGTATGAGTCAGATGTGACATCCATAAGAAAAACTGGTAATAGCCAACATTCATTAGACTCAGAATAAAAGAGTTTTTGGTGCATGTGTGTGTGTGTGTATGTGAGCACACTCGCATGTTAACAGAGTTGTCTTGAGACAGAATGGACTGCTTAGGATATGTAGTGAGTATCTTGTTACTCGGGGTGATAAGATGTAGTAACACTTGAAGACTATAGTCTGGAAGGTATGCAGAGAAAAGACTGGAGTCAGGGAAGCCAGATAAGAGGAGGCATCTGCCCTGGCAGTTACAACTCCCTTTCTTCTGTGCTGATGTTTGATCTACCACCCCACAGATCAATATATTAGGAAAGAAAAAGACAATTGCTGTGCTCTTCTCTTTCTCTTCTCTTCTTTCCAGTTGGTACTGGGACAGTGAGCAGGTTAGTGACCACAAAGTATGTTCAGCTTAACTTTTCCTTAGAGAAAAGTTAACTCATCGTCCTGCCTTCTCAGTTTATAGTAATTCCACCAAATATCTGGGGTTTCACTTTCAACATGCTTTTCACAGGAGCTATTTGATTGGAAATTAGAGCAGACAGGCAGAGAAAACTTGGCAGGGTGATATAACCTTCAACAAGTGGACCATCCAAAGTCCCAGGAAAATGAGATTAGGATTATACTTCTGAGTTAGAGGTTTTGAGAGACAACCCATATAACATCTATACTAGAGAAATGTTTCCTTTGTATTAATAATACTGCTAACATTTGCTATAAGCCAAGAGTAGAACAATTGTCATGGATTAATAAAACTTCAACAAATTCTACTGTAATTCTCCCCCATTTTACAGATAAAAAATATGTCACTGAGAAGGTAAATGTGATTTGTCAAAGACCACACCACTTGTCAGTGACTAAAGTCTGTTTTGTGTCCAAGGAGTTTATCTCTGGGGGGGAAGGTTTGATTGTTATTTTATAGTTACTTTGGGCAGAGTTCCCTAGAAATAGGTGCTAGAACAGATGGTAAAGTTGTCTGGACTATGCCATGTGTAAAGCTCCCTTCTGGATCCTTTGCAAGTATGGAGCTTGTCCTTATGATCCAAGATGGCTGGAAGAACTTCAGCCTTCACATCTAAATTCTAAGCATCAGGATGAAGTAAGGACCAAAGAATGGCCTTCTGTCTTTCTTAAAGGAGATTTCTCAAAAGTTCTGCCTAACATTTCTATTTGTATATCACTTAACAGAACTAGATCACATAAATCACCTCTTGGAAATGTATTCCTTTACTCCACATGGCTTGGATTCCATCTGAAAATGAGGGCTCTGTTGCTAAGTAGGAACAGGAGAATGGATGTTAGGGTTGACACCCAGCACATTGGTTCTATGGCACATTAACTCATCCAACTTGTAATTTTGTGTCTTCACAGTGACTACAGGTATGTGGCAGCTGCTCTGGCTGTCATGAGAAATGTGACTCAGCAGATCAATGAACGCAAACGTCGCTTGGAGAATATTGACAAGATTGCACAGTGGCAAGCCTCTGTTCTAGACTGGGAGGTAGGACACTTTCACCAGCAGGGACACTGGAGAGTTCAAATACCTTAGCCAGAACCTCACATTTTAGCCAAAGATGAAAAAAGAGTAATTATATTTGAAAAGCAGGAGAAAGGATTTAGATTAGAGCCAAGGCAAAACTCACTGCTAATGAGAGGTGTTGTGTACTTAAATAGCTTTCTAAGAAAGTTGGAGAAAAGTCTGTAGTAAAAGTTTACTAGGACTGGAAAGATTCATTTCCTTGGGTGTTACTAAGAAACAATTGGGTTGACTCAGTAAACTTTCAAAGCTATTTCAAGTCCTGGAATTTTATTACCACCAGATAAATACTTGGATAAGTCGTAATATATAAAAATCCATTCCCAGACCCAGAATGCAAGGTTGGTTCTCTGATGCAGGCCAGCCAACATACTTCTTTTCCTCTTGTCAGGGATCACCTCACCCTGACATATCTACTAGTTCTATCGAAGCCTGCACACTTGAGGTCAGGATCATCATCCCTGCCCAAGTGATAGACCACATTCTGTTGTTTAATCATCTGATCATAAAAATAATCCCTGAGTCTTAATTCTATTGGAAACAATCATGACTTCTCTGAACTCAGAAAGCCTTCAGTGAAGTCACTAAAGCTTTGTCATCTGAAATGTTCACTTGAAGAAGATATACAGAGCCTAACAACTAAATAGAGATTTTGCCTCTAATGCCATAGTTCCTCTGAAGTTCCTGAGGTGTCTGTTCAGTAGAAACAGTGATGGGAGTTTTAATACCTCACAGGTACCTATATGTTAAGTACGGTATTTATTGTTTGTCTCTTGTGCCCATCAGGAGAACCAGGAGTAATGATATTTCATATTTATCTCTTAGGCCCAAGTTATAAAATATGACAGTTCATAGCTAATATAACCAAGATGGAAAAAGCTGGACATGCTACCACAGAGGAAGAGGCAATCTTAAGCCTTGTGGTCATAGTGTAAAAGTTGAGTCAGCTCCCCATTCCACTCGCCTCCACACAGGTATAATTTCCTGTAATTTGAGAGGTAGTATTCCTCTAACTTCTCATATAGTTTAGCACATTATGAGGGGATTAAATATCAGCCTTAGAGTTACTTAACCAAGATCCAGGAAAAAATCATCTTTCCTTTGTTCTGTGACCTCTGTTGCTCTTTAATGTAAATGGCTGGAAATGTCCACAGTTCTGAGCAGCGGGCATATTTTTGAGTCTTATTTAAAGGATAGTATCCCCATATAGAATAGAAAACAGCAGTGATTCTTTGAGGTGCAGGGAAAGGAAGGAAACATCTAAAGAGATCTTCTTGCTCATAAGAAGCCAGCACTGGCACAGACTTATTAGAAAATCACAGATTCTCTTTCCCTTCGTCTGGTTTGCTTTGGCTAGTTGCCTGATCAAATGACCTCTAGCAGGGAAAACCACTAAACCATACAGGTATGACCTAAATCAAATCCCTTATGATTATACAGTGGAAGTGAGAAATAGATTTAAGGGCCTAGATCTGATAGATAAAGTGCCTGATGAACTATGGAATGAGGTTCGTGACATTGTACAGGAGACAGGGATCAAGACCATCCCCATGGAAAAGAAATGCAAAAAAGCAAAATGGCTGTCTGGGGAGGCCTTACAAATAGCTGTGAAAAGAAGAGAAGCGAAAAGCAAAGGAGAAAAGGAAAGATATAAGCATCTGAATGTAGAGTTCCAAAGAATAGCAAGAAGAGATAAGAAAGCCTTCTTCAGCAATCAATGCAAAGAAATAGAGGAAAACAACAGAATGGGAAAGACAAGGGATCTCTTCAAGAAAATCAGAGATACCAAGGGAACCTTTCATGCAAAGATGGGCTCGATAAAGGACAGAAATGGTATGGACCTAACAGAAGCAGAAGATATTAAGAAGAGGTGGCAAGAATACACAGAAGAAGTGTACAAAAAAGATCTTCATGACCCAGATAATCACGATGGTGTGATCACTGACCTAGAGCCAAACATCCTGGAATGTGAAGTCAAGTGGGCCTTAGAAAGCAGCACTGTGAACAAAGCTAGTGGAGGTGATGGAATTCCAGTTGAGCTATTTCAAATCCTGAAAAATGATGCTGTTAAAGTGCTGCACTCAATATGCCAGCAAATTTGGAAAACTCAGCAGTGGCCACAGGACTGGAAAAGATCAGTTTTCATTCCAATCCCAAAGAAAGGCAATGCCAAAGAATACTCAAACTACTATACAATTGCACTCATCTCATACGCTAGTAAAGTAATGCTCAAAATTCTCCAAGTCAGGATTCAGCAGTACATGAACTGTGAACTTCCAGATGTTCAAGCTGGTTTTAGACAAGGCAGAGGAACCAGAGATCAAATTGCCAACATCTGCTGGATCATGGAAAAAGCAAGAGAGTTCCAGAAAAACATCTATTTCTGCTTTATTGACTATGCCAAAGCCTTTGACTGTGTGGATCACAATAAACTGTGGAAAATTCTGAAAGAGATGGGAATACCAGACCACCTGACCTGCCTCTTGAGAAATCTGTATGCAGGTCAGGAAGCAACAGTTAGAATTGGACATGGAAAAACAGACTGGTTCCAAATAAGAAAAGGAGTTCGTCAAGGCTGTATATTGTCACCCTGCTTATTTAACTTGTATGCAGAGTACGTCATGAGAAACGCTGGACTGGAAGAAACACAAGCTGGAATCAAGATTGCCGGGAGAAATATCAATAACCTCAGATATGCAGATGACACCACCCTTAAGGCAGAAAGTGAAGAGGAACTCAAAAGCCTCTTGATGAAATTGAAAGTGGAGAGTGAAAAAGTTGGCTTAAAGTTCAACATTCAGAAAACAAAGATCATAGCATCCGTTCCCATTACTTCATGGGAAATAGATGGGGAAACAGTGGAAACAGTGGCTGACTTCATTTTTGGGGGCTCCAAAATCACTGCAGGTGGTGACTGCAGCCATGAAATTAAAAGACGCTTACTCCTTAGAAGGAAATTTATGACCAACCTAGATGGCATATTCAAAAGCAGAGACATTACTTTGCCAAGAAAGGTCTGTGTAGTCAAGTCTATGGTTTTTCCAGTGGTCATGTATGGATGTGAGAGTTGGACTGTGAAGAAGGCTGAGCGCCGAAGAATTGATGCTTTTGAACTGTGGTGTTGGAGAAGACTCTTGAGAGTCCCTTGGACTGCAAGGAGATCCAACCAGTCCATTCTGAAGGAGATCAGCCCTGGGATTTCTTTGGAAGGAATGATGCTAAAGCTGAAACTCCAATACTTTGGCCAGCTCATGCGAAGAGTTGACTCATTGGAAAAGACTCTGATGCTGGGAGGGATTGGGGGCAGGAGGAGAAGGGGACGACAGAGGATGAGATGGCTGGATGGCATCACTGACTCGATGGACATGAGTCGGAGTGAACTCTGGGAGTTGGTGATGGACAGGGAGGCCTGACGTGCTGTGATTCATGGGGTCGCAAAGAGTCGGACACGGCTGAGTGACTGAACTGAAATGAACTGAACTGAAGCCCATAAAGTCTCAGGTACTCTGAAACTTTGGCTGGCTTGCAGGCGTCTCTTTCTCTACCCTTGATGGGATTCTCTGTAATACAAGTTTCCCAGCAGCAATTGACTTTTTTTTTTTACTTTTTTTTAAAATTTTATTTTATTTTTAAACTTTACAATATTGTATTAGTTTTGCCAAATATCGAAATGAATCCACCACAGGTATACATGTGTTCCCCATCCTGAACCCTCCTCCCTCCTCCCTCCCCATACCATCCCTCTGGGTCGTCCCAGTGCACCAGCCCCAAGCATCCAGTATCGTGCATCGAACCTGGAGTGGCAACTTGTTTCATACATGATATTATACATGTTTCAATGCCATTCTCCCAAATCTTCCCACCCTTTCCCTCTCCAACAGAGTTCATAAGACTGTTCTATACATCAGTGTCTCTTTTGCTATCTCGTACACAGGGTTATTGTTACCATCTTTCTAAATTCCATATATATGCATTAGTGTACTGTATTGGTGTTTTTCTTTCTGGCTTACTTCACTCTGTATAATAGGCTTCAGTTTCATCCACCTCATTAGAACTGATTCAAATGTATTCTTTTTAATGGCTGAGTAATACTCCATTGTGTATATGTACCACAGCTTTCTTATCCATTCATCTGCTGATGGACATCTAGGTTGCTTCCATGTCCTGGCTATTATAAACAGTGGTGCGATGAACATTGGGATACACATGTCTCTTTCCCTTCTGGTTTCCTTAGTGTGTATGCCCAGCAGTGGGATTGCTGGATCATAAGGCAGTTCTATTTCCAGTTTTTTATGGAATCTCCACACTGTTCTCCATAGAGACTGTACTAGTTTGCATTCCCACCAACAGTGTAAGAGGGTTCCCTTTTCTCCACACCCTCTCCAGCATTTATTGCTTGTAGACTTTTGGATCACAGCCATTCTGACTGGCGTGAAATGGTACCTCATAGTGGTTTTGATTTGCATTTCTCTGATAATGAGTGATGTTGAGCATCTTTTCATGTGTTTGTTAGCCATCTGTATGTCTTCTTTGGTGAAATGTCTATTTTGTTCTTTGGCCCATTTTTTGATTGGGTTATTTATTTTTCCTGGAGTTGAGCTGTAGGAGTTGCTTGTATATTTTTGAGATTAGTTGTTTGTCAGTTGCTTCATTTGCTATTATTTTCTCCCATTCTGAAGGCTGCCTTTTCACCTTGCTAATAGTTTCCTTTGATGTGCAGAAGCTTTTAAGTTTAATTAGGTCCTGTTTGTTTATTTTTGCTTTTATTTCCAATATTCTGGGAGATGGGTCATAGAGGACCCTGCTGTGATGTATGTCAGAGAGTGTTTTGCCTATGTTCTCCTCTAAGCAATTGACTTTCTATCCCATGGAACATTTTTCCCCTTTCCACTACTTGGAATACTTTCTAATTCCTTCATGTGCTCTGAGCCTCCAGTCCCTGCATCTGGGGTCATACAATACTAAGAATAGCTTGAAATTCTTTGCCCTGCTCAGGAAGCTTCAGTCACACCCAACTTGAAAGCAGTGAACTATAACTTAGAGATTCAGCATCTCAGAAAGAATTTTATATTTTTATGTCTATAGGTCAGGGGGGAGTGAGAAACAAAAAGGCAAATCTGAGGTAGGATTGATAGGAGGCAGTTACTCTCTCCCTCTTTTGTAAGCATGATTGATTTGTCCTCTAATCTCATCTAAGCCCACACAACCCTGCTTGAAAAAGCCCTTATTTATCTAAGTTAGTTAGAAGAAAAATTCTTTGTGGTTAACTTTTCAGACTCTGTGGTCACTGTGGAACTTACCAGATGCAGAGAGGTTGCACTCTAGGAAGGCTTTTCTTTAGCAAGGCCTGTTGGGTACATTTCAGAAGCCAGGCCCAAAGTTTCAATCAAGGTACCATAACTAGTCTTAAACACTTCTAGAATGTCAGTGTCACTAGGGCTTTTAGTGAATTCCCTGAGCAACAACCCTGGTCATGCTTATGCACATGTGTGTGCATAAACATACACATGCACATGCACATATGCATACACATGCACACCTTGTAATGATGGTGAAAGTCTGAGAAGCCTATTTCTCAGCAAGGCCAAATAGCAAGTCAATGACAAAACTAAAACTTGAATCTAGTCTCCAAATTCTTTTTTTTTTTTTTTTTGGAGATACAAATACAAGCACTTTGTTTTAAAAAGTAAACACAAAAGATAGATGTAAATTCAAAAGTGTTTAAATACTTCCATTTTGAATAATTCAATTAAGAGGGTATTCTTTTCACTGCTGCACCACATACTCTTGTAGCCTTCTGCTTCCTGCAGCCCAGTTGCTGTCTTTTATGATATTACAGGGACTTGTTTCTGCAGTAAAGTGTCCATATCTAAGAAAGAGAGGAAAACTCTCTTGGGGGTGGGGTGAAATCCAAATCCCAGTAAGGCTAAAGGTGGATGAGTGCCGGGGCCTCCCCCAGAAAGAAACAGGATGTGTCTGTTCCATGGCTGGTTGGCTCTTGGCTTAGGTGGTCCAAGATCACTGGTTCCTTTCATTGTATATTCCACCTACCCAAGCAGTTGAACAGGCAGAGAGAAGCTCTGCCAGCTTGCCAGCTTGGTGCGGGCTGCTGTGGACAAGCCTTGCATATCAAGAAAATGAAGCAGTGCTTTTCTCTTTCTGCCACTCCCTTACCTCCTCCAGATGTTTGGAAAAACAAGGTAGCTGTTAAAAACATCTACAGAATAATTCAAGTTTAATTTGTCAAATGAAAAAGAACAGTCATAGAAGGAACCTTCAGAGCTTAATATCACTTGAAGAGAAATTAGGAAAAAGGGTGGACAGTTGGTAGTATACAGGCAATAGCAATTTTTGCCTTCTCAATAAATCAGAGCATTTGGCTGGAGAGCAGGACATCTTGTATTATATCCACACCTGGCCCTCCCTTAACTTATTCCATGAACATTCTGGGTCTTTTTGCCCACCTCCCGTTACCATCCTTCTCCATGTCAACCTATGGGGCTTAGAATTCTTCGAGTACCCCCTGCTCTGCCTCACCCTCTAGGGCTCCTAAAAGTCAGTACCAGTATCACCTATACTTCTAAATAATAAGTCCCTTGGACAGCTTAGGGGAGCAGCAGGAAGAAGAACCTGCACCCAAGAATTACAATTTCTTGGAAATTTCTATTTCTAATTTCTCTGATGCTGGTATTTGGTTAAGCTGTCACTTTGCTACCCTTCACATGCATTAGATCCACTTGAAGGGAAGGGAGAAGGAGCGTATCCCTGACAGCTTCTTTTTATCTTTTTTATTTTTTTCTGGAGATTTTTACCAGGATCCCAAATTTGCAGCTTGTATGTAGGAACTTGATTGTGTGTAGTTGTGATTACTTGTTCATAACACCCCTCCCCTCAACAGCCTGGTTGTACAACACTCAAGAGCATGTTCTAGTTTACCATTGGAGTTCCGAATCCAAAGAATTTAGAGGAAACACAAAAGCCCAATGTGATGGAGGCAGCAAAAACATCTACTTAAAAGCTAAAGTGACTGGATGAAGCATGCTCCTGGGACCATTAGATAAAATGTGGAGCTGAATGTATTTGTTAATTCCATGCCCTCCTGCCAGCAGGAAGAATCAAAAATAAACTATGAGAAGGATAGCATTTCCCTTGTCCTTCTCTCCCTTGATGTTCTCAGGGCACAGCCCCACACAAGATAATTAGCCTGTAATTAGAATGAGGTGCTAGAAACTGAGATATTGAGATGAATGAGATGTGGCCTTGGCTATCCAGTGAGGGCGAATATGTCCTAGGAAGAGCAAAATCATGGAAGAATAGAAGAAAATAGAAGGCATGTAGGGGAAGAGGAGGTAAGAAGTGATTGCACTCGAGGGGTCAAGGCAAAGAACTATGTGGTGCAAGTGGGGCAGAGGGGCAAAGAAGAGAGCTCTAAACTCTAAGGTCTCTCTCCCTTACATGAACTGATTTGATGCTCTCAAGCAGCCATGTAAAGTGGGTTAAACAGAAACTTTTGTATTAGCCACATTGTTTAAATGAAGAAGCAGATTGATGGTAATTAAGCTACCTCCTAAGGAAGTGAGTTGGTGGCAGCACTGGCCCCAGAACCTCATACTTGACATTCCCACCTTAGAAATCTTCCAAGGCAGCTGGTTGTTCCATTATGGGATCATTATTTTGCTGTGGTTTGATGGTTTAAAGCATGACAATTAGAGGGACTCTGTCCTATATTCTTCCACTGTGGCCATATTACTTCTAATTTCTCTGACATTGGTTTAGGAGTAAATAACAGTACCTCCCTTATTCATCAGAGGGCAGACAGAATGAAAACCACAATCACAGAAAACTAACCAAACTGATCACAGGGATAACAACCTTGTCTGATTCAGTGAAATTATGAGCCATGCTGTATAGGGCCACCCAAGATGGACAGGATAGGGTGGAGAGTTCTGACAAAATGTGGTCTTCTGGAGAAGGGAATGGCAAACCACTTCAGTATTCTTGCCTTGAGAACCCAATGTCAGCTCAGTTCAGCTGCTCAGTCATGTCCGACTCTTTGCAACCCCATGAATCACAGCATGCCAGGTCTCCCTGTCCATCACCAACTCCTGGAGTTCACTCAAACTCATGTCCCTCAAGTTGGTGATGCCATCCAGCCATCTCATCCTCTGCCATCCCCTTCTCCTCCTGCCTTCAATCCCTCTGAGCATCAGGGTCTTTTCCAATGAGTCAACTCTTCGCATGAGGTAGCCAAAGTATTGGAGTTTCAGCTTCAGCATCAGTCCTTCCAATGAATACCCAGGACTGATCTCCTTTAGGATGGACTGGTTGGATCTCCTTGCAGCCCAAGGGACTCTCAAGAGTCTTCTCCAACACCACAGTTCAAAAGCATCAATTCTTCAGCGCTCAGCTTTCTTCACAGTCCAACTCTCACATCTATACATGACCACTGGAAAAACCATAGCCTTGACTAGATGGACCCTTGTTGGCAAAGTAATATCTCTGCTTTTCAATATGCTATCTAGGTTGGTTATAACTTTCCTTCCAAGGAGTAAGTGTGTTTCAATTTCATGGCTGTAATCATCATCTGCAGTGATTTTTGAGCCCCCCAAAATAAAGTCTGACACTGTTTCCACTGTTTCCCCATAACCCCATGAGCAGTATGAAAAGGCAAAAAGATATGACACTGAAAGATGAACTTGTCGGGTCATAGTTGCCCAATATGCTACTGGAGAAGAGTGGAGAAATAGCTCCAGAAAGAATGAAGAGACAGAGCCAAAGTGAAAACAATGCCCACTTGTGTTTGTGACTGGTGATGGAAATAAAGTCCAATGCTGTAAAGAATAGTATTGCATGGGAACCTGGAATGTTAGGTCCATGAATCAAGGTAAATGGGAACTGGTCAAATAAGAGATGGCGAGAGTGAACATCGGCATGTTAGGAATCAGTGAACTAAAATGGACTGGAATGGGTGATTTTAATTTTGATGACCATTATATGTACCACTGTGGGCAGGAATCCCTTAGAAGAAATGGAGTAGCCCTCAGAGTCAACAAAAGAGTCCAAAATTCTGTACTTGGGTGCAATCTGAAAAATGACAGAATGATCTCTGTTCGTTTCCAAGGCAAACCATTCAATATCCCAGTAATCCAAGTCTATGCCCCAACCACTAATGCTGAAGAAGCTGAAGTTGAGTAGTTCTATGATGACCTACAAGGTCTTCTGGAACTAATACCAAAAAAGGATGTCCTTTTCATCATAGGGGACTGGAATGCAAAAGTAGAAAGTCAAGAGATACCCGGAGTAACAGGCAAGTTTGTCCTTAGAGTACAAAATGAAGCAGGGCAAAGGCTAATAGACTTTTGCCAAGAGAATGCATTGGTCTTAGCAAACACCCTCTTCCTACAACACAAGAGAAGACTCTACACATGGGCATGACCAAATGGTCAATACCAAAATCAGATTGATTTTACTCTTTGCAGCCAAAGATGGAGAAGCTCTATACAGTCAGCAAAAACAATACTTGGAGCTGACTGTGGCTTACATCATGAACTCCTTGTTGCCAAATTCAGATTTAAATTGAAGAAAGTGGGGAAAGCCACTAGACCATTCAGGTATAACTTAAATCAAACCCCTTACAGTTATACAGTGGAAGTGACAAGTAGATTTAAGGGATAACATCTGATAGAGTGCCTGAAAAACTATGGATAGAAGTTCATGACATTGTACAGCAGGCAGTGATCAACACCATCCCCAAGTAAAAGAAATGCAAAAAGTCAAAATGGTTGTCTGAAGAGGCCTTACAAATAGCTGAGAAAAGAAGAGAAGTGAAAGGAAATGGAAAAAAGGAAAAATATTCCCATCTAAATGCAAAGTTTGAAAGAATAACAAGGAGAGATAAGAAAGACTTCCTCAGTGATCAATGCAAAATAGAGGAAAACAATAGGATGGGAAAGACTAGAGATCTCTTCAAGAAAATTAGAGATACCAAGGGAACATTTCATGCAAAGATGGGCTCGATAAAGGATAGAAATGGTATGGACCTAATGGAAACAGAAGATATTAAGAAGAGGTGGCAAGAATACACCGAAGAACTATCCAAAAAAGATCTTAACGACCCATGTTACCATCAAGATGTGATCACTCACCTAGAGCCAGACATACAGGAGTCCAAAGTCAAGTGGGCCTTAAGAAGCATCACTATGAACAAAGCTAGTGGAGGTGATGGAATTCCAACTGAGCTATTGCAAGTCCTAAAAGATGATGCTGTTAAATTACTGCACTCAACATGCCAGCAAATTTGGAAAACTCAGCAGTGGCCACAGGTCAGTTTTCATTCCAATCCCAAAGAAAGGCAATGCCAAAGAATGTTCAAACTGCCACACAATTGCCCTCATCTCACACATTAGCAAAGTAATGCTCAAAATTCTCCAAGACAGGCTTCAATAGTGCATGAACTGAGAACTTTGAGATGTTTAAGCTGGATTTAGAAAAGGCAGAGGAACCAGAGATCAAATTGCCAAATCCATAGGATCATAAAAGAAACAAGAGAGTTCCAGAAAAACAATTATTTCTGCTTTATTGACTACTCCAAAGCCTTTGACTGTGGATCACAACAAAATGTGGAACATTGTTAAAGTGATGGGAATATCAGACCACCTTACCTGTCTCCTGGGAAATCTGTATGCAAGTCAAGATGCAACAGTTAGAACTGGACATGGAACAATAGACTGGTTCCAAATTGGCAAAGGAGTATGGCAAGGATATATATTGTCACCCTGCTTATTTAACTTATATGCAGAGTTCATCATGAGAAATGCTGGGCTGGATGAAGCACAAGCTGGAATCAAGATTCCTGACAGAAATATCAATAACTTCAGATATGCAGATGACACCACTCTTATGGCAGAAAGTGAAGAGGAACTAAAGAGCCTCTTGATGAAAGTGAAAGAGGAGAGTCAAAAAGTTGGCTTAAAACTCAGCATTCAGAAAACTAAGATCATGGCATCTGGTCCCATCACTTCATGGCAAATAGATGGGGAAAAAATGAAAACAGTGACAAACTTTATTTTGGGGGGCTCCAAAATCAGTTCAGATGGTAACTGCAGCCGTGAAAGTAAAAGACGCTTGCTCCTTGGAAGAAAAGTTATGACCAACCTAGACAGCATATTAAAAAGCAGAGACATTACCTTGCCAACAAAGGTCCACCTAGTCAAAGCTATGGTTTTTCCACTAGTCATGTATGGATGTGAGAATAGGACCATGAAGAAAGCTGAGTGCCAAAAAAAAACTGATGCTTTTGTATTGTGTTGTTGAAAACTCTTGAGAGTCCCTTGGACTGCAAGGAAATCAAACCAGTCAATCCTAAAGGAAATCAGACCTGAATATTCATTGGAAGGACTGATGCTGAAGCTGAAGTTCCAATACTTTGGCCACTTGATGTGAAGAACTGTCTCATTGGTAAAGACCCTGATGATTGAAGGCAGGAGGAGAAGGGGACAGCAGTAGAATGACATCACCGACTTGATGGACTTGAATTTGAGTAAACTCCGGTATTTGGTGATGGACAGGGAAGCCTGGCATGCTGCAGTCCATGGGATTGCAAAGAGTCAAACATGACTGAGTGACTGAACTGAACTAAACAGTACATCCCTTATTGGGTTATGAGTATAAATAGGAGCATGTGGCACAAGATTCGGGGCACACAGTAATATTCAAGATAATAGCTATCATTATGTGGAAAGTACACTTAGAAAAGTACACTTTTCTAAGCACTTTGTATGTTATATAATTCTTGCAACAGCCAGATGAGGTTGGTCATATTATCATCATTTTAAATGAGGAAACTGAGGAACAGAGAACATAAGAGAGTTACCTGACAACAGTCAGCTTGGTGAGCACAGAGGTGTATTTATTCAAGTTTCCTTCTTGGTAGAAAGACACCAAGTGGCACTCATGGCAAGTACTTAGAATACAATTGATAGAATTGGGGTACTCCTCACTGGTAGAGTGGGTGGACCAGATGGCAATGAGCAGTACCCTTGGTCTGATCATCTTCAGCTTAGCAAATTGTGCCTTTAAAAGTCATCCTGCACATCTTTGTATAGCATTGGCCCCCTTTATACCTTTCTTTCACTTCATACATGTTTAAAATGGATTTTAATACATGTTCCTGGCCTGCCTCAAGTTGGGGCATGGATGAGTGGTACCACTTTCAGCTTCCCACCCCTCCAACACTAAAACCTTGCATGGCCCCCACACTCTCAAGGATTTTTTTCCTAATCCTGGGCCTCCAGAAGTTCTGGGTTAGTATGTGGGCCCGCCAAGGAGGAATGTTTATCAAAATTCCAAGGAGTTCCTAGGCTGTGGTCTGGAGTCACATTAGTATCACTGAGATTTCTTTTTGAGGTTGTATTATTAGAAAATATTTCCACCGAGCTCCTGTTTTTCTTCCTATCTCTTAGACTGAAAAAAAAGTGGTATGCTCAAGAATAACATTTCTAGCTACCCCTCTTTTTGTGCCACTGCTTTGCCCAGGTTGTTTGCCTCTGATTGTTTCCAGGAAAATGCAGGACCCTCCATGTCTAACTTTGACTTGAAACTTTTTGGTGCAAGGCTGAGATCTTAGCATTAGAGTGTCAGGGCTAGCATTGGAGAAGGAAATGGCAACCCACTCCAGTATTCTTGCCTGGAGAATCCCAGGGATGGGGGAGCCTGGTGGGCTGCCGCCTATGGGGTCGCACAGAGTGGGACACGACTGAAGTGACTTAGCAGCAGTAGCAGCAGCAGCTAGGAGCTTAGAGATCATCCTCACATACCTCATTTAACAGCTAGAAAAACTGACACCCAGAGAGAGAAAGGGACTGACCCTTCAGTGCCTTTTTGGCCTAGAGACAATATAATGTATTGGCAAAAATGAGCACACTTTCTGGAGTTGCAGACTTAGGTTTGGATTATGAATCTTTGGCTAATTAGCTGGGTGACCATGGCTGATCACTTGACCTCTTTGTCCTTCAGAATATACAGATGATAGCAAGACTATCTACCTCCCAGGGCTATTGTGATGCACAAAAGACAGAGTGAAAGTATGTAGCATGATGTCTGACCCCTGTAGGTGCTCAGTAAGCATTAACTCTCCTGAATCATGGAGCCACTGCTCTTTGTCCCCATAGTTTGCCTTGCATTCCACAAGTTCTGAGCATACCTGTAGTAGACTCCTCTGCTGAGGTGTAAACTCCTTAAGAACAGGGCCAGATATGGCTTGGCATCTGACATACACCCCTACATATCAAGTTCCCACAAATAAAAGGCCCTTGGAAACTGTGGAATAGAATTAGCTAAGAGTTAAGTGTCTTGATGGGGCTTTTGGTGTGTGTCTGATTCTACATAGCAAGAAAGATAAGCAAGTTATTCAGGCTTTCTGGATATCAGACCAAGGTAGCATGTGGTGATAAAATTTCCTATTTAATCAGTATATTTTAATGAACTGAGAAAAGAAGGAAACACAATTTTAAGAGGGTGAATGGATTCCCTTTCTCTCCCTCAAAAATCATCTCCTCTTTATCCCTCCTTGTCTTGTTTTACTTGTCTAGGAACCAAAGCGACTTCTTACACCTGCTCAGGCTTTACTCTTCAGGTACAAGAAAGAGACTTAAAGTCTAGAACTGGGATGAAAGATTAAGACGGAAAGAGAGATTCATAGAAAAAAAAAAAGAGAGGGAGAATATGAGAGAGAGAGAGAGAGAGACATCTCAAGGCAGCTGGTGGCTCTGTGGCCAGAGAGCAACTGGTAAAGAAGGACTGTAGCAGTCCTGGGTAGTGGGGCTCATTTGACTTCAGAGTAAACAAGACTATGGGTCTTTATAACTCATGGAGCCTTTCAGGGACTCCCAGGGATCCCTCCCTCCAATCCTTCTTCCTTACTAGTCCCTTTCTGTCCTGCTTATTTCCCAGCTTATAGTCAACTCTAGGTGCCTCCAGGCAGATGAAGATGCCATGCTTCCTGCCTGGCTGCCTCTCATTATCATATGTTCTTTCCAGGGCGAGGACATCCTAGACAGGAGCTCGGAGCTGATCTACACTGGGGAGATGGCCTGGATCTACCAGCCCTATGGCCGCAACCAGCAGCGAGTCTTCTTCCTGTTTGACCACCAGATGGTCCTCTGCAAGAAGGTAACCATACCCCTTTCTTCCCTGAGGGAGATGGTCACCTAAGGAGCACCAGACCCTTCCTCACTGTCATCCCTTGCTCCAAATGAGTTGGGCAACCCTGCCAGGCAAGAACAACACAGGAAATCGGCAGCAATTCCATGTCATCAGTGGTATGCCTTGACATCACAGGCAGTGCTGTCTTATTGGCTGTGAAACTCTGAAATTCGTAAATTTTGTGTTGGCATATTTTTTACACTTTTCCCTCCTGCTCTTCATGGTGATCTTTCTCACTCTCTTCCACCCAGAGCTGATAGACTACACTGCTGATCTGTACCAGTTCCTAAAAATATTGTAATATTTCTATCCTAGTTTGTGAACAGTGGCTTCCCTGAGTACCTCCTCCCATTTATTCTCTAATAGCTTTGCCCATCTGGCCCTTACTGCCCTAGGAAACAACACAGGACGTCCTAACTTACCCTTACAGGTAGGTACCTTTGTAATAGGAAGTTTCTCTGTTCCCCTACCCATTTCCTCTATAAGGTGAGTCACATCCCTATAACTCTCAACTGTGCTCTCCTTTACATTCCCTTCTCTTTAATTCATTTGAGAAAATGTCTTACTCTTATGATTAACTCAGTATGAGTGTTTGTTTCTTAGTATCTTCTCCTTGGCAGGTAGGAGGGTGGCATATGTTTTCAGCCTGATTCCTCCAAATTGGATACTGTTTCCTCTACCTCCTCCCTTAGGATAGGGAGTTCAGATAACTTTTGGCTCCAAGGACTGCTGGAAAGAATTTGGGACCAGGGAAAGTAAAAGAGGAGGGCAAAACCAAAGAATGCTTAGAGTGACTAAATTCACCATCCTACCCTTGGCTCTTTCTCCATAATTCACTCCCTTTGTTCTCTTCCTCACCCATAGAAAATACCTTTGCAAGGGAATACTAAGTCATGAAACATTAGGTTAAACACTGATGTTTTCTAACCTGGAGAAGGAAATGGCAGCCCACTTCAATATTCTTGCCTGGAGAATTCTATGGACAGAGGAGCCTGGTGGGCTACAGTCCATGGAGTCACAAAGAGCTGGATACGACTGAGTGACTTTCTTTTTTTTCAACCTGGAACAAGAACCACACATTTGTTTTTAAGCTGCTGTTCTCTGTGTATGCCACATCTTGTATTAAATCTTTGTTCATTTTCCTTTGATGGTACATTAAGAGAACAAATTGAGTTTCAAGTGAAACCTCCTCAGTGTTTGGGGATAAGCTTTTAAGTACCAGCTCTGGAACTGATAGCTGGCTAGTTAATAGAGATAGTTACTGCCTTGGTCTTGACCTGGCCCTGGAAGAGATAATTTTTAGGAATCTGGAACTTGGCTAAGCACCCAGCCCTCTTATTATTTACCCCCAACTCTTCCTTAGACCTACATCAAATCAGGAGACAGATTTTTGAGCATTAATTTAGGTAGCCAAGGAAATTCTCAGCATATCAGCCATGTTACCCATAGGCATCTGCCCATTCTTCCCATTGAGGCATTTTTACACTCAGAACAACCAGTCATAGAGAGACACAGAAAAACAATTAAGAAGCTGGTTTATTTTAGAGTTGTGCACAACTCAGACCCTGTTAATCTGGGTACCTGTCTGCCAAGGCTGAGATTACTTTAAGTAAAATGTGAAACTCAGCTCTGGAAAGATGTAGATATAAGAAACTAAGAGACAGTGCCAGGGCCCAGGACACAAAATAGTGAGGCAAAGGCTAGGAATAAAGGGAAGAAACAAGATGGACAGTGGGATTAATTTATGAGCAAGGGGCAGAAGAAGAATAAAATTGAATGAGAGTCAGCTCCAGGCCAGTTAGTATGAGCCAGTGATTAAGGAGAAACCAGAAGTCAAAGCAGGGTTGGGGGTTCAAGCAAGCCAACCTGGCAGGATGGGGGTAGCAGGCAACGAGGATCACAAAAACAAGAGAAACCTTGAAGCTAGCATAGCTTTATTCCAATGAGAGGCTTCTTTTTCTAATAAGAACTGTGGATTCGCATTCCAGAACAAAGCTAACTCAGACTCTTGAGTATAAAGGGCACTAACTACATACCTGGGCCTTCTTGACTCTGGTTCCTCAGAGCATGAGCAACTACAGTTTGATTTTTCAAAGGCTATTAAAGCTATATATGATGCTTGTGTTGAGGCTATGGTTGAGGATTTCTATTTGATACCTAAAATAGACCTTTCTATTCAGCAAATAGGGAGTAAACTTTTGAGAAATGACCATGAAGTCAAAATAAGGTATAGAAAGAGACAAGGTCCTTTGTCTGCTGAGTGGTTGAGAGACTTCTTGTCACTGCTATAAAAGACTTTCCTTATGAGGTAGAGCTGGAAGAAATGGACAGAGCCTTTTGAAGGTGAAGATTCCTTTGGCAAAGGAAATATACAAAGGAAAAGAAGAAGGGCCAGGACTAGAACTGGGTGAGTAAGGCACTCACCTTAGGCACAGATTTAAAAACAATGCCCCAGAACACAGTAATCTTTTTACAAGGAAGAAAGGGGACAAGAAAGCTAAGTAATCAAATGTCACTACACTAAGCTTTCTGATGAGTTCATATTTTAAAAGGAAGAGGAAACATGGGGCCCTAGCAAGTGGATAGATAATAGGTAACATTTTATATGTGGTAGGATGTTTAATAGGAGTGACAAATATTAGTTTCATGAATCCTAGAATGGGTAAAAGTTAGTTATTAAAGATTCTAAGATAATATCAATGATTTTAAAAGATCCGTTCATAGAAAGAAGAAAAAAAATGATATTCTGTCAGCTCCCTGCTAAGGATAACTAATTTACTATTAACAGAGGAACATAAAACTTCTCTGTCAATGGAAAAAGAGCATAAACCTGTTGAGGGGAAATTTAAACCTAAAGTATCTGTAGTTATAGGAAAACACTTCAGTGTTCTGAATTTCATGCTGTAATTATTGATCCCCTGCTCTGTGCCAGCCAGCTCTGCCTTCTTCGGGCTTGTGATCTAAAATAATTTAAAAATATATACATCATTGGGCACTGAAATAATTCTCAGATGTCCTCAGCAGAATTGCTGTAGATAAATGCAACAGAATCATGTGTTCCAGGAGATCTATCAAAACACTATCAATTCAGTACAGTCTCTCAGTCGTGTCTGACTCTTTGCAACCCCATGACTTGCAGCACGCCAGGCCTCCCTGTCCATCACCAACTCCCGGAGTTCACCCAAACTCATGTCCATCGAGTCGGTGATGCCATCCAGCCATTTCATCCTCTGTCATCCTCTTCTCCTCCTGCCCCCAATCCCTCCCAGTATCAGAGTCTTTTCCAATGAGTCAACTCTTCGCATGAGGTGGCCAAAGTACTGGAGTTTCAGCTTTAGCATCAGTCCTTCCAATGAACACCCAGGACTGATCTCCTTTAGAATGGACTGGTTGGATCTCCTTGCAGCCCAAGGGACTCTCAAGAGTCTTCTCCAACACCACAGTTCAAAAGCATCAATTCTTCGGTGCTCAGCTTTCTTCACAGTCCAACTCTCACATCCATACATGACCACCTGAAAAACCATAGCCTTGATTAGACGGACCTTTATTGGCAAAGTAAAGTCTCTGCTTTTGAATATGCTATCTAGGTTGGTCATAACTTTCCTTCCAAGGAGTAAGCATCTTTTAATTTCATGACTGCAGTCACCATCTGCAGTGATTTTGGAGCCCCTAAAAAATAAAGTCTGACACTGTTTCCATTGTTTTCCCATCTATTTCCCATGAAGTGATGAGACCAGATGCCATGATCTTCGTTTTCTGAAAGTTGAGCTTTAAGCCAACTTTTCACTCTCCTCTTTCACTTTCATCAAGAGGCTTTTTAGTTCCTCTTCACTTTCCGCCATAAGGGTGGTGTCATCTGCATGTCTGAGGTTATTGATATTTCTACTGCCAATCTTGATTCCAGCATGTGCTTCTTCTAGCCCATGTTTCTCATGGTGTACTCTGCATATAAGTTAAATAAGCAGGGTGACAATATAGAGCCTTGACATACTCCTTTTCCTATTTGGAACCAGTCTGTTGTTCCATGTCTAGTTCTAACTGTTGCTTCCTGACCTGCATATAGGTTTCTCACAAGGCAGGTCAGGTAGTCTGGTATTCCCATCTCTTTCAGAAGTTTCCACAGTTTATTGTGGAAGGCTTTGGCATAGTCAATAAAGCAGAAATAGATGTTTTTCTGGAACTCTCTTCCTTTTTTCGATGATCCAGTGGATGTTGGCCATTTGATCTCTGGTTCCTCTGCCTTTTCTAAAACCAGCTTGAACATCTGGAAGTTCACGGTTCATGTTGTACCACTTTTCAAAATTTAAAAGATTCTAGAAAATATAGATTGACAATGATGGACTAACATTCACTGTGCACCTCTATGATTCTGTTCTAAGACCTTTATTTTCATTAACTCAATTTAATCATCACAACAAACATATGAGGTAAGTACTATTATTTTTCCCATTTTAAATATATATAAAGTGAGGTACAGAGAAGTTATATGGTTATGAAGTTGCCTAAAAATTGACAGAAGGTAATGGAACAAAACCCTGAATATATTGTTCAATAAAGTTCTTGGTGAAAATGAAAAATGTATCTTTTATTTTTGCTTAAAAAAACAAAGGAACTTGTTGACCAACCCAATATAATTTGCCCAAGGTGATATCATAGCTATTGAGTGATGGAGCCAGGAATTGAATCTAGGAAAGCTAGCTCCAGACTTTTCATTAGTAACCTCTATGTCATTATTCCCATTGAGCTTGTCAGAATTCTATAATAGATTATCAAACAGAGGTGAACATTTAAATGGAGGTACAGTGACAGGGACTCACCATTGGTTTCCTAACAGCAGATCATGACACATAAAATCCAGTTTCTGTCTTGCCATTAACTAGAGTAGTTGATGAGCAGGTTGCACTAGATAGAAAATATCATGATTTTAGCCTGGTGCTTCAGACTTTCTAAGGTTTCCTTGGAGATAGAAGGAATGTGGAGTGGTAGAAAAAGCATAAAATTTATGGTCAGATTTTTGGGCTCCTTAGTTCCAGCACTCCCTAACTACATGATTTCAAACAAATGACTTTTCACTTCCTCCACTTTTATTTCATTGTCTGTAAAATGGAGATAACAGCTATTCTACAGGATTGTGAAGACTAAATGAAATCAGTGCATATAAAATGCCTGATAGAGGGCCTTACACCTAGTAGGTACTTGTTAGTCTTCTCCCAACCCAATAAAGAAATAATCAGCCCTGTAAGATAGTGAGGCCTCCATCACTAGCATGCATGCTCAGTCCTCTGTTGATGAGATTCTCCAGGCAAGAATACTGGAGTGGGTTGCCATTTCCTCCTCCAAGGGATCTTCCCAACCCAGGGATCAAACCTCCATTTCCCATTGCAAGTGAATTCTTTACCCACTGAGCCATCGGGGAAGCCCCTCCATCACTAGATGTACCACCAAGTGAGCTAGATGTACCACCAAGTGAGCTAGATGTTTTTCTGCCAGAGATAGTATAAGAGAGATTGAAAGACCTGACTCCTGAGATAATTTGGCCCAGTTATTATTAATAAGTTCTCATCCAGCTCTCAAGATTCTGTTCATTCCCAAAAAGTTAAGCTAAAATTTCCCTAACTGGAAGCTGGGATTGTGTACACCACTTATAACAGCTTGAAAAACGTGTAGCTTGTTTCAGAGTGTGCATATATGTGTGTGAATATATATATGAAGATGCTTTCTAAGGGTCATTATACTCGGTGGAAAATGACACCAGTGGCTTCTAACTATGTGATCCCTTCCTTAACTTTTGCTGCTTCCCTCTTTGTCACTTTTGTTTTGAAAAATTTAGATAAGCCTTTTTTTGTTTTCTTGTCCATTATGATATCACTTAAGTTTCTGCTCCTCTGCATCTTGTTGTTGTTGTTCAGTCATTAAATCGTGTCTGACTCTATGTGACCTCATGGACTGCAGCACGCCAGGCTTCTCTGTCCTTCAGTATCTCCCTGAGTTTGCTCAAACTAATGTCCATTGAATAGGTGACGCTATCCAATCATCTCATCCTCTCTTGGCCTCTTTTCCTCCTGCTATCAATCTTTCCCAGTATCAGGGTCCTTTCCAATGAATAAGCTCTTCTCATCAGGTGGCCAAAGTATTGGAGCCTCAGCTTCAGCATCAAATAGCATCAGTCCTTCCAATGAATATTCAGGGTTGATTTCCCTCAGGATTGACTGATTTGATCTCCTTGTAGTCCAAGGGACTCTCAAGAGTCTTCTCCAGCACCACAGATTGAAAGAATCAATTCTTCAGTGCTCAGTCTTCTTTATGGTCCAAATCTCACATCCATACATGACTACTGGAAAACCATAGCTTTGACTATACTTTGTTGGCAAAGTGATATCTCTGCTTTTTAAAATGCTGTCTAGGTTTGTCATAGCTTTTCTTCCAAGGAGCAAGCATCTTTTAATTTCCTGGTTGCAATCACTGTCTGCAATGATTTTGGAACCCAAGAAAATAAACTGTGTCACTGTTCCCAATTTTCCCCCATCTATTTGCCATGAAGTGATGGTACTGAATGCCATGATATTACTTTTTTGAGTGTTGAGTTTTAAGCCAGCTTTTTCACTCTCCTCCTTCACCCTCATTAAGAGGCTATTTAGTTCCTCTGCACTTTCTGCCATTAGAGTGGTATTATCTGCATATCTGAGGCTGTTGATATTTCTCCTGCCAATCTTGATTCCAGCTTGTGGTTCATCCAGCTTGGCATTTCTCATGATATACCCTGCATCTAAATTAAATAAACAGGGTGACAGTATACAACCTAGACATACTCCTTTGCCAATTTTGAACCAGTCCATTGTTCCATGTCCTGTTCTAAAAGTTGCTTCTTGACCTGTATACAGCCTTCTCAGGAGACAGGTAAGGTGGTCTGGCATTCCCATCTCTTTAAGAATTGTCCGCAGTTTGTTGTCGTCCACACAAAGACTTTAGCATAGTTAATGAAGCAGAAATAGATATTTTTCTGAAATTCCTTTGCTTTCTCTGTGATCCAATGAATGTTGGTAATTTGGCGTCTGGTTCCTCTGCCTTTTCTAGACCTTGCTTGTACATCTGGAATTTCTCAGTTCATGTACTGCTGAAGCCTAGCTCGAAGGATTTTGAGTTGCTAGCTTATGAAATGAGCACTACTGTACAGTAGTTTGAACATTCTTTGGCATTGCTCTTCTTTGAGATTGGAATGAAAACTGACCTTTTCTAGTCCTTTGGCCACTGCTGAGTTTTCCAAATTTGCTGACATATTGAGTGTAGCTTGTTAACAGCATCATCTTTTAGGATTTGAAATAATTCAGCTGGAATTCTATCATCTCCACTGGCTTTGTTTGCAGTAATACTTCCTAAGGCCCACTTGACTTCACACTCCAGGATGTCTGGCTCTAGAAAAGTGACTACATATTTGTGTTTATCCGAGTCATTAAGACCTTTTTTGTATAGTTCTTCTGTCTATTCTTGCCATCTCTTCTTAATCTCTTCTGCTTTTGTTAGGTCCTTACCAATTCTGCCCTTTACCATGCCCATCCTTGCATGAAATGTTCCCCTGATATCTCCATTTTTTTGGAAGCGATTTCTAGTCTTTCCCATTCTATTCCTTTCTTCTGTTTCTTTGCATTGTTTGCTTAAGAAGTCTTTCTTCTCTCTCCTTGTTATTCTTTGGATCTCTTCATTCAGTTTGGTATATCTTTACCTTTCTCCTTTGCCTTTTGTTTCTCTCCTTTTCTTTTCTTTTTTTTTTTTTATTTTTTTAATTTAATAATTTTAAAACATGTGTTCCCCTAAAGCCTCCTCAGACAACCACTTTGGTTTCTTGAATTTCTTTTTCTTTGGAATGGTTTTGGTCACTGCCTCCTATACATAGTTACAAACCTCTGTCCATAGTTCTTCAGGGACTCTGTCTACCAGATCTAATCTCTTGAATCTATTTGTCACCTACATGGTATAATCATAAGGGATTTGATGGCCTGTGGTTTTCCCTACTTTCTTCTATTTAAGCCTGAATTTTGCAATAAGGAGCTCATGATCTGAGTCAGCTCCAGGTCTTGTTTTTTGCTGACTGCATACAGCTTCTCCATCATTGGTTTTCAATGTTGACCATCTGGTGATGTCCATGTGTAGAGTTGTCTCTTGTGTTGTTGGAAGAGGGTGTTTGCTATGACTGGTGTGTTCCCTTGACAAAACTCTGTTAGCTTTTGCCCTGCTTCATTTTGTACTCCAAGGCCAAACTTGCCTGTTACTCCAGGTATCTCTTGACTTCCTACTTTTGCATTCTAGTCCTCTATGATGAAAAGGACATCTTTTTTGGATGTTGATTCTAGAAGGTCTTGTAGGTCCTCACAGAACTGTTCAACTTCAGCTTCTTTGGCATTAGTGGTTGGAGCATAGACTTGGCTTACTGTGATATTGAATGGTTTGCCTTGGAGACAAACCGAGATCATTCTGTTGTTTTTGAGATTGTACCCAAGTGCTAGGATTTCCTGATAGCTCAGTTGGTAAAGAATCTGCCTGCAATGCAGGAGGCCCCAGTTTGATTCCTGGGTTGGGAAGATCCCCTGGAGAAGGGAAAGGTTACCCACTCCAGTATTCTGGCCTAGAGAATTCCATGGACTGTATGGTCCATGGGGTTGCAAAAAGTCAGACATGACTGAGCACCTTTCACTTTCATTTCACCCAAGTACTGCATCTTGAAGTCTTTTGTTGACTGTGTGGGCTAATCCATTTCTTCTCAGGAATTTTTGCCCACAGTAGTACATATAATTGTTATCTGAATTTAATTGTGTTTAATAATTTTTTTGTTATTTTCCTCCTGAGATGATTATATTGGAAATGATTTAGTTGCTTCCAGAAATTTTACCCTTTTTTGTTTCTTCCCTTTCATATTTTACTGAGGAAGAGAGAACCCCTTTTCCCTCTCCTCAGTCAATCATCCACCAATATTGTTACAACTCTGCTGTTGCCACAAACAGCCTTTTCCCTATCTTTCATCAATTGTGCCAGTCTGGACATGCTCTGTTGTCCCCTGCGTCATAACTGCTTAGTTTTTTGTTGCTTTCATCATATTCTGGGAGAATTGGAACTAAATTGAATGTAGGGATGCTGGAGAGATAATTTCTTCTGTTCATGGAACTTTCTGCCTTTGGACCATTTTTTCATGAACTAAAGGGCCAGACTTGGAGGTTGAGGCATTTGGAACAACTCAAAAATGCATCAGAGATGGAATAGAGTAGAAAAAAAGATTTCTACTTTAAAACCAGTGGATTTAAAACAAGAACACTTGAGTCCAAGACTCTACTATCTCTTACTAATTTGCTTAACCTTGCATCAGTTCTTTAAGTCTTTATTCTTATCAACGTCAAGTCAACCTGATGATAGAATTCACCTCAGGAGTATTTGAGGAGAATCACTTGAAGGAATGGGATGCAGTGAGCTATAATGTTAAGGTCATGGGTTCTAGAGCCAGACAAGAGACCACCAGTTTACTTTTTCCCATCACCTATGTAATCTTGGACACCTCCTGGGTGCCTTTTATTATCCCCTCATTTGCAAAATGGGAATCATCAAGCTGAACTGAATAGTATCTACATGCGAGGAAGTGTTGCATGTTGTTGTACCTCATGCAAGTTCATGTACATGTACAAGTGTGTTGTATCTCAGTGTTAAATGAGGTAATACAGTTATAGGGCCTGGCACACAGTAAATATTCAGTGATCATTCATTCAGGACGTTTTTATTCAGAGGCAGTATCAGTTCAGTTCAGTTCAGTCACTCAGTCGTGTCCAACTCTTTGAGACCCCGTGGACTGCAGCACGCCAGGCCTCCCTGTCCATCACCAACTCCCAGAGTTTACTCAAACTCATGTACGTTGAGTTGGTAATGTCATCTAACCATCTCATCCTCTGTCATCCCCTTCTTCTCCTGCCTTCAATCTTTCCCAGCATCAGGGTCTTTTCAAATGAGTCAGTTCTTCACATCAGATGGCCAAAGTATTGGAGTTTCAGCTTCAACATCAGTCCTTCCAGTGAACACTCAGGACTGATTTCCGTTAGAATGGACTGGTCTTTGCAGTCCAAGGGACTCTCAAGAGTCTTCTCCAACACCACAGTTCAAAAGCATCAATTCTTCAGCGCTCAGCTTTCTTTATAGTCCAACTCTCACATCCACACATGACTACTGGAAAAACCATAACCTTGACTAGATGGACCTTTGTTGGCAAAGTAATGTCTCTTCTTTTTAATATGCTCTCTAGTTTGGTCATAACTTTCCTGCCAAGTAGTACGCATCTTTTAACTTCATGGCTGTATACACAGTGGTTAAAACAAGAACAGATTTTTAGAGCCAGATATCTTAGACTCAAATCCCAGCTATGCCATAAATGGTAGCTTTTATTCCTGGGCAAGTTTCTTAACTGCTCTATGTCCGCAGTTTCTCATAAAATGGGATTATAACAGTACCTAACTTGTAAGATAGGATGATTTAAGTTAATAAATGCAAAGTGTAGTTGCCAAGGGATGAACACATAAAGGTAACATCATACACACACACATATACACAATGTGATATTATTAAATATTTGAAAAAGAAAGAAACCCTGCTGTGCCCAACAACATGGTTGAACCTGGAAGATATTATTCTATGTAAAATAAGGCAGAGAAAGACAGATACTATATTATCTCATTTATATATGGAATTTAAAACAGTCCAACTCATAGAGGTAGAGAGTAGAATGGTGGTTGCCGGGGCTCATTTGGGTGGGGAAAATGGGGAGATGTTGGTCAAAGGGTAAAAACTTTCAGTTATGTAGGATAAATGAGTTTTGGATAGCTAATGTATTATACATATGGTGACTATAGTTAGCAACACTGTATTGTATAATTGAAATTTGCTAAGAAAATAGATCTGAAGTATTTTCTCATCTCAAAAAAAGACAACTATGTGAGATGATGGATATGTTAATTAACTTGATTGTGATGATCATTACATAATGCATACATATATAAAAACATCAAATTGTATACCTTAAATATATATAAGTTTTGTTATTTATACCTCAATAAAGCTGGGGGGAAAGTATTTAGAGTAGTGTCTGCTGCATAATGTCTGTTGTTTAAGTGTTCACTGTTGTCGTTGTTGTCGTTATGGCTGATTTATGTCAATGTTTGGCAAAAACCACTACAATATTGTAAAGCAATTAGCCTCCAATTAAAATAAATTAATTAAAAAAAGAATGTATTCTAGATGCTGCAATGTTATAATGATAAAGACAAATCCAGTCATAGCACCATGTGCCTTCCCCAGGATCTGAAGAGAAAGCCAGGGTTGTTAGGCTACAGGTGAGTAGCCAGGGCCCCCTCAAAAGAGGTAGGGAGAACCTTGCTGACAAGCAAGTGAGGCAAACTTCAATCCTGAACAGTTACATTCCCCAGACTGCAGCATCTGCCATTTGTACAAAATGTACTATAGTATTTCAGTAAACCCCATGAATACCCAGTAAGGCCAAGTTCAAACAGCTCCCAGCTGTTTCAATCACGTAATGTCAGGGATGGGGATAAGCTCCTTGCTGGAGACATGGCTAGAGCCAGGGCCAGAGTGCTTGGCTGCAGGTGCCAGGACCATCCTAGAGAAGCACTAGCTCCCTTAATCTCCTCCAACTTGGATGAGTAGAAAGGAAAAGGAGGAAGGTGGCCATCCTGTTAGAAACAACCCCATTTAGACAGAGAAATTGTGAAGACCCGAATAGCATCTGTGAAAGTGAAAGTGAAAACTCAGTCCTGTCCGACTCGTTGCAACCCCATGGACTGTAACCTACCAGGCTCCTCCATCCATCGGATTTTCTGGGCAAGAATACTGGAGTGGGTTGACATTTCCTTCTCCAGGAGATCTTTCCCACCCAGGGATTGAACTCCGGTCTCCCACACTGTAGACAGAAGCTTTACCGTCTGAGCCACCAGGGAAGTCTAAATAGCATCTGTGCTGCTGCTGCTGCTGCTGCTGCTAAGTCGCTTCAGTCGTGTCCGACTCTGTGCGACCCCATAGACGGCAGCCCACCAGGCTCCCCCATCCCTGGGATTCTCCAGGCAAGAACACTGGAGTGGGTTGCCATTTCCTTCTCCAATGCATGAAAGTGAAAAGTGAAAGTGAAGTTGCTCGGTCGTGTCCGACTCTTAGTGACCCCATGGATTATACAGCCCACCAGGCTCCTCCGTCCATGGGATTTTCCAGACAAGAGTACTGGAGTGGTGTGCCATTGCCTTCTCCGAAATAGCATCTGTAGGGAGCACCTATTCACCATGTGCCTTTGAAAGCACTCAGATCACCATTAACAATTTGCATGTGGGCATCCCAGTCCCAGCAGTCCCACAGGCAACTAGGGCCCAGGAGAGCTTTGTCCCCTTGCTATGTGTGGAAGCTGAGCAGAAAAAATGTTTGAGCCTTTATCAGCTTTCCTTCCCTGGATAACTCCTAAATGAGGCAAAACCAAGGAAAGCTCAGTACGGGGCACAACCTGAATGGACAGACAAAATTAGCAATAAAACATATAAAACAGAACTAATGCAAATTCACTAGGGTGGTAATTGAATGCTGGTTGTCTTCATAGTCTTTATAGTTGTCTTCATAAGTGTCTTCATAGTCTTCATAGTCAGTGCTAGTGTTCAGAAAAGGAAAACTGTAGTGATGTGATCTAGAGGGTGCAGTCATGGAAGGTTTCTTTGAGGAAGAAGAATGTGTGAATTTGGTCTTAAAGTCTGAAAGGACTGGAATAGAAGGCTTCTTTGGGTCAGGGAGGGGATAGTAGTGTGAGCCCAGGTATAGATCTGTGATTTTGGTGAGTAAGTAGCAAACAGTATTTGCCACCCACCACTAATACCACCCCTGCCCTGAAAGGGTTTATGGAATTTCCAGGGACAGTGGGGTAGCTATGTACATTTTAAAACATTCAGAGTTGCTTTGACTTTGATTTCTTTTCTATCACAATATTTAACTTACTTTGAAAGTTCAAATGAACTAAAGGAGGCAATGGGTTTTTTACATTTATCAAAAGGAGTTTTTAAGATCTATGAAACACTGGTCTGAAAGCAAGAAAGCTCAGCACCATGTTTATCAGGTAAGGCTAGCCTCATGACCTGGATACTGCATGTTTAGATTTGAGATTTACAACAATTTTACAAGGTAAATATGACTCTCCTAGTTTTATAGTTGAGGGAATTGAGCCTTAGCAAGGTTAATTCATTTGCCCAGTACCACACAGCTAGGAGATTAAGCAGCTAAAATTCAAACTCAGAACTTTAAACTCTAACTGATGTTCTTTCCACCATTCTGTGCTGCTTAGTGGCCTTAGCTACCCTTTCTGGTCGGTTTTCTGAACAGTGGGTCATTCTTAATCATTCCTAGCACATCCCTTCACTTAGCTTTATGACTAATCTGATGTCTGAAAGCTCACTTTCAACCCTCTGGGGAGCCAGAAAGACCAGGAAAAGGGAGAATTTTAATGACACATCCCTCTAGTCCTATTCCCCTGCCACAAAGACAGAATTCTCTGTCATTCATTATTATCCTCAAATACCTAGAGAAACAATAGGAGGTTCAGTTGATGCTTTTAATTTAGCTCTAAGATCATGTGCATCCTTTCCTTTTTGAAAACTATTAAAGATTTTGAAGGCTAATAATGTTTATGACACACCAATTCAGAGGGAAAGGAAGCAGCAGGCTGAAGTTAGGAATAGAGGGAGGGTTGACTCTGCCTATATTCTAGCCAGGTGGGTACCCACCTATTAGCTGTGTGGTCCAGGTCTATGTGCATGTGTATTATGTTTTGTAAGGTAGGTTTCATGCCTTTACAGAATCAAAGTAGACTACATGGATACATTCTCCTCAGCTTGTCCTGCTTTTGTAGTTAGTTTGACAGGGCCAACTTTTTATGCATATTGTTTCACAAAGTGTTCCTAGGTATTATAGAAGTTAGTTCATGAGTGTGCATGTATGCTTAGTCGCTCAGTCATGTCCGACTCTTTATAACCCTTTGGACTGTAGCCCACCAGGCTCCTCTCTCCATGGAATTTTCCAGTCAAGAATACTGGAGTGGATTGCCATTTCCTACTCAGGGAATCTTCCTGACCCAGGGAATCTTCCTGACCCAGGGATTGAACCCACATCTCCTGTGTCTCCTGTGTTGCAGACAGATGGATTCTTAACCTGCTGAACCATCAAGGAGCCACCCCATTATTTTGGCAGGACCAAACTTGTCCAATTTGAGCATGGTAAAAGGAATCCAAACTCTGAAACAGACTTGTAACTACATTGTCCCACTCTGTATAGCAGACCTATCTTTCTTGTAAACTTGATATCAGGATTACCCAATGGATTAGAACCAATCTCTATGCAAAAACTTAGAGATTGATTATAAATAAAATGATTTATATGATTACAAGATGATTTATGTGCATAATCATTATGGAAAGAAAAGAACACCATGATGTATTTGGCAACCTAGGGTTTTGAGATGGACAGAGCTATGCTGAGAATCCTTAAAGACAGTTTTCCACACCCTACAGAAAAGCTCTGTTTACCATGCAGTGTGAAGACTTAGGATTGGGAATCTGAATATATGTGTGCTAAGTCCCTTCAGTCGCGTCCAACTCTCTGAGACCCTATGAACTATGGCCCATCAGGCTCCTCTATCCATGGGATTCTCCAGGCAAGTATACTGGAGTGGGTTGCCATACCCTCCTCCGGGGGATATTTCTGACCCAAGGATCAAACCCATGTCTCTTAGGTCTCCTACATTGGCTGGCAGGTTCTTTACCACAGCGCCACCTAGGAAGACCGGGGAATATGACATCAGTTCAGTTCAGTCGCTCAGTCCTGTCTATCTCTTTGCGACCCCATGGGCTGGAGCACACAAGGCTTCCCTGTCCATCTCAAACTCCCTGTCCGTCACCAACTCCAAGAGTTTGCTCAAACTCATGTCCATTAA
The DNA here is from genome assembly GCF_032452875.1 of Bos javanicus. NCBI lineage: Eukaryota > Metazoa > Chordata > Mammalia > Artiodactyla > Bovidae > Bos > Bos javanicus. The sequence continues at coordinate 98,979,173 of NC_083897.1, forward strand.
GTCGGTGACACCATCCAACCATCTCATCCTCTGCCATCCCTTTCTCCTCCCGCCTTCAATCATTCCAAGCATCAGGGTCTTTTCCAATGAGTCAGCTCTTTGCATCAGGTGGCCAAAGTATTGGAGTTTCAGCTTCAGCATCAGTCCTTTCAATGAAATTTCAGGAGTGATTTCCCTTTGGATGGACTGGTTTGATCTCCTTCTGGTCCAAGGGACTCTCAAGAGTATTTTCCAACACCACAGTTCAAAAGCGTCAAGTCTTTGGTGCTTAGCTTTCTTTATACTCCAATTCTCACATCCATACATGACTACTGGAAAAATCATAGCTTTGACTAGAGGGACCTTTGTAGGCAAAGTAATGTCTCTGCTTTTTAATATTCTGTCTATGTTGGTCATAGCTTTTCTTCCAAGGAACAAATGTCTTAATTTCATGGCTGCAGTCACCATCTGCAGTGATTCTGGAGCCCAAGAAAATAAAGTCTGTCTCTGTTTCCATTGTTTCCCCATCTATTTGCCATTATGTGATGGGACCAGATGCCATGACCTTAGTTTTTTGAATGTTGAGTTTAGGCCAGCTTTTTCACTCTCCTCTTTACCTTTCATCAAGAGGCTCTTTAGTTCTTCTTCACTTTCTGCCATAAGGGTGGTGTCATCTGCATATCTGAGGTTACTGATATTTCTCTTGGCAATCCTGATTCCAGATTTTGCTTCATCCAGCCTGGCAATTAGCATGATGGATTCTGCATGTAAGTTAAGTAAGCAGGAATTGCTGACAATATACAGCCTTGACATACTCCTTTCCCAATTTGGAACCAGTCTGTTGTTCCATGTCCAGCTCTAATTGTTGCTTCTTGACCTGTATACAGCTTTCTCAGGAGGCAGGTAAGGTAGTCTGGCATTCCCATCTCTTGAAGAATTTTCCACAGTTTGTTGTGATCCACACAGTCAAAGACTTTGGGGTAGTCAATAATGCAGAAGTAGATGTTTCTCTGGAATGCTCTTGCTTTTTCCATGACCCAACGGATGTTGGCAATTTGATCTCTGGTTCCTCTGCCTTTTCTAAATCCAGCTTGAACATCTGGAAGTTCAGGATTCATGTACTGTTGAAGCCTGGCTTGAAGACTTTTGAGCATTACTTTGCTAGTGTGTGAGATGAGGGCAATTGTGCAGTAGTTTGAACATTTTTGGCTTTGCCTTTCTTTGGGACTAGAATGAAAACTGACCTTTTCCAGTCCTGTGGCCACTGCTGAGTTTTCCAGATTTGCTGGGATATTGAGTGCAGCACTTTCACAGCATCATGTTTTAGGATTTGAAATAGCTCAACTGGAATTCCATCACCTCCACTAGCTTTGTTGGTAGTGATGCTTCCTAAGGCCCACTTGACTTCACATTCCAGGATGTCTGGCTCTGGGTTAATGATCACACTATCACGGTTATCTGGGTCATTTTGTATAGTTCTTCTGTGTATTCTTGCCACCTCTTCTTAATATCTTCTGTTTCCATTAGGTCCATAGCATTTCTGTCCTTTATCAAGCCCATCTTTGCATGAAATGTTCCCTTGGTATCTCCAATTTTCTTGAAGAGATCTCTAGTCTTTCCCATCCTATTGTTTTCTTCTATTTCTTTGCATTGATCACTGAGGAAGGCTTTCTTATTCTCCTTGCTGTTTGGAATTCTGCAATCAAACGGGTATACCTTTCTGTTTCTCCTTTGCCTTTAGCTTCTCTCCATTTCTCAGCTATTTGTAAGCCCTCCTCAGACAATCATTTTGCCTTTTTGCATTTCTTTTTCTTGAGGATGGTCTTGATCACTGCCTCCTATACAATGTCATGAACCTCCATCCATAGTTCTTCAGGCACTCTGTCTATCAGATGTAATCCCTTGAATCTGTTTGTCACTTCCACTGTATAATCATAAGGGATTTGATTTAGGTCATACCTGAATGGTCTAGTGGTTTTCCCTACTTTCTTCAAATTAAGTCTGAATTTGGTAATAAGGAATTCATGACTTGAGCCATAAGAAAGCCTTCCTCAGCGATCAATGCAAAGAAATAGAGGAAAACAAAAGAATGGGAAACATTAGAGATCTCTTCAAGAAAATTAGAGATACCAAGGGTACATTTCATGCAAAAATGGGCTCAATAAAGGACATAAAAGGTAGGGACCTAACAGAAGCAGAAGATATTAAGAAGAGGTGGCAAGAATACACAGAAGAACTGTACAAAAAAGACCTTCATGACCCAGATAATCATGATGGTGTGATCACTCGCCTAGAGCCAGACATCCTGGAATGTGAAATCAAGTGGGCCTTAGGAAGCATCACACGAACAAAGCTAGTGGAAGTAATAGAATTCCAGTTGAGCTATTTCAAATCCTGAAAGATGATCCTATGAAAGTGTTGCACTCAATATGCCAGCAAATTTGGAAAACTCAGCAGTGGCCACAGGACTGGAAAAAGTCAGTTTTCATTCCAACCCCAAAGAAAGGCAATGTTAAAGAATGCTCAAACTACTGCACAATTGCACTCATTTCACACGCTAGTAAAGTAATGCTTAAAATTCTCCAAGCCAGGCTTCAGCCGTATGTGAACTGTGAACTTTCAGATGTTCAAGCTGGTTTTAGAAAAGGCAGAGGAACCAAAGATCAAATTGCCAACATCTGCTGGATCATGGAAAAAGCAAGAGAGTTCCAGAAAAACATCTATTTCTGCTTTATTGACTATGCCAAAGCCTTTGACTGTGTGGAACAAAATAAACTGTGGAAAATTCTGAAAGAGACGGGAATACCAGATCACCTGACCTGCTTCTTGAGAAACCTGTATGCAGGTCAGGAAGCAACAGTTAGAACTGGACGTGGAACAACAGACTGGTTCCAAATAGGAAAAGGAGTATGTCAAGGCTATATATTTTCACTCTGCTTTTTTAACTTATATGCATAGGACATCATGAGAAACGCTGGGCTGGAGGAAGCAGAAGCTGGAATCAAGATTGCTAGGAGAAATATCAATAATTTCAGATATGCACATGACACTACCCTTATGGCAGAAAGTGAAGAAGAACTAAAGAGCCTCTTGATGAAAGGAAAGAGGAGAGTCAAAAAGTTGACTTAAAGCTCAACATTCAGAAAACTAAGATCATGGCATCCGGTCCTGTCATTTCATGGCAAATAGATGGGGAAACAGTGGGAAAAGTGTCAGACTTGATTTTTTTAGGCTCCAAAATCACTGCAGATGGTGACTGCAGCCATGAAATTAAAAGACGCTTACTCCTTGGAAGGAAAGTTATGACCAACCTAGACAGCATATTAAAAAGCAGAGACATTGCTTTGCCAACAAAGGTCCGTCTAGTCAAGGCTATGGTTTTTCCAGTGGTCATGTACGGATGTGAGACTTGGACTATAAAGAAAGCTGACCACCGAAGAATTGATGCTTTTGAACTGTGGTGTTGGAGAAGACTCTTGAGAGCCCCTTGGACTGCAAGGAGATCCAACTAGTCCATCCTAAAGGAGATCAGTCCTAGGTGTTCATTGGAAGGACTGATGTTGAAGCTGAAACTCCAATACTTTGGCCACCTGATGCAAAGAGCTGACTTATTTGAAAAGACCCTGATGCTGGGAAATATTGAGGGCAGGAGGAGAAGGGTATGACAGAGGATGAGATATTTGGATGGCATCATCGACTCGATGGACATGGTTTTGGGTGAACTCTGGGAGTTGGTGATGGACAAGGAGGCCTAGCCTGCTGCAGTTCATGGGGTCACAAAGAATCAGACATGACTGAGCGACTGAACTGAACTGGACTCATCTGAGCCATGATCAGCTCCCACTCTTGTTTTTGCTGACTATATATAGCTTCTCCATCTTTGTCTGCAAAGAATATAATCAATCTGATTTCAGTATTGACCATCCGGTGATGTGTAGAGTGTAGAGTCTTGGAGAGTGTAGAGTAATGTGTAGAGTTGTCTCTTATGTTGTTGAAAGAGGGTGTTTTCTATAACCAGTGCATTCTCTTGGCAAAACTCTATTAGCCTTTGCCTTGCTTTATTTTGAATCCCTTAGAAGAAATGGAGTAGCCCTCATAGTCAACAAAAGCTTCAGAAATGCAGTATTTGGATGCAATCTCAAAAACGACAAAATCATCTCTGCTTGTTTCCAAGGCAAACCGTTCAATTTAAGAAATAAATCATTATAAATATCGTCTTCCTCCTCTCCATCTTCCATCCATTTCCCTTTTTTCTCTCTTGTCCCCATTCTCCTCTTTGTATTCCCTTGAATTTGGCATGTATCATTGTTGTATTTTTCTTATAATTTTTGTATATATCCCTAAACATTATGTGGCATTGTTTTGTGTTTTTTTAAACTTTATATAAACAGAATACATGTAGATGAGATAAAATTATATAGAATAGAAAGCAGGGGAATTATGAACATGTGATTTAATATGTGGGCTGCCTTGGTGTTACAGGTTTTGGAATGGGCATTGGGTTCACCAAAACTTAATATGTCAATAAAAGTAAGTAAGCAAGTAAATGAATAGAGATATAAGGGCACTATACATTGAGTAATTATGAGTGTCTAATAGACTGGGTTTAATTCAATTTCATATACCCAAGAATAAAAATAACAATCATAATGGATAGGCAATATATTTTTTGTATCCAACTACTACTTTTATTTTTCTCATGCAATAAGATTTGTGAGATTCATCCATGTCAACATATGAAGCTTTTTATTCACTTTCCCTACATTTCTCCTGCTAGACGAGTCCTTTTCCAAAAACCCCCAGAATTCTAAGTGTTCAGCCTTCTCTAGGTAATCCTTCCTGGCCAGCAGCCTTTGACTACCTAGCTACTCTTATCACTCATTCCCTCTCTGATATGCCAGTCTTGATGGTCTACTTAGATTCCTGAGTATACTTCAGGCAACTAGTCAGTTCATTTCATACTTCTGGAAGGCTTTCAAATATTTTGGAAGAGGAAAAGCCCTTTGTAGCAGTGCATGTGTGGCTTACTGCTTCCTACTTCACATCAGCAGTCTTGTTGTAAACACATATGTGCATTGAGGCTGAGGTCTGAGACAAAATCCACAGATGTAGGCCAGAGGATTTCTCTAATAGCATCTAGTTAGCCAACTGTTAGTGTCATAAGCTAAGGTAACCTGTCCAGATTTAAACCAAACCACCTCTCACTGATACACCAGAACAATGGCAATGTTAGCATTCTGCTGTGCATATGTGCCAACTGTCCTTATACCCACTCTCCACATACCTCCAACAAAAAGCCTTCTCTTTCTTTCTGTCTAGGACCTGATCCGGAGAGACATTCTATACTACAAAGGCCGCATTGATATGGATAAATATGAGGTAGTGGACATTGAAGATGGCAGAGATGATGACTTTAATGTAAGCATGAAAAATGCCTTCAAGCTTCACAACAAGGAGACTGAGGAGATACATCTATTCTTTGCCAAGAAATTGGAGGAGAAGATACGCTGGCTCAGAGCTTTCAGAGAAGAGAGGAAAATGGTACAGGAAGATGAAAAAATTGGTAAGTGACCTGAGAGGAGAAAGAAGAATATGGATATGAAGAACATAGAAGAGTTAAATTAATTTTCATTTTTCTAGAGGCAGAGAAATTTGTGTTGTAAACTGACATAATCCACTTTGGTGGTTTCCTATTATTAGGTTATTTTTGGCAGATAACAATAGTTTCTATTAGTCAGGGTTAAGTGATACTTAGAGGTTGATTTCCCCTACATTATCACTGTTAGATGAGATTAATACACTTAAATCAAACCTCAGGCTCAATTCTCCCAAACGTACAAAAGTGTATTAGCAAACAAACACAAAAGCAGTCATACAGCCTGTTCTGTAATTTCAGTGAAGTCACAACTCTGTCTTTAGATACACAACAGCATCTTCTGTGAAAAGTTTAGGTTAGTTGAGGCAGATTTGGTAATTTTGGAGAAGGGAATGGGTACATACTCTAGTATTCTGGCCTGGAGAATTCCATGGACTATATACAGTCCATGGGGTTGCAAAGAGTCGGACACGGTTGACAGACTTTCACTTTCACTTTCAGCTAACTTCCTAGTCAAAGTCCGGTGACAAAATCCTCTGATTAGGCCAAAATATAGTACTCATTTTCAATCTTAAATTTCAGGCTTCCTTCTGAAGTATATATATAGGCTATAGGGTTCACTGTCAGTGAAGGCAATGGCAACCCACTCCAGTACTCTTGCCTGGAAAATCCCATGGACAGAGGAGCCTGGTAGGCTGCAGTCCATGGGGTCGCTAGGAGTCGGACACGACTGAGCGACTTCACTTTCACTTTTCACTTTCATGCATTGGAGAAGGAAATGGCAACCCACTCCAGTGTTCTTGCCTGGAGAATCCTAGGGATGGGGGAGCCTGATGGGCTGCCGTCTATGGGGTCACACAGAGTTGGACTCGACTGAAGCGACTTAGCAGCAGCAGCAGCAGCAGCAGGGTTCACTGGATTCTTATACCCAGTTCTTGTGAAGGCTTAAGTGCCTATATGACATTTGTGGAGAGGGCACATCTTGTACAGCATTCTTTTTTATCAGTGAAAATTCATTTTCACATGTATTAGACTAATTAGGCCTCCCAAATTAAGGTGACTGAACTGCTGGTAGTTGTGGCCTCTTGAGCAAAGACTTCTGAATGTTCAGTATGTTAACAAATCACTTCTTGAGTGTGTATTCCTGATTAGATCACTTTAGGTGTTAACTAAATGCCCCTATTAATGTTCTTGTATATATCATGTTCTCTGTATAAAAGTATTTTAAAGTAAATTATAGAAAATATAACAGGGCCACTTGCATGATTTAAAACCAGGACCATTTGCATGATGTAGAATCACACTAAACCATACTCTTTTATTTCAAATAAGTTATTCTCCTTTCCACAGGGAATATAGCTGGTAGAGATACTTTTTATACTGCTTTCCCACTGTGGGATTTAGCATTTAACCTTGTGGTTTACAAAGTACTATCTGGTCTCCTGCTCGTGGTCCTGCCTTTCTGGCATAAAAAATACAATACAGCCAGGCTTTGAAATTCCTTGAGAGGACACCAGAGTTTCTGGTTTTGCCTCACTCCTGCTGCTGCTAAGTTGCTCCAGTCGTGTCTGACTCTGAGCGATCCCATAGATGGCAGCCCACCAGGCTTCCCCGTCCCTGGGATTCTCCAGGCAAGAACACTGGAGTGGGTTGCCATTTCCTTCTCCAGTGCATGAAAGTGAAAAGTGAAAGTGAAGTCGCTCAGTCATGCCCAACTCTTAGCGACCCCATGGACTGCAGCCTACCAGGCTCCTCCACCCATGGGATTTTCCAGGCAAGAGTACTGGAGTGGGGTGCCATTACCTTCTCCTGCCTAAAGGAGGAGAATTATACCTTAAAACATTTGTATTCAAGTTGGAAGAAACTGCCTCTAAAAAAATGGGCCTACCATTTGAGTCCTGGTACAAATATATTTTCCTATCTGAAGTATTGGGATTGAAATGGTCCAAAGGCAAGGAAGGATCATCAGAAAGACACTGCTTCGTCTTATCTAAGTCTTCTCAGGTTTTGGGTAGAGTACTTATTGATAATTCACTTTAAGTCCCATTGAATTCAGTTTGCTTTTAGCATTTGGGCACTGCTTTAGGACATGATGTAGAATCATTACAGAAATTCTACTGGCTGCTTGTCCTAATGGAAGGTACCAACAATCTCTGACACTGCCTAGATTGTTAGTGCTATTAGAGGAATTGTTTTAGTGTGCTTTTTGCAGATCCTAGATCAACTAGAAGACTCATACCATTCACTCTGGTTCCAACATATCTCCCACACTGTAGAAAAGCTTCCAGAAATTGCTTCCCAACAGTCGTCTTTTTAAAAATATTAAGAATTTGGTCTAATTATAACAGTAAGTCATTTTCTTTGAAAGAAATTTTGGGGAAAAAACACAAAATACAAGGAAAAAAACACCTAAAAATCACACATGAACATACTACCCAGAGATAAATTTTATAAATATTTTTGTATATTTCCTTCCCATCTTTTTTCCTATGTGTCTAAATTAAAAAAAAAAATTAGAGTGCCTGAATCTTTATTTCTGTCTCCCCCAACCTCTGCCACTTCATGACAGATATAAATTTATATCTTTGTCACTTAAAATTATATCACTAACATTTCTGTAAATCATTTACTATTTTAATCATTATTTTTATGGCTGTCATGTGGATTTACTATAATTTTTGTTTTTTATTTTTATTTTTAAATTATAAAATACATAGTCATAATAACCATTTAAGCACATATGGAAATATAATAAAGTTTAGCATTCTGTTCCCTTCTCTGTTGCTCCTATGCTGTGTGAGATAATCAGTATTAATTTGATGTGTTTCTTTTCATACTAATCTCAAGTTCATATAAACATATACACATAAGACTTTATAAAAATATAAATATTATACTAAAAGATACAAATTGTACTATACATATTACTCTGTAACTTGCTTTCTTAAACATAATTTATCATCAGAACCACTCCAGTTGAAGAATACAGAATCTAACTATAACTCCTTATATCAGTCAGGGTTCAATAAGAGAAGCATAACCAATAAGAGATAAATTATTATTAAGAAATTTATTATAAGAATTGCATTATGTGATTGTGAAGGCTGGCTAAGCAACTCCAGGCATTCAGGTTCAAACATCATGGGTAGGCTTGAACTCGTGGGCATAGAGCAAAGCTGTCTTTGGATAGGGCTTGTAGGTCCGAAGCTTGTAAGGCAAAATTTCTTCTTTTAGGTGAGACCTTAGCCTTAGTTTTTTAACTGGCAAAAACACCATGAGCTCTGTACTTAATTTTTTTCCTTTTATTTATTTGTTTTTTAATGTATTTATTTATTTTAATTGGAGGCTAATTTAAAGGCACAATATACTAGTCTTAGCTGTATGCTTATTGTTGTGCAAGTTTCAAGGACTTATTCATATCTTATGTAAATGAAACTTTATAGCTATAGAAAAGCAGCTCCCTGTTATCTCTGGTGATTCTCTCTGGAATCACCATTCTGCTCTCTGTCTATGAGTTTCACTAGTTAAGACACTTCATATTCATGCAAATATAGAATTTGTCCTTCTGTGACTACATTATTTTAATTAGCAAATGTCCTCCAGATTTATCCATGTTGCCACATATGGCAGAATTCCCATTCTTTTTAGGGCTGAATAATATTCTAGTGTGTGTGTGTGTGTGTGTGTGTGTATGTGTGTGTATATATAAAAAGATACATACAACATTTTCTTTATCCCTTTATCCATCCTCAGGCATTTAGATTGTTTCAATTATCATGGCCTTTGGGAATAATGCTGCAATGAATATGAGAGTACTGATATCTCTTCAAGATCTTGATTTCAATTATTTTGCACATATAACCAGAAGTGGGATTTCTGGATCATATGGTAGTTTTCCATAGTGACTAAATCATTTTAATTCCTAACAGTTTACTATGGGTCCAGTTTCTCTACATTCTTGCCAATACTAATCATCTTTTGTTTCTTCAAGAATAGCTCTCTAAACAGGAGTGCAGTGATATCTTATTATGGTTAAGATTTGGATTTCCCTGATAATTAGTGATGTGGAGAATACTTTTATATACCTGTTGGCCATTTGTATGACTTCTTTGAGAACATGTCTATGCAAGTCCTTTGACCATTCTTTTTAATTGCTATATGTTTGTTTGTTTATTTACTGCTGAGCAGAGAAGTTTCTTATATATTTTGTATATTAAGCCCTTAGATATATAGTTTCCAAATATTTACTCCCATTCCATAGATTGCCTTTTTTTTTTTTTTTTTAAGAAAATTCTTGACTGAGCTCAGTGAACTTCAGTTTGTGTGTGGGCATGCTCAGTCATGTCTGACTCTTTGGGACCCCCAAGGACTATAGCCAACCAGGCTCCTCTGTCCATGGAATTTTCCAGGCAAGAATACTAGAGTGGCATAGATTGCCTTTTTATATGTTGTTTCTTTTCTTTGCTGTGCAGAATCATTTTAGTTTGATGTAGTCCTATTTGTCTGCTTTTTCTTTGTTGCCAGTGCTTTTGGTATTTAAGAAATCATTGTCAAGAAGATTTTTCCCCTTTTTTCTTCTAGGAGTTTTACAATTCCAAGTCATACAATCAAGTCTTCAGTCCACTTTGCATTGATTTTCATGTATGGCATAAGATAGAAGTTCAGTTTCATTCTTTTGCATGTGGATATCCAATTTTCACAAAACCATTTGTTGAAGAAACTATCCTTTCCCCATTGTGTATTCTCGGCAGCCTTGTCAAAGATATGTTGACTGTATATGTGTGCATTTATTTCTGGCCCTCTATCCTATTCCATTGATCTGGAGTTCTCTCTTTATGCCATACAATACTGTTTTAATTACTGTAGCTTCATAATATATTTTTAATCAGGAATTGTGAAGTCTCTAGCTTTGCCCTTCTTTCTCAAGATTGCTTTAGCTATTATGGGTCTTTTATGTTTCCACATAAATTTTAGGCATGCTATTTCTGTTTCTGTAAAAAAAATACCATTGGGGTTTTGATAGAATTACATTGACTCTATAGATAGCTTCAAGTCAGAATGGATATTTAACAATATTAAGCCTTCCACCACAAGAAAGGTAAACTACAAATCAATATCTATAACAAAATCCATGGGAAAGTCCTCTGTAAATCACTGGAAAAAAAATTCAACAATACAATAAGAGGATCAGACACCATGACCAAGTGGGATTTATCTGGGATACAAGAATGGTTTAACATATGTAAATCGATTAATGTGATACACCACACTAACAAAATGAAGGGGAAAAGTCACATGATCATCCTTATGGATACAGAAAAATCATGTGAAAAAATTCAACACACTCTTATGATAAAAACTATCAACAATATATAGAAGGAATTTACCTCAATATATAAACCATATATTGAAAGCTCACAAGGCTCATAGCTAATATTATGCTTATTGGGGGAAAGCTGAAAGCTTTTTCTCTAAGATCAGGAACAAGAGATGTTTACATTCACTGCTTCTAGTCAATGTAGTAGTGAAAGTCCTAGCTAGAGCAATTAGGCTTAACTAATTAATTCCTCCAAATCAGGAAAGAGAAAGTAAAATTATTCCTGTTTGCAGATGAGATCATCTTATATGTAAAAACCCTAAGATTCCACAAACAGCTTTTACATCTAATAAATGAATTTATTTGTAGGATACAAAATCAACATACAAAAGTAAATTGTGTTTCTATGTACTAACAACAAACTATATGAAAAAGAAATTAAGCAAGCAATCTCATTTACAATTGCTTCAAAAAGAATATAATAGTTAGATATAAACTTAACCAAGGATGTAAAATACTGGTACACTGAAAACTACAAAACATTACTGAAAGAAATTAAAGAAGACATAAATAAATAGACATTCTGTATTCTTGGAATGGAAGACAATGTTAATAACATGGTCATTTTACTAAAGATTTACTATAGATTCAATGTGCTCCTATTAAAACTCCAGTAGCATTTTTTATGGAAACAGGAAAAAAAAAAGAACAATCCTAAAATTCATGGGGATCCACAGTATACCCATGAGAGAGAAGAATAAAGCTGGAGACATCACAATTCCTGATTCAAAATATATTACAAAGCTATAATAATTAAAACTGTTTGGTTCTGGCATAAAGACAGACATGTAGATGAATGCAATAGGATAGGGAGCTCAGAAAAACACATACATTTATATATTCAACATATCTTCAACAAGGATTCCAAAAATACACAATTGGGAAAGGATAATTTCTTCAATGAATGATGTGAAAGCTGGATATCCACATGAAAAAGAATAAAATTGAACTCCTACTTTATGCCATATGTGAAAATCAGTTCAAAGTGGCCTGAAGACTAGAACATGTGACTTGAAACTGTAAAAATCCTAGACAAAAACATTCAGGAAATATTTCTTGATGTTGGTCTTGACAGTGATTTTTTTGGATATGACACCAAAAACATGGACAGGAAAGCAAAAATAGAAAACATCAAACCAAAAAGCCTTTGCACAGCAAAAGAAAAAAAAACAACAGCACGAATAAGCAACCTGTTAAATGGGAGAAAATATTTTCAAAAAATACATGTGATAATTTCTAAAATATATAAGGAACTCCTACAGCTCAATTAGTTAAAACCCAAAACTCAGTTAAAAATTGGCAAAGAACTTCCACAGATATTTTGATTATTTCTTTGATTGCTTTTGCCATTCAATTTTTTTCCTCCTTGTAAAACTTTTCCTTAAGTCTATATATATTTTCTGCTGTAATCTCATTTTTTAGCTCATTTTTCTTTTTAGTTTTGCTTTTGATTGTGAAATGTCTTTCCACTTTTCACCATATTTTATTCAACCACTCTCCATTTAACAGCCTCTTAACTCATGTTCTCACCTTTTTGCCCCTCTATACATTGAAATGCATTGTTGTAGGTAAGTGTTAATATTACTCTTCCAGAAAACTTGTACTAATTTATACATTTTAAAAAAGGTCTATGTTACTCATAACAATGATTTATTTTTGTGTTATAGGGTTTGAGATTTCTGAAAATCAGAAGAGGCAGGCTGCAATGACTGTGAGAAAAGTCTCTAAACAAAAAGGTAAAACTGCCTTTAACTACAACCTCCCTGACCTCACTCACTCTCATTGTGAAACTGAAAAGCCATAAGCTATGTATTTGCATATTCATATGCTTATTTCCATGCTAAAGTTCACTTAGGGTCATGGGAAATGTCCAGATTCCCAGGTGTCTCTGATGATAAGTGGTAAATGATCTTTAAAAGACTTAAGGCTTAGGAGTGAATAATTTAAGATAACTATGTCTACAGATAGCTCATTGGGTACAGGAAAAAAATAGAAACTTTGTTTCTTTTATTTTCCCTTAAAGTGAGAAACTAAACTTTATTAACAATTTAGAAACAGTTGGACAATAGTAAATATATGGAATTTATTAATACATGTATATATATATATATATATATATATTAGGGATATGCATATAACCTTCTTTCATTGGACTGGGGGCATTTGCCAAATCATGAACCCCAAATCAGAATGGAAGACTTCAAACTGAACCTAGACAGAAGATTCAGATATTTGTTCTCTTTTTGAGTCATAAACTAAAGTATTTTAAAAAGAAAAATACCTTGGAAATCAACTTGAGTAAATGAAGCTTTATTTTCTCATTTTCATGAACTAGAAAACATTAAAATGGTTAATTGAACAAAGGGAAGGAACTACCCTCTGTTTATTCAAGAAGCTATTCAGTACCAGTCATTTTATATAAGTTCCTTCATTTCGCTTTTATGATACCCCTGAAAAGGTAGACGTTATTAGTCTTATTTTCCAGATGAAGAAACTGAAGATATTTGGCATAAATTGACTCTGAACTTAAGTCAGCTTGTTTCCAAGTCTGCTGCACCCTCCTCGTCACCTCAGGGTTCTGTTGATCCTTCATGCTAGTTAAGAACAGCTCAATTTTTTTGTCTCACCTCAACCACTGACAGCTGTTTCTATTACTGACAGCCATTATTATTCTCCCCAGGGTAGGCAATCTTAGTGAGACTTCATTTTCCTTAGGCCCTTCCTTGTGCTCTCTTAAAGGGCTCTCTGATTCAGAATTAGTGACCATTTAAGTGATTAGATTCAAGTTGCCTGAAGTTCTAGCAGTCACATAATATACCCTTAATTATTCCCAATGAAGTTCCTTTTTATTGAAGAGGTTTAGTGCCTGTGGATATCTGATTTCCAGTTGACCAGTGCACCTAGCTTGGGCATCCAGCTAGTCATGGCCTTCCTTTTAACTTCTTATTGCTTCTTAGTCTTTGAAGATGCTCACTGACACTTTCACTCGTTGTGGAAATGTGATTCATTTTAGGTAGGAAATTAAAGGCAACCACTCCTAACTCCTTAGTGGTGAAAACAGGAGTGTTAGAAAGTAATCTGGAGTTAATTACACTAAGTCTATGATCTGTATGGATAGGAGAATCCTTTGAGAGAATGTGCTTATTCCTTAGAGAGATGAGCCCCCACTACCTGGACAGTCTTCAGGGTACAAAAGGGCTGCTGTCCTAGTGGCCCACCTCTGTCTCCTGGAGGCTCTTTCCTCCTGAATTTCTCTCATTCTGAATCCTTCCACTGCCCCTACCACATTGACCTTCAAAATGGGATGGTATTCCTTTACCTCAGCCCAAGTTCTCCCAAGTCTATCTGAGACTGGCTTATTTTTCCACTGAGAAACCTTAAAGCAGAAGAACATGCACAAAGCAACCAATTAGAAAACAGTCCTACTTGCTCATACCAAGCGTTTGTGTCATGTTCCTTCTCTGCCTTGTCTCAAGACTATCTCTTGCAGGTCTTTTCTTGTCTCCCAGTATCCAAACAATTGTTCACCTGAACAGCTATCCATCTAGACTTCAAATAAACTTATCTAGTTTCAAACCACTGAATTCCTAAAAATTTCCTCCATTATTTCTGTTTCCATTTTCAAGGCCCTCCTAGTCCAGGACTGTGGTGACTGATATATTTGACACACATGGGCACTACATTTGTAGAAGTGATTTTCACTACAATCCATGGGGTCCCAAAGAGTCAGACACAACTGAGCGACTAACACACACACACATATGGGAAGAACAAATGAGTTTTCTGAGATACCTAAGAAAGCCAGCTTTCTTAATCCTTCCAATGACACCTTTTTGGAAGTGATAAGGAGCATTTTTATTATTTCTCTAATTCAGATTTAATATAGATACCAACACAATCTATAATGCCATGTGAAGTGAAGTGTTAGTCACTCAATCGTGTCTGACTCTTTGCAGCTCCATGTACTGTAGCTTGTCTTGGCCCTCTGTCCATGGAATTCTCCAGGCAAGAATACTGGAGTGGGTTGCCATTTCCTTCTCCAAGTCACATGAGCCACCATGGAAGCCCATAATGTCATGGGGCCTTATTCACTTAGTCTATTGTTCTGGGGGAGGGAAGCCTAGCTGAAGAAAAGCAGAGGACAGAGCCTAGCTCCAAGGGAGGCCTTTTCACTTTACATTTGCCTTTTATACTGTCTTGAGAGTCGATTATTAATTCCTGGTACATCAACTCATTTCAGTTTGCCATTATGGAGCTCTCTAGGGCCACAAGTACAGTCCTCCTCTCCAGAGGCTTTAGGACAGGTCAAAATCAAATGAATATGTAAGAATAACTAAAATAAATGTGAAATAGAATAAAGTTTGAACAATAAGTCTACCCTGATTTCAACACTAATAGCTACAGTAACCAAGACAGTGTGGTGTTAGTAGAATAGACATAGTAGATTGTTAGAGAATAGAGAACCAAAAAAATAGACGTACACAAATATGTCCATCCAATTTTTTGACAAAGGTACAAAAGCAATTCGGTTAAGGAAGGATAACCTTTTAAACAAATGGCACTGAACAACTTCAGATATGCATATGATACCACTCTAATGGAAGAAGTGAGCTAAGACACCTATTGATGAGGAAAAAAGAGGAGAGTGAAGAATCTGGCTTAAAACTCAACATTAAAAACCTAAGATCATAGCATCCCATCCCAGGGTAGTCCCATCACTCCATGGCAAATAGAAGGGGGAAAGTGGAAACAGTGACAGAGTTTACTTTCTTGGGCTCCAGAATCACTGTGGACAGTGACTGCAGCCATTAAATTAGAAGATGCTTGCTTCTTGGAAGAAAAGCTATGACAAACCTAGACAGCATAGTAAAAAACAGAGACATCACTTTACCAACAAAGATCTTTATGGTCAAAGCTATGGTTCTTCCAGTAGCTATGTACGGATGAGAGAGTCGGACCATAAAGAATGCTGAGTGCTGAAGAACTGATGCATTCAAATTGTGGTGCTGGAGAAGACTGTTGAGAATCTCTTGGACAGCAGGAGATCAAACCAGTCAATCCTAAAGGAAATCAAGCCTGAATATTCATTGGAAGGATGGATGCTGAAGCTCCAGTGCTTTGACTACCTGATGGGAAGAGCTAAATCATTGGAAAAAACCCTGATGCTTGGAAAGATTGAAGGCAAAAGGAGAAATGGGCAGCAGAGGATGAGATGGTTAGATAGCATCACCAACTCAATGGACATGAGTTTGAACAAACTCTGGGAGATAGTGAAGGATGGGAAAGCCTGGCATGCTGCAGTCCACTGGGTCACAGAGAGTCAGACACGACTTAGCAACTGAAAAACAAAGACAATAATCTCAACCTAAATTCACAACCTATAAAAAGTAACTCAAAATAGATAATGAATTTAAATTTAAAGTTACAAACTTTTAAAAAACAGTAGGAGAAAATCTTCAGGATTAGGTTTAGGCAAATAATTCTTTAGAACTGACACCAAAAGCTTGAATTATAAAATCAAGTATTGATAAAATGGACCTTATCAAAGTAGAAAATTTTGCCTTGTGTAGGACCATGTGAAGAAGATGAAAAGATAAGCTACATGCTAGGGAAAATGTTTTCAAACCATGTACCTGACAAAACAATGGTATTTAGAATATATAAAAAACTCTCAAAACTCAATAGTAAAAAAATAAATGAAAACAAACAAAAACAAATTACACATTCCAATTAGAAAATGGGCAAAAGACAGATAATTCACTGAAGATGATATTTGGGTATCAGCTGAACATATGAAAAGATGTTCAGCATCATTAATCATTGAAAATATGCAAATCACAATGAGCTATCACTACATATCTTTTACAAAGGCAATAGAAAAATAGTGAAAACACCTAATGTTGGCAAGGGTGTATAGAAACAGAATCATTCATACCTTGCTGATGAGAGTGTAAAACAGTATAGCCACTGTTTTACATAATTGTTTGGCAGTTTCTTAAAACATAAAATAAACAACTACAAGATGATCCAGCAATTACACATCTGGGCATTTATCCCAGAGAAGTGGAAATTTATTTTCACTTAAAAACTTCTAAACAAATGTTCATAGCAGCTTCGTTCAAAATAGACCAAACTGGAAATAACTTAGATGTCTTTCAGTGGGTGAGTAATTAAGCAAATACTGGTACATCTATATCATAGAATACTATGCATCAATAAAAAGAGCCAACTACTGGTACATGTAACAACTTGGGTGAATTTCTAAGGAATCTTGATGATTGAGAAAACCTGATACCTAAAGGTTACAGATGATATGATTCCATTCATATAATGTTCTTCAAATAATATAATTTGGAAATGAGGAACATACTAATGGTTGCTAGGAGTTAAGGCGAGATTGGGAAAAGGAAAGAAATAAGTGTGGTTATAAAAGAGTAATAAGAGTAATCCTTTTGATGATAGAAATGTTGTCTCTTGACTGTGTCCTATAACAATGTTAATATCCTAGCTGTGATATTATAATATAGTTTTGCAAAATGCTATTATTGGAGAAATTAAATAAAGGGTCCAAGGCATATTTCCATATTTTTGATTCCTGTATGTGAATTTACAATGACCTCAAAATAAAAAGCTTAATTAAAAAATTAAAATGAACACTCCACAAACTCCCTCCCTAATATCTATATATCATTTGTTGGCCTCTGATACTGTCATATTTTTGATACCACATTTGAAAACTGTTAGACAACATCATCAAAATGGCATAATAGTTTTTTACCTTACTCTCTCCAAAGAACACAGATTTTGACAATTACTAACAGCTGGGAGTGTCATTCTGAGAGTCTGGGAGCTCAGTGGAGAAGTTCCAGACAGAATAATCTATGATTGGATGCAAAAAAGAGGCCAGTCAATAAAAACTGGAGTATGTGACTGCCCCTTTTTATGCAAAGATAGCAACACAAAACTAGAAGGAATATGAAAAGTCAAGGAAACAAGACATCATCGATGGAATGCAATAATTTCCAGAAACTGACACCCAAAGACCAGGAGATCTGTGATTTGCCTGATAAACAATTCAAAATATATTATAGTTATTTTAAGGAAGTCCAGAGAGCTACAAGAGGGACAGTTCAACAAAATCAGGGAAACATTGTGAACAGAATAAGAAATTTAACAGAGGAAATTATAAAAAGAACCAAACAAAGTATAGAGCTGAAAATACAATGTATGAAATGAAAAAAATACAATACAGAGCATCAATAGCAGACTTCATCCCCTAGAAGAAAAGTATCTGTGAAGTCAAAGAAAGGTCATTTGAAATTGTCTAGTCAGACTAGGGAAAAAATGAAAAAGAATAAAGTATGCCTATGTGACTTATGGGGTAAAATTAAGATTAACAATCTATAAAATATTAGAGTCTAATAAGGATAAGAGAAGAAGGAAGGAGAACAAAGACTGTTTAAACAAACAATGGCTAGAACTTCCCAATTCTGGGTAAATATTTGGATATCCAAGTTCATGTGGCTCACTGATATCCAAACAATTTAACCCAAAATGGTCTTCTCTAAGACACATTCTAATAAAGCTATTTAAAATCAAAGACAAAAAGAGAAGATTAAAAGTAGCAAGAGAAAAAAAAAAATCTCATGTGCATGGAAACCTGCATGAGGCTATCAGCAGATTTCTCAACAGAGAGTGGAATGATATGTTCAAAGTACTAAAAGAAAGTATCATCCAACAAGAATGCTGCACCCAGAAAATAAAGGAAAGAAAAAGACTTTTTCAGACCAGGAAAAATTTAAAAAGCAGAAAGAGTTAATCACCACTAGATTTGACTTACAATAAATGCTGAAATTTTTTCAAGCTGAAATGAAAGAATGCTAATTAGTAACATGAAAACCTGAAGATGAATGTACAATAGGGGCAGCAGACAATGTATCAGAGTAGAAAGAGTTGAGCTCACCTCCTTTCATGAAAGCAACAAAATCAAAACTAACTGCTGAACAATCATTAACAAAAAAGTCTTGAACCTATGAAACAATGTATTCTACAACCAAAGACAAAGAAGAAAAAAGACAGTGGCGGGGGGGTGCTTTTGCAATATAATCAAATCCTATACCTGCCAGGTGGGCAGCCCACAAACTTGAAAATTATTATATTGCAGAGGTTCTCTCATAGGAGTAAGAGTTCTGAGTGCAACATTAGACTCCAAAGCCTGGGCTCTGGCCATGGAAGGAGAAGCTCACAAACATTTGGCTTTAAAGGCCAGTGGAGCTTGTGTCCAAGAGTTTCACAGGACTGGGGAAATCAGTGATTCCACCCTTGGAGGAATCACACATTTTATGTGCACTGGGACCCAAAGCAAAGCTGTGACTCCATAGGAGCCTAGGCAAGACCTGCCTGTGAATCTTAGTCTCCTAGGGAGGCAGAGGTTAGCTATGAGTCACTATGGGGACAAGGACACTGGTGGTGGGAATTCCAAGGAATATTATCCACATAAGCTCTCGTAGAAGTCATCATATTGGCATCAAGATCTCGACTCACTCAACAGCCTGTAGGATCCAGTTCTGGGATGCCTCACATCAAACAACCAAAATAGTGGTAACACAGCCACATCCATCTGCAGACAGGCTACCTGAATTCATCCTAAGCCAACAACCACCTATAAACACATGGCTTGACATGGCCTTGCCCACAAGTGGGACAATACCTAGCTCTGCCCACCAGGGGGCAGGCACCAGTCCCTCCCACCAGGAAACCTGTACAGGGACCTTGGATCCACCTCACTCAACAAGATGCTGGCACAAGAAGCAAGGGAAACAATCTTGCAGCCTGAGGAAAAGGGACCATAAACACAAAAATTAAGACAAAATGAGATGACAGAGAAATATGTTAAAGAAGAAGGAACCAAATAGAAACCACAGAGAAACTAAGTGGAGATAGGCAATCTACCTGAGAAAGACTCAAGAGTAATGACAGTAAAGATGATTCAAGAAGTCAGAAAAATAATGAAGCACAGACCAAGAGAATACAATAAATGTTTATTATAGACCTGGAGAAAGAAATGGCAACCTACTCCAGCATTCTTGCCTGGAAAATCCCATGGTCAGAGGAGCCTGATAAGTTAAAGTCCATGGGGTTACAAAGAGTCAGACATGACTAAGCAACTTCACTTTCACTTTCTTCTAGGAGCTTAAAAGAACAAAGATGAACAATACAATAACTGCAATGAAAAATACACTAGAAGGAATAAATAGAATAAATGAGGCAGAAGAACAGATAAGTGAGCTAGAAGACGGATTACTGGAAATCACTACTGCAAAACAGAATAAAGAAAAAAGAATGAAAAATAATGAGAACAGTCTTAGAGACTTCTGGGATATTAAATGTACCAACACTTGCATTATAAGGGTAACAGAAGAAGATGAAGAGAGAAAAGGCCTGAGAAAATGTTTGAGGAAATAATAGCCAAACTCTTCACTAAAATGGGAAAGGACACACTTACTCAAAACCAGGAAGCACAGAGAGTCCCATACAGGATAAATCAAGGGAGGAACATGCTGAGATACACATTAATCAAAGTAATGAAAACTAAAGACAAAGAAAAAATATTAAAAAGCAACAGGGAAAAGCAACAAATAACATACAAAAGAATTTCCATAAGCTTATCTCCTGATTGTTCAGCAGTAGATCTGCAGGCCAGAAGAGAGTGGCATGATATATTTAAAATGCTGAAAAGGAAAAAACTACAACCAAGAATACTCTACCCAGAAAGGTTCTCATTCAGATTCCACAGAGAAAACAAATGCTTTATGGGCAAAGAAATGCTAAGATAATTCAACACCACCAAATCAGCTATACAACAAATGCTAAGGGAACTTCTCTATATGGGAAAGAAAAGGCCATAACTGAAAACAAGAAAATTATGAATGGGAAAGCTCAATGGTGAAGGCAACATACAATAAAGGTGGGTAAGCATCCATATAAAATATAATAACAAAACCAGCAACAGTGAAAAGAGAAGAGTATAAATGTAGGATATTGAAAATGCATTTGAAATTAAGAGACCAGCAACTTTAAACAATCTTGTATATACAAAGACTGCCATAACAAAACCTCATGATAAAAAGAAACCAAAAATATGTAATAGATAAGAACAAAGAAAAAGAAAAAGCAATCCAAACACTAAAGATAAACATCAAATCAGAACAGTAGAGAACAAAAGAGGAAGGGAAAGAAAAAGAACTACAGAAATTAATCCAAAACAATTTTAAAAATGACAATAAAAAATACACATTAGTGATTACCTTAAATGGAAATTGTTTAAACACTCAATAAAAAGATATATACTGGATGAATAGATACAAAAACAAGACCCATATATATGCTGTCTACAAGAGACATACTTAAAATCTAGAGACACTTACAGACTGAAAATGAGAGGATGGAAAAAGATATTCCATCCTCTGGAATGGAGTAGCAATACTCATATCAGACAAAATAGACTTTAAAATAAAAGAGTGTTACAAGAGACAAAAGAAGGACACTACCTAATGAACAAGGGATCAATCCAAGAAGAAGATATAACAGCTGTAAATATGAAAGCACCCAACATACGAGCACCTCAATATATAAGGCAAATTCTAGCAGCCATAAAATGAGAAATTGATAGTAACACAATAATATTGGGGGCACTTTAACGACCCATTTTATTCAATGGACTGGTCATGCACACAGAAAATCAGTAAGGAAACACAAGCCTTAAAATGTCATATTAGACAAGATGGACTTAATTGATATTTATAGAACATTTCATTCAAAAGCAGAAGAACACACATTCTTCTCAAGTGCACGTGAGAGATTCTCCAGGATAGCATTCTCTCAATTGCTATGCCATAAAAGAAGCCTCAGTATATTTAATAAAATTTTAATTATATCAAGCCTGCATTCCAACAAAAATGCTAAGAGATTAGAAATTAGCTATAAGAAAAAACTGGAAAAAACACAGTCACATGGAGGCTAAACAATATGTCACTAAACAACCAATGGGTCACTGAAGAAGACAAAAAGGAAAAAAAAATACCCAGAGACAGATGAAAATGAAAACATGATGATCCAAAACCTATAGGATGCTACAAAAGCAGTTCTAAGAATGAAGTCTGTAGCAATACAATCTTACTTCAGGGGAAAAAAATACAAACTAACCTAAACCAACAGACAAATAAGAACAAACAGTGGAATCCAATTTGGAAAATAAGAAAAATTGTCACAGTTTATAGATGACATGATATTGTACATAGATAATGCCAAAGATGCTACCCTCCACCCCCCACCCCCCACACACACACACACTAGAGCTTATCCTTGAATTTGGTACAGTTGCAGGATAGAAAGTTAATACTCAGAAATCATTCACATTTCTATACATTAACCACAAAAATCAGAAAGGGGAATTAAGGGAACAATCTCATTTACCACTGCATCAAAAAGAATAATGTACATAGGAATAAACCTACCTAAGGAGGCAAAAAATTTTACTATGAAAACTGTAAGATGCCAGTGAAATAATTGAAGGTGACACATGTCAAATTATATACTATGTTCTTGGATTGGAAGAATCAATATTGTCAAAATGACTATACTACCCAAGGCAATCTACAGATTCAGTGCAATCCTTATTAAATTACCAATGACATTTTTCAAAGAACTAGAACAAAAAAATCAAATTTACATGGAAACATAAAAGACTCTATGGTGTTAAAATCATCCTGAGAAAGAAAAACAGAGCTGGAAGAATCAGTCTCCCTGACTTCAGACTATACTACAAAGGTACAGTAAGCAAAAAAAAAAAAAAAAGTATGCTACTACAAGGGCCTACTGTATAGCATGGGCACATTTGCTCAATACTCTGTAATATACTAATGGGAAAAGAATCAGAAATAGAATAGATACATGTATAATGGAATCACTCTCCTGTACACCTGAAACTAACACAACATTGTTAGTTAACTATATTCCAACATAAAATAAAAATGTTTAAGTTATTACTAAAAAAGAGAGTGGAACTGGCACGCACACACACACACACGCACGCACACACACACACACACACACACAAACCCAGAAATATAGATCAGTGGAATAGAATTGGAAGCTAAGAAATAAACCCACACACCTACGGTCAGTTTATTTACAATAAAGAAAGCAAGAATATACAATGGAGAAAAGACAGTCTCTTCAATAAATGGTGCTGGGAAAATTGGGCAGCTACATGTAAAAGAATGAAACTAGAACGTTCTCTAATACCACACACACAAAAAAAAACTCAAAATGGATAAATGACCTAAATGTAAGATTGCATACTGTAAAACTCTTAGAGGAAAACATAGGCAGAACATTCTTTAACATAAATTTGCAGCAATATCTTTTTGCGTCCACCTCCTAGAGAAAATAAAAACAAAAATAAACAAATGGGACCTAATTAAACTTAAAAGCTTTTGCACAGCAAGAGGAAACATAAAAAATGAAAAGACAACCTACAGAATGGAAGAAAATATTTGCAAAGCAACTGATAAGGGATTGATCTCCAAATATATAAACATCTCATGCTGCTCAATATCGAAAATACCAAACAACCCAATCAAAAAATGGGCAGAAGATTTAGTAGATACTTCTCTAAAGAAGATATACAGATGACCAAAAATCACATGAAAAGATGTTCAACACTGCTAATTATTAGACAAATGCAAATCAAAACTACAATGACAAAACTTAAACTTTTCAGAATAGCCATCATCAAAAAAATCTACAAGGAATAAATGCCAGAGAGATTGTGGAGAAAGCTCTTATACTGTTGGTGGGATTGTAAACTGATACAACCACTATGGAGAACAGTATGGAGGCTCCTTAGAACTAAAAATAGAGCTATTATATGATCCAGAAATCCTACTCTTGGGCATATATCCAGAGAAAGCCATAATTCAAAAAGGCACTTGCATTACAATATTCATTGCAGTGCTGTTTCCAATAGCTAGAACATAGAACCAACCTAAATGTCTATTAACAGATAGGTAGATAAAGAAGATGTGATACATACATACAATGGTATATCACTCAGCCATTAAAAATGAAATAATGCTATTTGTGGTGACATGGATGGATCCATGACATGGATGCTATTTGAGATTGCCACGCTTAGTGAAGTAAGTGAGGCAGAGAAAGGTATATATCATTTGATATCACTTATATGTGGAATGTAAAAAAGGTACAAATGAACTTATTTATAAAACAGAAATAGAGTCACAGATATAGAAAGCAAACTTATAGTTGCAAAGTCAGAAAGCAGGAGAGGGATAAACTGGGAGATTGGAATTGACAAGTAACTAGTAAGAACATACTGTATAGCACAGGGAACTCTATTTAATACTCTGTAATTACCTTTATAGACTTCCCTGGTGGCTCAGATGGTAAAAGCGTCTGCCTACAATGCAGGAGAACAGGGTTCGATCCTTGGGCTGGGAAGATTCCCTGGAGAAGGAAACAGCAACCCACTCCTGTATTCTTGTCTGGAAAATCCCATGGACAGAGGAGCCTGGTAGGCTACAGTCCATGGGGTCGCAAAGATATAATGACCTTTATAAGAAAAGAATCTAAAAAAGAGTGGATATATGATATGTATAACTGATTAACTCTGTCATACAGCAGAAACTAATGCACATTATAAATAAACTATATTCCAATAAAAATTAATTTTTAAAATGTGCAGAATTCATAAATACCCATTTTCCAAAGAAAATTTTCCAGTAGCTACCATATACATGAAAATTTCTCTGCATCATTAATCATCAGGAAATGCAAATAAAAACCACAGTGAAATATTACCTCACACCTTCCAGAATGGCTGTTAACAAAAGAAAAGTGCTGACAAGTGCTGGGAAAGATGTAGAGAAAAAAGAACCCTTGTGTTCTGCTGGTGAGAATGTAAATTGATACAGCTGTTATGAAAAATAATATGGAGGTTCCTCAAGACTTAAAAATAGAACTACTATATAATTCAATTCCAGTTCTGAATATATATCTAAAGAAATGAAATAGCTATCTTGAAGAGATCTCTGTACCCCATGTTTGTTACAGCATTATTTATAGTAACCAAGAAAACAGAGGATGAGATGATTGGATGGCATCACTCAGTATCCAAACTCAATGGACATGAGTTTGAGCAAGCTCCAGATGGTGAAGGACAGGGAAGCATGGCAGGATGCAGTCCATGGGGTTGCAAAGAGTCAGACATGACTGAGTGACTGAAAAACAAGACACAGAAACCACCTAAGTGTCTTTGACAGATGAATGGATAAATACACACACAATAAAACTTTATGCAGTCATAAAGAAGGAAATCTTGTCTTTTCCACATCACGGACTAACCTGGAAGGTATTCTGCTAAAAGAAATATTGCAGAGAAAGAAAGACAAATACTTCATGATCTCACTTATATGGGGAATCTAATAAAATTGATTTCATAGAAACAGAGAAGAGATTGGTGTTTGCCACATGCAAAGAGTGTTGGTTAGGGAAAATAGGTAAATGTGATCAAAATATAGAGACATTCAAGAGCTAACATGGAAAAAAAGATGTCCTTTTCATCATATGGGACTGGAATGCAAAAGTAGGAAGTCAAGAGATACCTGGAGTAACAAGCAACTTTGGCCTTAGAGTACAAAATGAAGCAAGGCAAAGGCTAACAGAGTAATCCCAAGAGAATGCACTGGTCATAGCAAACACCCTCTTCCAACAACACAAGAAATGACTCTACACATGGATATCACCAGATGGTCAAATACCAAAATCAGATTGATTATACTCTTTGCAGCCAAAGATGGAGAAAAAACAAGACCAGGAGCTGACTGTGGCTCAGATCATGAACTGCTTATTGCAAAATTCAGACATAAATTCAAGAAAGTATAGAAAACCAATAGGCCATTCAGGTATGACCTAAATCAAATCCCTTATGATTATACAGTGGAAGTGACAAATAGATTCAAGAGATATGATAGAGTACCTGAAGAACTATTGACAGAGGTTTAAACATAGTAGAGGATGTGGTGATCAAAACCATCCCAAAGAAGAAGAAATACAAAAAGGAAAAATGAGGAGGCCTTACAAATAGCTGAGAAAAGAGAAGCTAAAGGCAAAGGAGAAACGGAATGATATACCCATCTGAATGCAAAGTTCCAGAGAAGAACAAGGAGAGATAAGAAAGCCTTCCGAAGTGAGCAATGAAAGAAATAGAGGAAAACAATAGAATGGGAAAGACTAGAGATCTCTTCAAGAAAATTGAAGCTTCCAAGGGAACATTCCATGCTTCATGGGCACAATAAAGGACAGGAACAGTATGGACCTAACAGAAGCAGAAGATATTAAGAAAAGGTGGCAAGAATACACAGGAGAATTATACAAAAAAAAATCATAATGACATAGATAACCATGATGGTGTGATCACTCACCTAGAGCCAGACATCCTGGAGTGCTAAGTCAAGTATGCCTTGAGAAGCATCACTACAAACAAAGCTAGTGGAGGTGATGGAATTCCAGCTGAGCTATTTCATATCCTAAAAGGTGATGCTGTTATAATGCTGCATTCAATATGCCAGCAAATTTGGAAAACTAGGAGTGGCCAAAAGACTGGAAAAGGTCAGTTTTTATTCCAATCCCATAGAAGGGCAATGCCAAAGAATGTTCAAGCTACCATACAATTGCAGTCATTTCACACACTAGCAAGGTAATGCTAAAAATCCTTCAAGCTAGGCTTCAACAGTATATGATCTGAGAATTCCAGATTTACAAGCTGAATTTAGAAAAGGTAGAGGAACCAGAGATCAAAGTACCAGCATCAGTTGGACCATAGGAAAAGCAAGAGAATTCCAGAAAAAATAAAATCTACTTCTGCTAAAGTCTTTGATTGTGTGTATCACAACAACCTATGGAAAATTCTTAAAGAGATGAGAATACCAAACCACCTTATCTGCCTTCTGAGAAACCTGTATGCAGGTCAAGAAGTTAGAACTGGACATGAAATGACAGACTGGTTCAAAATGGGAAAGCAGAACATCAGATTGTATATTGTCACCTTGATTATTTAACTTATATGCAGAGTACATCATGCAAAATGCTAGGCTGGATGAAATACAAGCTGGAATCAAGATTGCCAGGAGAAATATCAGTATGCAAATATTCAATAACATCATATTCCATGGTAAGAATTTGAAGGCATTTCCCCTAAGATCAGGGAAAAGAGAAGGACACCAACTCTCACCACTCCTATTTGGCATAACTCTGAAAATCCTAGCCAGAGTGATCAGGAAAGAAAAAGCAATTAAAGTCAGAAGTCAATTATCTCTGTTTGCAGATGACATGATTTCATACGTATAAAACTGTAGAGACTCTTAGACATAAAAATATTCTAATAGTCAAGGAATTCAGTAATATTTCAGTATACAAAATCAGTTGTACAAAAATCAGTTTTGTTTCAATAACAATAAATATCCACAGAGAAATTAACAACATAACCCCCTTTGTAATAGAACAAAATAATAAAATACTTAGGAATAGGTTTACCAAGAAAGTTAAAGATCTGTACATTTAAATCTATTAGACATTTATGAAAAAATTTGAAAAAAAACAAATAAATGGAAAGATATCACATATTCATGGATTATAAGATGATACTGTGGAAATGACCTTATTACACAAAGCCATCTGTATATTTGGTGTAACCCCTATCTCAAATTCCATGGCATTTTTCATAGAAGGAGGAAAAAAAAAGAGTCCTAAAATTCATATGAAACCAGAACAGAGCCCAATTTACCAAAGAAATTCTGAGAAAGAAGAACAAAATTGGGGGCAATCATACATCCCAATTTCAAACTATATTACAAAACTATAGTAATCAAAAAAGTATCAACATATACATGAGTGGAACAGAATTGAGGGCCCAATTATAAAACCATACTTATGTTCAACTACTATTTGTAAGGGGCCCAAGAATATTCAGAAAGGGAAAATTTATTGTTTTTGTTTTAGTGGCTTATGATGTCCAATTCTTTGCGACCCCATGGACTGTAGCCCACCAGGCTCCTCTGTCCATGGGCTTACCCAGGCAAGAATACTGGAGTCGGTTGCCGTTTCCTTCTCCAGGGTATCTTCCCAACCAGGGATCGAACATGCATCTCCTGCATTGAAGGCAGATTCTTTACCGCTGAGCCAGGGTGGAAACACAAGGGAAAACTACTCTTTTATAAATGGCATTGGGAAAATTAGATATTTACATGCAGAGGACTGTATCAACCCCCCCATACTACACCAGTCACAAAAATTAACTCAAAGCAGATTAATGATTTATGTGTAAGACCCACATATGTAGAAATCCTAGAAGAAAACATAGAGAAAATACTCCTTGACATTGGTCTTGCCAATGAGATTTAAATATAACACCTAAAGCACAAGCCAGAGAAACAAAAATAAGCAAGTGGGACTTGTAATCTGCTCAGCAAAAGACAAACTATTAACAAAATGAAAAGGCTCCCTATGAAATGGGACAAATTATTTATAAACCATATACCCAATAAAGACATATACATATATACCATGGTATACTGTTCAGCCATAAAAAGAAAGAAATCCTATCATTTATGGAAATATGAATGGTCTTTAGGGAGTTATGCTGTGAGAAATAAGTCATAAAATACAAATATTATCTGATGTCTCTTTTAAGTGCAAGCTGAAAAAAGGAAAGTTATAGAAATAGAAAATAGATTGCTGGTTGCCAGGATTTGGGGTTGGCATTGAGGAAAGTTGGGATTTGTTGGTCAAAGGGCACAAACTTCTAGTTACATGATGAAGTTCTGGGGATATAATATACAGTATGGTTAATATAGTTAACAATACTCGATTGTATACTTAGGAGGTGCTAAGAGTATTACATACTTAGGAGGTTCTTAAATGTTCTTACCACAAACAAAAGTAATTGTGTGAGGTGATGGATGTGTTAACTAACCTTATTGTGGTAATTATTCCACAGTATATACATGTAATGAATCATCACATTAACATCTTAACACTTACACAACATTATGTCAGTTATATCTCAATAAAGATGGAAAACAATAAGAATAAAAAACAGCAAAATACTCACTTTTAGAAGTGTTTCCTTCTCACTGACCTGCCAATGGCTTAATATGATATATGATGGCTTAATGTGACATTGCTTCCAGGGTAATGGGATCAAGTAATCAAACAAAGACAGAGAAGCTGTAATGTTGAAATTTCAGACACTGACTAGCAAATGAAAAAGGTATTTGGGAGCAACAGAGAAATCATCCTTGCATTCTGAATCATATGCTTTGTGCTTCAGCCTATTCTGTTCTGAATATAGATAAGGATTAAAAGTGGGGCACTAGGTGATTTGAGAAGCCCCTTGCTACTTAATTTATACCATTTCCCTTTGATCTCCCATCTACTCTAGGTGTCAACTCTGCCCGCTCAGTTCCTCCTTCCTACCCACCACCACAGGACCCGTTAAACCAGGGCCAATACCTGGTCCCCGATGGCATCGCTCAGTCGCAGGTCTTTGAGTTCACCGAACCCAAGCGCAGCCAGTCACCATTCTGGCAAAACTTCAGCAGGTTAACCCCCTTCAAAAAATAATACCAACAGGGAGGCAGATAATTTTAAAATAAATAAAATTATATTTATAGATGGACCTTTTTTTGGAGAAGCACTGTTGAAATTTATATATATATATACATATACACACACATGCATACACACACATACACAAAAACACACAAAGTCTTGAGTGTACACACCCACACACCCAACTACACACACACACACACACTCACACTCACACTCACACTCACACACACACACATGCAGAAGGACCAAAAATGTTTTCTGTTGTTTTGGGCAAGTAAAATCTGTAGTTGGTAGGAAGAAGTACCAATGACTTCCAAACACGTGATCCCTTAAAAAGTTTTCTGTTCTTATCCTGCCCCCCTCCCCTTTACTTTCAGAAACTTACATTTCTATTTGTTCCTTTTTTGTTGAAATAATCTTTTTGCTCTCCTGTGAATGATTCATTGACTTGTCATTATTAACATAGATGTGTTGTATTGTTTTTTACTTTCCTGATGATACTGATGCTGATGACTTTTGAATTTAATTTAATATGGTGGAGTTTGGGAGTTTTGAATTTCTTTTTTTTCCTTTTACTTCTCATTGGGTAAAGGAAGGATCCCCTTTCTCCTCTCCCTCGACTGATCATCTGCGAATGTTTCTGCAGCCCTGCAGTTACCCCAAATAGCCTTTTTCCTGCATCTTCTGTCCTAGTCATACCAGTCTGGACATGCTCTGTTGTGCCCTGTGACATAACTGCTCAATATTTCTATTGCTTTCACTGTGTTTTAGGTGTTGTGGAGGGATTGAAACTAAACAGAAGTAAGAGAACATCAGAGTAATGATACTAGAAGGGACTTTTGTTCAGAAAATGTTCTGCATTTGGGCTGTTTCTTCTTCTAGCACTGGGGGTTCCCATGTTGTAGCACTGCTGGGTCATGACAGTTTTGTATCTGGGGTTTAGTTTGGGTCAGTTATTCTCTTCTTCATGCCACTTTGGTTATGGGGTTTCTTCTAGGCTTCTTCCTCCCCTAACTTAAAAAGTCTGAACTAGAAGCAAAGAGGCTGAGACTCTGCCCCTTGAAGGAGGGATTCAACTGTCTCCAGTAACAGGTAGGTTTAGGATATGGTTCCCCACTGCAGTCAGTTCAGCAGCCTGGTTATACCTGCTTCACATTTGCAGATTGTTTAGGAAGCATTGTTCAGAGTCTGTGAGAGGTCAAAACAGAGCTCACCTGACCAAGATCATCAGCTGTATTCAAATTATTGACCTAGACAGAATCCAGGGCTGAGAGTAATGTAGAAAAGAATAAAGATGGGGATGGAAAGAGACGTCCTCAGTCCAAGATATGTACTTAAAGTTCCTAACTTAGGTGTAACTTGCCCCATTGTTAGCAGATTGCATGGATAATCTTCCATGGCTCCTTCCATCTTCCTCCCTGTTTTCTTTCTTTCCCCTGCTCTCCCCTACACAGGAGGATTGCTGGTATGAGCATAATTAAAGCACTTCTGGAACTCAAAGAATGCCCTATTTCCAACATTCTCCCATCCCACCACATTTGAAGTAAGCAAGTGAGAAACCCAGAGGACACTTCCCTGTGGAGAAAGGATCTGAGGCAGAGTTGCTGCCCTCAGGTTCATTTTTGGCAGGCTTTACACTTCCCACACAAAGAGACAGGCTCCCTATGTGTACTCCCTATTCCTCCTCTCCACATGGCCTCTTGGGTAGATAGACCTTGAATTGTAAGAAGAATGTAGTACAAAGGAGTAAAGATGGGCCCTACTATGGAGCGCCATTCTAGTGAGGAGATTGAGTCTGTCCTGGACCCTGTGGGAGAAGACTTCATCATGAAAGGACCTCAGCTTAATGAGCAGCAGCTGTGGCTGCATGGGACACTTAACATAGCTAGCTTGATTGCTGCTTTTATGCTTCCTGATCCAGACCAGGCCCTGTCCAGCCTGGGAATTTTTCCTCTTTGGGAATCAAATTACAAGCTGTTTAAGCTCACATTCCACCACACCCAAATGAGACTTGAGGAGTAAGCCAAGGATAAGCCTGAATTGAGCAGAGGGCTAGAGCTCGGGACTGGCCACCACTGCTCAGCACAAGACCCAACTACTTAAGCTCCGTTGGCAAGGAACCTGGTACTGAGTGCCTAAGCTAAATTGACCTCCCTGTCAAACAGAATATCTGGCTGTGTAGGCCTCCCTTGAGTGTACATTATTTTCCCACTTTCCATTCTTTCCCATTAGGCCTGGCCTTGACATGTTTCTCCAGAGCTTGGGGGCACACCAAAAGGGGATTCTTGGACAGGTCCCTGGAGCTACAACTTCTCTTGACCAAGCTCCCTCCCACACCCCCTTCCTGCTCCCCTGGGACTGTGTCCAGGGAAGCAGGACACAGAGCTCCAGGATCAGGGATTATCACCTCTTTTCCACCTACCTCTCACTCACCCAACTCACTGGTCTCATCAGATGCCAATAACTTGTGAGAACAATAAGAAATCAGTTTACCATTGGTCAGAAAATTCACCTAACCAATGACAGCAAGCAGACCAGTGATGGACAGCCTCAAGGGGATCCCCCATTACCTGAGTTCAGAATTCAAGCCTATTCTATGTCCCCACAGCAGTGCTCTCCCCAAGGAATCTGTAAATCTCTGTTTCTGCATGGCCCAGAGATCCCCTTTCCTCACTTCAATGAGGCCTGGATTTGCTCTCCAAAAGGCTTGGAACCTGCCATAGAATGGCCTAATCCAGAAGCTCAACTCCTCTTTCTCCCTCTCTCTCTCATCCCTTCTACATGTATATCTCTAAAGGATGTGTAAGGACAGCAACAAGAGAGTTCTAACAATTCTAGTGTGAAACCAAATAGTGATCTTTTAGTGCTTTGGGGATGGGGTGGGCTGGGGTGGATGGATGGGCAACAGTGATTTTGATTACCCCTGCTGCTCTGCACTTGCCAGTTTATTATTTCATTTCTTCTATCTGATTGTTTGACCCTGTCAAACAAGTGTCAAAGTTGTGTGTTTAAAAAATGTTTAACAAAAATATGATGTTGTAATGACACAAAGCCTTATGAAAATATTTATGGAGTTCAATAAAAGAAGTAAAAGACACCTCTAGGCATAGCTCTCATGCTATTTTGTGTGTGTATGTTTTACCAAGTGCTAAATAAAGGGAATTTGCCTGGTGGGGGCAGCTTATCCCAGCCTCGCCTACCAGTCCTGTTGTTCTATAGCCAGGCATACGATGGGCTGTCTGTGGCCTTCCATGTCATTTCTTAAAGAGTAGGCCACAATAACCAATTTTGATTCTGTAACAGAGGCACTTCAAATGTCTTTATGGGTAGGACTGTCATTCATGTCACTTCACCCTTTGACAAGTCTTAAAGACCCATTCCTGACTTTGCTCCTTTTCCTTGCAGCTGCCAAGTCCAGTACTTGCCCTGTGCACTCTCACATGATCTTAAAAGCTGCTTTTTGAACCTAACCAGAATACATATCACTTAGGAATCCTTCACCTCCAGCTATTTCCTAATGCTTCCAGTCCTGTTTCCTCTGAAATAGACATATTTATCCATCCCCCAAAGTGTTTATTTCATCATGGTGTCTCCTACACATACATGCTCCTTGTTGTCCACAAGGCTCCTGTGTGGTATCTTATGTTACCCAGCAGAGACACAATAATAGTTTGTATGTTCTGGTACTACTTCACCTGCCTTTCTCCAGAAGAAATAAACACTGATCCCAGTAAAATGCTTATTTGTCACTCATCTCCCAATCTGCTTCAAACTGATCTCAGAGTTGCTTACTCTTAGAGTGTTCCTGGGTGTCACATGAATTGAGGGGAGTTGGAAGCAAGAATATGGAATGAGCTGATACTAGCATATGAATGAGTATCACTCTCTATATTCTCCTCAAGAGCCCTGTCTCTTTAAGTTTTCTAGCGTAGGCTTCCAACAGATGACTACGACCACCGGTCCTTTTGTCTCTAGTACCAAGAGCAAATAGAAGGAGGCCCAAGGTCTCTGCTGTGGGTTTTGGCTTACTTCAGTGTTTTAGTCACTGAGGCCACCACTCTACTGCTTAGCCTGCTTAACTTTTGGACCCTTTGGAATTTCCCTATTTATATTGACCTGCTTACCCCTGCCTCCCAGAGGCTTCTGTTCTGCATAGAATAGAATGCTGATTAGATAGACCTTGCTCACCCAGGCCTTTACCTATCAGGTCCAAGATAACAAAATGAGATCTCAGCATTCCCCCAAGTACAACCACTTGCAGTGCAACAGTTTAGCCTGGTCATAGGTATATTAGACCATCTGGGTTTCCCAACATGGTTGGAGAGGAATTTTGGAGGTTACTTCATGTTCACTAGAAGCACACTATTCTGGTTCCATCTCTCCCAATTCTTTCTTTTTTCTCTAGTAGGCCATGAGTGTTTTCTCATATGATTGGGGAAGAGTGAAAGGAATGGTGCATGGTCCTTTGTCCTTCAGAAGCCTGTATTACTTCTATTTAACTCACCAATAGGTCCTTCAAGGCAGCTTTTTAGGTGAGGCTTTGTCCATCTCCACAACAGCCATGCTGCCAACCAACTGAATTAGATTCAACTTGCATGTCCTAAGTATATAATCTGGGCTAGGCCTTGTGGTTGGTACACAAGAGATACCAAGATGACTAAAATAAAATCTCTGCCTACAGTCTCAGAGTTCAGTGAGAACATATAAACATGGGCCATAAGAAGGATGGATGAAGTCCTCAAAGCACTCAGAAAATGGAATGGTTAATTCTGATTGAGGAACATCTTTGTAATCAGTCAGGATAAGTTTAGTGTACTGCAATAAGAGATATTCCCTCAAATCTTTTTTTCCTTGTTGTTTATCCATTTTATTTTTTTAATTTATTTATTGTAAATTGAATGATAATTGCTTTACAATATTGTGTTGTATTCATACATCAATATGCATCTTAATGGCTTAACATATAAGAGTTTATTTCTTGCTCATACAAATCCTACTCTGAGTCCAGGTGACTTTCCAGAGCAGCTATCACCCATGTGATAGTACACAATCTGGGCTTCTGCTGCCTTGCTACACCTCCATCTCAAGATGTAGTTCTATAATCACCACAGCTTAAGAGAGAGCCCTAGATTGTTTCTCACTTACAGTTAAATTCTCTAGCCAGAACTGATCATATGGCCTCATCCAACTTTAAGGAAACAGAAAACTGTAAAAGTCCTACAAACTCAGAAGGGCAGGAGAACTAGATATGAATGAACATTACACATCTCTACCAAAGAAGGAAATGTTTGAACTAAGTCTCAGAAGACAAGGAAAATTCTACCATATTGTGAATGTTAGAGCAATTGAGAAGTTAGGGGAAAGAGTTCACACAAGACAACCCTTCCTTCTGACACCAATTGAGAGTCTAGGGATCCCAAATAACACCCTTCAGTTCAGTTCAGTTCACTTCAGTCATTCAGTCGTGTCCGGCTCTTTGCGACCCCATGAATCACAACACGCCAGGCCTCCCTGTCCATCACCAACTCCCGGAGTTCACTCAGACTCACGTCCATCGAGTCAGTGATGCCATCCAGCCATCTCATCCTCTGTCGTCCCCTTCTCCTCCTGCCCCCAATCCCTCCCAGCATCAGAGTCTTTTCCAACGAGTCAACTCTTCACATGAGGTGGCCTAAGTACTGGAGTTTCAGCTTCAGCATCATTCCTTCCAAAGAAATCCCAGGGCTGATCTCCTTCAGAATGGACTGGTTGGATCTCCTTGCAGTCCAAGGGACTCTCAAGAGTCTTCTCCAACACCACAGTTCAAAAGCATCAATTCTTCAGTGCTCAGCCTTCTTCACAGTCCAACTCTCATATCCATACATGACCACAGGAAAAACCATAGCCTTGACTAGACGGACCTTTGTTGGCAAAGTAATGTCTCTGCTTTTGAATATGCTATCTAGTTTGGTCATAACTTTCCTTCCAAGGAGTAAGCGTCTTTTAATTTCAAGGCTGCAGTCACCATCTGCAATGATTTTGGAGCCCAAAAAAATAAAGTCTGAAACCGGATGCCATGATCTTCGTTTTCTGAATGTTGAGCTTTAAGCCAACTTTTTCACTCTCCTCTTTCACTTTCATTAAGAGGCTTTTTAGTTCCTCTTCACTTTCTGCCATAAGGGTGGTGTCATCTGCATATCTGAGGTCATTGATATTTCTCCCTGCAATCTTGATTCCAGCTTGTGTTTCTTCCAGCCCAGCATTTCTCATGATGTACTCTGCATATTAGTTAAATAAGCAGAGTGACAATATACAGCCTTGACGCACTCCTTTTCCTATTTGGAACCAGTCTGTTGTTCCATGTCCAGTTCTAACTGTTGCTTCCTGACGTGCATACATGTTTCTCAAGAGGCAGATCAGGTGGTCTGGTATTCCCATCTCTTTCAGAATTTTCCACAGTTTATTGTGATCCACGCAGTCAAAGGCTTTGGCATAGTCAATAAAGCAGAAATAGATGTTTGGTTTGATAATTCACTACAAGACTCACAGAATTCATTGGTATACTCATAGTTATGCCTTATGAAACCTAAATGATACAGATGAAAATCAGCCAAGGGAAGAATCATAGAGCGGAGTATAAGAAAGTACCAAACAGAGAGCTTCAATTTTCCTATTCCTGTGGAGTGAGGACAATGTTACTTTCCAGAATAAATATGTGACAATATGCATGGAGTATTGCCCCCAGGAAAGCACACTCAAGTTTCTTAAGATTTTGTTAGAGCTTTATCATTGCACTTGTGGCTGATCCCTGTATACAGTCCCCTCAGAAGATGAACTGATACCAGGTAACTCAGCGCCCCCACCATAAATCACATTGTTGGTGTGGACAAAAACCCCATCCTAAATCACATTGCCATCCAGACAGAAAATTAGTAAGGAAACACAGGGCTTAAATAAAACTTTAGATCACATGGACTTAATTGAAATTTATAGAACATTCCATCCAAAAGCAGCAGACTACGCATTCTTTTCAAGTGCACACAGAACATTCTCCAATATTGACCACATGCAGAGCCATAAGGTGAGTCTCAGTAAATTTAAGAAAATTAAAACCACATCAAGCACCTTTTCTTATCACAATGCTATAAGATTAGAAAGAAACTACAATAAAAATTACAAAAAATACAATATGATATTTAACAGCTAAAGGATCACTGAAGAAATCAAAGAGGAAATAAAAAAATACCTAGAGACAAATAAAAACAAAAGCACAACAGTCCAAAACCTATGGGAGACAGCAAAAGCAGTTCTAAGAGGGACGTTTATCACATACAATCGTCCTCAAGAAATACAAATAAATCTCAGATAAAAGTCCTGACCTTACACCCAAAATATCTAGAGTAAGAATAAACAAAAGTAAAGTTAACAGAAGGAAAGAAATAACATCAGAGAAGAAATAAATGAAATAGGAACAAAGAAAACAACTGTAAAGATTAATGAAATTTAAAGCTGGTTCTTTGAAAAGATAAACAAAACCAATAAAACTTTAGCCACACTCATCAAGGAAAAAAGGGAGAGGACTCAAATCAATAAAATTAGAAATAAAAAAAGAGAAGTTAAAATTTACTCTGCAGAAACACAAAGGGTCATTAAAGACTACTATGAGCAACTCCATGCCAACAAAATGGACAACTTGGAAAAATGGACATATTCTTAGAAAGGTGCAAATCCCAAAAGTGAACCAGGAAGAAATATAAATTATGAATATACCAATCACAAACACTGAAATTGAAACTGTGATTTTAAAACTCCCAGCAAACAAAAGTCCATGACCTGATGGTTACACAGGTGACTTCTATCATACATTTAAAGAAGGGTTAACACCTATCTTCTGAAACTGTTGCAAAAGATTGCAGAGGAAGGAACACTTCCAAACACATTCTATGGGGCCACTACAACCCTGATACCAAGGCCAGACAGAGATACCACAAGAAAAGAAAATTACAGGCCAATATCACTGATCCACATAGATGCAAAAATCCTCAACAAAACACAAGCAATTTGAATCCAACAGTACATTTTAAAAGACCATACACCATGATCACAGGATTCATCCCAGGTATGCACGGATTTTTCAGTATTTGCAAATCAATCAATGTGATACACAGTATCAACAAACTGAAGAATAAAAAATATACATTTCAATAGATACATAAAAGGCTTTTGACAAAATTCAGAACACATTTATGATAAAAACCCTCCAGAAAATGGACATAGAGGGACTATACCTCAACATAATAAAGGCCATATATGACAAACTTACAACTAACATCATATTCAATGGTGAAAGCTGAAAGCATTTCCTCTAAGATCAGGAGAAAGACAAGGATGTCAACTCTCAGAGAAGAAAAAGAAGTAAAGGGAAACCAAATTGGAAAAGAAGAAATTAAACTGTAACTATTCACAGATGACATGGTACTTACTATACATAGAAGATCCTGAAGATGCTACCAGAAAATTTCTAGAATGCATCAGTGAATCAAATAAAGTTACAGGTTTCAAAATTAATACACATATGCAACAGAAATCTGTTGCATTTCTATACACCAACAAGGGAATTCCAGAAAAACATATACTTCTGCCTCACTGACTACGCTAAAGTCTTTGACTGTGTGGGTCACAACAAACTGTGGAAAATTCTTAAATGGAAATACAAGACCAACTTATCTGCCTCCTGAGAAACCTGTATGCAGGTCAAGAAGCAACAGTTAGAACCGGACATGGAACAACAAAATGGTTCCAAATTGGGAAAGGAGTAAGTCAAGGCTGTATACTGTCACCTGCTACTTTAGCTTATATACAGAGTATGTCATGCAAAATACCAAGCTGGATGAAATTCAAGCTGGAATCAAGATTGCTGGGAGAGATTACAATAACCTCAGATATGCAGATAACACCACCCTAATGGCAAAAAAAAAAAAAAAAAAGAAGAACTAAAAAGCCTCTTGAAGAAGGTGAAAGAGGAGAGTGAATAAGCTGGCATAAAACTCAACATTCAAAAAGCTAAGATGATGACATCAGGTCCCATCACTTCATAACAAATAGATACGAAAACAATGGAAACAGTGACAATTTTATTTTCTTGGGCTCCAAAATCACTGTGGATGGTGGCTGCAACAATGAAATTAAAAGACACTTGCTCCTTGGAAGGAAAACTATTACAAATCTAGACAGTGTATTAAAAAGCAGAGACATTACTTTGCCAACAAAGATCTGTATAGTCAAAGCTTTGGTTTTTCCAGTAGTTATGTAGGGATATGAGAGCTAGATAATACAAAAGGCTGATCACTTTTGAACTGTGGTGCTAGAGAAGACTCTTGAGAGTCCCTTGGACAGCAAAGAGATCAAACCAGTCAATCCTAAAGGAAAAGGAAATAAACCCTGAATAGTCATTGGAAGGACTAACACTGAAGCTCCAATAGTTTGGCCACCTGATGTTAAGAGCCAACTCATTGGAAAAGACCCTGATGCTGGGAAAGACTGAGGGCAAGAGGAGAATGGGGCAACAGTGGGTGAGACAGTTTAATGGCATCATTGGCTAATGGACATGAGTTTGAGCAAACTCTGGGAGATAGTAAAGGATGGAACCCTGGCATACTGCCATCCATGGGGTCCAAAAGAGATGGACATGACTGAGTGAGTGAACAACAAATGAAAAAATCAAAAAGAGAAATTCAAGAAACAATTCCTTTTACCATCACATCAAAAGGAATAAAACACCTAGGACTAAACTAGGAAAGACTGAGGGCAGGAGGAGAATGGGCAACAGAGGATGAGACACATGGATGGCATCGACTAATGGACATGAGTTTGAGTAAACTCCGGGAATTGGTGATTGACAGGGAGGCCTGGCATGCTGCAGTCCATGGGGTCACAAGGAGTCAGACATGGCTGAGCGACTGACCTGAAACATACCTAAGGAGATAAAACACCTGTATTCCTCAAAACTATGAGAAACTGATGAAAGAAATCAAATACTCATGTTGATGTTTGGTAAATACCAACACAATTCTGTGAAGCAATCATCCTTCAATTAAAAAATAAATAAATTAAAAAAAAAAAACACAAATAAGACCCAAACAGATATTCATATATTGGAAGAATTAATTTTGTCAAAATTACTACACTACCCAGGGAAATCTTCAGATTCAACACAATCCCTATCAATTACCAATGGCATTTTTCACAGACCTAGAACAAAAAATTCTTAAAATTTCTATGGAGACAAAAAAGATCTGGAATAGTCAAAGCAATCATGAGAAAGAAAAAGTAAGCTGGAGGAATCAGGTTTCCTGACTTCAAACTATGCTACAAAGCTACAGTAATCAAAGCAGTGTGGTACCAGTACAAAAATAGAAATATAGATGAATGGAACATTATAGAAAACCTGGAAATTACCCCCATGCACCTGCTGCTGCTCCTAAGTCACTTCAGTCGTGTCCGACTCTGTGCAGCCCCATAGACGGCAGACCACCAAGCTCCCCCGTCCCTGGGATTCTCCAGGCAAGAACATTGGAGTGGATTGCCATTTCCTTCTCCAATGCATTAAAGTGAAAAGTGAAAGGGAAGTCGCTCAGTTGTGTCCGACTCTTCGCTACCACATGGACTGCAGCCCACCAGGTTCCTCCGTCCATGGGATTTTCCAGGCAAGAGTACTGGAGTGGGGTGCCATTGCCTTCTCCAACCCCATGCACCTACTGTCCATCAATCTATGACAAAGGAGGCATAGCTACACAATGTCAAATTGATAGTCTCTCAACAAATGATGCTGTGAATACTGGACAGCTAAATGTAACAAAAATGAAATTAGATAAATCTTTAACAACATACACAAAAATAAGCTCAAAATGGATTAAAGACCTAAATGTGAGACTGGACATTGTAAAACTCCTAGAGGAAATCATAGGCAGAACACTCTCTAATAAATCACAGAAAAAAATTTTTGATATATCTCCTACAACAATGGAAACAAGAAATAATAAACAGATGGGAGCCTACTCAAACTCAAAAGCTTTTGCACAGAAAAGGAAACAATAAGCAAAACAAAATGACAACCCAAAGATTGGGAGAAAATATTTTCAAATAATGTGACAGACAAGAGATTGTTCTCCTGCATTTATAAATAGCTAACTATGCTTGGACATCAAAACAAATAGTTCAATCAAAGAAATGGGCAGAAGACCAAAACAGACATTTCTCAAAAGTAAACATACAGATGTCCAAGAGACTCATGAAAAGATGTCCAACATCATGAATTATTAGAGAAATGCAAATCAAAACTGCAATGACATATCTCCTCACACCAGCCAAAATGGCTGTCATTAAAAAATCCACAAGCAATAAATGCTGGAGCAAGTGTGGAGAGAAGGGAACCGTTTTGCACCATATGTGGGAATGTAAATTTGTACAGACACTATGGAGAAGAATATGGAGGTTCCTTAAAAACCTAAAAATAGAGCTACCAAATGATTCTCCAATCCCACCCCTGGGCATACATCTGGAGAAAAATATGATCCAAAAGGATACATGCACCTTCCCATCAAGAAGTTTCAACAAGCCTTCTAAGTTTGTCCATCAGATGGGAGAGAGAATGAAAACTACCACAATAGAAAACTAATGAAAGTGATCACACGGATAATGGCTTTGTCTAACTCAATGAAACTATGAGCTATGCCATGTAGGGCCACTCAAGTTGGACAGGTCATGGTGGAGAGTTCTGACAAAACGTGGTCCACTGGAGAAGGAAATGGAAAACCACGTCAGCATTTCTGCCTTGAGAACCCAATGGACAGTATGAAAAAGCAAAAAGATATGACATTGAAAGATGAACTCCCCAGGTCAGTAGGTGCCCAGTATGCTACTGGAGAAGAGCAAATAAATAGCTCCAGAAGGAATGAAAAGGCTAAAGCAAAGTAGAAACAACACCCAGTTGTGGATGTGTGTGATGGTGAAAGTAAACTCTGATGCTGTAAAAACAATAATGCAAAGGAATGAGGAATGTTATGTGCATGAATCAAGGTAAACTGGAGATGGTCAAATAGGAGATGGCAAGAGTGAACATCAACATTTTAGGAATCAGTGAACTAAAATGGGCTTGAATGGGTGAATTTAATTCAGATGACCATTATAGCTACTGTGGGCAAGAAACCCTGAGAAGAAATGGAGTAGCCCTCACAGTCAACAAAAGAGTTCAAAATGCTGTACATGGGTACAATCTCAAAAATGACAGAATGAACTCTGTTTGTTTCCAAGGTGAACCATTCAATATCACAGTAATCCAAGTCTATGACCCAACCACTCATGCTGAAGAACCTGAAGTTGAATGGTTCTATGAAGACCTACACGATCTTCTGGAACTAACACCAAAAAATTATGTTCATTACATCACAGGTGACTGGAATGCAAAGTTAGGAAGTCAA
The DNA here is from genome assembly GCF_032452875.1 of Bos javanicus. Classification (NCBI taxonomy): domain Eukaryota; kingdom Metazoa; phylum Chordata; class Mammalia; order Artiodactyla; family Bovidae; genus Bos; species Bos javanicus. The sequence continues at coordinate 99,021,276 of NC_083897.1, forward strand.
GAGATACCTGGAGTAACAGGTGAATTTGGCCTTAGAGTACAAAATGAAACAAGGCAAAGATTAACAGAGTTTTGGCAAGAGAACACACTGGTCATAGCAAATGTCCTGTTCCAACAACACAATATAAGACGCTACACATGGGCATCACCAGATGGTCAATACCAAAATGTGATTGATTATATTCTTTGCAGCCAAAGATGGAGAAGCTCTATACAGTCACCAAAAACAACACCGGGAGCTGACTGTGGCTCAGATCATGAACTCCTTATTGCCAAATTCAGACTTAAATTGAAAAAAGGGAAAACCACTAGACAGTCAGGTATGACCTAAATCAAATCCCTTACAATTATACAGTGGACATGACAAAAAGATTCAAGGGATTACATCTGATAGACAGAGTGCCTGAAGAACTATGGAAGGAGACTCATGACATAGTACAGGAGGTGGTGATCAAGACCATCCCCAAGAAAAAGAAATACAAAAAGGCAAAACGGTTGTCTGAGGAGCCCCTATAAATAGCTGAGAAAAGAAGAGACACTAAAGACAAAGGAGAAAAGGAAAGATATACCCATTTGAATGCAGAGTTCCAAAGAATAGCAAGGAGAGATAAGAAAGACTTCCTCAGTGATCAGTGCAAAGTAACAGGAAAACAATAGAATGGGAAAGACTAAAGATTTCTTCAGGAAAATTAGAGATACTAAGGGAACATTTCATGCAAAGATGTGCATAATAAAGGACAGAAATGGTATGGACCTAACAGAAGCAGAAGATATTAAGAAGAGGTGGCGAGAATACACAGAAGAACTATACAAAAAAGATCTCTCTGACCCAGATAACCACGATAGTGTGACCACTCACCTAGAGCCAGACATCCTGGAATGTCAAGTCAAGTGGGCCTTAGGAAGCACCACTATGAACAAAGCGAGTGGAGGTGATGGAATTCCAGTTGAGCTACTACAAGTCCTAAAAGATGCTGCTGTTAAAGTACTACACTCAATATGCCAGCAAATTTGAAAAACTCAACAGTGCCACAGGACTGGAAAAGGTCAGTTTTCATTCTAATCCCAAAGAAAGGCAATGCCCCAAAATGTTCAAACTACTGCACAATCACACTCATCTTGCATGCTTTCAAAGTAATCTTCAACATTCTCCAAGTCAGGCTTCAACAGTACATGAACCTTGAATTTCCAGATGTTCAAGCTGGATTTAGAAAAGGCAGAGGAACCAGAGATCAACTGCCAACATTCGTTGGATCATTGAAAAAGCAAGAGAGTTTCAGAAAAACATATGCTTCTGCTTTATTGACTACACCAAAGCCTTTGAATGTGTGTATCATAACAAACTGGAAAATTCTTAACAAAATTGGAATACCACACCTTAGCTGTCTCCTTCGAAATCTGTATGCAGGTCAAGAAGGAAGAGTTAGAACCAGGCACGGAACAACATACTGGTTCAAAATTGGTAAAGGAGTACGTAAAGGCTGTATATCATCAGCCTGATTATTTAACTTATATGCAGATAACATCATGAGAAATGCCAGGCTGGATGAAGCACAAGCTAGAATCAAGATGGCCAGCAGAAATGTCACTAACCTCAGATATGCAGATGACACCACTCTTATGGCAGAAAGTGAAGAGGAACTAAAAAGCTTCTTGATGAAAGTGAAAGAGGTGAGTGAAAAAGTTGGCTTAAAGCTCAACATTCAAAAAACTAAGATCATGGCATCTGGTCCCATCACTTCATGGGAATGAGATGGGGAAACAGTGGAAACAGTGTCAGACTTTATTTTGGGGAGCTCCAAAATCACTGCAGATGGTGACAGCAGCCATGAAATTAAAAGATGCTTACTCCTTGGAAGGAAAGTTATGACCAACCTAGATAGCATATTCAAAAGCAGAGACATTACTTTGCCAACAAAGGTCCATCTAGTCAAGGCTATAGATTTTCCAGTGGTCATGTATGGATGTGAGAGTTGGACTGTGAAGAAAGCTGAGCACTGAAGAATTGATGCTTTTGAACTGTGGTGTTGGAGAAGACTCTTGAGAGTCCCTTGGACTGCAAGGAGATCCAACCAGTCCATCCTAAAGGAGATCAGTCCTGGGTGTCCATTGGAAGGACTGATGTTGAAGCTGAAACTCCAGTACTTGGCCACCTCATGCGAAGTGTTGACTCATTGGAAAAGACTCTGATGCTGGGAGGGATTGAGGGCAGGAGGAGAAGGGGACAACAGAAGTTGAGATGGCTGGATGGCATCACCAGACTCAATGGACATGAGTTTGAGTAAACTCTGGGAGTTGGTGATGGACAGGGAGGCCTGGTGTGCTGTGATTCATGGGGTCACAAAGACTGAGCGACTGAGCGACTGAACTGAACTGAACTGAACTAGGTAACTTGGCTGCTTCAACAAGTGCAGAGGTGGAAAAACAATGGCTTGTTATAAATGTGAAATTTTCTCTCCTTATGTAGATTTGACTCCAGTCTCATTATCCATGGGCCTGCCATCAGCCCCTTCTGCCATGGCATCAATGAGAAGATATGCCATTCTCTGCCCCTGGCAACACTTCCCTCTGATCTTGGACTGAGTGTATTTCCTGAAATAGTCCTGTGACCCACATCTAGCCCTACTCTACTATAGTCCTAAGGAAGTCCTGACAACCTAGAGACCCACCCAGGGCACAGCCAAGGACCCATAAGCATCCCTGGTAACAGACATACCAGCAGCATCCAAGGGACATGGCTGACAACATACAAGGTTGCTAAAAGCCCCAGCTACTTCTCTGTCACAATCTGATTTATAGTGGTCAAGCTCTGCCAATTTTACTGCCACGTCTGTGAGGTTAGACATGAGTGGGCCTCCTAGGAAGTGACTCACACTACTAGGGAAGCTCTATGTTCACTCTGGGCTCATTTTTTCCCCACTAGGGAAACTATAAGCTCAGGAAGGCCCTCTTGGTATGACTTTATGCTGGCCTGGGGGTGGGATGGCAATGTGGTCAGAGTATAGCCACCCTTCTTACAATTTTGAACCAGTCCTTTTCAGTCTCCCTGTGTTCCAGGGGTTGCTTCAGCCTCACTCTTGGGTTTCAGGATTTCCACTCTGGTGTCTTTTCTTTAGATAGTTGCTGCTAGGTCTTCTTGTGAGGGAGACTATGTCACCATATTGGTCTATACAAGTTTTATTTGACAAGTATACCTCAAGAAATCTGAGTGGGGATACATATCAAACTTCTGGTTCCAGTTAGATAAGTGGCTTAGAGGTTACCATTCTATCCTAACAACAAGTGAAAAGTTGAAGTGACAGAAAAATCAACATCTCTTCTGCTGGGTAGAGCAAAGGGCAAACTGCTGTACTCAATACTGGAGTCATGGTTTGCCTGAGCAGAGACTCATGATCAGAATATACTTGGGAATCAGTTACCCAAACTGTAACTGATGAATTGCTGGAAGCTCAGTGTGGACAACTCAGAGTTGAAAACTCAATTGGGACAAAATCTTAGGGGGTCCTTTACAATACTGTGAGATTTAACTCCAGGAACTCAACAAGGTTCTAACAGTAAATATTGGAGAAAAACAACAATCTTGCTTATGGTATGAAACAGGAAAAAGGAACAATTTTGAAATATGCCAAAACAATGTGTTCTTCTAAGAAAAGCCCACCACCAGAGGAAATTAGTTAATGAGAACCTAACCTGCTGGAGTATTATCAAAACCTAACTTCCTGGCACAAGGGCAGTACCCAACTATAGCTGAATCTAGCTTTCCACATGAAAGAAGGAAAATACCCAATTCTAGCCCGTTCTAAACCATTCTGACCCAACTAAGGGGAAATAAAAAACCTGAGAAACATTTGTGAATTTAACAGTCTAAAAACAGGGTCACTAAAAAACTGACACCTGATTTTAGGACTACAACACATTTTCCCTGCCCCCACATCTCACACACTTTAGTAAAGGCCTATTTACCTTTTTACAGTTCTTTTTACCCAGTACAACATTTCTGGCTATAAAGGAAAAAAATTATAATATGTGTCAAGGCAAAGACCCTCACCTCAGAACACACACGCACACACACACACACACAATTTGAAGAGAGCAAGCATCAGGACATACCAAGAATGTTGGGATTATCAGTCTGGGAATATAGAACAACAGTGATAAATATACTTAGTGTTCTAGTGGTAAAGTCTACTGCATGTAAGAATACATAGGAACTTCCCTGGTTGTCTAGTGGCTATGACCCCATGTTCCCAATGCAGGGGACCCAGATTCCATCTCTGGTCAGGGAACTAGATCTCACGTGCAACTAAAGATCCCACATGCTGCAAATAAACAATTCACATGATGCAACAAAGATCAAATATCCTGCAAGCTGCAGCTAAGACCCAGCAAAGACAAATAAATATTTTGTAAAAGGATAGGAAATGTAAGCAGAGAGATAAAAATCTTAAGACAGAACCAGAAAACAAAAGCTAGAGATTAAAAATAAACAAACACTGCTATAAAAATGAAGAATGGCTTTGATGGGCTCATTAGTAGATTGGATACAACTGAAGAAAGTATCTCTAAGATAGATGATTCAATAGAATCCTCAGAAACTGAAAGAGAGAAGAAAGAATGAAAAGAAAAGAGAACAGAACATTTAAGGACTATGGAAAAACTAAAAAAAAAAAAAAAAAGTATCATTTGTCTAATGGGAATACCAAAAAAGAGAAAAAGAAAGAAACAGACCGTGCGCCTTGGTGCCCTTGGAGGTGCTGGTCACCCAAACCCTCTGGGATGGCTCAGCTGTCCTTGGCTTGAACAACTTCAGTGCTGGTTTATCAAGACACACTAGCCTCTGGTGGCTGGTTTTTCTGGAAAATTTTAACTGTGGAAGAGAAAGGAAATATCTTTGCTTTAAGCTGGACCTGCCTTGAGGGTGAGGCAAACAGGTGGAGGGGCCTCCATTTCTAAGAAGTAGAGAGGAGTCTGGAGGAACATATAAGGTCCTGAGGGCTTCTGAACCCCAACCATATTAGCCAAGCATGGCTTTGCCCAACATGCCCCTTGGAAGGGAAGAAGTGATATCAAGCTCTGAACATTTGGAGTGGGAGCACTGATTCCAAGACCCTAGACTACCAGAGAACTAACCCTAGGGAGTATCAGATAGAACTCCCACAAAGGAAACTGCTCGAATACAACACCTGGCATCATCCAACCACCAGTAGCAAAATGTGCAAGAAGCCTCATCTAAACGACAAACAAACAAACAAACAAAAAGTACAAACCCAATCATCAGCAAACAGGATTACCTGCCTGCTGTCAGGATTCCCTCAGCCTTGCTCTGCTGACAGCATCTGCTGTCAGGATTACCTCAGCTTTGCCCATCTGAGGAAAAACAAACAGGAGCTCAGCACAAATCTCACCCTATATGAAGCTTACACAAACAATTGGGCCAATATTAGGAGGGAACAAATCAAAAGGAAGAAAAGAATTTAACCTTGAAGCCTGGGAAAAGGAGACCTCAAACATAATAAGTTAAAACAAATAAAGAAAAGGCAGAGAAATACTATGCAAATGAAGGAATAAATTAGAAATACAAAAGTCCAAATAAATGAAGAGGAAATAGACTAGCTACATGAAAAAGAATTCAGAATAATGATAGTAAAGATGATAAAAAACCTTGAAAACAAAATGGAGAAAATGCAAGAATCAATTAACAAAGACCTAGAGGAATTAAAGAATAAGCATACAGAAGGAAACAACACAATTACTGAAATTAAAAATACTCTAGAAGGAATCAATAACAGAATACATGCTTCAGAAGAACGAATCAGTGAGCTGGAAGATAAAATGGTGGAAATAACTTCTGAAGAGCAGAATAAAGTAAAAAGAATGAAAAGAGCTGAGGACAGTCTCAGATACTTATGGGACCATATCAAATAAACCAACATTTGAATTATAGGGGTCCCAGAAAGAAAAGAGAAAAAGAAAGGGTATGAGAAAATTTCTGAAGAGATTATAGTTGAAAATTTCCCCAAGATGGAAAAGGGAATAGCCAATCAAGTCCAAGAGGCACAAAGAGTCCCATACAGGATAAACTCAAGGAGAAACACGCCAAGACACATACTAATCAAAGAACAAAGACTAAACACAAAGAAAGAATATTAAAAGCAGCAAGGGAGAAGCAACAAGTAACATACAAGGGAAACTCCATATGCTTAACAGCTGATCTTTCAGCAGAAACTCTGCAGGCCAGAAGGGAATGGCAGGATATATTTAAAGGACTGAAGGAAAAATCTACAACCAAGATTACTGTACCCAGAAAGGATCTCATTCAAAATTGATGGAGAAATCAAAAGCTTTTCAGACAAGCAAAAGTTAAGAGAATTCAGTACCACCAAACCAGCTTTACAACAAATGTTAAAGGGACTTATATAGTCAAGAAATACAATAGGAGAAAAAAGATCTACAAAATCAACCCCAGATAATTAAGAAAATGGCAATAGGAACATATATATATCAATAATTACTTTAAAAGTAAATGGATTAAATGTTCCAACCAAAAGACACAGACTGGCTGAGTGGATACAATAACAAGATCCATATTTATGCTGTCTACAAGAAACCCACTTCAGACCTCAAGACACATATAGACTGAAAGTGAGTGGATGGAAAAACATATTCCATGCAAATGGGAGGCAAAAGAAAGCTGGAGTAGCAATCCTCATATCAGACAAAATACACCTTAAAATAAAGATTACAAGAGATAAGGAAGGCTACTACACAATGGTTAAGGGATCAGTCCAAGAGGAAGACATAACAATTGTAAATATCTATGCACCCAACATAGGAGCACCTCAATACATAAGAAAAACACTAACAGACATAAAAGGAGAAATTGACAGTAACACAATAATAGGAGGAGACTTTAACACTCCACTCACACCAATGGACAGATTATCAAAACAGAAAATTAATAAGGAAGCACAAGTCTTAAATGATACATTGGATGAGATAGATCTCATAGATATCTTCAAGACATTCAATCCAAATGCAGAAGAATACATTTTCTTCTCAAGTGCACATGGAACATTCTCCAGGATAGACAACATCTTGGGTCACAAATCAAACCTCAGTAAATTTAAGAAAATTGAAATAATATCAAGCATCTTCTCCAAAAACAAAACAACTAGGTATCAATTACAAGAAAAAAAAAAAACAAAACAAAACTAAGAAACACAAACATGTAGAGTAAACAACATGTGTCTAAATAACCAACCGGTTACTGAAGAAAGCAAAAAAGAAATCAAATTATTTCTAGAAACACATGATAATGAACACACAACTCAAAACCTATGCTATGCATCAAAAGCAGTTGTAAGAGGGAAGTTTATAGCAATACATTCCTATCTCAAGAAACAAGAAAAATATTGAATAGACAACCCAACTTTACAGCTAAAACAACTGGAAAAAGAAGAAGAACAACAACAAAACACACACACAAAATCAGTAGAAGGAAAGAAATCATAAAAATCCAAGCAGAAATAAATGAATAAGAAGTGAAAGAAACAACAGTAAAGATTAATAAAACTAAAAGCTTGTTCTTTGAGAAGATAAACAAAATTGACAAATCCATAGCCAGACTCATCAAGAAAAAAAGAGAAAAGAATCAAATCAACAAAATTAGAAATGAAAAAGGAGAGGTTACAACAAACAATGCAGAAATACAAAGGATTATAAGAGACCGTTATGAACAACTATATGGCAATAAAATGGATAAACTGGAAGAAATGGACAGTTCTTAGAAAAGTTCAATCTTCCAAGACTGAATCAGGAAGAAGTAGAAATTTTGAACAACCCAATTACCAGCACTGAAATTGAAGCTGTGATCAAAAATCTCCCCAAAAGCAGCAGCCAAGGACCAGGCTTCACAGGAGAATTCTATCAAACATTTAGAGAAGAGCTTATGCCTATCCTCCTAAAACTCTTTCAAAAAATTACAGAGGAAGGAACACTTCCAAATTCATTCTATGAGGCCACCATCACCCTGATACCAAAACCAAACAAAGACAACACTAAAAAAGAAAACTACAGACCAATATCACTGACGAACATAGATGCAAAACTCTTCAACAAAATTTTAGCAAACAGAATTCAGCAACATATCAAAAAGCTCATACACCATGATCAAGTTGGGTTTATTCCAAGTATGCAAGGATCCATCAATATCTACAAAGCAATCAATGTGATTGTTTGAATATTGACAAATTGAAAGATAAAAAAAAAACATATAGTCATCTCAATAGATGCAGAAAGACCCTTTGAAAAAATTCAGCACACATTTATGATTCAGTTCAGTTCAGTTCAGTCACTCAGTCGTGTCTGACTCTTTGCAACCCCATGAATCACAGCATGCCAGGCCTCCCTGTCCATAACCAACTCCCGGAGTTCACTCAAACACACGTTCATCGAGTTCGTGATGCCATCCAGCCATCTCATCCTCTGTCATCCCCTTCTCCTCTTGCCCCCAATCCCTCCCAGCATCAGAGTCTTTTCCAACGAGTCAACACTTCACATGAGGTGGCCAAAGTACTGGAGTTTCAGCTTCAGCATCATTCCTTCCAAAGAAATCCCAGGGCTGATCTCCTTTACAATGGACTGGTTGGATCTCCTTGCAGTCCAAGGGACTCTTAAGAGTCTTCTCCAACACCACAGTTCAAAAGCATCAATTCTTCAGTGCTCAGCCTTCTTCACAGTCCAACTCTCACATCCATACATGACCACTGGAAAAACAATAGCCTTGACTAGACGGACCTTTGTTGGCAAAGTAATGTCTCTGCTTTTCAATATGCTATCTAGGTTGGTCATAACTTTCCTTCCAAGGAGTAAGCATCTTGTAATTTCATGGCTGCAGTAACCATCTGCAGTGATTTTGGAGCCCCCAAAAAATAAAGTCTGACACTGTTTCCACTGTTTCCCCATCTATTTCCCATGAAGTGATGGGACCCGATGCCATGATCTTCGTTTTCTGAATATTGAGCTTTAAGCCAACTTTTTCACTCTCTTCTTTCACTTTCATCAAGAGGCTCTTTATTTCTTCACTTTCTGTCATAAGGGTGGTGTCATCTGCATATCTGAGGTTATTGATATTTCTCCTGGCAATCTTGATTCCAGCTTGTGCTTCATCCAGCCCAGCATTTTTCATGATGTACTCTGCATATAAGTTAAATAAGCAGGATGATAGTATACAGTCTTGACGTACTCCTTTTCCTATTTGGAACCAGTCTATTGTTCCATGGCCAGTTCTAACTGTTCATTCCTGACCTGCATATAGGTTTCTCAAGAGGCGGGTCAGGTAGTCTGGTATTCCCATCTCTTGAACAATTTTCCACAGTTTATTGTGATCCACACAGTCAAAGGCTTTGGCATAGTCAATAAAGCAGAAATAGATAAAACTCTTCAAAAATTGGGCATAGAAGGAACCTACCTCAACATAGTAAAGGCCATATATGATAATCCTACAGCAAGAATTATTCTCAATGGTGAGAAACTGAAAGCATTCCCCCTAGGATCAAGAACAAGACAAGGGTGTCCACTTTCACCACTATTATTCAACATAGGTCTGGAAGTCCTAGCTACAGCAATCAGTGAAGAAAAAGAAATAAAAGGAATCCAGATCAGAAAAGAAGTAAAGCTATGACTGTTTGCAGATGACATGATACTGTACATAGAAAACCCTAAAGATAGTATCAGAAAATTACTAGAGCTAATCAGTGAATTTATCAAAGTTGCAGAATACAAAATCAATACACAGAAATCACTTACATTTCTATATACTAACAATGAAAATTCAGAAAGAGAAATTAAGGAATCAATTCATTCACCACTGAAACAAAAAGAATTAAATATTAGGAATAAACTTACCTTAGGAGACAAAAGAACTGTACAGAGAAAATTATAAAACACTGATGAAAGAAATCAAAGATGACATAAACAAATGGAGAGATAGTCCATGTTCCTGGGTAGGAAGAATCAATATTGTGAAAATGACTATTCTACCAAACACAATCTATAGATTCAGTGCAATCCCTATAAAATTACCAGTGGCATTTTTTCATAGAACTAGAACAAAAAATTTCAGAATTCATATGGAAACACAAAAGACCCCGAATAGCCAAAGCAGTCTTGAGAAAGAAGAATGGAGCTGGAGGAATCAAACTTTCTGACTTCAGACTGTACTACAAAGCTACAGTTATCAAGACAGTATGGTCCTGGCACAAAAACAGAAATATAGGCCAATGGAACAAGATAGAGAGCTCAGAAATAAACCCATGAACCTATGGGTACCTTATTTTTGACAAAGGAGGCAAGAATATGCAATGGGGTAAAGACAGCCTCTTCAATAAATGATGCTGTGAAAACTGGACAGCTACCTGTAAAAGAATGAAATTAGAACACTTCCTAACACCATACACAAAGATAAAATAAAAATGGATTAAAGACCTAAATGAACACCAGAAACTATAAAACTCTTACAGGAAAACATAGGAAGAACACTTGATGACATAAATCAAAGCAAAATCCTCTATGACCCACCTCCTAGAGTAACAGAAATAAAGACAAAAGTAACCAAGTGGGACAATATTAAACTTAAAAGCTTTTGCACAACAAAGGAAACAATAAGCAAGGTGAAAAGAATGGGAGAAAATAATAGTAAATGAAACAATTGACAAGGATTAATTTCCAAAATATATAGCAGCTCATATAGCTCAATACCAGGAAGACAAACAACCCAATCAAAAAGGGGGAAAAGACCTAAACAGACATTTGTCCAAAGAAGACATGCAGATCACTGACAAACACACGAAAGATGTTCAATGTTGCTCATTATTAGAGAAATACAAATCATCATCAAAAAATCTACAAACAATAAATGCTGTCACTGTTTGCAGATAACATGAAACTATACATAAAAATTCCTAAAGATGTCACCAGAAAACTGCTAAAGCTAATCAATATATTTTGTAAAGATTGGAATATTAAATTAATACATATCATTCTCTTGCATTTTTAAACTCTAACAATGAAAAATACTAAAGAGAAATTAAGGGAACAATCCCATTTACTATGAAACAAAAGAAAATATAAACCTAGAAATAGACCTACCTAAGGAGAAAAGAGATCTCTACTCTGAAAAGTATAAGAAGTTGATGAAAGAAATCAGAGATGACACAAGCAGATAGAAAGATATGCTGTGTTTTGTATTGTAAGAATAAGTATTGTGAAAATTATTATACTATACTACACAAAGCTATGTTGAGATGTAATACAATCCCCATCAAATTACTAACGGCATTTTTCACAGAATTAAAACAAACAAACAAAAAAAAATACAGTTTGTATGGAGACTCTAAAGAACTTGAATAGCCAAAGCAATCTTGAGAAAGAAAAATGGAGCTGGAGAAATCAGGCTCCCTGATTTCAGACTACAGTGCAAAGTTACAGTAATCAAGACAGTATTGTAATGACACAAAAACAGAAATATACATCAATATAACATGATAGAGAGCCCAGAGATAAGCTATGCATCTATGGTAACCTAATCTATGACAAAGGAGGCTGAAATATACAATGGACAAAAGACAACATCTTCAATAAGTTGTGCTGAGAAAAGTGGACAGTCATATATAAAAGAATAAAACTACAACACTCCCTAACACCATACACAAAAATAAACTCATAATGGATTGCTGTTGTTCAGTCATTTCCAACTCTTTGCGACCCTATGGACTGCAGCATGCCAGGCTGCCCTGTCCTTCACCATCTCCCAGAGTTTGCTCAAACTCATGTCCATTGAGATGATGATGTCATTCAATCATTTTGCCCTTTATCATCCCCTTCTCCTCATGTCTTCAATTTTTCCTGGCATCAGGGTTTTTTCCAATGAGCTGGCTCTTTGTATCAGGTGTCCAAAGTATTTGGGCTTCAGCATCAGTCATTTCAATGGATATTCTGGTTTGATTTCCTTTAGAATTGACTAGTTTGAACTCCTTGCAGTCCAAGGGACTCTCAAAAGTCTTCTCCAAAAGAGTTCAAAAGCATTAAGTCTTTGGTGCTCAGCCTTCTTTATGGTCTACATAACTACTGGAAAAAACATAGCTTTGACTATATGGACCTTTGTTGGCAAAATGATGTTTCTGCTTTGTAATACACTGTCTAGGTTTGTCATAGCTTTTCTTCCAAGGAGAAAACATCTTTTAATTTAATGACTTCAGTCACCAACTTCAGTGATTTTGGAGCCCAAGAAATAAAGTCTGTCACTGAACCCATGGACTGTAGCCTACCAGGCTCCTCTGTCTATATAATTCTCCAAGCAAGAATACTGGAGTGGGTAGCCATTCACTTCTCCAGGGTATCTTCCCAACCCAGGGATCAAACTCATGTCTCCTATATTGCAACTGGATTCTTTTACATCTGAGCCACCAGGGAAGCCCCTATAATGAATTGAGGACCTAAATATAAAGCCAGAAACTATAAAACTCTTAGAGGAAAATATAAACAGAACCCTTTTTGACATAAACTGTAGCAAGATCTTTTTGATCCATCTTGTAAAGTAGTGCAAATAAAAACAAAAATGAACAAATGGACTCAATTTAAATTAAAAGCTTTTGTACAGAAAGGAAACCATAAGCAAGATGAAAAGACAACCTTCAAAATGAGAAAATATATTTGCAAACCAAGCAACTGACAGGGAATTAATCTCCAAAATGTACAAACAGCTCATGGAGCTCAATATAAGTAACAAACAAACAAAAATGAGCAGAAGAGGTAAATAGAAAGTTTTTCAAATAAGACATACAGATGGCCAACAAAAACATGAAAAATATCCAAAATCCTTAATTATTAGAGAAATTCAAGTAAAAACTACAATGAGTTATCACCTCACACCAGTTGGAACAGTCATCATCAAAATAACTACAAATAAAAAGTGCTGGAGAGGGTGTGGAGAAAACAGAACCCTCACTCTGCTGGTTGGAGTGTAAATTGATACAACCACTATGGACAACAATCTTGAAGTTTGTTAGAAAATTAAAAATAGATCTATGATGAAATCCAGCACTCCCACTACTCAGCATACACCCAGAGAAAGCCATAGTTCAGAAAAGCACATGCACCCCAATGTCCACTGAAACACTATTTACAATAGCCAGGACATGGAAGCAACCTAAATGTCCATCAACAGATAAATGAATAAAGGGTGTATAGGTACAATGTAATATTACTCAGCCATAAAAAGGAGTAAAATTGTTTCACTTTTAGTGATGGCTATGAACCTGGTCTGTCACACAGAGTAAAGTAGGTCAGAAAGAGAATATATATATGCTGCAAAATCACTGTGGAAGGTGACGGCAGCCAGGAACTTAAAAGACATTTGCTCCCTGGAAGAAAAGCTATGTCAAACCTACATAGTATATTAAAAAGCAAAGACATAACTTTGCTGACAAAGGTCTGTCTAATCAAAACTATGTTTTTTCCAGTAGTCATGTTAGACTTAGACCATAGAGAAGGCTGAGACCAAAAAAATAACGCTTTCAAACTGTGGTGTTGGAAAAGACTCTTGATATTCCATCAGACTGCAGAGAGACCAAACCATTCAACCCTAAAGGGAATCAACTCAGAATATTTATTGGAAGGACCAATATTGAAGCTGAAGCTCCAATACTTTGGCCATCTTATGCAAAGAGCACTGGAAAAGACCCTGATGCTGGAAAAAAGTGAAGGCAGGAGGAGAAGGTGACAACAGAGGACAAGATAGTTGGATGGCATCACCAACTCAAAGGACATGACTTTGAGCAAGCTCTGAGAGATGATGAAGGAAAGATCACTGACATGCTGCAGACCATGAGTTCCCAGAGTTGGACGCTATTGAACAAGACCAACATATTTCTGCTGTACAGACAGCAGATACTAACACAATTTTGTAAGGCAAATTAAAAATTAATAAAGAAAGAATTAGTTGACTGCATAAGTGTACCTTTATGTCTGACTTTTTATTCTACTCCTATGTTCTATGTGCCCATGCCAGTACCATAATGTTTTGATTACTATAACTTTGCAATACAATGTGAAATAGGTAGTGTGAAGTTTTCATGTTTTTCTGTTTTGTCTCACAAATGCTTTTGCTATAATGGGTGTTTTGTGGTTCCATATAAATTTTATATGGTAATTTTTATTTTATGAAAAATGGTATTGAAATTTTGATTGCAATTACATTAAATCTGTAAATTGCTTTGGACATTAGAAAAATATTAATTCTACCAATCCAAGAAAACAAGATATATTGTCATTTATTTTTGTTTTCTTTAATTTCTTTCATCAAAGGTATGTAGTTTTCAGTGTTCAGGCCCACCATCTTTTTGGTTAAATTAATTTCTAAGTGTTTTGTTGATTTTGGCACTATTGTGAAAGAGATCACCATTTTATTTTTTTCAAATTAAAAAAAAATTTTTAATATTTGTTTTCTCACTGTTGATTTTGTGTTCTTCCACTATTTGAATTGATTTTTAGTTTAAACACTTTTTTGCATCTTTCTAATTTGATAAATATAAAATCATGCTATCTGCAAATGTAATTTTACCTTTTCCTTCTGTATTTTAGTGCCTTTTGTTAATTTTTCACACCTCATGGCTATGGGTAGGACCTCTGAAACTGTGATAAGTGTGAATGGAAAGGATGAGAATCATTTTTTTCCCCATTCTTAGAAGGAACATTTTAAACTTTTCAGCATTGAATATGGTGTTAAAAGTGACCCTGTTGTACATGATCTTAATTAAGGTGAGGAACATTTTTCTATACCCAATTTGTTGAATATCATTATCAAGAAAGTGATATTTTGTCAAGTGCTTTTTGTGTATCTACTAATATATGATTTTTAATGTGTTGTATCACATTTATTTACCTGCCTCCTGAGATATCTGTATGCAGGTCAAGAAGCAATAGTTAGAACCGGACATGGAACAAAGGACTAGTTCAAAATTGGGAAAGGAGAATGTCAAGGCTGTATATTGTCACTCTGCTTATTTATCTTGTATGCAGAGTATATCATGTGAAATGCCAGGCTGGGTGAAGCACAAGCTAGAAGCAAGATTGCCAGAAGAAATATCAATAACCTGAGATATGCAGATGACACCACTCTTACGGCAGAAAGTGAAGAGGAATTGAAGAGTCTCTTGATGAAATTAAAAGAGGAGAGTGAAAAAGCTTGCTTAAAACTCAACATTCAAAAAACAAAGATCATGGCATCCGGTCCTTCATGGCAAATAGATGGGGAAAAAATGGAAACAGTGAAAGACTATTTATTTGGGCTCCAAAAGCATTGCAGATGGTGAAAACAGCTATGAAATTAAAAGATGCTTGCTCCTTGAAAGAAAAGCTATGACCAACCTAGACAGCATATTGAAAAGCAGAGACATTACTTTGCTGACGAAGCCATCTAGTCAAAGCTATGGTTTTTCCAGTAGTCATGCATGGATGTGAGAGTTGGACCATAAAGAAAGCTGAGTGCTGAAGAATCGATGCTTTTGAACTGTAGTGTTGGAGAAGACTCTTGAGAGTCCCTTGGACTGCAAGGATATCAAACTTGTCAATCGTAAAGGAAATCAGTCCTGAGTATTCATTGGAAGGACTGATGCTGAATCTCCGATACTTTGGCCGCCTGATGCGAAGAGCTGACTCATTTGAAAAGACCCTGATGTTGGGAAAGATCGAAGGCAGGACGAGAAGGGGATGACAGAGGATGAGATTGCTGGGTGGCATCACCAACTTGATGGACATGAATTTGAGCAAGCTATGGTAGTTGGTGATGGACAAGGAAGCCTGGTATGCTGCAGCCCATGGGGTTATAGAGTCAGACACAACTGAGTGACTGAACTGAACTGATCACATTTATTGATTCATATATGTTGAACTATCTTCGTATCTCAGGGATAATTATCACTTGATCATGGTGAATGCTCTTTATAATGTGCTGCTGAATTCCATTTTCTGTTATTTTATTGACAATTTTTGCATGTATACTCACCAGGGATATTGATCTGTAATTATTTTTTTCTATAGTGTTTTATCTGACTTTGCTATCAGTGTAATGTTGGCCTCATAAAATTAGTTTGGAAATTTTCCCTCTTCTTCAATATTTAAAAAGACTTTGAGAAAGATTGATTCTGCTAAGTTCTCATTATACTTTACCAGTGAAACCATCTGATCCTGGTGTTTTCTGTGTTGAGAAGTTTTTGATTCATAATTCAATTTTTGTATCCTTATTATTAATTTGCTCCCCTTTTTTAAATTTCTCCCTGATTTAATCTTAGAAGATTGTTTATTTCTAGGAATTTACTTATTTCTTCAAGGTTATCCAATTTGTTGATACGTATTGTTAATAGTATCTCTCATAATCCTTTGCATTTGTGTGCTGTGGTACTGATTGTAATGCTTTCTCTTTCATTTCTAATTTTATTTATGTAAGTCCTGCCTATTTTTTCTTAATATGGATAACATTTTGACAGCTAATTTTATCTTCTGAAAAAGCCAATACTTAGATTCACTGATTTTTTAAAAAATTGTTTTCTAGTTTCTAATTCATTTTCACCCCGGATCTCACATTTGTTATTTTCTCTCCTCTGCTATCTTTTGGCTTAGTTCCTTCTTTTTCTAATTCTTTGAGATGTAAATTGAGGTTGTTTATTATGAGATATGTCATGTCTTTTAATGTAGGCATTTATCACTATGAACTTCCCTCTTAGAACTACTTTTGTAGCATTAGATAAATAAGCTTTGATATGTTGAACTTCTGATTTCACTGGTCTCAAGACGGTTTCTCATTTTCCTTTTGATTTTTGACCCATTTTTTGCTAAGAAGTGTTTTCATTAAATTTCCACAGTTTGTAAAATTTCGAACTTTCTCTTGGTATTGATTTCTAGTTTAATTTCATTGTGGTCTGAATAGATGATGGGTATGGTTTCAATCTTCTCAAATTTTCTAAGACAATTTTTGGGTTGTGTCATTCAATCTATTTTGGAGAATGTTTTTTGTGCACTTGAATGTGTACTCTGCTGCTGTTGAATGCAATGTCCTGCATATACCTATCATATTTATTTGTTCTAAAGTATAGTTCAAGTCCAAAGTTGCCTTATTGATTCTCTGTCTGGATAATCTATACATTGTTGAAAGTGAGAATTGGAAACCCCAACAACTATTGCGTTGCTGACTATTTCTCCCTTAAGATTTCTTAATAATTGTTACAATTTTTACATACTCCAATATTTGGTACATAAGTGTTTATAATTGTTTATATCCTCTGTATGAATCAATTGCTTAATTATTGTATAGTATCCTTGTCTCACTACAGTTTTTTCCTAATGCCTATTTTTTTCTGATGTAAGTATAGCTATGCATGCTCTCTTTTGATTCCCATTCGCATGAAACACATTTTTCTATTTCTTCACTTTTAGTCTTGTGGTGTCCTTAAAGCTTAAGCAATTCTCTTGTAGGAACATATAGTTGAGTTTTGGTTTTTCATCCATTTAGCAAATCTATGTCTTTTAATTGGAGGATTTAGTAATTTTTATTCAGATTAATTAGTAAAAGGTTAAGAATTGCTATTGGAATTTTAACTGCTTTCTGATTGTTTTGTTTTCTGATTGTTTTCTTTGTCTCTACTATTTTTATTGTGAGTTGTTGATTTTTTGTTGTTGTATGGTTTGATTCTGTTTCTTTATTGTTTGTATGTTTATCATATTTTTGATGGGTGATTATTATAGTGCTTTTATAATACATCTTGTGTGTGCATGCTAAATAGCTTCAGTCATATCTAACTCTTTGTGACCCTATGGACTGTAAACCCCCAAGCTCCACTGTCCATGGGATTCTCCATGCAAGAATACTGGAGTGGGTTGCCATGCCCTCTTTCAGGGGATCTTCCCTACCAAAAATTCAAATCTGAGTCTCCTGCAGCTTGCTGACAGATTCTTTACCATTGAGCCACTGCATAATATGGGTATATCTTTCCTTTTCTCCTTTGCCTGATAATTTAATTTTTATTTGCATGAGAAAATTCTACCAATCTGAATTATCCTTCTTTTTTAGTTATGTTCTAGTTTACATATTTTATTGTGTATCCATTAATATAATATGGAAGCTATAGTTATTTTTAACAATTTTGTCTCTTAACCTTCATGTTAATGGCAACTAGATGGGGAAACAATGGAAACAGTAAGAGACTTTATTTTCTCTCCCACAGCCCTACCCATTAGCAAAAAATTGGATTAAAGACTTACTAAACATGGCCTTACCCACCAGAGAAAGACCCAGTTTTCCCCACAGCCAGTCCCTCCCATTATTGGAATGGGTTGCCATTTCCTTCTCCAATGCATGAAAGTGAAAAGTGAAAGTGAAGTCGCTCAGTCGTGTCCGGCTCTTTGCGACCCCGTGGACTGCAGCCCACCAGGCTCCTCCATCCATGGGATTTTCCAGGAAAGAGTACTGGAGTGGGGTGCCATCGCCTTCTCCGTAGGAAGCTTACAGAGGCCTCTTATACTAATCCACCAGAGGGCAGACACAATGAAAACCACAATCACAGAAACATAACCAAAATGATCACATGGATCACAGCTTTCTATAACTCAGTGAAACTATGAGTCATGCCATGTAGAGCCACCCAGGACAGACGGATCATGGTGGACAGTTCTGACAAAACTTGTTCCACTGGAGAAGGGAATACAAATTACTTCAGTATTCTTGCCTTGAGAACCCCATAAACAGTATGCTACACAGAAAATCCAAAAGGTGCTCCCAGAAACCTGCTAGAGTTCATCAATGAATTCAGTAAATTGTAGCATACAAAATGTATAGAGATCACTAAGCTCTAACAATGAAAAATAAAGAGGGAATTTAAGGAAACCAATTTACCATAACCTCAGATTAATAAAATGCCTAGAATAAACATACCTACGGGTACAAAAGACCTCTGCTATGAAAACTATAACACACTGATGAAAGAAATCGGAAATGACACAAACAGATAGAAAGATATGCCATGTTCTTGATTTGGAAGAATTAATATCATCAGAATGACTATACTGCTCAAGGCAATCTACAGTGTAATTCGTATCAGATAACCACTGACATTTTTCACTGAACTAGAACAACAACAACAACAAATCCAAAATCTTTTGTTTGTTGTTGCTGGCCAGTCACTAAATCGTGTCTGACTCTTTGCAGCTCCATGGACTGCAGCATGCCAGGCACTGCTTTCCTTCACTATCTCACAGAGTTTACTTAAATTCATGTCCATTGAGTTGGTGATGCTATATAACCATCTCATCCTCTGCTTCCTTCTTTTCCTTTTGCCTTTAATCTTTACCAATATCAAGGTCTTTTCCAGTGATTCAGCTCTTCCTATTAGGTGGTGAAAGTATGGGAGCTTCAGCTTTAGCCTCAGCCCTTCCAATGTATATTAAGGGTTGATTTCTTTTAGGATTGACTGATTTGATCTCCTTTCTGTACAAGGGACTCTAAAGAGTCTTCTCCAGCAACACATTTTGAAAGTATCAATTCTTCAGTGCTCAGCCTTCTTTATAGTCCAACTCTCACAATCATACATGACTACTGGAACAAACCAGAGCTTTGACTATTTGGACCTTTATCAACAAAATAATGTCTCTGCTTTTTAATACACTGTCTAAGTTTGTCAAACCTAGTTTGTAGCTCAGTTTGTAAAGAGTCTGCCAGCAATGCAGGAGGCCCAGGTGTGATCCGTGGGTTGGGAATATCCCCTGGAGAAGGGCATGACAACCCACTCCAGTATGCTTGTCTGGAAAATTCCATGGACAAAGGAGTGTAGTAGGATACAGTCCATAAGGTTGCAAAGAGTCAGACACAACTGAGTTGCTAACACTTCCCTTCCAAGGAGAAATCATCTTTTAATTTCATCTCTTTAGTCACCATCCACAGAATCTTTATGTAAACAAAAAAGATCCTGAATAGCAAAGCAATTATGAGAGAGAAAAATGAAGCTGGGGGAATCAGACTCCCAGACTTCAGACTCTACTACAAAACCATACTCATCAAAATAGTATAGTCCTGGCACCTAATCTGAAATATAGATCAATGGAACAGGATAGAGTGCCAAGAAATTAACACTCACACCTAACTTCAATTAATCTACTTCAAAGAATGCATGGATATACAATGGAGAAAAGACAATCTCTGCAATAAGTGGTGCTGAGAAAACTGGATAGCTACATGTAAAGTAATGAATTTAGAACACCCTCCAACACCATAAAAATAAACTAGAAATGGATCAAAGATCTAAATGTAAGGCCAGACTTTACAAAACTGTTAGAGGACATCTTGTGCAAAACACTCTCTGGCATAATCACAGCAAGATCTTTTTTCATCCACATTTCAGAATAATGAAAATAAAAACAAAAATAAACAAATAAGACCTAATTAAACTTAAAAACTTCTACACAGCAAAGGAAATCATAAACAAAACAAAAAGGCAATACACAGAATGGAAGACATTTGCAATTGAAGAGACCAACATGGGATTAATCTTCAAAATATATATACACAAACAGCTCATGTAGCTCAGTATCAAAAAACAAACAGTACAATCAAAAATGGGCAAAAAATCTAAATAGGCATTTTTCCACAGAAGATATACAGATTGCCAAGAGACACATGGAAACATGCTCAACATCTTTAATTATTAGAGAAATGCAAATCAAAACTCCAATGAGATATCACCTCACATCTGTCAGAATGACCAACATAAAAATCTCTATAAACAACAAATGCTGGAGAAAGTTGGAGGAAAGGGAACCCTCCTACACCACTGGTGGAAGTCTAAGTTTTGTCCAACTTGTATGCAGAACAGTATGGAGGTTCATTTAATTAAAAAAAAAAACAACTAAAAATAGAACTACCATGTGACCCAACTATTCCACCTCTGGATATATATGTTCAGAGAAAACCACAACTAAAAAAATAATTTATTTATTTTAATTGGAGGCTAATTATTTTACAATATTGTAGTGTTTTTAGCCATACATTGACATGAATCAGCCAAATATACACGAACCTCAATGTTTGCTGCAGCACTGTTTATAGTAGCCAAGTCACAGTAGCAACCTAATTGTGCATCAGCAGAGGAATGGATAAAGATGTTTTAGGTATATGACAGAGGATGAGATGGCTGGATGGCATCACTGGCTCGATGGACGTGAGTCTGAGTGAACTCCGGGAGTTGGTGATGGACAGGGAGGCCTGGCATGCTGCGGTTCATGAGGTCGCAAAGAGTCGGACACGACTGAGCAACTGATCTGATCTGATACATTGAAATATCTTTTGACCTTTAAAAAGAATTAAATAATACCATTTGCAGCAACATGGATGGACTTGGAGATTATCATAGTAAGTTATGTAAGTCATACAGGAAAAGCTAAATATTATATGATATCACTCCTGTGGAATCTAGTTTAAAAAGGAAAAAGAAAATAAACAAACATTTTATTTTTTTATCTTTATATATATTATTGAAATATAGTTGACTTACTATGTTTCAGGTGCACAGCAAAATGATTGTTATAGATATACATATGTATTACTTTTGAAATTATTTTACATTATTGGTTATTATAAGATATTAACTATATTTCCCTGTGCTATAGAGTAAACCTTTGTTGCTTGTTACATATCTATTTTTTTAATTAGAAATTTAGCATTCTATTTGTAGGAAACAAGAAGAATAAAAGAAAAGCAGGCCCTGGCAAGGGCTGCAAAAGAAATTTATAATTATTGATAAACTGGATGCTATAAGGCATGAGACTCTTGGAACAAGTCCAGAAGGAACAGTTCATAATCTTGAAAACAAGATATGATCCTGGGGTCAGAAAACCAACCCTAGGCTGTTTCTCAACTGGCGTCTCAGAGTCACATGTTTTACGTATCTGGTGGAAAATCTATAGATAAGAATATTAGTTACTGATTTGATATTGATTACTGTTTCCTAATTACTCAATGATTAATGATCATTTTGTTCTTTGGCCCTGAAGGCCACATGAGTTATGGTTTAACTCCCCACTTATTCTTTCATTCACGGCTGAAAGTATAATAAAGCTGGCTTGGATTCAGTTTCAGCACCTTCACCTTGGAGCGGTGTTGGTCCCCTGATCCTCGCTTCTCTCTGAATTCTTGTGTCTCGTTTCTCATTCTCTTGCCATATCGCACTTTCAGAAACCCTGCTTGTCGAGCTGGTCTCAACACTATTAATACTAAGTCCATCAAATGGAATCAAATATTTTAGTTTGGCAAAAATTCATCTTTTCTGAAATACATATATTATATACATGTTATTTATACATATGTATACAAAAGCTGTTCTACTATGTTTGATAAAGATGAGAAGAACATCAAGGGAAAAAAGAGCTGGAGAAATTGGAAAACATAAGCTAAATGAAATGGGAGCACTGAATATGAAATAGAAAAAGTGAAACAAACTAGATAAATGTAAATGATCCTCATATAGTCCAGTTGTTTTTAAACATGATGCTCATTAAAAATATATCTGAAGTGCTGGAGAAAAAAAAAGCACTACCTGGACATTTCTTTTTTTTTTTTTTTCAAAAACTTCCAAGGTAATTCTGATATACATCTGAATTTTTAAAAAGTGATTACAAATTTTTCTATTAAATGATAGGTTTGGTAATACAGAGTTCTATTATTTTTCTGTTGACCAATTATGATACAATGGCATTAAATGGGTAATAATTACATAATCACAAGGTAAAAGATGTTTATCAGTTTTCACAATCAACAGCCAGACAGAAAAATAAAAGATGGTTACAATTGTGAGCCGTAATGGGAATATGATTAACCTAACAATAAAAATAATCACATACAATTTGGGGGCTCAAGCAGAGTGATGTGGTAAGTGGAAGTGCATACATGCACATGTTTTCATCTTCCCAGTCAGTCTATGTCTTTTGATTAGTGCCTTTAATTCATTTACATTTAAAGTAATTATAAATATGTATGATCCTATTATGGGCTTCTCCAGTATCTGAGCAGTAAAGAATCTGCCTGCAATGCAGGTGATGTGGGTTCGATCCCTGAGTTGGAAAGATTA